>NC_040910.2:66242712-66890069 GCF_004126475.2 Phyllostomus discolor | reverse complement strand
CTTTTCTTTCTTTTCTTTTTTTTCTTTCTTTTTCTTTCTTCTTTCGCTTCCTTCCTTCCTTCCTTCCTTCCTTCCTTCCTTCCTTCCTTCCTTCTTTCCTTTTTTTTTTTTTTTTTCTCTCTTTCTTTCTCTTTCTTTCTTTCTTTCTTTCTTTCTTTCTTTCTTTCTTTCTTTCTTTCTTTCATGGCTGAATAGAATTTCATTGTGTAAATGTCCCACAGTTGTTTTATCCACTTATTTATTGATAGACATTTGGGCTGCTTCCATATCTTGGCAATTGTAAGTAACACTGCAGTGAACATAGGGGTGCTCATGTTCTTTCGAATTACTGTTTTGGGTTCCTTCAGATATATTCCCAGAAGTGGGATTGCTGGGTCGAAAAGCAGATCCACTTTTAATTTCTTGAGATGTCATCATACTGCTTTTCACAGTGACTATACCAATCTGCATTCCCACCCCACAAAGAGTTCCCCTTTCTCCACATCCTCACCAACACTCGTTGTGTTTTGATTTATTGAGGATAGCCATTCTGACAGGTGAAAGGTATTACCCTGTGGTTTTAATTTACATATCTCTGATAATTAGTGATGTTGAGCCTCTGTCTATTGGCCATCTGTATATACTCTTTGGAGAAGTGGCTGTTCAGGTCCTTTGCCCATTTTTTAATCAGATTGCTTGTTTTTTTGGTGTTGAGTTTTGTAAGTACTTTACACATTTTGGGTCTGAAACACTTATCAGGTGTTTTGGTGAATATGTTCTCCCAGTCTGTGGGTTGTCTTTTTATTTTGTTGATGATTTCCTTTGCTGTGCAAAATCCTTTTAGCTTGATGAAGTCCCATTTGTTATTTTTTTCTTTTGTTTTCCTTGCCTGGGAAGATATATCTGATAAAAAATTTCTATGAGCAATGTTGGGTATTTTGCTGCCTATGTTTTCCTCTAGGATTCTTATGGTTTCAGATCTAACATTTATAACAATCTTTTCATCCGTTTGATGATTATTTATCCTCTTAGTGAGAACCAGGTTACCTGAGTTTACTCAAAGCTAATGAAAATTCATCTAACCTCTTTGAGTTTCAGTTTTCTCATTTCTAATATACTGATATCAATTTATGAAGGAGGTATGAAAATTCTAAATGTTTATGCACCTAAACACTTTGTTAAAAAAGAGATATACAACTTAACAAAAATAAAAAGGAAAATAGAAAACAACTATTACAATTAGAGATTTTAACATTTTCTCAATAATTAATAGGATAAGAATATATAGCAAATATAAGAATATAGACAATTGCAATAAGTCTATCAACAAAATTTGTTTAATTGGCATGTGTAGAACACCACCCAAACAATAGCAAAATACACATTCTTCAAAGTCTATGATGAAATATTTTCTAAGGTAGACCATATGCTAAAATATAAAGCAAGTATAAATACATTTAGAGAGATTGAAATCACTGAGTACACAAATCAAATGAAATTCATTTGGAAATTAATAAAGGAGTGATATCTGGAAAATTTAGTAACCCCTGGAAATTAAATAAGGACTTCTAAATAATCCATAAGCCAAAAATCACACAAGAAATAAAAAATATTTTGAATAAATAATAATAATACAAAATATATTTGTGGGATTCTCCTAAGCTATTTTTAGTACATGTAGCAAAAATTATAACTTTAAATAATTGTGTTAGAAAAGAAAAACATGTTTAAAATCAATAATCTAAGTTTTTACCTTGAAAAACTAGAAAAAGGAAGTGCAAATTAAGTCCAAAATAAACAGAAGGAAAAAATAATAAAGCTAAGAGAATAATTGATAAAACAGAAAACAGTTGAGAAAATCAAAGCCAAAGTTTGATTCTTTGAAAAGATTAATTAAATTTATAATTCCCTCCAAGACTGATCCAGAGAAAAGAATACCTCAATACCAATATCAATATATTTTTATGTCCAGTTTCTACTGACAAAAATGATGAAAAGGTATAGAAGATGGAACACTAATATGATGAAAACATAAGCTATTAAATTTGACAAATTAGATGAAATGGTTACTTTTAAAAGAAAAAAAAACAACTTATCATAACTAACATAGGAATGAAGAGAAAGTTGAATAGTGTTTGACCTTTTAAAGAAATTGTGTAATTGAATTTTCTTCCTACAAGGAAACCAAAAACCCAGAGAGCCTTACTAATGAATTCTATCAAACATTTAAGAAAA
Source organism: Phyllostomus discolor (assembly GCF_004126475.2). Classification (NCBI taxonomy): domain Eukaryota; kingdom Metazoa; phylum Chordata; class Mammalia; order Chiroptera; family Phyllostomidae; genus Phyllostomus; species Phyllostomus discolor. The sequence goes on along the minus strand of NC_040910.2, from coordinate 66,887,855 downwards.
ATAATTACTTTTACATAAACAATTTCAGATACTAGAGGAGCTAGTACGCATACTTTCCAATTCATTTTATGAGAAATGTATAATATTGATTAAACCTGGGTTATTGTAAGAAAAAATTATGAACAATATCCTTAAAAAAGAGAGGTATAAAAATCATAACAAAATTTTAGGAAACAAAGTCTAGCAATGTGTAAAATGATTAATATATCATGGCAAAGTAGAGTTTATCCAAGGAATAAAAGGTTGGTTAAACATTTTTTTAAAATAAATCTGTGTAACTCACATTAACAAAATAAAAAAATAAAAGATCATTTCAACAGATGGGGAAATATAGAATTTGACAAAGTTTAACACCCATCCATGATAAAAACCCTCATCAGACTGGGAAGGAAACTTCAATTTGACCAACAGCACCCAGAAAAAAACCTACAAATAAAGTTATATTTAATGGGGAAGTACTGAACAGTTTTCCCCATGTTGGTAACACAGTGAGAATGTCTGCTCTCACCACTTCTCCTCAACGTTAGGTTTGAGGTCCTACTCAGTGCAATAAAATAACATGAGACAATAAGACATAAATCTTGGAAAATGAATAGTCCTTATTTTCAGGTAATATAAGAATATATATACTAAAGGAATCTGCAAAATATGTAAGAGCAATTGCATTTAACAAGTTTGCAGTGTATCTGTTCAGTATACAAAAATTAATTGTATCTCTATAAACCAAATAAAAATTTAAAAATACCATTCACAATAGCATCAAAAATATAAGTGATAATATATTTAATAAAAAGGATGTAAGATCTCTACACTAAAAAGTACAAAATAGTGTTGAAAATATGGGGATATCTGCTGTGCTCTTGATTTTGAAGATTTATTATTGCAAAAATATAAATTATTCCTAACTTGATCTAGAAATCCTGCAGCCTCCCAGTCAATATCCTAGTAGTTTGGGGTTTTTTTTTTTTTGGTAGAAATTGATAAACTGACTTTAAACACACATGAAAATTCAATTTGAAAAAGAATGAAGTTGGAAGACTTATTCTACCTTACCATAAAAATTACTATGGTAATCAGGATGTAGTGGTAAGAGCATAAAAAATGGCAAATCAATCCATGGAACATAATAAAGTCTACTAACAGAAGCACTTAAAGAGTCAATTGATTTTTGACAAAGTAGCTAAAGCTATTAAATGAGGACAGGAAATCTTTTCAGCAAATGATGCTGGAATAATTAGATATCCATATGGAAAAATGAATTGGTAAGGATTTAATAAATTAGAATATAGAAAAGGGATAAATTCAATATGTAAATAACAGCTTTTTAAAAATGTAAAATATATAGAAAGATCTCAAAATATATATATAAGGTAATCCTTTGTTGATACTCTGAAAATAATATGAGTACCTGATTTAAACTGATGATTTTCTAACAAAATATAAATGAATCCAATGGACTTAGAAGACATTAGAAATCTAATAGACCCACTGCCATAAAAGACAAATTGAGGAATTTTTTTTCTATTACTAAAAAAACCCCACTAACCAGACAAAATGTATTCTATTAAATTATTAAGGACCAGATAAAATGAATTGAATGTTTGAGAACATATGGACAGGAGAAAGTATTAAATCTATTTTAAAATCCAGCATTATGTTAATTGTAAAACCTGAAAAATATAGCACAAAAAGATAAAAGCAAAGAGCAATGTCATTTATATGAATTTTTAAAAAAGAATATGAATAATTTTATTACATATCCTCTATTAATACTATGTAATAAAATGCTATATATTCAGAATGTATTTTTTTAAATGATTTTTTAAAAAGATTTTATTTATTTATTTTTAGAGAGAGAAGGGAAGGAGAAAGAGAGAGAGAGAGAAACATCACTGTGTGGTTGCTGGGGGCCATGGCCTGCAACCCAAGCATGTGCCCTGACTGGGAATCGAACCTGCGACACTTTGGTTCGCAGCCTGTGCTCAATCCACTGAGCTATGCCAGTCAGGCCTCAGAATGTGTTTTTGAATAATACTCTATTAATAAAGGATACTAATAAAGAACATATTCTTTTTTCTTTATTTTTAATTTTTGTATTGTTCAATTATAATTGTCCCCATTCCCCCCATTACTCTTTCTTGCCCTACCCAGCCCCCACCTCCCACATTCATCCTCTTTCCCACCTCCATTGTCTTTGTCCATGGGTCCGTTATAGATGTTCCTTGACTCGATCCTTCTTCTTCCTCCCATTACTCCCCTCCCCACTACCCTCTGGTCATTGTCAGTTTTTTCTTTATTTCTATGTCTCTAGTTATATTTTGCTCATTTGTTTGTTTTGTTGTTTAGGTTCCTGTTAAAGGTGAGATCATATGGTAATTGTCTTTCACCTTCTGGCTTATTCACTTAGCATAATACTCTCCAGTTCCACCCATGCTGTCCCAAAGTGTAGGAGCTCCTTCTTTCTTTCTGCTGCATAGTATTCCATGATGTAAATGTACCAGTTTTTTGATCCACTCATTTACTGATGGGCACTTAGGCTGTTTCCAGGACTTGGCTAGTGTAAATAACACTACTATGAGCACTGGGTACATAGGTTCTTTTGAATTAGTATTTCAAGATTCTTAGAATATAATCCCAGTAGTGAATGTTAATTTAAGAAATCTGAAATTAAATAGTAGAAATTGGATTCCAGCAATATTTATAGAGAAAAAGGCTTTCTAATAAACTGATGTTCTTTCTAGAAATAATATGTTTCAATATCAGAAAGTCAATGGAAGAGGTCAATAGTTGGACATCCACTAATATTATTAAATGTAAAGGAGAAAATGATTATTGAGACAGGTGCCAACAATGTAATGTGTTTGATAAGAGTTGACATTCACTTCTATTAAATTAGGAATACATGCATATTTTTTTAAATGCAAAATTGGACTTGCTTCTAATTATTACCTTTGAGCATGACACTGATTGGGTGCTCAAATATTATTATTTATTTGTTTATTTATCTATTTATTTATTTTATAGAGGGAAGAGAGGTGGTGTTGGTAAAGGAAGCCAAATACTTATTGATGGAAAATGATTTGACTTTGGGTGGTGGATACAAAATACAATACACAGATCATGTACCATAGAAATGTATACTTGAAACTTATATGATCCTGTTAATTAAACTCGCCTTAATAAATTTAATTAAAAAACACTGAAATTAATATCTGAGAACCTAATCAGTCTCATGCTCAAAGGCAACAATTAGAAGGAGATCCATCAAAGTCAGAAATGAAACAAAGAGCTCAGTTTCCTCATTAGTCAAGATCATTCTGGCCAGTGTTTGGAATTGAAAAATAAAAGAAATAGGAGGAATAACATTTAAAAAGAGGATACAAAATTATCTTAATTTATAAATGATAATTCATTTTATTTATTTTTTATTTTTTGGCATATTTCTTTTTTATTGTTGTTCAAGTACAGTTGTCTCCATTTTCACCCCACCACAATGCCCCCCCCCCCCCACCCCCCAAACCTACCGCCTTCACTTTTTCCATGTGCCCATTATACATGTTTCTTGATGGACCCTTCCCCTATTTCCCAAATTATTCCTCTCTCCTCTGGTTACTCTCATTTGTTCTTTATTTCAAAGTTTGTGGTTATATTTGCATCCTTGTTTGTTTTGTTTGATTAGGTTACACTTATAGTTGAGATCTTTTTGGTTTTCATTTTATTTATTTTTTATAAACTTTTTTAAAGTTGTTTTATTGTTCAAGTACAGTTGTCTACATTTATATCCCCCACTTCCCACCCCAGCCATCCCCAACTTCTAATTCTACATCGCTTTGGTTTTGTCTATGAATTCTTTATCATTATTCCTGAAAACTCTTCCCCTTTTCCCCCTGATTTTTCCCTCCTGCCTCCCCTCTGGTTACTGTCAGATTGTTCTTAATTTCAATGTCTCCATTTATGTTTTGCTTGCTTGTTTGTTTTGTTGATTAGGTTCCTGTTAAAGGTGAAATCATATGGTATTTGTCTTTCACAATTTGGCTTATTTCACTAAGCATAATGCTCTCCAGTTCCATCCATACTGCCGCAAAGGGTAGGAGCTCCTTTCTTCTACTGCATAGAATTACACTGTGTAAAGGTACCATAGTTTTTCATCCATTCATTTACTGATGGGCACTTAGGTTTGTTTCCAGCATGTGGCTATTGTAAATTGTGCCTACTATGAACATTGGGGGGCATAGGTTCTTATGAATTGGTGTTTCAGTGTTCTTAGGATATAATCCTAGCAGTGGAATTGCTGGGTCAAAAGGCAGATCCAATTTTAGTTTTCTGAGGAAATTCCCATACTGTTTTCCAGAGTGGTTGCACCAGTCTTCAATCCCACGGAACAGTCCACTAGGGTTCTTTTTTCTCCACAGCCTCTCCAACACTTGTTGTTTGTTGCTTTGTTTATGATGGCCATTCTGACTGGTGTGAGGTGGTATCTCATTGTGGTTTTAATTTGCATCTATCTGATGGCTAGTGATACTGAGCATCTTCTCATGTGTCTCTGGACCCTCTGTATGTCCTCCTTGGAGAAGTGTCTGTTTAACGCCTTTGCCCATTTTTTTAAAGATTTTATTTTATTTTTATTTTTAGAGAGAGAAGGGAGATGAGAGAGAGAGAGAGAGAGAGAGAGAGAGAGAGAGAGAGAGGAGAGAGAGAGAGAGAGAGGAGATATGCAGTTGCTGGGGGTCAAGGCCTGTAACCCAGGTATGTGGCCTGACTGGGAATCGAACCTGTGACACTCCTTTGCCCATTTTTTAATTGGGTTGCTTGTTTTCTTAGAGTGGAGTCATGTGAGTTCTTATATATTTTGGAGATCAAACCCTTGTTTGAGGCATCACTGGCAAATATGTTTTCCCATACAGTGGTTCTCTTTTCATTTTAGCCATGCAGACAGAAGCTTTTTATTTTGATGAGATCCCATTTGTTTATTCTTTCCTTAGTCCCTTGCTCTGGGGACATATCAATGAAATATTGCTGCCTGGAATATCCGAGATTTCCCTGCCTATGTTTTTTCTCTGGGACTTTGGTGGTGTCATGGCTTATATTTAAATCTTTTACCCACCTTGAATTTATTTTTGTGTATGGTGTAAGTTGGTGCTCGAGTTTCAGTTTTTTTTGCATGTAGCTGTCCAGCTCTCCCAACACCATTTGTTGAAGAGACTGTTTTCACTCATTATGTTGCTGCCCGCTTTGTCCAAATATTAACTGACCAGAGAGACGTGGGTTTATTTCCGGGCTCTCTGTTCTGTTCCACTGGTCTATCTGCCTGTTTTTATGTTAGTACCAAGCTGTTTTGATTACAGTGGCCTTGTAATAAAGTTTGATATCAGGTATTGTGATCCCTCCTACTTTGCTCTTCTTTCCCAAAATTGCAGCAGCTATTCCAGGTCACTTATGGTTCCATATAAGTTTTTGAAGTGTTTGTTCTATGTCTGTGAAATATGTCATTGGTACTTTAATAGGGATTGTGTTGAATCTATAAATTGCTTTGGGTAGTATGGACATTTTGATGATGTTAATTCTTCCAATCCATGAACATGGTACATGCTTCCATTTGTTTGTGTCTTCCTTGATTTCTTTCTTCAGTGTTGTGAAGTTTCTGAGTACAGGTCTTTTACCTCCTTGGTTAGGTTTACTTCTAGGTACTTTATTTTTCTTGCTGCTATATCAAATGGGATATTTTTTCCTGAATTCTGCTTCTTCTGTTTCATTGTTGGTATACAAAAATACCTTCGATTTCTGGATATTGACTTTGTATCCCACTGTTTTACCAAATTCATTTATTAGGTTGAGCAGTTCTTTGGCAGAGTCTATAGGTTTTTCCATGTATACTATCATGTCATCTGCAAACAATGATAGTTTTGCTTCCTCCTTTCCAATTTGGATGCCTTTTATTTCCTTTCCTTGTCTGATTGCCGTGGCTAAAACTTCCAATACTCTGTTAATAGAAGTAGTGAAAGTGGACAACCTTGTCTTGTTCCTGATCTTAGTGGGAAAGCTTTTAGTTTTTGACTATCGGGTATGATGCTGGCTGTAGGTCTCTCATATATGGCCTTTATTATGTTGAGGGATGCTCCCTCTATTCCCACTTTGCTGAGTGTTTTTTGTCACAAGTGGGTGCTGTACCTTATCAAATGCTTTTTTCCACATCTGTTGATTTGATCATGTGATTTTTGTCTTTGCTTTTGTTTATGTGATGTATTATACTTATTGATTTGCAAATATTGTACCATCCTTGCATCCCTGGGATGAGTCCTGCTGTATGACCATGGTGTATGGCCATGGTGTATGATCTTTTTAATGTGTTGTTGGATGCAGTTTGCCACTATTTTGTTGAGGATTTTAGTGTCTATGTTCATCGGTGATATTGGCCTGAAGTTTTCTTTCTTTGTTGTGTCTTTGTCTGGTTTTGGGATTAGGATGAGGCTGGCTTCATAAAAAGAGTTTGGGAGTCTTCTGTCTTCTTGGATTTTTTGGAATAGTCTGTGAAGGGTAGCAGTTAACTCTTTCTTAAATGCTTTGTAGAATTCTCCTGTGAAACTGTCCTGTCCAGGGCATTTGCATGTTGGGAGATTTTTTGATACCTGCTTCAATTTCATCAGCTGTTATTTTTGTCTGTTCAGGCTTTCTGCTTCTTCTTCATCAAGTTTTGAAAGATTATATTTTTCTAGAAATTTGTCCACTTCACCTAGGTTTTCTAGTTTCTTGGCATACAGTTCTTCAGAGTAATTTCTTACAATCCTTTGTGTTTCTGTGGTATCTGTTGTAATCACACCTCTTTCATTTCTGATTGTGTTTATTTGGGTCCTCTCTCCTGTTTTCTTGATGAGTCTGCTTAAAAGCTTGTTGATTTTGTTTATCCTTTCAAAGAACCAGCTCCTGAATTCATTGATCCTTAGAATTGTGCTTGTAGTCTCTATGTCATCTCATTCTACTCTGATCTCGGTTATTTCCTTCCTTCTACTTGCTCTGGGTTGTCGTTCCTCGAGTTCTGGTAGATGTAGGGTTAGGTTGTTTATTTGAAATGTTTCTATCTTTTTTTGGTAGGCCTGTATTGCTATGAACTTCCCTCTCAGGACTGCCTTCACTGTGTCCCATAAGTTTTGGATTGTTATGAGTTCATTTTTGTTTCCAGAAACTTTTTGATTTCTTCCCTAATCTCATTCTTGACCCATTCATTGTTTAATATGATGCTATTCAATCTCCATGATTTTGAGTGTTTTGGGTTTTTTTCATTGGTGTTGGTTTCTAGTTTTAACCTCTTGTGGTTGGAGAAAGTGCTTGGTATGATTTCAATTTTCTTGAATTTGTTGAAGCTTGTTTTGTAGCCTATCATGTGGTCTATCTTTGAAAATATTCCATGTGCATTTAAAAAGAATGTGTTTTTAGCTTCTTTGGGATGAAAGGTGCTCTCTCTCTCTCTCTCTCTCTCTCTCTCTCTCTCTCTCTATATATATATATATATATATAGGTTTTATATATACAGGTTTTATATCCCTTGATATATATATATATCAGTTAAGTCCATTTCCTCTAGGTCATTGTTCAATGCTACAATATCTTTGTTGATATTGTGTTTGGAAGATCTGTCCATTTTTGATAGTGGAGTGTTAAAATCCCCTGCTATAATTATGTTGCTGTCAATATCTTTCTTGACATCCTCCAAGATTTTCTTTATATACTTGGGTGCTCCTATGTTGGGTGCATATATATTTACAATGTTTATGTCTTCTTGGTGAATTCTTCCCTTGAGTATTATGAAGTGACCTCCTGTGTCTCTCTTTATGGGCCCTTCTTTGAAGTCTGTTTTATCTGATATGAGTATTGCTACCCTGGCTTTTTCCCCATCCATTTGTTTGAAAAATTTGTTTCCAGCCCTTCACTTTCAGTTTGTGTAGGTGTTTTGTCCTGAGGTGGGTCTCTTATAGGCAACACATGTGTGGGTCATGCTTTCTTATCCATTCAGCTATTCTATGTTTATTTATTGGAGCATTTAACCCATTTACATTTAAGGTTATTATTGACAGGTACTTATTCATTGCCATTTTCATATCTGTGTTCCCCTCTGTCTGTCTCTTTTCCTTCCTTTCCTTAAAGCAGTTCCTCTAGCATTTCTTGCAGAGCTGGTTTCATGAAGGTGTATTCTTTTAGACTTCTTTTGTCTAGGAAGCCTCTTATTTGGCCTTCTATCTTGATTAAGAGCCTTGCTGGGTAAAGTAGCCTTGGTTGCAGGCTTCTGGTTCTCATTACTTGGAATATATCTTGCCATTCTCTTCTGGCTTGGAGTGTTTCCATTGAGAAGTCAGCTGCTAACCTTATTGGGGCTCCCTTGTATGTAATTTCCTGTTTCTCCCTTGCTGCCTTTAAGATTATCTCTTTTTCTTGGAATTTTGCTATTTTAATTATGATGTGTCTTGAAGTGGCCGTCTTTGTGTTCCTCTTGATTGGGCCTCTCCATCATTACATTTTCAAACAGGTTTTCTATCCCTTGCTCTTCTTCTCCTTCTGGCATCCCTATTGTATGGATATTATTACGTTTCATGTTGTCCTGCATTTCCCTTAATCACTCTTCATTCTTTCTGAGCTTGTTTTCCTATTCTTGCTCTTTCTAGGTGTTTTTTTCTACCATGCCCTCTAGCTCACTGATTCGATCCTCTGCTTCATCAAGCCTGCTTTTGATTCCTTCTGCTGTGTTCTTCAGTTCAGAAATTATATTCTTCATTTTCTCTTGGCCCTTGTTGATAGTTTCTATTTCCTTTTTCATGTTGATATAGTTTGCAGCAAGTTCATTGTAGTTTTCCTGTAGGTTCTGGTAATTCTCTGTGAGCTCACTGAGCTTCCTGGTAACCATTGCTTTGAACTCCATATCTGATAGTGGACTTGACTCTATTTCATTTAGCATTCTTTCTGAGGCTTCTTCCTTTCCTTTCATTTGGGGATTGTTTCTTTGTCTTCCCATTGTTTGTGAGACTCTTCTCATTAGCCTCTGCTTCTTAAATTGATCTGTTCTGATTCCCTGGGTTTATGGTGTGAATTTCCATGGTAGAATATCTGTGGGATTCAGTGGTGCAGTCTTCTTAATCTCCTGAGCTCGCTGGTCTTGGGTCGTCATTTATGTTGTCTCTCTGTATGTCTTTGGGTTTTGATTATTGTTGGGTCTTTCTTTGTTGGGTCCTTCCCTCCAGCTGGTTAGCTGAAGATCACTCCATCTACCATGTCTCGTATTCTGTTGTTCAGGTGTGGACAGGTTGCATTGAAGCTGATTCTTCTGTGTGTATGAAGTTTTGAGGCTTCTCTCTCACTCTTGTTCAGTTGTTTGTTGTGGATAATTTCTCCACTATTTAGTTGTATCTCCAGATAGGTCCTGGATTGAGGTTTGTGTGGCTTCCACTCCCTCCTTCACCTTCTTCCATTGTTATCTGTTGGTGGCTTCTTTGTTGGTGGGTTTCCTCTTCCATCAGGTATAGTGGTGTTCACCGCTCCTACCTTGCAAGTTCTCTGGAGTAGCAAAGTGAAATTTGTCTCATTGTCTCTGTTGTTGGGATGACCCCTGTTTGGGTCTAACTCTGGTATTTTCTCTGTTCCAAGTATTATTGTCTCACCATCTGATTTTTCAGTATCCTCTATAAATTTTGGTCTCCAATCTTCATATGCTCTGGAATACTGTTGGCTGTTCTCTCTGTTCCTCGGAAGGTCAGCTAGGTATTTCACCCAGGTATTTGCTGTGCAAAGTGGACTCTGCTTCCATCTACCTTGCTGCCATCTTCTCCTCCTTTCCCTTTAAAAATTAAATGTTTTCTTAAAGTGTTAGTGTATTTAGTATGTAATGTTTTAATAAGATAATTTTAGTAATATAGTAAGTTTTTAAAAAAATAACTGAAAACACAGTCCAGGCAACCAGGACTTGAAATTAGAGTGAGGAGAGAAGGTGGTGGGGAAAATTGAAAGGATGGACCTCAGATTTGTACATACAAGGTCTGACAAAAAAAAACACCCCTTTTTATTACAAAATATTTTATTATAAAATCATAAGCATATAATTTTGTAACAAAACAATATCATACTCAAGCACACCATATGACATTTTAGGTAAAATGTTCAAATTAAAACTAAACATTATTACACCCATATTATTAACCTACCAACCACACTCAAGCAGCCCTTACTTCTGCCAGACCTTGTATATCCTCAGGAAAGTAAAGGGAATCTGAGTTTCCAGGGAGAAGTGTGCGAGATAAGCCCACAAATGCAAACAGAGGGTAGGATTGTGTCTGTCATTTTTTAAATTCTCATTTGATGATATGTTTTATTGATTTGAGAGAGAGAGAGAAAGAGAGAGAGAGAGAGAGACATTGATAGATTACCTCCTGTACACACCCTGAATGGGGATCAAACCTGCAATGTAGATATGTGCCCTGACCAAGGTTCAAATCCACAGCCTTTCGGTGTATGGGACAATGCTCTAACCAATTGCCCTGGTCAGGGCCGTGTCTGTCATTTTAATTAGGTAACAGTGGCAACCAATATGAAATAAGCATGCCTTCCTTCAGGTGGATTTTCAAGTAAGGAGTATCATAGCAACATCCAGTATAATTTGGTTTCCTAATCATTCTATGAAGTCTTTGCAACATTGAATTCTGTTCAACAATCCTGGTGAATTTTCATTCACACAATAAAAATACAGGCAGCAACATGAGTGATATGACAACCCAGGAAAGCCCATTGGGTCAGAGAGCCTGGGCTTCATTTGGGCAGAGGATAATCTTTGAAAAATTAGTCAGGGATTTGGTGATATACAAATTCAACTGAAGTGACAGATTTATGTGGCTTAAAATGACTCTGGTTTGAAATGTACATGAAATGCCAAACCGCGAGTGTGCAGGGACCACCAGCAGCGGAGGTCCTCTAGAGCGGGCGGCTGCATTATTTATGTTAAGTCTGTTTTTGCCCAGTGAGCAGTTTCATTTTCAAAGGGAAGACCAGGGCTCTTGATTTCTAAACTAGAATACAATGCTGACCTCAGAGACCTTTGCTTTCTGAACACACCCGGCTTTCCCTGGTTCAGTGGATGAATTCGGGCAGCAGATACACCACACACTGTTTGCTTGCAGTTGTTTGACTTTGTTTTATTTACAAATCATAAGCACAGTTGGGCTGCTTAGCACAGCTCTCTAGTAAGGCTCTTGCCAGCCAAGAGCAGATGGAGACATAAGACAGGCCCTTCTCTCTTCCTTTGCAGTCACACCAGAAGGTTTTTTTGTCTGGGATCCCTCTGTCCCCTATAAATGTGTACTGCTCACCCCCACATGCACACCGTACCTCAGAGAGACCATGGTCCCCCGCGCTGGGGCCGGAAGCATAGCAAATCCTGGCCACAGAGAAATTCACACCAGTGGAGATTGTCTTTCTCTCAGTTCCTTGATTACTCCTGAAATACCAGGCTGTTCCCATGTACTGTATTTTATTTTCTGTTCATTTCCAGTTTTACCACTCAAAATTTGTATTTACCTTTCCTCAAGGTATTATTTTCTAGGTATTATTTTCTCTTAGTAGACCTGCTAGGACTTTGACCTGTTTTAATTGCATCATCCAAAATAGAAAATATTGTACAATGACTTTTATCCTACTTGCTTTGTTTTTCTCTTAAAATCAGCTTTACCAAGGTGTCATTTACATACAATATGATGTAGCCAGTTATTGTCTCCAGTCTGATGAGTTTGACAAATGTATACACCCATGAAACTATACCACAATCAAGGTATGGAACATTTGCATCATCCCCAAAAAGTTCCCAAATCCCTTTGCACGCAACTACTGGTCTTTTTGTTGTCACTACAGAGTAGACTTATCCTTTCTAGGATGTTCTATGAATGGAATCATACAGTGTACATTCCTTGGGTCTGGCTTCTTCCACTGGACATAGTGATTTGGAGATTCACCCATAATTTGCATTTATCAGCAGTTTCTTTTTATTGCTTGGTAGTATTCTACAGGGTGAATATAACATAATTTATTCTTTCACCTGTGGGTGGATGTTTGGATTGTTTCTAGTTTGAGGCTATTATGGATAAAACTGCTAAAAATATTTGTGTACATGTGTGGATTTTAATGGACTTTTTTAGTTCCTTCAGGTAAATGTCTATGAGTGGAATTGTTGGGTCTTATGGCAACAGTATCTTTAACTTTAAAAGAAACCACCAAACAGATTTCTAGTGTGGTTGCACCATTGTGCATACCCTGCAGCCTGATGTGAGTTTCAGGTGCCTCATGCACTCACTGACACATGTTTAATAAGTTTGAAGGAAGATATTTGAAAATGCCAAAGCCTGGATATAAATTCATGCCTCCTCTTTAATGTCTAATTGCTATTAACTTTTAACCCTAGGACTGTACTTAATAAATATTGTGGGTGAATTTTAAAAAATAAATGCTAATTAGCCACTTTTGATATATCCTAAGTCTTTCTGGTTAAGTGAAAACTCCTAAAGCACACATACACTCTAGTCTTAGAGATTTCTAACCTCAGCCTGCAGAGATGCTTGGTGCCACCTCACACTTCGTGACACCTCACTCTTGGTGCCACCTCACATTTGGTGCTATCTCGGGTTTGTTTTCTTGTCCATCCAAGTGTCTGGGGAAGAGCAGCTGGAACACAAGAGCTTCTCAATAATAGGTTTTTGGATAAATGAACAACTGAAACTTCTGAAAAAATATCTTAACATGTGTCACAGTGTTGTTACATGTAACATGTACCTAGCTATCTGAAATGACCTGTCTGACAAGTTCAACCATTTGTAACATAGCTAAGGACCAAGAAAATATTCAAAAATTTAAAAAATTGAAATCAGGAAAAATATTTGTCACATTTTCTTATACTTTAATTGTAGGAAACCCTTCAGGCTCTTGGTTAATAGCTAACTTGGTATTTTATATTATTTTTAAAAGCTATTTTTTCTCATACACATACTTGAAATATTAGGATGACATGGAAATCAGTATTATAAAATAAGTCATTCATCCAACTCAACTCCCAGTCTTCCCCAGAGACTCATTCCTAACAGTTTCTGGTATGTATTCAGAGAGGTTTAATGCATACACAAATGCATCATTATCTATATTCTTTATTTATAGGTATACCAAGACACATATACTTGTACTACTTCTACATTTGGCATCTATATTCATAGACAGATAGACATAAAGATATGTCCATCTATGTGATTCTAGGCATACAAGAACAAACTAAGCATACTCCTCTGTACTTCGCCTTTTCCACTTAATTTGTTGAGGACATTGTGTGTGTGTGTGTGTGTGTGTGTCTCCTTCTTTTAGAGCTAACTAGATTCTACTATATGACTGCATCCTTTTTTAAATTACTCTATTGATTTACTTCTTATTTGCAGGTTTTTGCTAATACATACAAAACTGCAACAAACCCTTGTACATGCATCTATATTATCATGGACAAAATATATCTTTAATGAAAATTGCTAGAGGAATAGCTGGGTTAACAATAATATCTACCTTTTCTTCTAGTACCTCATTTTTACTTAAAAAATTTTTATTCATCTGAATTTTATTTTAGAATGAGGCAGTGATAGACCTATCTGCTCCCCTAGATTATTTGCCAATTGTTTCCACCTCCTTTACCGAATGAATTATCACTCTTAAATAATATGAAATAACATCTTTATCAAGAACTTGGTTACCAAATTCATTTGGTGTATCTACTTATAGACTTATATTAAATTAACCTTTCTGTTCACAATCCAGCACCAAAAAAATTTAGTGATTAGAGCACCTAAAACAAAATGTACATTTATGTCTGATAAAATGAATCCTATCAGACTCAAGAATCTTCTCTTTTTAAAAAGAATAGCTATTCATGCACATTACTTTTTCCACTTAAAAATTTGAAACAGCTTATTTTGATTTACAACCAACTCTTGGTAATTGCATTGATATTGATATTTATTTACAGTATCCTTCATATTGATCATATATATATGTCAAATTAATTTCTACTCTTTTCTAAATAGATCTTTCCTTTCATTATATTTTCTACATGTTTATTTATGTATGAAACACTTAATTTTTAATGGTAACTTAAAAAACTGGTTAATTTTCTGAATGCTTTGATTTATAATAATTTTTCAGGTGATTTTTAAAATATAAATTGATATATAGTGAGCCCTCCATCCCAATAAAGATAAATACACATTCTTTTTAAATGCACATGGAATATTTTCAAAGATAGACCACATGATAGGCTACAAAACAAGCTTCAACAAATTCAAGAAAATTGAAATCATACCAAGCACTTTCTCCAACCACAAGAGGTTAAAACTAGAAACCAACACCAATGAAAAAAACCCAAAACACTCAAAATCATGGAGATTGAATAGCATCATATTAAACAATGAATGGGTCAAGAATGAGATTAGGGAAGAAATCAAAAAGTTTCTGGAAACAAAAATGAACTCATAACAATCCAAAACTTATGGGACACAGTGAAGGCAGTCCTGAGAGGGAAGTTCATAGCAATACAGGCCTACCAAAAAAAGATAGAAACATTTCAAATAAACAACCTAACCCTACACTACCAGAACTCGAGGAACGACAACCCAGAGCAGTAGAAGGAAGGAAATAACCGAGATCAGAGCAGAATGAGATGACATAGAGACTACAAGCACAATTCTAAGGATCAATGAATTCAGGAGCTGGTCTTTGAAAGGATAAACAAAATCAACAAGCTTTTAAGCAGACTCATCAAGAAAACAGGAGAGAGGACCCAAATAAACACAATCAGAAATGAAAGAGGCGTGATTACAACAGATACCCACAGAAACACAAAGGATTGTAAGAAATTACTCTGAAGAACTGTATGCCAAGAAACTAGAAAACCTAGGTGAAGTGGACAAATTTCTAGAAAAATATAATCTTTCAAAAACTTGATGAAGAAGAAGCAGAAAGCCTGAACAGACAAAAATAACAGCTGATGAAATTGAAGCAGGTATCAAAAAAATCTCCCAACATGCAAATGCCCTGGACAGGACAGTTTCACAGGAGAATTCTACAAAGCATTTAAGAAAGAGTTAACTGCTACCCTTCACAGACTATTCCAAAAAATCCAAGAAGACAGAAGACTCCCAAACTCTTTTTATGAAGCCAGCCCTCATCCTAATCCCAAAACCAGACAAAGACACACAAAGAAGAAAACTTCAGGCCAATATCACCGATGACATAGACACTAAAATCCTCAACAAAATAGTGGCAAACTGCATCCAACAACACATTAAAAAGATCATACACCATGGCCATACACCCATGGTTCATACAGCAGGACTCATCCCAGGGATGCAAGGATGGTACAATATTTGCAAATCAATAAGTATAATACATCACATAAACAAAAGCAAAGACAAAAATCACATGATCAAATCAACAGATGTGGAAAAAAGCATTTGATAAGGTACAGCACCCACTTGTGACAAAAAACACTCAGCAAAGTGGGAATAGAGGGAGCATCCCTCAACATAATAAAGGCCATATATGAGAGACCTACAGCCAGCATCATACCCGATAGTCAAAAACTAAAAGCTTTCCCACTAAGATCAGGAACAAGACAAGGTTGTCCACTTTCACTACTTCTATTAACAGAGTATTGGAAGTTTTAGCCACGGCAATCAGACAAGGAAAGGAAATAAAAGGCATCCAAATTGGAAAGGAGGAAGCAAAACTATCATGTTTGCAGATGACATGATAGTATACATGGAAAAACCTATAGACTCTGCCAAAGAACTGCTCAACCTAATAAATGAATTTGGTAAAACAGTGGGATACAAAGTCAATATCCAGAAATCGAAGGTATTTTTGTTATACCAACAATGAAACAGAAGAAGCAGAATTCAGGAAAAATATCCCATTTGATATAGCAACAAGAAAAATAAAGTACCTAGAAGTAAACCCTAACCAAGGAGGGTAAAAGACCTGTACTCAGAAACTTCACAACACTGAAGAAAGAAATCAAGGAAGACACAAACAAATGGAAGCATGTACCATGTTCATGGATTGGAAGAATTAACATCATCAAAATGTCCATACTACCCAAAGCAATTTATAGATTCAACACAATCCCTATTAAAAGTACCATGACATATTTTCACAGACATAGAACAAACACTTCAAAAACTTATATGGAACCATAAGTGACCTGGAATAGCTGCTGCAATTTTGGGAAAGAAGAGCAAAGTAGGAGGGATCACAATACCTGATATCAAACTTTATTACAAGGCCACTGTAATCAAAACAGCTTGGTACTAACATAAAAACAGGCAGATAGACCAGTGGAACAGAACAGAGAGCCTGGAAATAAACCCACGTCTCTCTGGTCAGTTAATATTTGACAAAGCGGGCAGCAACATAATGGAGTGAAAACAGTCTCTTCAACAAATGGTGTTGGGAGAGCTGGACAGCTACATGCAAAAAAACTGAAACTCGAGCACCAACTTACACCATACACAAAAATAAATTCAAGGTGGGTAAAAGATTTAAATATAAACCATGACACCACCAAAGTCCCAGAGAAAAACATAGGCAGAAAAATCTCGGATATTCCAGGCAGCAATATTTTCATTGATATGTCCCCCAGAGCAAGGGACATAAAGGAAAGAATAAACAAATGGGATCTCATCAAAATAAAAAGCTTCTGTCTGCATGGCTAAAATGAAAAGAGAACCAACTGTATGGGAAAACATATTTGCCAGTGATGCCTCAAACAAGGGTTTGATCTCCAAAATATATAAAGAACTCACATGACTCCACCCTAAGAAAACAAGCAACCCAATTAAAAAATGGGCAAAGGAGTGTCACAGGTTCGATTCCCAGTCAGGCCACATACCTGGGTTACAGGCCTTGACCCCCAGCAACTGCACATTGATCTCTCTCTCTCTCTCTCTCTCTCTCATATCTCCCTTCTCTCTCTAAAAGTAAAAATAAAATAAAATCTTTAAAAAAAATGGGCAAAGGCGTTAAACAGACACTTCTCCAAGGAGGACATACAGAGGGTCCAGAGACACATGAGAAGATGCTCAGTATCACTAGCCATCAGATAGATGCAAATTAAAACCACAATGAGATACCACCTCACACCAGTCAGAATGGCCATCATAAACAAAGCAACAAACAGCAAGTGTTGGAGAGGCTGTGGAGAAAAAAGAACCCTAGTGGACTGTTCGTGGGATTGAAGACTGGTGCAACCACTCTAGAAAACAGTATGGAATTTCCTCAGAAAACTAAAATTGGATCTGCCTTTTGACCCAGCAATTCCACTGCTAGGATTATATCCTAAGAACACTGAAACACCAATTCATAAGAACCTATGCACCCCAATGTTCATAGTAGCACAATTTACAATAGCCACATGCTGGAAACAACCTAAGTGCCCATCAGTAAATGAATGGATGAAAAACTATGGTACTTTTACACAGTGGAATTCTATGCAGCAGAAAGAAAGGAGCTCC
The DNA here is from genome assembly GCF_004126475.2 of Phyllostomus discolor. NCBI lineage: Eukaryota > Metazoa > Chordata > Mammalia > Chiroptera > Phyllostomidae > Phyllostomus > Phyllostomus discolor. Next base: position 66,870,291 of record NC_040910.2, on the reverse strand, counting down.
TACCCTTTGCGGCAGTATGGATGGAACTGGAGAGCATTATGCTTAGTGAAATAAGCCAAATTGTGAAAGACAAATACCATATGATTTCACCTTTAACAGGAACCTAATCAACAAAACAAACAAGCAAGCAAAATATAACCAAAGACACTTGAATTGAGAGCAGGCTGAAAGTGACCAGAGGGAAGAGGGGAGGGAATTTTAGTGGAAAAGGGTGAAGGGTTTGCAGAAACAAGTATAAAGAACACATGGACAATAACAAGGGGGGAGGGGTGGAAATGGGAGGGAGATGAGTTGGGCTGGGGCAGGGAGCAGAAAAGTGTATTTGAACAACAATTAAAAGAAAAAAATAATTTTTTTTCAAAGAGAAAGGAGACATTTTCCAGCACTCCATGTCTACTTTTCTGGATCTCTTTCCATTACCTTGCCAACACTGTGCGTACCATGCCTTCAGTAGTAACCTGACTGGCAGTGAAGGCCATTTTAAACTCATCTTGAACACTTCTTCTTCCTGATGTACTTTTATTCACACAGACTTCAAATTCTAGAAAACCCATCTCAAGTATGTTATGGTGGTGTCTCTCACATTTTCATACATAAGTTAACTACCTTAATAGTTACCCCCCATCCTCTTTTCTAGTGCCACCTCTCTGCTTGCCCTTGCTAGTGGGCACTTCTGTCCCATTATATTCACTACTTTGTTCTCACCATCCACTGGATGTCACTAATTCCATGAGGTACAACTGTCGTGCCTGACACACTACTATGCACACACATCTCCTGCCAAGCATCACTTTCTCTCTCTTCCCATACCAGCTCTGCCCAGAGAGTGTAATGCAATGAGTGGCAGGTCTATCTTTTGTGTTACACTCTGTAGGAAAGGGCTGATCTAATACTGTTTGTGCCTCCTTCTCTTAAAAGGTTTTATTTGACTGGCTTATTCTGGCTTATCTATTGTCCCCTCATCAGTAAAGTATTCAGATATGGATTAATAGCATACTTGACTTGGCTCAGTAATTACAATTTTACTAAATTCAGAATAGCCCTGCTTATTCTGTAATGACTTGTACATTTAAAAAATGTATTCAAGGGTGCCTATTTCCCTGGCTTCTTTTCTCCTTAGTAGAAGCTCTCACTTAAAGCATTTCTCCTTTTCTCAGGTAAATTGACATCTGGTTGACCCACAAGAGAGTATTCTGACACACATGAATTCTGGGAGTCAATTCAGCTGAGGCTAAAACTGAGGCAGTAACTGTATCTCTGATCAATAGAATGTTTAAACTTGGTAAGTTTTCAACTCAAACATATCATTTCATGAAATTAAGTTGACATAAAGGTAAGTGGCCTTCTATTTTCTGAATGTATTCAACCACTTTTATGTTTGAATATTGACATTCATTCCAGAATTTTAGTCCAGGTATTTGATAATTTTATTTTATTTTTCTGTTTCCTGAGACTGATGGGAAGTCTTTAAAATGTTTTGGGCATAGACTTCACAATAACAAATTGATAGTTTGCAGTGGTCTCTCTGGCTGCTGGATGGTGTCTGATTGGAAAGAAGACAGCTGAAGTGGGGAAGCCATATACAAGGTGTTGGCCATTTTCCAGGAGAGGTGATAAAAAGTTAGGAGAGAGTGGTGACAGTGGAAGTGAAGAAAAGGTCTAAGAAATATTAGAAATTTTGGATATGTGAAGTAGACTTCCTATAGACAACAGTCTTAGCTTGGTTGTCCTGAAAGAGCACCATAGACCAGGGGGGCTTAAATAACAGACATTTATTTTTTCACAGTCTAGAAACCTGAGATTCAAGTGTCAGCAGGGCTGGGTTCTGGTGGAAGCTCTCTTCCTAGCCTGCAGATGGCCACCTTCTCATTGTGTCCTCATATAGCAGAGGGAGGGGGTAAGGGAAGGATAGAGGGAAAGAGAGAGAGAGGAGGTTGGAAGGGGAGAGAGAGCTCTGTGGTGTCTCTTTTTATAAGAACATTAATTTTATCATAAAGACCTCACCCTCATGACCTCATCTAAACCTAATTGCCTTCTAAAGGCCCCATTGCCAAATACCATCATATTGAGAATTAAGGATTCAATATATAAATTTGGGGGAAGGGGCACAACTCAGTTCATAGCAGCACATGTGTGTACACATGCATGCACATGTACACACACACAGAGTCCAGGTCCGGAATCTTAGTGATTGAAGATCCTTCATTCATGTAGATGGAGGAGAAATTGTTCTCTGAGTTTGAAAATTGATGTAATGGTCTGTGGTGGTAGTAGGGATAGATTCACACATAACTAGCAAGTGAGGTTACTTCTCCCTGTTAAGTCTCAGCAGAATGAGTTAATAAAATGTACTTTGAAGAACTTTAGAAGTTGGAGATAGTATATAGTGAGGACTTGTTTGGGAATTTGATATATTGCAAAATATAAATGGTTGTCACATTATAAGGCTGATGTTCTGCATGTTTTCTAAAAAACAGAGAGTCAGAGAATAAGAATTTATTAGTGTTGACCCAACGTTCTCTTCAAATCACTCAATATGAGTCACTAGAAAAGTACACTGTATTTAAACATGGGTAGCACCCATAACTTCAATTTTTAAAAATGGCCAAAATGACAAGTTTATCCATATATATTGAGGACCAGCTCTGTGCTGGAAACTCTGCTGGGGACTTGGGATCCAGTTGTGAACAAAAAAGACCTGGACTCAACCTTCATGGAGCTTTTAGTATATTCATGAGTACAGATTTTGAATTAGTAGCTCCAAATAAAAAAAAAAAGGTGCTATGAAAAGGGAAGGGTGGGCAGCTAGGAGCTTGTGATAGGGGCAGTTAAACTAGCCTGGATGGTTAGGTAAGTCATCTTTGGAGACACAAGCATTGGGTTATAGTTGGAGGATAAACCAGACTGATATGGGTGAAAGTTAAAAGTAGGATTCCAGGCAAAGAGAAGAGTATTTCTTAAATGTTTAGATACAGAGTATGGCTCCTTAGAGGAAGTAATAGAAAAAGAGTATGACTAGAAAGTAGAGTGAAAAGGGGAAAATAGTTCAGGATGAGGATGTGGAGGTGGACAGAGAACAGAACACGGATGGTCTTGTAAACCATATTAAGAATGATGGACTTTTCTGAAGGCAATAAATAGGAAGCTAATGAGAAGCTATAAGCTTAGGATGTCACACTCAGATTTCCTGATCTCCAATCAAGGAATGACTGTGACAAAAGCTATGAGAGAGTGAAAAAACCCATAAAGGTATTAAAAAGAGTGGTGACCACCTTGAGCCCTGAGTTCTGAATTAAACAAATTGCTGGGCAGTGACTCAAAGAGGCAGCTACCAAGAGACACTGATAGGAGGAAGTAGAGGATGTTCTATGCAGATGAAAAAACCTACAAATAAATTAATTAACACAAAATTTTAGGACACTTTTTACAAGATAAATGGAATGGGAATACATCTATTAGTTAGAAATCTCTAACCAATAGATGTATTCATTGCAGATAACAGAAAACCCACTACTCAAATTGGTTTAAAAATTATTAAATTAATTGGTCCAAGTAATTGTAATTCCAGAAAAAAGGCGTTATTCAAGGTCAGCTGAATCTGTGGACTTCAGCTCTGTTTTGGTGCAATTCTCTCTGCTGTACCTTTCTGCTTGTACCCCAGGCTTGCTTTCTGGTGGAAAATAGCTGTGGTGCTGCATACAACACCTCCAGGAGAGGACTGTGGCTTTTCCACTGAATCTTAATTAAAAGAAGAGAAACATATTTCCCCCAAACCTGGGGTAGTCTCTTCCTCATAGGATTCTAATTGGGTTACCTACCTGTTTTTGAAACAATCTCTATGATTAGGGGATTTCCATGTACTGATTGGCTTTGACCAGAGATGCTGTTCCCAATTATTCTGGCAAGCCTGACAGGACAGACAACTAATCAGAGGTGGGGAAGGGTGAGCATTCCTTAGAACACCTGGGCTGCATGGGGGAGAGGTAGAAACTTAGACAAATCAAGATCCTATTAGGAAAGAGAAAGAGAGGAATGGATTCTAGGTAGAAACCAACAGTCACACCAGGGGTTGGCAAACTTTTTCTCTAATGGAGCAGATAGTAAATACTTTAAGCTTTGCAGGCCATATGGTATCTGTTGCAATGACTCAACTCTGCCCTTACAGTGGGAGAGCAGCTATAGATACAGTGTAAATAACTGAGCACGGGCATGGCTATGTTTCAGCGAAAATTTATTTACAAAAGCAGATCAGATTTAGCCCTTGGCTCATAGTTCTTTGATTCCTCACCTATAGTCTCTTATATTAATCCCTACATTTTAGCCTTCTCTAGGTATTTTCCATATGAAAATTTCCCTTCATGTTAATTTTTAACCTTATTTTCTTTATATATAAAAGTGCCAGGGTCAGATATGTGCGTCAGTGAGTAGAAGAGTTATAAGATAGCAGGACAAACAGTGTATTTTCCCCCTAGGTCCTGCATGCTGTGGAAGGACCTAGTGTTCCCTCCCATATGGAGGTCTGCTCTGTCATGCTATGACATTTTCAGATGGTGTTATTTGAAAAGCTTCAAACTTAATCCAAATAAAGAATGTAGATCTCTTTTCATATTCATTGCCTTGCACACTAACAAAGCTTTAGATATTTTGCTAAATGTGGAATTGAACATGAGTCATATAATTTTTACTAGTGGAGTCAGAGCTAAATTAGAAAGACAAGACACAAAGACATTAAGGGGACATTAAAGGTGATAAATATGATATGTTGCTGAGGCTGGATGTCCAATATTTGCATGTTCTTCCTGATCTTTTTCTATTTTGAAATAGAGATTGGGAATTAAATTCAAAGAGGAGAAGGAGATGCATTTACTTTCAAGTTACAAGAAGTGGATTCTTTCCCAATGAGTACAGAAGTGCTCATTTTCTGGCACCATGTTTGACAAAAACTGATTACTGACTCACTTGCTTATTTCCTTCATATTTCAGCTGAAAAGGCTTATAGAAGTCAGAAGCTGCAAAATGGATGTTCAGGATCAAAAAAAGCAACTAAATCCAAAAGCCAGGATGGGGTACAGAAAAAAGGAAGCTTTAGGCAGAAAATGGATAATATTAGGAAAGCAATGCTACACATAAAATGTTATAAAAATGCTACATATAAAATAAGAGATTCAATAATACTGATCATTATACAATTACTGGCCAAAAAGAAATGGGGTGCAAAGTGTTGCTCCAAATTTATCATTTAAATATGAAAGGTAGTGATGAAGAATGGAGAAATAAAGCACATTTGCAATAATTAAGAAAGTATATTTCTATACTTTTTCTCAACTTATTGACAAATTTAAGCTAAAAAATACTGTGTAGATGTTGCTTTTGACAAGATAACAGTGAGGAAGTATTATGACTCCAAGTTACAGTGATGAAGTCTTTGCTTATACCTGCCACTGTAAAGGTGTCTTTTTTCTCCTTTTCATAATACAAAGAATTAGATGTTAGGTGTGAGTTCCCCAAAATCTTTGTCTGTGCTCTTGTCAAACTCAAAATTTTACTAAAATATGTCACAATAAAAAAATTATGGAAGTCTAGTTAGCTTCTGTGAATACCTGCATAAATGTAATAATTCAGAGTAATATTAAAAATTAAAGTAAACAAGAGAAAATTATGCCAAAATTTGGTATCAGCTGATTTAATTATAAAGCATATGGATTCAAATGAGTCAGACCCTACCCAGGCTTCTGCTTGTGAAAACCCAAACTTATGAAATCCAATGTTGTCTTTACCAAAAAGTAAGATGCTTATATTCCTCTCCCTCCTCCCATCCCTGTCCTGTCCCAAGGATCTGTGACCTATTATAATGAGAAAACAGAGCAGGCATCCTTCAGACACCTTAAAGTGCATTCCAGGGGGCAAGAAAATTATTCTTCCTAGTTTCACCCCCATCATTCCATGTTCCTGTAAATATATATATTTTTTAATTTAGGAAAAACAGCAGGCTGCACAGAGGGACCTGGGAGTGGCCCCATCTATTATCAGAGGTGTGATTTTTAAGAGTGATGTGATCAAAGTAGGGAGGAAATCAGGAATAATCTCAAAGATTGTACATCTTGAAATATTCATTTTTCAAGTTCTGTCTCAGTTTAAAAATCCAACAACTAAGAGGAATGGAAAAAATATGCCCCTTACTGAAGGACAGAAAAGAAAGTATGAAAATCCTCCAGAACTAGAAATTAGACTGAAGCATCAAAATATTCTCCAAGCTCTAGACCCAGAGTGGATTCACCATCATAATGTACAGATAAGGAGACCTGGATTCATGCACTTGCTTAGTCTTCATATGAGAATTGAGTCCAGACAGGTTTTATCTTGTTCAAGGACATGAGCAGAACAACATTCTTCCAAATGTTTGAAAGTGAGTGCATCAAAAAAATGCTCCAGAACAATATGCAAGGATAGCAATCAGACAGCTAATGGGAAGCAGTCTGAAGATTATCTAATGTAGAATCAATGTGAACAATTCACAGAACTGTTTAGCTTTCTCAACTTGGTTAAAAATTCCATAATCTTTACATAGCATCAGAAAAAGAGAATAGACTGAGATGAAAGGGGGCTTAAGTTTAAGCAATGAAATTCAAGAAAGAGAAGATGGAACTGCTTTCAAGACATGGAAGTTGGGATACAGAAGGTCTGTAAGGAATTAAAGACATAGCAGTAGAATTAAAACCATCCTCAAAGGCAGTAAAGAACAAGAGAAAACAATGTCATAGGACCCAAATTTGCAAATTTCCCAGAAAGGGCATGACTTGGCTCTCACATTTTTCTTAAACTTACTTTTACCACTCACCCCTAGCTCTCTATTCTTCAGTCACAGATTTTGCTTTCTTTTCTCAAATTTACCAGCCTCTTTCCAGAGCCACATGTTCCTTGTGCCTAGAATGCATTCTTTCCTACTCTTCACTTAGCTGGGTTCAAATCCCAGCTCAGGCAATTTATTTGATCTCTTGGAGACTCAGTATCCTCATCAATAAATCCAATTAATAACAGAATTTCTTTATTCTGTTGACATGGAAATTAAACAAGGTAATAAATATAAACAGCTTAACAGAGAGCCTGGTATTTAGTAAGTGTTGAATCTATGTTAGATGACAATAACACCAGGAGTGTGGAGGTTTATTTCTCTAATGAGTGCCTCACTCACTAACTAATAATTCTTTGCATGCAGACAAAGATTTTGCCTTTTTAAAATATTGTCTTTATGCACTGGGCACCTAAAAGATGTATGAAAAAAGTACAAAAGTTAAAATTGAAACTATAATTTGAGGACATGTGAATTCAAAAAGGAGTTGTCTATACAGAATAAGTTTCACTGTGTTTCATGCAAATTCATAGCAAGACATTGTCTAGAAAACTTTTCAATTGCATAGAAGAAAATTTATCAGGCTTCTATATAAAGAAACAATAAGAAAAATAACCCATAAATAAGTAAAAATTAGGCTGGTGTCAAACTTCTTTAGTGTTACCCTAAATTCAGATGACAGAAACCTCAAAGCAATTTTGAGAGAAAAAGGTTGTGATCCAGGAATGCAATATGTGTCAGGCTCTTTTTTTTTTAATTTAAATATGTGAAGGCAACAAAGATGCATCTTCAAATGAAAGGACTCAGAAAATATTAGGCATGTATGCTTCATGGGAAAAAAGTTCCTTGCAAAAGTACCACACAATTAAATGTTTGAAGCTGGAAAAATAATCATAAACATATTGGTAATGTGAACCAAAACAGTTAAAATTGAGAGATATCCAAGTAATTGTGAACCTTTCATAACATAATTATAAAGAAGACTTATCCTCACAAAAGAAGATAAATTATTTTAATGCAAAGTGCTATGAATAATCTGGATCTATAAAACCATATTACATTAACAAGGTCTATAACGTAAATGGGGAAAAGAAAATGTAGAAGTGTGTTAAACATTTTGCTTAAACTAGGTAACAGAAATTATTAATTCTAATAATTTTTAAACCATAAAGAATATATGTGAAAACTTAAAGGCTATCAGAGAAAAGTAAAGTTAAAAAAAAGCTTATCTGGTTAGGAAATAAAAGAGAGTGAAGGGAAACAAGAAGCAAACAGAGACAAGGACAAAAGATACAGACTAAATATAGTACTTACAAGAGTAAGTGTAAATGAGATAAAATGATTTTGAAAAAGATTCTCGAAGATGGCAACATAGACAGACATGGGTCTCCTCTTCACACAACCACATCAAAATAACAGCTAAAATATAGAACAACCATCAGTAAGAAACATCAAAAATCGAGTTGAACTGAAGTCTGACAACTACTGAATTAAAGAAACCACATGCATCCAGAGTGGTAGGAGGGGTGCAGATGTGGAACAGGGCTGGTCCCACACCTATGTGTGGTGAATAAAAATTTGGGAAGGATATATTGGGAGCAACGAGTCCCAGTCCCACAACAGGCCTTCCAGCCTAGAGTTCCAGTGCCAGGAAAACGAATCCCCACAACTTCCGGCTGCAAAAACCAATGGGGATTGAGTTGGTGGAAGAAACTCCTGGAGCTCCAAGCAGTCCCTCTTAAAGAACCCACACACAGACTCACTTGCTCAGACTTACTTCCTCTGAGCTCCAGCACTGAGGTGGCAGCTTGAAGGGCACCAGTGGCATACTAGGAGAAGCCATTGTCCCTTTTCTGAGCCCTTCCCCTACAGGCCATGGAGCAGGCAGACTGCTGTCATATCTGAGGCTCCATCAACCTGGCTAATACTGTTTTGCCTGCCTTGGAGATCCCCAAAGACTCCACCCCACTCAACTTATGGGCCCAAGAAAGTTGCTTTTCCTTATGAATAACTGGTCTGGGCTCATGCTTCACAACTTCCTAAATCTTATCAAACAAGCAGCAGCTGGCCTCAGTGAGCTCTAGGCCAGGCATTACCAGCATCCAGATTAGTTTCATAGCTTTGCTTCCTGGGAATCTCCAAGCCTAGTACAAGTAGCAGTCTTCTCAGATAGGTTTGGAGCTCAGGAATGGTGGCCCTGGGCAAAACACAGGTGGGGCCTGACCTTGGCCTGTACCACCTGAAGAAACCTCAGGGCCAGTGCACCCAGTAGACAACTACAGACCGTGTCAGAACACCACCACCCTGCCCCTGCACAACTCATCCTCCACAGAGGGTGGAAGTTAGTAGTCAGTGGTCACAGCCAGTCCTTGCAGCTGACTGCCCTAAGTAAATTTCTTCCATTGATCTGCCAACAACATCCAAGGCTTAACTACAAAAGGAGGGTGTACTCAGCCCACATGAAGGGCACACCTTGATAACCCAGCTTGGGTGATGGGAGAGGCTGTGCCACTGGGCCCTATAGGACACCTAATATATTAGGCCACACTACACAGAAATGGTGTCAAAGCAGCTCTGCCTAATACATAGAAATAAATAGGGAGGCTGCCAAAAACAAGAGACAAGGAAACATGGCCCAAATGAAAAACAGATAAAAATTCCAGAAAAAGAGCTAAACAAAATGGAGATAAGAAATGTATCAGATGCAGAGTTCAAAACACTGGTTATAAGGATGCTCAAGGAACTTCGTGAGGACCTCAGCAGCACAACAATGTTCTAGTCAGAAATGAAGGATTCACTAATTGAAATAAAGAACAATTTACATGGAAACAACAGTAGAATGGATGAAGCCAAGAATCAAATCAATGATTTGGAACATAAGGAAGCAAACACACACACACACACACACACACACACACACACACAATCAGAACAAGAAGAAAAAGGAATCCAAAAAAATGAGGGCAGTATAAGCAGCCTCTGGGGCAACTTCAAGAAATCCAACATTTGCATTTTAGGGGTGCCATAAAAAGAAGAGAAAGCAAGAAATTAGAAATCTATTTTGAAAAATAATGAAAGAAAACTTCCCTAATTTGGTGAAGGAATTAGACATGCAAGTCCAGGAAGCCCACAGAGAGTTTCAAACAACTTGGGACCAAAGAGAACCACACTAAGACACATCATAATTGAAATGCCAAGCATTAAAGATAAAGAGAGAATCTTACAAGCAGCAAGAGAAAAGCAAATAGTTTCCTACAAAGGAGTTCCCATAAGACTCTTAGCTGATGTCTCAAAAGAAACTTTGCACACAAGAAGGGACTGGCAAGAAGTATTCAAAGTGATGAAAGGCAAGGACCTACAGCTTAGATTACTGTATACAGCAAAGCTATCATTTAGAATCAAAGGGCAGAGAAAGTGCTTCACAGATAAGGTAAAGCTAAAGGAGTTCATCATCACCAAGCCATTATTACATGAAATGTTAAAGGGACTTATTTAAGAAAAAGAATAAGATCAAATATATGAACATTAAAACAACTATCAACAACTGAATCTAAAAAACAAAAACAAAAACAAACTAAGAAAACAACCAGAACAGGAACAGAATCATAGGTATGGGGATCATTTGGAGGGTTGTCAGCTGGGACAGGGAGGGGGGACAAGGGGAAAATGGTGCAGGGATCAAGAAGCATAATTAGTAGGAAGAAAATAGACAGGGGGATGTTAAGAATAGTGTAGGAGTAATTCTCCACATGTGACAAAATAAACATGGTAACAACAACTAAAACAATAGTATACGAAAGGGAGAAGCCACAGAACTTACACATACAACCCATGGACATCAACTAAGGTCAGGGAGGATAGCTGGAGGGAAGGGGGATGCCCAGCAAAGGGGAGCAAAGGGAAAAAAATTGGGACAACTGTAACAGCATAATCAAGAAAATATACTTAAAATATAAAAGTAAAATATACATTCAGGTTTAAAATATAAATAAATATAGATTCTCAAATTGCTATGTGATAAAACAAAATCCAATTTGTCTCTGTTGACTAATGGCATACCTAAAACTAATCCATATAGGATTTTTTTTTTATTCCTCACCCTAGGAAATTTTACTAAAGCTTTTAGAGAGAGAAGGGGGGGGGAGAGAGAGAAATTAATGTCAGAGAGAAACATCAATTGAAGGGAGACATCCATTGGTTGCCTCCCATATGTGCTCCAACTGGGGATCAAACCCACAACCTAGGTATGTGCCCTGACTGGGAATCAAACTCACAAACTTGGTGTACTGGTTGACACTCCACCTAACCCCACCACACTGACCAGGGCCCACATAGAAATTTATACCAAGAAAATGTTAGCAAAAAGAAAAAAATGAGTTATAATATTAATAGCAGACTACACAGAATTTAAAATTAAAAGCCTCAAATGAGACTCCAAGTAAAGACCACCATTTTATAAACACTAAAGGACAGTGGAACGCTAATAAGCATTGATGTGCCAAAATCAGTGGATAAGATAGGTGTAAAACTAACACTCCTCAAAATACAAGGAGAAATTTGAGAAGCATACATATCTCAAAATAAAGATTTAGTAACAATTTTGAAAGTATTATTAATGAAATAAATTGTATCTAAAAGGTAGATTTTGAATTACATAGCCTACAAACAGCAAGAATGCCTTTTTACAGGGAATATGAAACTTTTTAAAAAGTATTATATATTAAGCCACAAATAAAATCTTGAGTTTCAGAGCAGAGAAATAAAAATAAACATGGAGCAGGGAGGGGGGAAAGCAATAGTTTTCCCTATTTGCCACCAAGAAGCATTTAGAAAATATTGTGGAAAAAGATCCTAATCACTAAAACAATCTTCAAATATAGACTTCCTGAGAATTAGCTTCAAAATTAAAATACAATGGAATGAAAACCATAAATGTTTATTAAAAAACTTAGAATGAGATTTAAGTACATAAAGAATATATCCTGTTTGGAGGATAGTATGACCTAACAGTAAAAAGATATCAGTTGTCTAAATAATCTATAAATTCCACCCTAACTGGTGAGGCTCAGTGGACTGAGTACCAGACTGCCAACCAAAGGGTCACTGGTTCAGTTCTCAATCAGGGCATATGCTTGGGTTGCAGGCCAGGTCCCCAGCAGGGGGCACTTGAGAGGCAACCACCCATTGATGTTTCTCTCCTTCCCTTCTTCCTTCCCTCCCCCTCTGTCTAAAAATAAATAAATAAAATCTTTTTTTAATTACCTTTTCCTTTTCTATTTTTAATATTTAAACATTTTTTAAGATTTATTTATTTATTTTTAGAGAGGGAAGGGAGGAAGAAAGAGAGAGAGAGAAAAACATCAATGTGCGGTTGCTGGGGGCTGTGGCCTGCAACCCGGGCATGTGCCCTGGCTGGGAATTGAACCTGCGATGCTTTGGTTCACAGCCCCTGCTCAATCCACTGAGCTATGCCAGCCAGGGCAAATAAATAAAATCTTTAAAAAAATAATGTATACATTCACTGCAATGTCAACAAAATAGGAATGAGATTTAGAGGAACCTAGATTTCTTGTTTGTGAAGAAAATGAGAAAATAGCCAAGAAAAACTTGAAATAAAGAGTAATATGAATCCCTATGTTCATTGCAGCATTATTTACCATATCAACATATGGAAACAATCTAGATATCCATCAATAAATGAATAAATAAAGAAGATGTGGTTTGCAATATAATATACAATGTATTATTACACAGCAATAAAAAAGAATGGAATCTTGTCATTGTGACAACATGGATGGGTCTAGAGAGTATTATGCTTAGAGAAATGTCAGAACAAGAAAGACAAATACCATTTGGTTTCACTTATATATGGAATCTAAAACAAAGCAAAGCAAAGCAAACCAAACCAGACTCACAGAAACAGAGACAAAAGGAATAATTGATAGAAGGGAAGGGGTAAAAGGGGGAATATAGTCGATAATATTGTGAAAAGTTTGCATGATGACAGATGATTACTAGGCTTAGTGTGGTGATCACATTGTAAGGTATAAAAATGTCAATTACTGCATTGTACACCTGAAACTAATATAATGTTGTATGCCAACTTTACTTAATGAATTTTTTAGACAATAATAGTTAAGAGAGAGTAATTAGAAAGGTATAATGCAAGTAAAGAACATCTGAAGAAAACTTAACAGTATTTCTTCAGTGGAAATCATGGGAAAGGCAACAAAGATGTGCGGAGGAAAGGGTGGGTTTTCAAAAAACCCAGTCCAGGCCAGTGGCTTTGTAAATGTTATCCTGGGGCCAGCAGCAATGGCATCACATTGGAACTTGTTATAAATGCAGATTTTCAAGTTCTACCCCTGGTCTACTGAATTTAACCAGTTAGGCGAGGCCTAGGAATCTGTGTTTTTTGTACCCTTCCTGAAACTTTGACACACACTGAAGTTTGAGGGCCGTGTGTAATATGTTATGTATGATAGAAACAGAAATTACTAATTGCACAGTTGTGAGGCAATGGAATTAAGAAAATGAACATGTTCTAGATGACAGAATCTAAAAGATGGAAGAGTAAGGGAGACCTCAAATGAGAGCAGACTAAAAGAGTCTAGGGTGGAAGAGTTACTTCACAGGAGTTTCTGTTCTGAGTCCTGTTCTGAGTTACAACATAACTGAGTGAACTTGAACTAGTTCCTCCATGCTTCATTTCACTGAGGTCCAGATACCTCAGATTCTTTGTATTTATGATAGTGGGGTGGGACTTGGTGACATGAGAGTCTTTTCCATCCTAAAATGCTCTAAGTCTAGGACAAAATTGTACATCAACAAAACTCACCTAAAGATGTGCTAGGTAGACAACTTTATTTTTTTTAATATAATTTAACTTAGTTTCTATCTCAATACCTCATCTTTCCAGCTAGCAGAAACCAGAACTTGGTTGATTCTCAGAAAACCCATTTTAGTATAAATTATTTCTGGTTTTTATACCCTCTTTCTCCCCAAGGTGTCACTGAAGTTGAGGACTCTATCTAGAGCACTGTGTGGGGATAAGGTTGGGGAGAATACAGTCCACATCCTTTGTCTGTCCTAATGGCAGGCAGATGGCAGCCACTGGGATGCTCTTTGCTGTCTGGTCTTTATGAATGGTCATCTCTCCATATGCATATCTAACGAGGTTCCTAGGATCTCACCCATCCTTCAGCTATACAATCCATCCCATCTCCTCCCTTTCCTGTCATAGACTGCCCTCTTCCTAGTGATTAGACCCACCACTTCTTATTTACTGAACTTCTGTGCTCTCTTATTCTTTCTGGGATGATGGAAACTCTGAGAGGCTGTTTGAGGTACTCTGCCTCTTACATACATACCATTTGTCTCCATTCGACTCCCACATGTTTGGTGAAGCCTGAGAGGATGCATTTGCTTGATGCTGTTCAGTTTCTGATCCACATAAATATTTACTGGATTTTGAACACAGATATTTCTTTCTCCCAAGTCTCTTCTAGATGTTCTAGAAATTTAAAAAAAACTTTGAAATTAAAAAAATCAATAGATAAGTGAATCCTAGACTTGACTCAACTGAAGAATTACTGAATTAGAAGATGATATCAACAAAATCACCTAGAATACAACATCAAAGTTATTTTAAAACAAAATGAAGGGTTATAAGGAATGGAAGATAGACTGAGAGGTTCTAACATATATCCAATAAGAACTACTACGTAAAGAATAGAGAGGACAGCTGAGAAGTAACATTTAAATAAAACATGCATTATTGGTCAGCACATGGTAAATGTTTATAAGTGCTCCATGTGTAATTTATAAGAATGTGTACCCTGCAGTTGCTAGGGACAGTATCCTGTGTATGTCCTTTAGGTCAGGTTTACTGGTAGCATCATTTAAATAATCTTCATCCTTATTAACTCTTGACCTGCTTGGTCTAGGTTAATGACATAGGTGTGTTTATTTGCCCAGTGATTGTGAATTTGCCTATTTCTCCTCATATTCTTGCCAATGGTTACTTTATTTTTGGTTATTTTATCAGATGCACAGACATTTAGAAATATATCTTTCTAGTGAATTAAAATGTTTATTATTATAAGTTGTCTCTTTTTATCTTTAATAATCTTTTTGTCTAAAAGAAAGTTGTGGCATTAATATAGCTATACCAGCTTTCTTTTGGTTAGCAGTTTTTATGATATGTCTTTTTTCCATTCTTTCTACTTTAAACCTTCCTGTGTCCTTGTTGAATGTGATTTAAGTATCATCTAGCTTTTTTCCAGTATGACAATTTTTGACTTTCAACTGGGCAGTTCATCTATTTACATTTAATGTGATAACTGTTACTTCTGATACTTTTGAATTTAAAACTACTGTTTAATAGCTAATTATCAGGAAAATGCAGATCAAAACCATAACCTCACACCTGTTAGAATGGCTGTCCTCAAGAAGATAAGAGATAAGTGTTGGTGAAGATGTGGAGAAAAGGAAACTTTGTAACTGTTGGTGGGAATGTAAATTGGTACATCTATTAGGGAAAGTAGTGTGGCAGGTCCTCAAAAAATTAAAACTACTACAACCATATATGTTGGAGACCGCCCTGCCTGGTCTCAGGAAGCTGTAACCCCCCATGACTTAGGCTGAGTGAAAGGCCTCCGGACCAGGAGCCACTAAGGAGACAAAACTTATTTCCCTGGCATGATCGGCAGTCAATGACGGGCAGTCAATGAACCTAAGACGCGATCATGTGGGAATGCCCTGAGAGAGAGGCTGTGGAAATGAAGGGGTGATTGACATTCACCCCTGCCCCCTCGGCTTTGTCAAAGCCTGAGCCTCTGTTCTTAGATGTGAGAAATCCAAGTCTCCAGGCTGCCGTTGTCTTCTCTGTTAACTCAGGCCTGCGGAAATAGCAGGGGCGGTGAAGCCCAGACCAGAAACGGCAGACCCCAGGGGTAATCAGGCCTGGGACATAGAATATGCAAGATCCTGTGAGATCTGTTTGCTGGAGGATGTTATTAACTTGGAATTTAAAAGCACAGGCAGGAAACTTTTGGAACCTGTAGCTCTTTCATATGTTAAAGACCACAAACCTTCCCTAGAATCTCAGCAGGAGTTCTGTCCCCACCTTTGTAAGTTGCTTACATCTTTTGATCTTTTCTGCCAGACTGTGAACCCACAAACTAAGTCTATATTCTCAATAAAAACCTGCTTGGGAATGGATACGGTGCTCTCCCCACTAGAGAGAGTAGCCCTTCTGTTCCTATTTCCCCACAGGACTTGGTTGTCTCTGTGTATGTTTTTAGCATGTTTCGACAAACATCCGCAGCCAAGATGGATACTGCAGGCCGGTATCCTCTATACACATACTCCAGCAATACCTCTTCTGAGAATATAACCTAAAGAAATGAAAACAGGATATTGAAGAGATATATGCACTCTTATGTTTATTGCAATATTATTCACAACAGCCATGATGTGGAAACAACTTATGTGCCTATGAACCAAAGAATATATAAAGAAATGTGGTATATACATGCAATGGAATATTATTAACTATGAGAAAAAAGGAAGTCCTGCATTTGAAACAGCAGGCATACACTTTGAGGATACTATGCTGAGACCAATCAGACAGAAAAAGACAAACATTTTATATATAACTTATATGTGGAATCTTAAAAGATGAATTTATAAAAAACAGAGTAAAATGGTGGTTACCAGGGGCTGGGGACTGAAGAATAGGAAAGATGTTATTTAAGGGTACAATTTTGCAACAAGTAGATAAATAAATGCTGGAAATCTAATGCACAGTATAGTGATTATAGACAACAATATTGCATTATAAAAATCAAACTTGCAAAGAGATTAGATCTTAATTATTCTTGCCACACACACAAAAAAATGATAGTTATGTGACATGATAGAGGTGTTAGCTAATGCTAGAATGGCAATCATTGCAATATAAATGTATCACACCCACATAATTACCTTAAACTTACACTATGTTATCTGTCAAATATATCTCAATAAAAACTGTTTAAAAATGATAAAACTAACATCTTACTGCATGCTATTTGCCCTGTCCTATTTTTTCTCTTTCTTTTTGCCTTCTTTCAGATTAGTTCTTTTTTTTTCTCTTCCAATTTGTATGTTTTATTCCCACAAGAGAGCTGGGGGTGGGGATGCCTCAAGAGCCTTCCTCATGCAAGGGTGTACCAGGTTCTCAGGTCTGCCCCACCAGCAAGCTGATGTTTAGACAGAATGTTATGGGTGCCAGGTGGAAAGGTCCGATGGGCATGGGTGGTGGGCTTAGTTGGAGGGTACACACTTGTGGAGCACAGGTAGCAGGGCAGGTCCTTCTTTATGATCAGTGGCTCTTCCATGGAACCATACAGCTTTACCACACAACCTTTCTTGTCAATGAAGAACTTGGTGAAGTTCCATGTGATGGCATTTCCTAGGATGCCCCTTCCATTGGGCTGGACTTTCATCCACTTCCACAGCAGGTGGGCATCATCCCCCTTCACACAGATCTTGCTGTACACATCAAATTTGACATTATAGCTGGCAGTGAACTCTTTGACCTCTGCATTATTAGTCCCTGGCTCTTGCCTCCTGAACTGGTTGCAAGGGAAAGTCAGAATCTGTAAACCATACTCAGCATATCGGGTATGCAGGTCAATAAGCTGAATGTAGTTTATGTCTGTTTTGCCTCATTGAGAGGCCACATTAGTGACGATGCACACAAAGCCCCAGTGCTTTTCTACGTTATCCATGTGCCCATGAATATTTTTGGCTGAGAACTTGTGCATGGGCTGAACACAGTGCCAGTCCTCGTGGGACATGCACACACTGTAACAGGGTACAGCCAAGGGGGGGCCCCAAATAGGAATTTGAATGGGGTCCAGAACTCAAGGTGTTCAGGAAATATTAGGATGTCCTCACCCCCTTCCCCCACAGGTGAGCTGGGGAGAGGACACATGGAGCAGGCCCATTGAGAGCTCTTTTGTATAGCAACAATTTTGCAGCTAACCTCTGGTGTGGTCATTTAACATATCTATAACCTTTAACTGGTTGCATAGGTATGTTAAATAGCTGTGGCCATGCTCTGAGCCAGGGGAATGGAAGTAACTTCCCTACCAAGATGTAACTGTGGGGCAGGTCCCCCGAGTTACAGCACCTGCATGGGAGCTTGGAGAAGATTGGCTCCATGACATGGGGCCACCCCTGGCCAGACCCATGATGGCAGCCCAGTGAAACTGGAAGGATATGAAAGTGCTGGCATGTGTAGCCAACTGTAGGAGGAGTTGGAAATGGGACTGCAGAGGAAGATTGGCATGGGGACACAGCAGCCCAGACACAGCAGCCATTAGGGGAGAACCACTCCGTCTTTAGCAGAGTGGGGACTCCTGTGGCCCTGGGAGAGAGAACCACAAGGCCTTGCCAGAGTGGGTGTTACAGAACAACAGGGGCACCAAGAGGGGCCGAAGGGCAATGTACTATTACCCAAAAGGAACCCCCCAGGTTTGTCATGTCCATCCCCGGAGGAAAGATGTCTCTCAATGCCAGAGATTCGTGAAAAAGAAAGGAAATGTTTATTTAATACTATACTAGCCTAAAGTAGTGACCTAATGTCTTCATCAAAATTCCAAAGTCCCTTAAAACACCCACAAACACACACAGTCCTTCCTTTCCCCCTTTTGCCCAGTCTGGGGTACCATATCTATGGAAAAGAGATAGAAGTCCATGACTCAGGAAGCCCCGGTTCTTCCTAGTAATCTGTCTTGGCTGGTAGGCCTCACTTGGTTCCCATCTCCATCAGCTGTGTTGCCAGGATCTCTGCTAAAGCTGGATGGTGGTTCCCCCTTCTACAGCTGCAGGGGACCCCACTCTGGCAAAGCCTTGTGGTTCTCTCTCCAAGGGCCACGGGAGTCCCCACTCAGCCCAAACTGTGTAGTTCTCTCTCCACTGCCCCAGCTGCGTGGTCCTTTCTGCACAATGGCTGTGGGAGTCTCCATGTTGCCAAAGCCGTGTCATTCTCCCTCCTCAATGGCTGCAAGGAGGGGCATCGCCACTCTGCCAAAGCTGAGTGGTGATTCTCTGCCAAACCTGCATGGTGATTTCTCTCCCAGGACTGCAGGAGTCACCACTCTGCTAAAGACCGAGTGGTTCTCTCTTCTATTGCCACAGCCGATTGATCCTCTCTGCACAATGGCTGCCGCATCTGGGTTTAAATCCCCACACCAGTCCTCCTCTACAGCCCCATTTCCGACTCCTTCTACAATAAGTTACACCTGCCAGCATTGATATCCTTCCAGCTTTACTTGGCTGCCATCGTGAGTCTGGGCAGGTGTGGCCCTATATTATGGAGCCAATCTTCTCCAAGCTCCCATGCAGGTGCTGTAACTCGGGGGACCTGGCCCCAGTTACATCTTGGTGGAGAAGTTACTTCCATTCCCCTGGCTCAGAGCATGGCCACAGCTATTTAACATATCCATGTAACCAGTTAAAGGTTGTAGATATGTTAAATGACCACAGCAAAGGTTAGCTGCAAAGCTGTTGCTATGCAAAACAGCTCTCAATGGCCCTGCTCCATTTGTCCCTTCCCCCAACTCACACCTGGGTGGGGGGAGGACATCCTAATATTTCCTGAACACCTTGAGTTCTGGACCCCATTCAAATCCCTATTTGGGGTCCCCCTCTTGGCTGCACCCTGTTACATGGGGACTCTCTCTGCCCTGGGAGAGAGAATCACAAGGCTTTGCTAGAGTGGAGACTCCCACATCCATTGTGCAGAGAGAACCATGTGGTTTTGGAAGAGTGGGGACCCCTGCAGCTTTAGAAGGGGGAATCACCACCCAGCTTTAGCAGAGATCCCAGCGGCATAGCTGATGGTGATGGGAACTGAGGGAGGCCTACCAGCTGAGATGGATTACTGGGAAGAACCAGGCACTGCCTGAGCCATAGACTTCTATTTCTTTTTCTGAGATATGGTACCCCAGACTGGGCAAAGGGGTGAAGGAAGGGCTGTGTGTATTTGTGGGTGTTTTAAGGGACTTTGGAATTTTGATGAAGACATTAGGTCACTACTTTAGGTTAGTATAGTACTAAATAAACATTTCCTTTCTTTTTCACAAATCTCTGGCATTGAGAGACGTCTTTCCTCTGGCGGTGGACATGACGAACCTGGGGGGTTCCTTTCAGTAATTGTATATTGTCCTTTGCCCTCCCCCCCGCCCCCTGCTTTGTTGTTCTGTAACAACAATGCTGGCAAGCCTGACTCGGCCAGAGCACTGCGCAGAAGGGCAGGCCTCAGATTGGTTCTTATTATTCCATTTAACCCTTTTTCTTATTTCAAAGAGTTAGTGGTTTTCCTAAAGAATAAGTTACATACATGTATCAGCATCTAATTCTAATTTATATTTTAACCCTCTTCCCAGAAAAGGCAAAAACCATAGAACTCTTTTACTCCTTTTACCCTCTGACTTATATTTCATTGTTGATTCTTTCATTGTTTATGCCATTTTATCTTGATTCTTTCTATATTTTAAAACTTGCGGGAGGCCGCTCTGCGTGACGTGGGACCAGCCCCCCCTGGGAGATGCATAGGACCCACACCTACGGATAGGTTTTCCCATGGGGAATCAGGCCTGCAATGTACCTAGGCCGCTATGAGTCTTGCTTTTTGCTAAAACTCCCTCACCCTGAGTTGAAGACATTTAATGCAAAGCAACTTCCTAAAAACCATGCTAAACCTTCCAAGGATGAGTGTAACCAGTTCTACTACTTTTGCCTTTTCATTTGCAAATATCTCTCTTCTGTGATGTGATTACCAGCATCCTCTCCTTTGTTTCCTGTATAAGGTAACCATGTAAAGTAAGCCTGTGCATAGTTAATAAGAATCTTCTTGTAATGTGCCCAGTAAGACAATAAAAGCTCATTGGAGTGAGGGCCAAGGTTTTTGCTCCCCTTGAGAGAAAAGCTTGCCATCCCTTTTCGTCCACAGGACTCAGTAGTCCATGTGAATTTGTCTCATATTTCATCCATAATGACATGGACCCCACAAGCCAGGGTCTGTATCAAAAACTCACCAAGACATTATTATTTGTTTATAGTGATATTTATATAAGCTTATTCACATATTTATTTATACACATTTTATATTCAAATATCTATAGACCATAGTTATACTTTTCTTTGGGGCAAATAGGTGAACAAAAGTGTCACTTGAAAATCTTAACAATGTTTCCTGATGCCTTTGAATTGTTGCCTAGTCATTGTAGGCATTTCCTGAACAAATATGCAAAAGCCTAGGGCCTGACACCTGATGGAAGAGTGGGCCAACAAAGTAGCATTAAAACAACTCAGGAAGTCAAGCATGAAGGATGGCTTCTTCTGAAATTGTTTGATTTTGTTTTAACAGGGTCCTACCATCCACCACTTCATATATCCTAATTAAATTTCTAAATTAAAAGAATTTTACTTTAGGGTTTTGTAGCAGTTCTTTGAAATTCCTGGGAATATTCTGATTATGACAAGTCTGAGGGGAAGAATCACATAAATGAGACAAGCCAGTCAGCTCAAATATCAGTGAAATGTAACATTTTGCAGGGGTTTTAAGTGCCATAACCCACTAAAATTCAGCAGAGGGTTAAGAAACCAGGGTTGGTAATGAAGAAGGTATTTGAAGTGGCCCATCTGTGAGGGCAAGGAAGATTTACTGATCTCTGGCAAAGTATGGCAGCTGACATTTCTCAGCAATTCATCCTTCTGGAATCCTAGAACTGGGAACTCAAGGATCAAGTTCTCCTTTATTAGGTAGGTGTCAGTAGATGGGATACTTGGGGTCTACCCTTCCCCATGGTGGTGTGAGGGGTCCTGCATTTGGCGCATGCCCACCAATATGGAATAGGCTGCTTCTCCATCTCCTCACTGACTGGCATAGATGTCTGCTCCACTTTGTTTCAAACTTAAAATGGGAATATGTGTTGGAGTGTGAAGAATCCAAGTGAGTTCTTAGGTCTTAGTATCTTGTCCATTGTGGTATTTTCATTGCAGAAAGTGTCCTTTGGCCCTTCTCAGCTCTGCTGGCCATTGTGAGGGGAAGGGAAGAATATGGAAGTTTTAGCAGTTGTGAGTTTCTTTCCCTTCTTGTTTCAGAATGGTTTCTATGACAGTGTAGGTCTGCCTGTGGGTTTTATCCCATCTGCTAAGTCCTATAGCCTGGCTGCTATAACTCATTCCTACAGGAAGACATGGCTTTTACCGGTGAAAGGCTGTGGATGAAGATAAAAGTCATAAATGCAAAGGTATCAGTTCTACTGCTCTCTCTGTTCCCATTCATCTATAAACAGCATAGGGACTGAGCAGAACTCAGATCTTATCCAGAAGTAAAGGCAACAAAAGCAAGATATGCACTATTTGTCTCCCAGAGAAAGTAGAAAGTTCTATGGACATCCTCAGACCCTTATAGAGTCAGTCTGGGTTCTTCTAAGAAGAGAGAATCCTCTCCTATCTGATGTTCTGTGGGCCATGTCAGGATTTGCTTCTCAGGATTGCCAGAGCTAGCAAATTAAAACACAGAATGTCCATGGATTGCTTGGCACATATATATATTAAAAAATTTGTGGTATATCTGAAATTCAAATTTAACTGGACTCCCTGTATTTTATGTAATAATCCCACCACATCTTATGTTGTGTCTCATTACACTGTTTTCCATTTCTCACTATTTGTTGTGTGTCAAATGTTTGTCTTTACAACACTGCAAACTGCAGTCCATTAGGGCACCTGACCCAAGGTTGAAGTTGTCAGATGACTGGGTTAATATAGGTTTAGTTTGGTTTAACTTGGACTCCTTCATGTCACTCTAGACAACAGGCTTGAAGTTGTCAAGAACGTTAGTTGACCCGGCTCATAGGATCTAAAGATGCCTGTAGGTATCCGATTGCAGAAATGATGCTGTAAGAGCTGCCTGTCCTTTTCAACCAGCAGGAGTAGCATCATGGTTTAGACCAATGAAGCCCAACAAAGATATAATGTGAGTCTCAGACATGGCTTACAATTTTCTAGTAGCCACCTTTAAAAAGTAAATAAATAAATGTTAATTTTATATAGCATTTAACTCAGTTTGTCCAAAGTGTTATTTCAACATGGAGTTGATCTAAAGAAATTTTTGATAAAATACTTTCTTTTTAATATTGTGTCTTCAAAATCTTATGTATATTGAATGTTTATCACATATCTCAACTTGAGTACTAAATTTCCAGAAATACTTTATTCGTATTTCATAAAATTTGTGGTTGAAAAGATTTACATACTCAATTTGTATCAAATATACTTAACAGTGTTCCAATAACTAAATCAAATAGTTTTTTACGTTTAAATTGATTAAGCTTAAATAAAGTAAAATATTAAATTCCTCATTCCTAACTAGGCACATTTCAACTACTCAACAGCCATAGCATGGGCCTTGATAGTCTTTGGAGAATCTTCTGAAATCTTTTTAACCCAAAAACAAGGCAAATAAAACAAACCTACAATCAGTGGTATCACCCCAGAGCCTGGGATCCACAGAGCACCCTGGATTCCAAGCAGTTCTTAGTAATTCACCTTGACTGCCACAGCAAATCTCTCCTGAGTCACTCTCTTTTCCCCCTGTGACAAAATCAGACTATGTGATTTCACCTGAAAGCCACTGAATGAACTAACATTGTCCATGCTGTGTGTGCCTGATTATGCAGGCTGCTTTGTGTGTGATGTTTTCATTTCAGAAGCCCGTTAACGCATCTTCCTGAAGACCTAGTCTTACATCTGAGTCCTCAGGAGCGATCTGAACCAGCCTGAAAATGTGAACGCCAGAACCTCCCCTGCAGTCCAAACAGTTTGTGGACTATGTCTAAATAGTCTGGTGTGCTAACCACAACTGAGGAATTTATTAGAGCATTAAAGTACTGTAAGAAAAATGTTGTCATTCAAGAGCTGGGGGGAGGAGTGTAAGTATTATTCTTAAGGCCAGACGCTGAGGCTCTGGCAAGCAGGCAAACTGAGTGTAAGGATCCCGGGATCAAAAGGTGACTGAGAGGCATCTAACTGAGGAGTGCAGCTCTGATATTTGTGGTTTCCTTTCCAGCAGTGGAATTTGGTACAACCCTTTGAGCAGCTGCACAGCCAGCTCTGGGGCTCTGCAGGAAGGGGGTGGATTCTTGGAAGTCACAAATAATGGGGGTTGGGCACCCCTCTGCATATCTGGGACAAGACTCATCATTTTTAATTGCCTTTACCCAGTGCAGGGCATCCTAACCAGTAGCTGGGATCTCCCAGTGAAATTTAGTTTATATCCAAGGCTGTTCAGATGTTCATAATTAAATAAAAAGGAAAACAAATAAAAAAAGAAAAAACAAAAGTGTACACATGGAAAGAAATGTCTGCAAGATGTTAATATAAATGCAAATGTATTTTCTTACCCAAATCATTTTATGTACTACTTGTGCTGTTGGTCATTTCATTTTGATGTCTTATGCAAATATTTCTCCGTAAGTACTTTCATTCACTTGATTAATTTCCCAGAGAAATAAGAGGTTTTCACTCTTTATTTTCTGACCTTTAACATTATACATAGAGAGAGCAGGCAAATTTAGAGTCAGGGAAGGGATAAAGTGGCTTAATTTTTTCCACACCTAGGAAAGAGTGGAGCCTAGATGAGGGAGAAAATATTTGTTTGGTCATATAACCCATTTCAATAAGTTCTTAATATGTATGGGACCCTGGGGTGAGGTACAGAAAGATGGAGGTGGTTATCATTTTATAGAAACTCCAACTTCATCAACTTTTCTGACCTTAGGTCAATTATTTACATTTTTTAAGGCTCAGATTCCTCAATTTAAAAATGAGGATAAGGACTTACGGCCAAGATGGAGGCATAGATAGACACATTGTGCCTTCTTACACAACCAAGATAGGGACAACAACAATTTAGAAAAAGAATAACAACCAGAACTGACAGAAAATTGAACTGTATGGAAGTTGGACAACCAAGAAGTTAAAATAGACATGCCCATCCAGACTGGTATGAGGGGTGGAGTTAGGCAGCCGGGTGTGGGTCACAGAGCATATTGCAGAGAGTATTGGGACTGGGACATAAGGTATCTGGGGCACGAAAGACCACAGTGGGTGGACCCTGAGCGGAAGAAACGGCAGCTGGTAGACCCAGTGAGGAGGTGATTGTGAAGCAAGGCACTGCGTGCAACCCAGGATCACAGTGTTGGGAAAGAGAGACTTGAGGCACTGATTGAAAACACCTGTGGGAGTTGAAGCACCGGGAGATACTCCCAGCCTCACAGGAGAGGTTGTTGGAAAGTCCCACGGGGTGCACAAGCCCATCCACATCGGAATTGGCACCACAGGGTCCCAGTTTGCTTGGGGGAAGCAGCAGAAGGGACTGGGGTCTGACAGAGAGCAGAGCAAGCCCCATTGTTCCCTCTCGGACCCCACCCCCACATACGTCACAACCCAGTGACTTGGGTGCTCCATTCTGGTGAACACCTAAGGCTCCACCCCTCATACATAACAGGTGCAACCAGACCAAAGGAAAAAAATGGCTCAAACAGAATTAAAAGCCCCATGATCAGTACTTTTAAGTGACTGAGAGATAGCCAACCTATCAGATGCACTGTTCAAAGCACTGGTGATCAGGATGCTCACAGAATTGGATGATTTTGGTCACAAATTAGATGAAAACATGAAGGCTACAATAAGTGAGATGAAGAAAAAAGCACAGGGAACCAATAGTGATGGAATGAAAGCTGGGTCTCATATCAATGGAGTGGACCAGAAGGAAGAAAAAACATACAATCAGAAAAGAATGAAGAAACAAGAATTCAAAAAAAATGA
Organism: Phyllostomus discolor; assembly: GCF_004126475.2. Lineage (NCBI taxonomy): Eukaryota > Metazoa > Chordata > Mammalia > Chiroptera > Phyllostomidae > Phyllostomus > Phyllostomus discolor. The sequence goes on along the minus strand of NC_040910.2, from coordinate 66,844,550 downwards.
CGAGAGGCTTAGGAACCTCCAGGACATCTTTAAACATTCCAACATCTGAATTATAAGGGTACCAGAAGGAGAAGAGGAAGAGCAACAACTGGAAAAGTTATTTGAACAAATAATGAAGGAGAACTTCCCCATTCTGGCAAAGGAAATAGACTTCCAGGCAGTCCAAGAAGCTCAGAGAGTCGCAAAGAAGTTGGACCCAAGGAGGAACACACCAAGGCACATCATAATTACATTAGCCAAGGTAAAAATGAAGGAGAGAATCCTAGAAGCAGCAAGAGATAAGGAGGTAGTTATCTACAAAGGAGTGCCCATCAGACTGTCAGCTGATTTCTCAAAAGAGACCTTGCAGGCAAGAAGGGGCTGGAAAGAAGTATTCCAAATTATGAAAGGCAAGGACCTACATCCACGATTGCTCTATCCAGCAAAGCTTTCATTTAGAATGGAAGGACAGATAAAGTGCTTCTCAGATAAGGTCAAGTTAAAGGAGTTATATCATCACCAACCACACTGCCCAAAAACAAAAACAAAAACAAAAACAAACTAAACAAAGTAGAACAGGAACAGAACCACAGAAATGGAGATCACATGGAGGGTTAGCAACAGGGGAGTGCAAGGAGGAGAGGGGGAAAAGGTACAGAGAATAAGTAGCATAGATGGTAGGTAGAAAATAGACAGGGGAAAGGCAAGACTAGTATGGGAAATGTAGAAGCTAAAGAACTTATGACACATGGCCATGAACTAAAGGGGGGAAATGTGGGTGAGAGAGGGTGTGCAGGGTGGAGAGGAATGAAGGGGGATAATGTGACAACTGTAATTGCGTAATCATAAAATATATTAAAAAACAAAAAATGAGAATAAGACTAAATCAATAAAGGAGAAAATGTGTAAATTATTCAGTAAATGGTGCTTATGATATTATTCTTTTTATTTTTTTTTATTTTATTGTTGTTCATATGTATTTGTCTGCATTTCCCCCCGACCACTACCACACCCCTGGCCATCCCCACTCTTTCCCACGATTCCACCTCCCCTTTGTTTTGTCCATGAGTCCTTTACAGTTATTCCTGAAAACTCTTCCCTCTTTTCCTCCCATTATCACCTCCCACTTCCCCTCTGGTTACTGTCATATTGTTCTTAATTTCAATGTCTCTGGTTACATTTTGCTTGCTTGTTTGTTTTGTTGATTAGGTTCCACTGAAAGGTGAGATCTTACGGTAGTTGTCTTTCACCTCTTGGCTTATTTCACTCAGCATAATGCTTTCCAGTTGCATCCATGCTGTCGCAAAGGGTAGGAGCTCCTTCTTTCTGCTGCATAGTATTCCATTGTATAAATGTACCATAGTTTTCTGATCCATTCATTTACTGATGGGCACTTAGGTTTCTTCTAGCGCTTGGCTATTGTAAATTGTGCTGCTATGAACATTGGGGTGCATAGGTTCTTATGGATTATTTTTAAAGATGATTCATCACCCCTATATCTAGTAGACTTTTCTTTGTTTTTCCAGTTTGCTCTCAAAAAAAAAAAAAAAAAGATGCTGTTGAGCCCAGACAACAGGTCATAGTCATTAGATTTGGAGAGGATTGTAAGCACTGGCTAGTTCCCATCTTTCCCCTTTTTAAGGTCAAATTGCCTGAATTTTCTTGGCCTAACTTAAAAGCCACTCCTAAAGGAAAATACCATTATACACACAAAGGGGAGAAGATAGTGTGACCCCAGAAAACTTCTCTTGTTGGAAAATTATTGTTTTCATATGAATTTCATAGAAATCCAGCCACAGAATCTTAACAGCAGAGAGACCTGCTGGAAGCTGACAGGGTTTGGGATGAAGCTGCTAGGTGGTGTGGAGTGGCCTCAGGTTTCTGATTCCCCAAGTCCCTGTGAAACTCAAATATACTTAATTTTATCAGAAATATTTTTGTTGCATTGAGAGACTTTACCTTACCTTTATTATTTTTTTTTGCTGTTGTTTACCTTCCCTTCAAACTACAAATGCAGTGCATATTTATCTCAAAAAGCCAGCCTCCACAGAGATGCCCCATTAGAAGATTGGTTATCATTCTTTAAATGCCCATCGAGCCACTTTACCAGATTCTCTTATGAATTCTGAAATATTCTTATGTTTTCAACATATGTGATTATGGCATCTGAAAATAATGATCACTCTACCTTTTCATTTCAATATCTAGTCTGTCCTCATGGTTTTCTTATTCTAATCCATTAAACTTCTTCCAACCATTGCTTATTCCTGATTTTCATTGGAATAGTTTTATATTATATATTATGTTTGAATTAGGTAAAGTCATTATCAATTCAAAGAGCTTTCTATTACTATTTTTTCTAGCATTTTTATTAGAAACGAGACTTGACAAGAATTATCAACATTATTGTCTTTACAAAATCAGCTCGTATTTTTAATTTTCAGTGAGTTTTTAAATATATGATTAATTTTGTCTTTAGCCCTACTCTCCTTTTCAGCTTTTCTTTTTTTCTTTTTTAATATATTTTATTGATTATGCTATTACAGTTGTCCCATTCTCCTCCTTCACTCCCTTCCCCCTGCCCACCCCCTCTCACCCACATTCCCCCCCTTTAGTTCATGGCCATGTGTCATAAGTTCTTTCACTTCTACACTTCCCACACCATTCCTGTTCTCCCCCTCTATTTTGTACCTATTGTCTATGGTACTTATTCTCTATACTTTTCCCCCCTCTCTCCTCCTCCCACTTCCCTGTTGCTAAGCCTCCATGTGATCTCCATTTCTGTGGTTCTGTTCCTGTTCTAGTTGTTTGCTTAGTTTTTTTTTTTTTTAGGTGTGGTTAATAATTGTGAGTTTGCTGTCATTTTACTATCCATGCTTTTTAATCTTCTTTTCTTAGATAAGTCCCTATAACATTCATGAAATGGGGGGTTGGTGATGATGAACTCCTTTAACTTGACCTTATCTGAGAAGCACTTTATTTCCCCTTCCATTCTAAATGAAAGCTTTGCTGGATAGAGTATTCTTGGATGTAGGTCCTTGCCTTTCATGACTTGGATTACTTCTTTCCAGCCCCTTCTTGCCTGCAAGATCTCTTTTGAGAAATCAACTGACATTCTGATGCGGACTCCTTTGTAGGTGACTGCCCCTTTATCTCTTGCTGCTTCTAGAATTCTCTCCTTCATTTTTATCTTGGGTAATGTAATTATGATGTGCCTTGGTGTGTTCCTCCTTGGGTCCAACTTCTTTGAGACTCTCTGAGCTTCTTGGACTTCCTGGAAGTCTATTTCCCTTCCCTTCCCTTCCCTTCCCTTCCCTTCCCTTCCCTTCCCTTCCCTTCCCTTCCCTTCCCTTCCCTTCCCCATATTGGGGAAGTTCTCCTTTATTATTTGTTCAAATAACTTTTCCACTTGTTGTGTTTCCTCTTCCCCTTCTGGTACCCCTATAATTCATATATTGGAACGTTTAAAGGTGTCCTGGAAGTTCTAAGCCTCTCCTCATTTTTTTGGATTCTTGTTTCTTCATTCTTTTCTGTTTGGTTGTTCCTTCCTCCTTCTGGTCCCGTCCATTGATTTGAAACCCAGTTTTCTTTCCATCACTCTTAGTTCCGTGTGCATTTTTCTTCATTTCACTTATTGTAATCTGCATTCGTTCATCTATTTAGACCAAAGTCCACCAATTCTGTGAGCATTCTGATCACCAGTGCCTTTGAACTGTGCATCTGATAGGTGGCTATTTCTTGGTCACTTAAAAAATTGGTCTCGGGGCTTTTAACTCTGTTTGAGCCATCTTTTTTTACTTTATTTTTTTTTCCTTTGGTCTGGTCTCACCTGTTCTGTATGAGGGGTGGAGCCGTAGGTGTTCACCAGGGCAGGGCACCTCAGTTGCTGGTTGTGATGTTGTATGTGGAGGCAGGGTTCGAGAGGGGACAATGGCGCCCACTGTGCTCTCACAGTGGAGACCAGACTCCAGTCTCCCTTGCCGCTTCCCACAAGCAAATTGGTCCCCTCTCGTGCTTACTCCCGGGAAGGTGGGCTTGTGCACTCTCTTGGACTCCTGTGGTTTCTCCAAGGAGCCTCCTGTGTGGCTGAGGGAATCTCCCAGCCTCAGCTTCCACAGGTGTTTTCAATTGGTGCCTTCAGTCTTTGTTTCCCGGCACTAGGTCCCTGGGTTGTGATGTCTGTGTCGAGCTGCCTGTTTTCGCTTAGTTCTGCATGCGAATGTGTGGCTGCTGACAGCCAGCTGCCTTGCGCACCTCACTGGGTCTGCTCGACACCTCCCTTGCCCAGGGTCTACCACTGGTCCATCAGCTGTAGTGTGGGCCCTGCAGGTGCATCTGCCAGCCACCGATTTTTCCTGCCGGTGCCCCTCAATCCCTCTCCTCTCCATAGGCCTCCAATTCCGCCTCTCCTTACTGGACAGGATGTATGGTATTCAGACTTCCGTTTGGTTCATTTCTCTCTGTTCTGGTTGTTTTTTGTTTGTAAATTCTTGTTGTCCTTAGTTTTGGTTGCGCAAGGAGGTACAGTGCGACCACCTTTGCCTCCATCTTGGATCCTCTCCTTTTCAGCTTTTCTTAGTTTTATCTTGATTTCCTTTTTTTAAAAGGGTTTATTTATTTATTTTTAGTGAGGGAAGGGGGGGAGAAAGAGAAAGAGAGAGAGAGAGAACATCAATGTGTGGTTGCTGGGGCCATGGCCTGCAACCCAGGCATGTACCCTAACTGGGAATCAAACCTGCAACACTTGATTTTCTTTTTAATAACTTTTTATATCTCAATAAAACTTTTTGAAGTTTTATTGAGATATAATTCACAAACAATACCACTTATCCATTTAAAGTATATAATGGTTCGAGTATATTCACAGGCATATTCAAGCATCAGCACAGACTTTGAACATTTTGTATCACCTTGGAAAGAAGCCCCACACACTTAGCTATAATCTCCAAGCCCTCATGTCCATCTGCCCCTGAAGAACCATTAATCTACTTTCTTTCTATATATTTGCCTGTGCTGGACATTTCACATAAATGGAATCAATACAATATGTTGTCCTTTGTGACTGGGTACTTTCATTTTGCATAATGTTTTCCAGATTGATGTATGCATTATCATACTTCATTTCTTTTTATTGGTCAAATAATATTCTGTTGTATGAACATACACTGTTTGTTTATCAGAGATAGGAACTTTGCATTGTGGTCATCTTTAGGATGTTATAAAATGCTGCTACACAAACATTCATGTACACATTTTTATGTGAACATATATTGTCAATTCTTGAGGTGAATATGGTACAAGGAGTGTAATTGTTGGTCATATGTTTACTGTTTGAGGAACTTCCATAGCTGTTTTCCAAAGTGCCTGCGCCATTTTGCATTCCCATGAGCAGTGATAAGGATTCAGATTTTTCCACAACCTCTGCAACATATTATTGTATGGCTTTCTGATGCTAGCCACCTTAATGGATGTGAAGTATGTGTCAGTGTGGTTTTGACTAGCATTTGTGTGACAACTAATGACACTGAGCATCTTTTCATGTGCTTGTTGACCATTCGTATACCTCCATTGGAAAAATGTATATTCAGTTCCCTTGTCCACTTTTGAAATAGGATTTTCTTTTTCTTATAAATCTTTATATATTCTAGATACAAATTCCTTATCAGATACAGTCACACACTGCTTAACAACAGAGATATGACTTAGAAATGTGTCACTAGGCAATTTTGTTGTTGTGCTGGTGGTAATTGTAACACAAAGGCAGATATCTCTGTAGTCTAGTGCAGAAAAGAGGCAGTACAATTATGGTATAACATATGAAGTGTATGTATGTGCACTTGCTGGGTGGTGGGGAGAGCTGAGGAGGGAGGCCAGAGGAGAAGGGAGAGAGGGAAGAAGGAGTAAGGGAGAGAGAATAAAGGGAGAGGAAACAGAGAGAGGAGGAGACAGAAGAACTGGACTTGGAGGGAAGACAAGTGAGTTTGTACACAGAAGTTTGTGGGCAGAGAGTGTGTGTGGGGAGCAGGTAGGTGGGTGGGAGGCTACCTAGCTCTTTGCTCAGCTGTGGGCTGGCCTGTGGACAGCACAGTGAGCTCCTGTCTATTTAAACTACACAGAGCTAGCCTTAAATTTAGCATCTTAAGTGGGTCTAGTTTTTTCTTTCACCATCACAAACACTGTCATTGTAATTTATTGTAATCTTATGAAACCACCACTATATATGCATCTTTTTTTGACAAAAATATTGTTATATAGGACGTGACTGTACAAGATTTGCAGATATCCTCTTTCATTCTATAGTTTGTTTTTCACTTTCTTGATAATGTACTTTAATATAATGTTGATGCAGTCCAATACATCTATGTTTTCTTTTGTCGCTCATGCTTATGACATTATATTTAAGAACCCATTACCAAATCCAAGGTCAACAGAGATTTATCCCTGTTTCCTTCTAAAAGTTTTATTATTTTAGCTCTTATATTTGGGGTTTAACCCATTTTTAGTTAATTTTTCTGTTTTTTCTATATGGTGTGATGTAAAAGTACAAATTCAGTATTTTGCATGTGACTATTGTCCCAAACCATTTATTGAAAAGACTATTCTTTTCCATATTAAAGGGCCTTAGTATCCTTGTGGAATATCAATTGGCAATAGATGTATTGGTTTATTTGTAGACTCTCAATTCTTTATTGCTCTACATGTCTATCCTTATGCTATCCTTAGGCCAATACCACACTATTTAATTACTGTAGCTTTGTAGGAAGTTTAAAATTTTTATTTATTGATTGACTTTAAAAAGAGATTTGATTTGTTGTTGTTCACTTACTTATGCATTCATTGGTTGTGTCTTGTATGTGCCCTGACTTGAGATTGAACATTCAACTTCGGCATATTAGGACAACATTCGAACCAACTGAACTACCTGACCAGGGCTGCTTTGTACTAAGTGTCTTTGTTTATTATTTTTAGGATTGTTTTGGCTATTCAGGGTCCCTTGCAATTTCACACAGATTTTAGAGTCTGCTTTGACATTTTGCTTGTTGTTTTACACTTGTTCATTTAATTTAAACATATTTATATAAACAATGAAAACTTTATGAGGCTAAGGCTATTTTAGATTCAGTGAAAATTCACTGATTTTCAAAATTTCTTTATTTTTTAAATATATTTTATTGATTATGCTATTACAGTTGTCCCATTTCCTCCCCTTCACTCCTCTCCATCCTGCACACCCCCTCCTACCCACATTACCCCCATCTAGTTCATGTTCATGTGTCATACATATAAGTTATTTTTTTTAAGATTTATTTATTTTTAGAGAGGGAAGGGAGGGAGATAGAGAGAGAGAGAGAAACATCCATGTGCGGTTGCTGGGGGTTATGGCCTGCAACCCAGGCATATACCCTGGCTGGGAATCGAACCTGGGACACTTTGGTTCCCAGCCTGCGCTCAATCCACTGAGCTACACCAGCCAGGGCACATATAAGTTCTTTGGCTTCTATATTTCCCATACTATTTTTACCCTCCCCCTATCTATATTCTACCTATCATTTATGCTACTTATTCTCTGTACCTTTTCTCCCTCTCTCCTCCTCCAACTCCCCTGTTGCTAACCCTCCATGTGATCTCCATTTCTGTGGTTCTATTCCTGTTTTAGTTGTTTGCTTAGTTTGTTTTTTGTTTTGTTTTAGGTGTGGTTGTTAAGAACTGTGAGTTTGCTGTTATTTTACTGTACATGTTTTTTATTTTCTTTTTCTTAGATAAATCCCTTTAACATTTCATATAATAAGGACTTGGTGATGATGAACTCCTTTAACTTGATCTTATCTGGGAAGCACTTTATCTGCCCTTCCATTCTGAATGAAAGCTTTGCTGGATGGAGCAATCTTGGGTGTAGGTCCTTGCCTTTCATGACTTGGAATACTTCTTTCCAGCCCCTTCTTGCTTGCAAGGTCTCTTTTAAGAAATCAGCTGACAGTCTGATGGGAACTCCTTTGTAGATGACTACCTCCTTATCTCTTGCTGCTTCTAGGATTCTCTCCTTCATTTTTAACTTGGCTAATGTAATTATGATATGCCTTGGTGTGTTTCTCTTTGGGTCAAACTTCTTTGGGACTCTCTGAGCTTCCTGGACTTCTTGGAAGTCTATTTCCTTTGCCAGAATGGGGAAGTTCTCCTTTATTATTTGTTCAAAATACTTTTCCACTTGTTGCTCTTCCTCTTCTCCTTCTGGTACCCCTATAATTTGGATATTGGAACGTTTAAAGATGTCCTGGAGGTTCCTAAGCCTCTCCTCATTTTTTTTTTTAATTCTTGTTTTCTTCATTTTTTTTTTTAATTGGACGTTCCTTTCTTCCTTCTGGTCCACACTGTTGATTTGAGTCCCGGTTTCCTTCCCATCACTATTGGTTCCCTGTACATTTTCCTTTATTTCACTTAGCATAGCCTTCATTTTTTATCTAATCTGCAATCAAGTTAAACCAATTCTGTGAGCATCCTGATTACCAGTATTTTGAAATGTGCATCTGATAGGTTGGCTACCTCTTTGTCACTTAGTTGTATTTTTTTTGGGGGGGGAGCTTTGATCTGTTCTTTCATTTGGGCCATTTTTTTTTCCTCAACATGCCTGTTACATAGTGAGGAGTGGAGCCTTAGGTATTACCCTGGGTGGGGTAACCTATGTCACTGGGTTGTGATGCTCTATGTGGGGAAGCGGTCTTAGAGGGAACAGTGGTGCTTGCTCTGCTCTCTGCCGAATTTCAGTCACTTTCCCTGCTTCCCCCAAGCAAATTGGGCCCTCCTTGTGCTGATTCCTGGGTGGGTGGGTTTGTGTATGTCCTGGGACCGTGTGGGTCTCTCCAATGAACTCTCCTGTGAGGCTGGGAGTTTCTCCTGGGACCTCAACCCCCACAGGTGTTTTCCATCGGTCGTTTGAGGCTTTATTTCCCTGTGCTGGGCCCCTGGGTTGTCCTGCTACCCAGTTTTTCCTGATTTATCTGCGAGTGGATGTGGGACCGTCCAGTCTGCCAGCTGCCTTGCACGCCATACCCTCTTCCAGGATCTGTCACCTCACTGGGTCCCCCAGCCCCACTTTGACTCAAGCCCTCTCCACCCTGCTTCCTGACTCTGCCCCTCCTACCAGTCTGGATGAATGTGTCTTCTTTAACTCCTGGGTTGTTGGACTTCCATACAATTTGATTTTCTGTCAGTTCTGGTTGTTTTTAAATTGTTGTTGTCCTTCTTTTGGTTGTGCAAGGAGACACAGTGTGTATACCTATGCCTCCATCTTGGTCGGAAGTTTCCCAAAATGTTTTTATTTTTAATATATGCATTTAAGTCTACTCATTTCCCTAAGTATTGTTTTTCTGCATCCCACAAGTTTTTGTCTAATTTTCATTATCATTTTGTTCAAAATATTTCTAATTTTCAAAATAATTTAAGAAATGAGTTTAGAAATAGTTTTCTTGATTTTCAGATATATTTGGGTATTATGTACTTAGTTATCTTTTGATATTGATTTCTACCTTAGCTTTTATTGACTTTTAACTTAATACAAATAGTTAGGGAATATGTATTAATTCTGTATTAATTTAACATCAGACATTGTTGAGGCTTGCTTTATACCCCCAACATGGTTGTGGGTTGTCTCCAGGCAAAGGTCACAAACTTAGAATGACTCATCAGGAGTCAACATTCCCAGTGATTGGGGAATGAAGACCTTCATCCTGAGTGGAAAGCTAGTGGATAAACCAGAGTATCTACAGTTTTCACTATGATTTTTTGTTTGCCTATTCTCCTTATAGGTTCTATAATCTCATTGATTATGAGACTGTGTATTAGTACACACAGATTTATAATTCTTCCATATGCCTGATGAACTGTAACCCTTTGCCATTACAAAGTGCTCTTTTTTTATCCATTGCAATGTTTATTGCTTAACACCTATTTTTCTGATATAAATATAGCTATATCAGATTTCTTCTGTTTCATTGTTCCATGATGTATTTTATTCCACCTTTTTAAACTTTAATCTTTCTGTAACTTTTATTTTAGATTTACCTTTTTAAAGAAGCATACAAGATTGTGTGTGCATGTATGTGTATTTGTGTGTTCAAATCCAATCAGACAGCCTTTTAGTCCATTTATATTTAATGTCATTACTAATATATTTAGGTATGAATCTATATTCTGACTGTTCTTACATTAACTTACATTATTTGCCTCATTAATTGTCTCCATTTTCTTTCCTTTCTAGACTCATTTTAATTTAATTTTTATTACATATTTGCTCCTCTTAGTGTAGTAATTATATGCTTTTTCTTTTCATGAAATTACTATTACATTCATGACTTATTAAAGTCTAAAATGAATAGATAATTTACCCTTTCCTATATAATAAGTTGAGAACTCTTAACTTCATTATCTCTGCTCATACTCATTTGCCATTTTTGCTATATATTCTTAAAAATTTACATGCACAGATATTAATTTTTTGGACATTCATATTAATTTAGATTTACTCACTATATCCCTTGTACATTGCTCTTTATTCCTCTGCGGTATTTTGGAGGTCTATTTGTATCACAACCTTTACTTGGAGAAGACCTTTTAGTTCTTTCTTTAGCATGGTCATGTTGGTGATAATTATATAAACACATACTCCATTGTTTTAACATAGTTTTTATTTTGCAGAAAATTCTAGGAGGGCCAGTTATATTCTTTTTACATTGTGAGATAAAATTCCACTAACTTTTGGCTTTGATTATTTAGGTAGACAAATCTACTGTCTATAAATTGTTTTTCTTTTAAAGTCGTGGTGGGGAGGGGTGAGGGAAAAGGCAGAAAACTGTACTTGAACAACAATAAAAAATAATAAAATAAAATAAAAGGACAGATATGACTCCCTAGAAGCCAACCTCAAAAAAAAGAAAAGATAATCTTTTCCTTTGACTGCTTTTAAGATTTTTCTCATTGTTTTGTATTTTCAATATGATAATATGTCTTCTTTTGAATTTCTTTAATTTTGATCTTTATGATACATTGTCGGCTTTTTGAATATTTGATTTGTCTTGTGAGGTTTAGAAAAATTTCACACCTTTTCTCTTTAAATATTATCACTCCCTCCTTTTTCTCCTTAAATGTAAACAACACATTTGATATTTTTTTATTCTGTTCCATACACTATTTTCTGTATTGTTTCCTACTTTTTTTGTAATGCTCCATTCTGGTTATTTTCTTCTAGCTTGTCTTCCTGTTCACTGATTTTAGCTGCATCTAATTTAAAATTAAACTCATCTATGTCTTCATTTTGTTTTTTGTATTTTTTAGTTCAAGGATTTCCATTTATTTTTCTATTGTTTTTAGTTCTCCGAAGAAATATTCAGTTTTACCTTCTATTTACTTGGTCATGTTAAGAATAGTTACTTTAAAATCTGTACCTGATTACTTCATTATATGGATCTCTGTTTATCATTTGCTCTTTTTTTCTGTTTTTTTCCAAACTCCTCCCCAAGGTGGACTATGAACTCCATTTTTATTTTTTGAGTGCCAAGAAGCTGCCAAAATTAATGCTAAGCTCCTTAGTTTCTCATCCACAACTTCTAAATAATCATGTAACTTCTAAGTAATGAGGTAGCCACTTCTCAATTCCTTTTAACCTTAGTTTTTATCCTATAATTATTTTTTGCCTCTTAACTCTGAAATCCTCAAAAAGATATTTTTTTTTGTATTTTGTTTGTATTTGCTGGTTATTTTTAGTGTAAGGACTGATGTGAACTTTAGAGTCCACCATTACATTGCCTTGCTTTATGTGTGCTATTTTTTCTCCTTTCTTGCTCTTTGTTTTGATTAAGGGTTTTCTTTTCCTTAAATTTCTCATCCCAACTTTTACTCTGTGATGATTTATAGTTTTACATATTATTTTTTTTTAGTCATGACCCTTGGAATTTTATTATACACATTTAGCTTAACAGAGTCTAGAACTAAACAATATTTTAATCCTCTATCAAAAACACAAAGAATAAAACAATTTTAATTTGATTACTCCTTCCCAACATGCCTGCTATTTTTTGTTGAGTAGTTTATTTTTCTTCAAGTCTTCAAAGATATTGTTATAAATATTACTCTTTATCCAAATGTAACTCCTTGGATTGAATTTTTACTTTATCATGACTTTGTGCATCTGAATAAATTTCTATCTTCATTTTCCTTCTCTTGAAGTACATTCTCCTGTACATTCCTTAAGTGCAAATCTTTTGATTGTGAACTCTGTTTTTCTCCACCCTTATTCTTTTTAAAGTATATTTTATTGATTATGCCATTACAGTTATCCCAATTTTCCTCCTTTGCCTTCCTCCACCTGGTACCCCCTTCCCTCCAGCAACAACGCCCCTTAGTTCATGTCTATGGACTATGCATATAAGTTCTTTGGCATCTTCATTTCCCATACTATTCTTTTTTTTTAAGAGTTTATTTTATTTATTTTTAGAGAGGGAAAGGAGGGAGATAGATAGAGAGAGAGAGAAACATCAACATGCAGTTGCTGGGGGTCATGGCCTGAAACCCAGGCATGTACCCTGACTGGGAATTGAACCTATGACATTTTGATTCGCAGCCTGCACTCAACCCACTGAGCTACACCAGCCAGGGCTTCCCATACTATTCTTAACATTCCCCTGTCTATTTTGTACCTACCAATTATGCTTTTTAATACCTGTATCTTTTCCTTCATTCTCTCCCTTCTTCCTCCCCCTGATAACCCTTTAAATGATTTCCATGGTTCTGTTCCTGTTCTAGTTGTTTGCTTAGTTTGTTTTTGTTTTCTAGATTCAGTCGTTGATAGTTGTGAGTTTGTTGTCATCTTAATGTTCATCGTTTTGATTTTCTTCTTTTTTAAGATATGTTCCTTTAACATTTCATATATTAAGGGCTTGGTGATGATGAACTCCTATAGCTTTACCTTGTCTGGGAAATACTTTATCTGCCCTTCAATTCTAAATGATAGCTTTTCTGGATACAGTAATCTTGGTTGTAGGTCCTTGCTTTTCATCAGTTTGAATATTTCTTGCTACAAAGTTTCTTTTGAGAAATCAGCTGACAGCCTTATGGGAACTCCTTTGTAAGTTACTCTCTGCTTTTCTCTTGATGCCTTTAAGACTCTCTCTTTATCTTTAACTTTTGGCATTTTAATTATGGTGTGGCTGTCTTTGGGTCCAACTTGATGGGGACTGTCTATGCTTTCTGGACTTGTATGTCTATTTTCTTCACCAAATTAGGGAAGTTTTCTTTCATTATTTTTGCAAATAAGTTTTCAATTTCTTACTCTTCCTCTAATTCTCTAGCATCCCTATGATTCTAAGCATCTCCTTTTGAGATGTCCCAGAGTCTATTTTTTCTCCTCATTTTTTTGAATTCTTATTTCTTCATTCTGTTCTCATTGATTGTTTATTTCTTTCTTATGTTCCAAATCAATTGATTTGAACCCCAGCTTCCTTCCCTTCACTTTTGGTTCCTGTGGATTTTCTTTATTCACTTAGTGTAGCTTTCATTTCTTCCCTTATGCTTTTTGCTGTACTCAGTAAGTTTTCTGAACATCCTTTCCACTGGGTGTTTTGAACTCTGCATCTGATAGGTTGGATATCTCCCATTTCATTTAGTTCTTTTTTCTGTTTTCTTGATTTCTATTCTTTTCCTTTGGGCCACATTTCTTGTCTCCTCCATTAGGCAGCCTCTTTGTGTTTGTTTCTGTGTATTAGGTAGAACTGTTTTGACTCTATCTTAGCACACCTTTTAAGTTGTAAGGGGGTAGAGTCTTAGGCATTCGCCAGGGTGAGGTAACCCATTTCAACTGCTTTGTGGCTCTGTATGTGGGGCAGGGGGCAGGGAGGGGGAAATGATGCTGTTTTACTGCTGGAGGCTTGCTCAGCACTTGCCCCATTTCCAGTCACTTCACCCCCTACCTGTATGTGACTGGAACCCCTTCAGCTGCTTCTCTGATGGTGGTTCCCAGAGTGGGTGGGTTTGTGTATATTCTAGGACTGTGAGGGCTCTTTAAATGGACTCTCCCGAGAGATCAGTTTCTTTCACTGCCTCAACCCCCACTGGTTTTTACAGCCAGAAGTTATGAAGCTTTATCTTCCAGCTCTGGAGCCCTAGGCTATGTGGTCTGGCCTGGAGCTGTGTTCTCTCACTCCCCAGGTGTCCCTCCTATTTTTTTCCACCTCATGTGAATGTGGGACTGCCCATTTTACCAGCCACCACTGCCACCTTGTCACTACTGCCTTGCTGCCACCATACCAGGTCCTCGAGCCCCACCACCCCTGCCCCGACTCCCCAGCTCCACCCCTCCTACCAGTCTGGATGAATATGTCTTCTTTAAATCCTTGGTTGTCCACACTTCCATATAGTTCAATTATCTGGAAGTTCTGGGTGCTTTTTGTTTTTAAAGATAGTTTTGATCCTTCTTATGGTTGTTAAAGGAGGTTGAAGCGTGTCTTCCTATGCCTCCATCTTGACCAGAAGTCCACCCTTATTCTTGAGGCATTTTTCTGACAAACCGATTCTATAATGGTAGTTTTATTTTTAATTTTGTAGAAAGAGGAAGGTAGAGAGAAAGGAAAAAATATCAATCTGTTTCCTCTCACACAGCTCCACACCAGTGATCAAACCTGCAACTCAGGTGTGTGTCCTGACCAGGGATCAACCCACAATTTTTTGGTGTATGAGCTGTACTCTAACCAACTGAACCACTCAGCTGGGTTTGTTGATAGTTTTTTTCCCCCTGTTGTGTAGTTTCATTGGTATGTCTAGTCATTTGTTTCCTTAATTTACCCAATTTTGGTGAATACTTTGCATTTCCTGGATTTCTGGGATTATGGGTTTTATCATTCAAAAATTCTCAGCCATTTTCTCTTCAAAGAATGCCTACCCTCCATTTCTCTAATTCCATCTTTGGAGTACCATAAGATGTATTCTTAAAATTTTTTAAAAGTGTTAAAATAAAAAATTCAAAGTTGGACCTATGCAGTAGACAAGAATAACCAAAAAAGGGATGTGTGAAGTAAAAAAATATTTCCAAAGAAATTACATAGATTGCAACACAGAGAAACAGGAGATAGAAAACTCATAATAGATGTTAAAGAATGGGAATGACAGAATAAGGAATCTAATATACCATTAAAAGAGGTTGCTAAGAGAATGCAAGAATCCGAAGTTACCTCTGACCTGCCCACACATGGCACAGAGGAGCAATGCCACATTCTTTTCTCCATAAAGGTTACCATTATTTTATGACCTATTCCTACTTAAACATTTGTAAGACTCAATGTGCACTAGGAAATGTTATCACGCTGAGATGAAGAGTGTTTATTCACCAAGGTAAACTGGCTGTGGAATTTGTTGAATTGTACTTGAGTAGGACTTTACTAGTTTTAATGGGTGTTTACACACATTACCTCAATTGATACTCATAATAACCCCTGTGAGATGTGTAAGCAAGAATTCTTCTACTGAAGGTAAAATATTAAGTGGCTTATTCAAGGGTTTTAGTCCATTCAGGCTGCTTTAAAAAATATATCATAGGCTGGATGACTTATAAACAACAGTAGTTTCTCATAGTTCTGAAGGCTAGAATCTGATAGTCAGGGTTCCAGCATTTGTAGGGTGAGGGCCCCTTTTTAAGACTGAAGACTTCCTGTTGTATCCTCATATGATGGAAGTGTCTAGGGACTCTATGGAATCTCTTCTATTAGAACGCTAAACTCATTCGTATGTTTTATTTTTAATCCTACTCAAGGATGTGTTTATTAATTGACAGAGAGAGAAACACCAATGTAAGAGAACAACATTGATTGACTGCCTCCCATACCCACCTAGTTGGGGGATAGAACCAGCCATCTAGGTAAGTGACCTAAAAAATATTAATATGTAATTCTTAATCAAAAGTTGCTCTCAAAGTAGGTTTTTATACTCGTATTTTGTGATAACAAGTGGGCTTTATATTTGGCCAAAAAGAAATGTTTCTGACCCATGTTCTAGGTGCAATGTGTGGGGTCCTGATAAAGCTCATATATACATAACACATGATACACAACAATTTCTTAATGTTGGCATCTGCTCCTATTCAGATACTCCTCATCTCTTGTAAGAACCTTCCAACTAGTTGGTCTGTCTTCTGTTTTCTTCATCTTTAGCCTTCCTCAGTACTTCCACTATTATCTTTCTCAAATAATGAATCGCCTGCTTGAAGATGGCTGATAGCTATTCACTCCCTCTACAAGAAAGCAGATGTGCAAGCTCATGCAGATCAGCCTTTCAGTCACCCTCCCTCTATTTTGTCTGTTGCTACTTAATACCCCACCCTATGTTTATGACTCAACAATGTCCATGGGGATAGGATATATACAAGCACAGAAAAATGTGATAATTTGTTATGATGAAGTTTTTCTGTAAAGATTTCACCAAATAGGACATCCTCATTTTTGTGAGACATGGAATGAATAAAATACAAAATCAATTTAATAACCTGTTGGGGCAAAATTTGGTACACAGAAAGAGCAGAGAGAGATTGGTGTTTCATGAATATTGAATTAGGCTGCTGAAAACAAAATAAATACTTTGGATTATATAGTTTTCAAGCTGAATTCTCACATGCAATTTATTTTTTTTCTAATAGAATTTGGTAGAAGTCAGTGAGGGATGTGCACATTTCTTGTTGTGTGAACAGTTAAAATGATAATCCAAAGGGTGCAAGCTCTGCTGCTGAGCATCACCAGGGTGTGGGAGGACAGGATAGGAAACATGCACTGAAAGAGAAGCCAGTAGCCTGGCACCACTGTGGCCTGAATCCTGCTCCGTGCAGGCAGTTGCTGTTTCAAACTTGGAGGAATTAAGTAAACACATACAATCTTTTGCTGAATTTCTTTTTCATGCAATTTTTTATTCATTTGAGTAAATAATTAAACATAAACTTTTTCCATCTCATATAAAATATGGTAAAAACATACTCTAATGTAAGGAATTTTAAAAGTATGGGCAAAAAAAACATGGATTAAAAATGAAATCAGAAAACTCACACATCAAAAGAAGCCAGACACAAAAGTCCACACATGGTATCATTTTATTAGATGTACTGTCCAGGATAGGCAAATCCACAGAAATGGAGAGTGGATTAGTGGCTGTGGAAGCTGGGGGATGGGGGAATAGGATGCACTACTGGTGGGTTCAGGGTTTCCTTCTGGGGGGATGAAAATGTTCTGAAATTAGATAGTGGCAGTGGTTGCCCAACCCTATTAACATACTAAAACCCACTTTATTGGACAAGAGAGACGCTGGAAAGCAATAATGAAGAACTGCCCTAAAAATGGTCAAGATCACTTAGAGAAGAGTGGTGGCAGTATGAAAAAGTCAAGAATAAAAATAAAATAAAACATCAAGAAAGCACCAGTGGGAAGATAGTAGGGAGCAGAATAATTAAACAATAAATTCCTTGGGGACTTATGCTTGATGAAAGGCAATATAGAAATATGGGCTCATATGAGAGCACCAATAAATAGAGGACAAGAATGTTAAAATGTGGGGTTCACAGCAAATCCTGTTCACAAGCCCCTTGGAGTTACATGGATGAAGTAGTTGAGGTTTATGATATCATTACAGGGGTAACACTGGTCTGAGGCTCAGCTCTCCCACTTACATGACTTTGAGATAGTTGACATCTCTGATTTTCTGTTTTCCATGTTGTCAAGTGTCATAATAATAATACCTACTTCATAAAGTCTTTGTAGGGATTATATGAGAGAAAGACAGATAATATCTCTATTAAAAAGCAATGTTGAACACAGCACCTAGATATTATGAGCATTTAATCAGTTGTAACAGTGATTAGAAATATTATTGGGTCAGCCAAAATGTTTGTTTGGCTTTCCATAAGATGACTCTTATATCACTTAGTTGTCTTTAACTCCATTTGAAACCATTTTGTTAGAATGTATTGTGACAGCTGTCATATAATGGTGCATTAAAAAATAAACTTATTAAAAGTGGTGAAGTTTTGTGTAACCATTTTAATATTGAAGATGGAAGACTATAGGCAACATTTCAGTGTATTATATTATTATTTCAAGAAAGGTAGAAGCACAACTGAAACAAAAAGATTTGTGCAGTGTATGGAGTAGTTGCTGTGACTGACTGTGTTAAAAGTAGTTTGTGAAGTTTTGTGCTGGTGATTTCTTGCTGGACTATGTTCCATGGTTGGATAGACTAGTTGAAGTTGATAGTGATCAAATCAAAACATTAATTGAGAACAATCAACATTATATAATGTGGGAGATAGCGGACATACTCAAAATATCCAAATCAACAAAGCTACTGGTGAAAATGAAAAATGTGTCTTTTATTTTATAGAAAAAAACCATATAGACTTTTTGGTCAACCCAATATTATTATACTATTATTGGGTGTAGTAGTAGTGGTGGTGGTGGGTACTGATGCTTTTCCATTTTTTAATAAATTTTCTTTATTGACTTTAGAGTGAGAGAGAGGGAAATATCAACTTGTTGTTCCATTTATTTATGCATTCATTAGTCACTTATTATATGAGTACTGTCCAGAAGGTATCCAGCCATGTAATATGAAAAATAGAGAAATTTACTGAAGAAGATTACAAGATACAAGAAACATTGTACATAGGACAATGAAACCTCAGTCCCCTTCAAAGTGGGCACCTTGGGACCTCACACAGTTCTCCCAGTCTCCATCAGCTGCCCTGTCGTATTTTCCTGAATCTCACCCACAGTCTGAAATCTCTTCCCTTTCAAAGGTGATTTTAGTTTTGGGAAAAAAGCCAGAAGTTGCAGGGCACAAAATCTGGGCTGTAGGGGGACTGAGTCACCTGGGTGATTTGATGCTTTGCAAAAAACTGCAGACATGATGCATGAGCAGGCATGTTGTCATGATGAAGCTGCCAGTCGCCAGTTGCCCTTAGCTGTAGCCTTCTGAATCATCGAAATAGTTTCCACAAAGGAAGTGTCAAGCTTAACTCAAAATTTGATGCAGATTTGTTGTTCTACTTGCTCAGTCATTTTGAATGCAACATCCACACAATACACATGCTCATTCAACAGCATCTACTGCCCCCACTGACTACTCCAGTGAAACCAGCATTGTTCATGCATGTGCATTCCAGTCCACTCTTCCTGGCTGCCGAGTTACATCAGTGTCATGCAAACTGTTCTCATTATATTAACAATTGTTAGACATTTTCCGGACAGACCTTGTATGTGCCCTGACCAGGGATTGTACCCACAACCCTTGCATGTCAGGACAATGCTGTAACCAACTGAGCTGCCCAGCCTGCACAGTTTTCCATTTCTTAAATCTCACTATTCCCCAGGTTATGAGGTCTGTTTCAGCCTAACCAGCCTATGTGGTTTCTCCAATACATCTTGTGCCTTTTATTGCTTAGTTCCTACAGCCTTGGTTCAAGCCATTTGTTTCAGGTAATGTGCATGCTGAGACACAGCATTAAGGTCTGTTTGAGGGTGATAATCATGAATTTAAATTGAGGCCAGTGTGTTTGTGCATATTTTCCCACCTGTATTCAGCCTGTGTGGAGCAGCAGGAGAGAGACAATGTTGAATTTAACCAAGGTCCTGCTTTTGCTAACTGACAGTGATAATGATAGAGAAGAGAAAGGGAGCAAAAGACAGGCACAGGGAATAATTATCTAATTCACCAGGGAATAGAACATCAGAAGGATGAGAAACATGAATTGGAAATCCTACTGAACTGGAGGTCCTAGTGAGGTTGAAAAATCATGGAGATCAGAAAATCAGGTGCCCTGAGTGGATAAATAAGAGAAAGGGGGTTTATAGTCATTGGTGATAAAAAAAAAAAAAAAAACCCAGGTTATGAGCAACTGAGGTGTGTGAGCACTTATTTTCATCACCTTTCTTATTGCTTTATGACCTTTGCCTTTCCTCTCTATTTCCATTATCGTTACTCCAGTCCTTCCTATGTGTTAGTAATTAAGTGTTCAGCCATGTCGATTTCAGTTCTTTCTAAAGACTGAATTTATTAATTCTGTATTCGTGCTGTTTGGCCACTCAATTTATCACCTAAAACCATTGATTTTATTTTATTTTATGTTTACTGTATCCTCTTTGATGCCTTACATCATTGAATTTAAGTTCTCTTGTCTGGGCTGGGTGGGTCTGTTGGTTTGAGTGTCGTCCGGTACACCAAGAAGGTTATGAGTTCAATCCTTGGTTGGGGCACAGATGGGAGGTAACAGATTGATGTTTCTCTCTCACATGGATCTTTCTCTCCGCTCCTCTCTCTCTAAAATCAATAAACATATCCTCAGGTGAGGATTTAAATTAAAAAATTTGTTTTCTCTATATACTTCTGGGGCTCTCATAATCTGTGTTGACTTTTCAAAAATAAAGTAGAATTCACACAAAGTAAAATGCATATAATTTCAATCTCTTCCGACTGATGTGTATTCCTGAGTAACCCTTTATCCTGTCAAGATATTGCTTATTTATTTTACTCCAAAAACTCTTTAGAGCCCATTCCCAGTCATTCATCCCCAAAAGCAACCACACTCATCTGGCTCTTCACTTGGCATAATGGTTTGAAGATTCACATGGATTTTAACATATATTAATAGTTGTTCCTTCTTGTTATTAAGTAAAATCCTATTATATGATGCATTCATGTGTCAGAAGATGAGCTATTTGTAGTCTGGGGGTATTATGAATAAAGTTGCTATGAATATCCTTGTATGACGCTTTTTGTGGACATACATTTTTTTAAAATTTCTTTGGTAAATACCTGGAAATGGGGCTTCCCATTCACAGAATAGAGATATGTTTTTAAGAAACTTCTAAATAATTTTCAAAGTGATTGTACAATTTTATTCTCCCACCAGCAAAGTCTGAGAATTCCAGTTGCTCTGCATTTTCTTCAGTAGTTGGTATAGTCAGTCATTTTCATTGTAACCATCCTAGGAGGGATGTGGTACAGTCTCATGGTTTTAATTTGCATTTTCCAAATCCCTCCCAGTAATGAGAGAACTTTTTCATGCACTTTTTGTCCATTCTTATGTCTTTTTTTGCTCAGTAGCTGCTCAAATCTTTTGCCCATTTTTATTTGGTCATTTGTATTTTATTATTGAGTTGTAAAAGTTTTTATATATTGTGGATGCAGGCCCTTAATGGAATATATGTATTCTGAAAATGTTCTTCCAATCTGTGGCTTGCCCATTAATTTTCTTAATGGTTTCTTTGATGAGGCAAAGTTTTAAATTTTGAAGGAGTTCAATTTATCACTTTTAATTGTTAGTGTTTTCTGTGTTCTCTCTAAGAAATCTTTCTATCTTTTGGTTGAGAAGATTTCTTTCTCATGTTTTCTTCTAGAAGCTTTATAGGTTCAATTTTTACATTTAAATCTGTGATGCATCTCAAATTAATTTTTGATATATTGTGGGATAGGGGTTGAGGTGCTTTCTTTCATTTTTTAAAAAATAAAATTCTAGTTGTTCCAACAATTCTTGCTAAACAAATTCCTTTTTCTGTTGACTTGCTTTGACATTTTTACCAAAAATCATTTGATTAAGTAAGTGGGTCTATTTGTGGGATCCCTATTCTGTTCCAATGACTTATGTGTCTATGGCCACTTAATAGTAAATCTTGATAAGTAGAGTAAATGCTCCAACTCTGCTTTTTTTTTCTTTTTCACAGCTGTTTTGGGTTACTTGGCATATCCATATAAATTTTATTTTTATTTTTGAAAAATATATATATAGACAGAGGGGAAGGGGGGGAGAAAGAGGGGGATAGAAACATTGGTGTGAGAGAGAAATATTGATTGGTTACCTCTCATACATGCCCCCACTGGGGACCAAACCCAAAATCTAGGAATGTGACCTGACCAGGAATTGAACTGGCAACCTTCTGCTTTGCACTATGATGCTCAACCAAATGAGCCACTCTGGTCAGGGTTATCCATATAAATTTTAGAATTGTTTTTTCAATCCCCTCCACCCCTCCAAAAACCTGCTTGAATTTATAGATCAAGTTTGAGAAAATTGCCATGTTAACACTATTTGGTCTTCTAATTAATCAACACAGAATATTTTTTTAGTTATTTAGGTATCTTTAACATCTCTCAGAAATATTTTATAATTTTCCAGGTAGAGATCTAACACATCATTTGTTAAATTTATCTTTAGGTATTTTACACTTTGGGATATTTTATAAATAGTATTTTAATACATTTTTTATTCAGGATAGTTTTAAACTTACAGAAAAGTTGCAAAGATGGTGCAGAGAGTCCCCATGTATCGCTCACCTGGTTGTCCTTATTGTTACTGTCTGATGTTACCATTGTATGTTTGTCACAACCAAGAAACCAACATTGGTACATTATTATGAACTAAACTTCAGGCTGTAATCATATCTTACTGTGTTTTTTTCACTAATATCCTCTTTCTGCTCTAGGATGTCACATTCTATTTATTCATGCTGTCTCCTCATGCTCCTCTTGTCTCTTAACAATTTCTTAGTCTTTCCTTATTTTTTTTAATACCCTGACAGTTGTAAGGAATATTGGTCAGGTATGTCATTTAATTTTTCTCAATTTGTGTGTGGCTGGTTCTTCTCTCACTGTCAGACCGAGGTTATAGGCTTTGGGGAAGAATACCATTGACTTGCGAAGTGTGCATCATATTATATGAGAGGTACATGCTATCATCAGGATTTATCCCTGGTGATGTTAACTTTGATCATCAGGCCAAGGTAGTGTCTTCTGGGTTTCTCCACCCTTTTGAATATGCTACATTTCTCATCCTTTTGAATATGCAACTCTTTGGAAGTACGTCACCATCTCAGAAGGCAGTGTCTACATAATTTGTAATTCTCCTGTAAGGAAGATACGTCTCTTGTTTCCTTTCCTTCCTTCCTTCCTTCCTTCCTTCCTTCCTTCCTTCCTTCCTTCCTTCCTTCCTTCCTTCCTTTCTTCCTTCCTTCCTTCCTTCCCTCCTTCCTTCCTTCCCTCCATCTTTCCTTCCTTCTTTCCCTCCATCCAAGTGTTACATTATTAATTTTGTTGCTCAGATAGTTCCAACTTTAGCCCTTGGAAGCTCTTTCAGGCTGGCTTCTGTGTGCCTGCAACATGCCCCCATCCTTTTGTTTTTTGACTATTTCCTTACCTTCTGGCCCTACAAGATACTCCAGAATCAATTTTACAATATGCCCTAGAATCAACTATTTATGCATAGACCACTGGATTCTTTATTGGAGAATATAAATGAGATCTGGGCACTTGGTATGCTCATCGCTACTCGAGTGTCATTGCTTCTAGAATCTCTCCAGGGACAGACCTAAGAAATATACATATACATGCCAACCCATGTGTATACATATATCTATATCATGTCTATATGTATTGATCTGTATTCATATTAAGCTAAAATTAAGTTCATAATGATGCCTCCAAATCTAATCTAGTAAAACTTGTTTCATTCTAGCTTTTCTCCTTTGCTTTTCTATAATTTCCTTCTCCAATGATGGGAAAACTGGCACCTATCATCCACCATACTTTCACTTATTTGTCCAACCCAGTACACATGGAAAACAGTTTCCGAATTTTAACCAGTGCTCCCATGACAAACTACATTACCAACTAGAGTGCAGTGTTTATGTAGTTACTTTTGCCTTAGCAGCCCAATTTTCAGTCAAAATGCCACTTTCCAAAGTTAGTCAATGCCACCCCCTCACCCCCAGACCCGCCCATCCACTTCAGTGAGAAATGCCATTCATTTTTAACACAGATTCTTTTCTCACAGTCTGCATTCCATCCCAGGATCCTCTGACTTCTAGTTATTGTTTTTACTTTGCATACCTTAAAGTTCACTTTTTGTGCTGTAAAGTTTTATGGGTTTTAACAAATGAATAGTGTCATTTATTCACCACTATGGTATCACCAATGATTCCACCACCTTAAAAATTCCCTATGCACCCTCTCTGTAATCAGCTGCTCCCCCTCCCCCTAGACCCTGGCAACCACTGATATAGGGTTTCCCATCTGTGTGGTTTGGCCTTTTCCAGAATGTCATATGAATGGAATCATGCTATTGGTGGCCTATAGCATGATTTGTTTTTCTTAGTAACACTAGAGAAATAGCCTTATTTCTGAATTTTGGATAGGCCATATTTTTATGGATAAGTGACCATATGAAGAATCTTTTTTGACAGATGGAAAAAGAAAAGATTTTAAGTCCTTTGTTTTATTTGTAAAAATATTTGTAGTTGTCAAAGGCTTATTTTTGTTAGTATACAACTTGTTATTTGATTCCCATGGCCATCTTGCTGGTTAAAGAATCACTTTTCCAATGAAGAATCTGAGTTTCAAAGAGTTCAGGTGACTTCCCAAGCTCACGGTTGGTTAAGTACCTTGCAGCCTGATTTTTTGACATTCAGGCCAGTGTTGTCTGCATCCAATGCTCCTCCAATGTGTCTTTGACCTCACAGTGCTGCAAATCTTTTCCAGAGGATCACAAGTCTTGATCAATGAGTAAAATTCATTTTGAAAACAGTGGATAGGTACTTTATCTGCACAAATTCCACCATATGAAGCTTGGTGGGGTAGGGCAAGGAGGATGATGCTACAGGAGGAGAGAGAGAGACCATGAGTAACGCAGGTGCATCAACCTGCTGCTGCCCCCAGAGAAGGCCAGCCAAGAGTACAAACTGCTGTCCTCCCTAGCCCAGTTCCTGCCTTTGCCTCATAATGTGGGCAATTTGCAGTCTTGAGATTAACTCCAGAGTTTTAAAAGTACAGATGTTTGATCTAGCACATCCCCCTAAGTGTAGGCCAACCATGGAATGGGGGCCTAACAGAAGTAACTAAGGCCTCTTGCAACCCTGGGAGAAACCTGAGACTGCTGGTCTTATTCAGAGAGGACATATCAGTATTTGATAGGAGGTTTAAGAAACTTGTGAAGGCAATTTTGTGTATTTGGAATTTTTTCTTACTTTCTGACTTTATACATTTATGCTGCACTTAAAACACAACCCCAGCACTTGCCAGGTGTGAGAGGTATGCTCATATAGAGGCAGGGATGTGTGGAAAGCAAAGGAGAGTCAGTGGTACCTGGATGCTGCCCTGCAGCTGAGCAAGTTATTTCATGAAACAGTCTTTTCAGTTCAATTCATGTATTAATAGGGTAGGAGTGATCTGTGTTCATGTAAAAGTTGTCAAAGTCACAACTAAAACCAAGACACTCTTAGTTTTTGCATTTGCTTTGTTTTGTTTTTATGGCATGGTGGAAAGAACAATGGGCCAGGTGTCAGGAGACCTACAGGTACCTTGTGGCTTTGCCACTAGTTAGGAAGATGTACATGCACTTCACCTTGTCATTCACTGAACCTGAGATTAATAAAAATGGTCTGGGTTACAGGAGGATTAAACAAATTAATATACTTTAAGGAAAAGTAATCACTGTCAAATACAAATATAAAGTGTGGTTGATGGCTACAGTGTCTAACGGATTTATGTGACGCAGCTAATTGAGCACCTGGGTGACTGGGGACATTTGAAAATTTGGGCAGACCACTTCCTTAGTTGTAAAAGAGTCTGTTAGACTAGGAGGAGGTCTCTGTGCCTTCATATGGTCTGTTTTTCTGGACCATTCAATCTAACTTCTTGCCTGCTCTTTTCTTCTCACTGCTTGAGGTATCTGGCCACATAGCTCAGTTCTCTTTATCTTCCTCCTGTTTTGGTTATTTTCATGGATTTTGCACACCATTCTCCCCTTTGGAAATCAACCAAAACCTGGCCCTGTGGGCTAAGAATCCAGCATCACCTCATCCCCAAACACGTTCTTCCTGGCAGCCAAAGTCTTGTTAAGTGCTGCCCATAGGTGGTGCTGGAGAGAACGAACTCAGGAGGCACAGGCTGGAGCTTCTGGCTTTTTCCCTGTCAGTGTTGTTCAGGCTGAGGTCTCATTCAGAATTTCCAGAACAGTCTTTTTTTCTTATTAGAGGCCATCAGCAGCAGCTGTGCCCATTCCTCAGCGATTCGCACACCAGTTCCTCAGAAACTCACACCTTTTTTCTTGTGTTGTATCAGCTCAGGAGTGGTACCTCCCTCTTTCTCTTTCATTCCTCCAATATCACAGTAACCAATTTCTGTATTAAATCCTGTTCAATCTGTATTACATCCCCTGCTTTCAATTCCTAATGTGGTTTCTGGTTTTTGGGGGATTGGATTCTGACTGATAAAACTAGTCAAAAGTCCACTCTTCCCCAAATCATATGATATCTCATTCCTTCAGAAGATGCCTCATTCAGCACCTTACAAGACTGTGCATTTTAAGGAGTACTGTAGCATCCACACATGCAAGAACCAATATTGGAGACTTTCAGGGGTTCAAAGATGTTATTTTATTGGCCAAGTTTAACCTGCACAGGGGCGAACTCTCAAAGTGTCCAGTGACACAGTGCCCACAAGGAGCTGCAAATGAGAGCCGCCGCGAGCGCATACAACTACTTTCTTATATAGGGGCGGGCAAGCAAGCGTTATACAGAAGCAGACGTGGCAGTTAGCAATTCGCTTACAGAGACCGCGTGCGGGAATTTCAAACCAAGCATTTTTGCATAAGGCGGGAAGGCAGGCTGTTTGTTCATTAACCTAGTAATCTCCTGGCTCTAGCTAGCTAGTTTTCTATTTTCTCATTAAAAACTACAAAGCACTGCTTATCTAGCCTACTCAGGGGAGAGCGTCTGCTAGACACAGGATGTTTGCTTAACTGCCCTGTGTCTCCCTTATTGTTTCCTTTTAGCTACAATGTGGTTCTTGTCTATTAGAGGAAATTTAGTTCTTAATTTCCTTATTCCCAACATTCCCCCATTTTCTCTTGGGGGTTTGTCAAACCCTTGACTCTTCATCACTAGGGATAATGGTATAGGGTTGGGATGAAACCATTAGCTTTACTACTTCTATTCTTTCTTTAATAAAGGCTATGACCCTATTTAAAATGTAGGGCCCTATAGTGATTGCTAGCAGGAGTATATCTTAAGGTCTAGTCTACTTTTCTTCTAATTGATTTTCTGGGGATTTTGTCCTCCAAATCTCTATTTGGGGACCCTTTGGCTGCACCCTCTTTTTAGATATACCCACTTTAAATTCTTTTAAAGGACAATGGACGAAGGTCTCATCTTCTCGTAACTGCTTCCGGCTGGAAACGGACGTTGTTTTACCCACCCATGGGTCAGGGGTGCCCTGAAAGGGGGTGGGGGCGCAGCATGGAGGGAGTCCTTCCTGTAAGGGGAAGGACCTTACAGAATCCTGGTCAGTTGACTGTCACTAGGAAGTCACAGGCTCGGTGTCCAAAGGCTGGCATTACTGGACCGTTGGCATCCTGGTTATATTCTGGAGGTGACAGACTTGGAAAGAGTTGGAAGGCACAATTAAATCATAACCATTAAATGACAAAGGCAGGGGCTTAGGTATGGCTTATCTGGAGGAAGGTGTACAAGGCATGCTACACCTATCCAAAGCTTTTGTAGTCCATTATACTTTACTCGGGCTGAGGGAATATATTATGATTTCCCTCCTTTCAGATATCTAAACTTTTCCTGTTCAAGCTATTAAGACAGAAAAGGGAAAATCAGTTTTAAAGTGAAGCCCACAGATCGCCCAAACTGCTTACTAACCCAACCACTTAGTTTAGCCAAACCGTTGAATCTCGGGGGTGATGATGAAAATGGGCTCCTTAAGCAAGGTTTATATTCATTCACTCATATAACCAATTACTCAGATAATGAAGTCATAGGCATATGCCCTATGAAAACAGAAGAATACACAGGTTAATTCACACAACAATCCCCAAACCAGTCTCTGTGCCTGTGAGACTGTCTTTTGGGAAGACATTCAATTGCAAGGTTCTTCCTGCAATAACATTTAGTAATAGCAATTTCACAGGTCCTCCGTACCTGTAAATTGTACATTTTTGGTGATATTACAAACTCAGTTTCAACTTTCAAATGAAAACAAACTTTCAAGACAGTTAGCTGCACCATTCTGATGTCCAATACTAAGCATTGTGATTTTCCTTGAACCACAATTTTTCTCCTTAAGATCACCCTCACCGTTATTACAGGGACTACTTTGAGTCCTGCTTTTAATTTTGACTATTTGTTTGCATAAACACACCAAGAGCAGCCTGGATCACTTATGATCCTTGAGTCTACCTTGCTGGAACTCACACAGGGAGCCTTTAGATTGACTTCTCAGTCCACTCTCCTTGGAGCACAGAAGCAGAGCCACACATCTGGCTTCGCCTGTACCAGTTGTTTCACTCAAAACCTTGAGGCTTCCATTGTGCTTACAGGCCATCTTTTGGCCATCTTTCAGGAAAGCAACCTTCGTTCCTTCCCTGGAAAGACTGCCATGAACCACACAACCAACCAAAGTACCAGGCTTTTTCGTGGGCTTATGCTAGCTTCACAAGTCAATCCCAGTTCCTCAGGGCTTTCTGGTGACGACCAGAACCCATACATGCCTCCTTCAGGCGTGACATTCCAGTCAAAGTCATGGTTAACAAAACCACTATTTACGACTGGTCTTATTGGTTTTATGCAAAGAAACCTTATATTATCACTCACTTCTTCAGAATGCCAAATTCTGGAGGGATCAGGTAGGGAGAAAAATACAAAACCTGAAGGAAAATCTTTTTCCTTCTGATATCCACCAGGCTTCTTAAAACCTTTACTTCCACAGACTTTCTGCAACATTCACAAACCCTCTATTTTATACAGCTTCTGATATCCACCAAGATTGCATTTTTATGCCTTATACCTTCTTTTATTAACTAACACCACATAATTCCTTTCTAAAACTTTCCTACAGAGTGTGAGGTTTCAACTTTCCCTGGAATTCTCAATTTCCTTTTTAGAGCAGATACAGAGTGAAATCCAAAACACAGAGTTTCCAGAATAGTACACAGGTAGGGGCATTCTCTTGCACAGAGACATGCTTCTTCAGGCCCGGTCTTTTGGCAGAGACATGCTGCTTTGCCCATGGCTGAAGCACTTATCAGCCCCAAATGACCCTGTCTGGGTCCCGAGTGGCAAAAGCATTCTCCCCAACCGGTTACAGGTAACTTTTCCTAGGTCTTAAAGTACAGAAGGCTTCTGATCAGAAACAACACCAATGTTAGAAATCTTGCTTGTTTCCTACAAAACCAGAAAACAATTCAGGTTTCCTTTACTCCAGGTTTAAAACTTTCACATCCTTTACACATAATTTTTACACATCCAGATTTAACCATCAATCTCTTAATCCTGGTTTCTTTCCCACACTGGGAAGGACTATACTTAAAGTCAGTACTCAAACTCAGTATGTGGCAGCTAAAAGTCCCTAACACTACAGGTATCTTCCACTAAAAGTCCCTAGATTCACAGGGACATCCTGCAGCTTTCTGAAGCTTAGATCTTGCAAACATTCTATAAATCAGATGGTCACCTTTGGACCTCAGTTCATGACCTTCAGAACCAGAGCCATTCCTATCAGAACCAGTTACACAGAGAACCTGACTGATGCAATGGCAACACAGCAGCAGCATATAGCCCATAATCTGGAGAGATCCCTTAGCCCACCACCTTGTCCAGTTCCAAGATGGCGGCGCCCATGCATGCCGGGTCGTCCAAGATGGTGGCGCCCATGCACAACCCACCCTCCATGGTGGGGCACTCACGTGGCTCATCCTCCATTTTACCCAAAATGGCGCCACACCCACATGGTTTGCTGTCCGATCCCCACCACGTGTGCAGGCTCGGCTTACAGAGCTGAGGGGTTTGCTTCCTCCCCAAACCTGAGCACAGGTTCCCTTGCTGCCACCTGGGCTCACTGGAACTGTAAGTGAGCAGACAGGGGCAACCTGGGAGCAGGATACTAACCAAACTATTATCCACAGCCCCATTGTTCCAAAATGGTATTAAGAAACCAGTTTTCAACCAAAACACTTTCACATTTCTGCTCCCTCCCCGTTTCATTTCTTTTCCACCTTTCCAGGAGTGATAGGTGGCCGATGCCCTCGGGAGGCGTGCGGAGAAGTTCTCGAGACGGGGAAAACTCCAAAGTCTCACTCTCTCGCACCTGAGGGGGTCGGTCTGCCACGGACAATTATCGTCCCAGCAGAGATGCCAAAAACTGTTACAGAACAAACAAGGGGGGCCTGGGATGATATACTATTATTGAAAGAAGGCCCCGGGTTCGTTATGTCCACCACCCTAGGGAAGACGTCTCTCAATGCCAGAGATTCGTGAAAAGGAAAGAAAATGTTTATTTAATGCTATGCTAACTTAAAGTAGTGACCTAATGTCTTTATCAAAATCCCAAAGTCCCTAAAAACACCCACAAACACACAGTCCTTCCTTCCTTCCCCCTTTGCTTAGTCCAGAGTACCGTATCTCAGGAAAGGAAATAGAAGTCCATGGCTCAGGTAGTCTTCTGGTTCTTCCTCTCAGGGCTGCGGGAGTCTCCACTCTGTCAAGGCCACGTGGTTCCCTCTCTCAGGGCTGCCATGTCTGGGTTTAAATCCCTGCGCCAATCTTCTTCTGCAGCCCCATTTCCGACTCCTCCTACACTTGGGCACACTTGCCCTCAATCTGCTGTCTCCAGCTTTTCTGGTCGCCATCGTGGGTCTGGGCAGGTGTCACCCCATGTCCTGGAGCTAATCTTCTCCCAGCTCCCACGCAGGCGCTGTAACTCAGGGGACTTACCTCCCAGGTCCCACCTTGGGGGGAAGGTCCCTTTCCATCCCCCTGGCCTTGAGCATGGCCATAGCTATTTAGCATATCTAAATGACCATGCCATGGATTAGCTGCAAAGCTGCCCTACATGTTCTTGCTCTGTGTGCCCCTTCCCCCAACTCACACCTGTGGGGGAAGGGGTGGAGACATCTTAAAATCTCCTGGACACCTTGAGTTCTGGACCCCATTTCAAATGCCTATTTGGGGTCCCCCCTCTTGGCTGCACCCTGTAACAATCCCTCCTTTCCAAGTACAGATTTTGCCGTCTCTCTTATAATACGGTCTCTTTCCTCTGATGTAAAGAGAGTCTGCAGAATCTGCTGACAATTGTCCCAGGTCGGCTGGTGAGTCCTGAAAATAGTTTCTAGGAGGGAAATCAATCCCTGGGGTTTCTCAGAAAACGGGGGATTCTGATGCTTCCAATTATACAAATCACTAGTGGAAAAGGGAACACAGATTAACCGTGGGGGTGCCCGCGGCGGGGCTTCTGGTGCCGGGGGTGCCTCCCAGAGGAGGCAAGATGGCGGCGCCTCCCGCGCCCATTCCATAGTGAGTTCCCCCTCATATATGTGACGGGCTGGAAACTCCACCTATTTCTGGCAAGGAAGAATCAGGCTCCTCCTTGCGGGGATAAGGCGGGGGTGCATTCACAGGATCTAAATGGTCCTCCAGCAGCCCTGGTAAGACAGGGCACAGCCTTGACTGTCCCGGGGGCCTGCCTAATGCAATGACCAGGGTCTCAGTTCCCCTCCCTTTCGCCTTATTCCCCGCTGATGCTAGGCACCCGAGGGTCATCCAACATCAAAAGTGGGCCACTCGAGCTGGCTAAGGGTGCGGAGGAACTCTGGATCTGGTGAGGGCCCACCATAACCCCTCGCCCTCCTCTGGAAATCTGAGAAGTTCTTTAGCAAACAGTCGAGGGGTGATCCTGGCACCGATTCTTGTTGTCCCATCTGGACCTGGTATGGGGGCTCTAGGATTAAAGCAACAATCACAAAGACAGACCACCCAACAAAGGCAAAACCAAACAGAGTTCGGACACAACAGGGATCATTCACAAGTTTAGGCATGAAATTCAGCAATTAACTTGTGACACAATGCGTAGACAAAACAAGACACAAAATACCATCGCTCGCCCGCCTGGACTGCCCTCTCGCGAGGTGATTTCGATCTTGGCTAAGGCTGCCCAATCAGAGTCCGGGTTAGACTGCCAGCCGTTATGCCGTACGATCTGACACAGGATCCGCAGGTTAGGGCCCTCTCATGCCCCGTAGGTTTCCCCGTGGGGCTACAAACACAGTCATTCACGAGCTCGTTCACTCACACACTCAAATATTTCAATCGCAGCGTGGCGCAGCGCAAAAGGGAAGGCAATCTAACGTGACCGGTCACTACTTATTCCAAAACCAAATTCCAGGGGCGGCGTCCAGCCTCTGGAAGCTCCTGGGTAGATTATCGGCAGCGTCCCACCTATTACCTCAGGATTATTTGCTCCGGAGCCCAGAAACCAGAAACCAAAAGAGGATCCTCAGCGAATACTTACTCAGCTGAGCTGCCCGTCCGGCCTCCGAACCAAAACTCCACCAATAAGGGAGATATCTCGCTGGGGCCTCCATATGTAGCATCCAGCACACGCGAGAATCAATATCGGAGACTTTCAGGGGTTCAAAGATGTTATTTTATTGGCCAAGTTTAACCTGCACAGGGGCAAACTCTCAAAGTGTCCAGCGACACAGTGCCCACAAGGAGCTGCAAATGAGAGCCGCCGCGAGCGCATACAACTACTTTCTTATATAGGGGCGGGCAAGCAAGCGTTATACAGAAGCAGACGTGGCAGTTAGCAATTCGCTTACAGAGACCGCGTGCGGGAATTTCAAACCAAGCATTTTTGCATAAGGCGGGAAGGCAGGCTGTTTGTTCATTAACCTAGTAATCTCCTGGCTCTAGCTAGCTAGTTTTCTATTTTCTCATTAAAAACTACAAAGCACTGCTTATCTAGCCTACTCAGGGGAGAGCGTCTGCTAGACACAGGATGTTTGCTTAACTGCCCTGTGTCTCCCTTATCGTTTCCTTTTAGCTACAATGTGGTTCTTGTCTATTAGAGGAAATTTAGTTCTTAATTTCCTTATTCCCAACAAGTACCTTCAGTGAATTCAATTGCATTTCTAAAACATTTAATGCCTGCCACTCAGACCCTGCATTTTAATGTAGGAGAGTGTATTTGTGGCTTTCAGGGGGCAGGGCACACACAGGAAGTGGCCATATTATCACTGGGACATGAACTTTCAGTCTCACTGGCTAACTAAAGCTCAGTCACTTTCACAAATAAGATCATATACTATTAAGCACTGTATAATAAATGGGAGTCATTATAAACTACTTTAATTTTCCCCCCAAACATAAAAGAATATAATTTAAAAAGTTACAGTCCTGATTGGTGTGGCTCAGTGGCTTGAACATCATCCCACAAAGTGAACGGCTACAGGTTTGATTCCTGGTCAGGGCATATGCCTGGGTTGTGGGTTCAGTCCCCAATCTGGGTGCATGTGAGAGGCAATGGATTGATGTTTCTCCCACACATCAATGTTTCTCTCCCTCCTTCCCTTCCCCTCTAAGGATAAGTAAATAAAATCTATAAAAATGATAATAAGTGCACATGGATTAATAGATACAGGCATATATGTGCATATATACCACACAAATTCTTGGATCCACCAATTTTTTTTTCTATGAATATATATCTAATATATATATATATTAGAACCTGCAGTAATATTGCAGGTTCAATTCCAGACCAAAACAATAAAGCAAGTTGTAATCTTTTTGCCGGTGGAGGCTCTTGCCTTCAATTTGTAAAAAATACAACATCTGTAAAGTGCAATAAATCAAAGTGCAATAAAACAAGGTCTGCCTGTATAAATAATTAATATTCTGTGTGTCTATATATATACATATATACATACACACACATAACCAACAAATAAAAGCAAATTTTTAAAAAAGTAACAGCAAAACAAAAGTATTTCTGTTTCTAGCCATTCCATTCTCTGGTGAACTTGGGGCATGGGGCTCAAAGTTATCACCATTTTATATGCTAAGGCCCAAAGGAGTCCATGCTGCCTGGTTTAACTGACTAGCAAGTGGCAGATCTGCCTGCTTGGCTCTCCATCACCACCCGCACCATTTCCCTGAAGCCTACCCACCACCCCTCCCCACTTCACAGGTCCCTGAGGTGTGGAGTGTCCCTGAAAGAATGTGGCTGCCTCCCTGGAACAGAAAGTTCAGACTCTGGTAGAGTAACACAGCACTCAGACTAGGAGTCTTTCTCACTCTTCTTTGACTTTCCCCGCCCCTGAAGTGGAAAGTTATTTTCAAACCTCCATCTGTTTTGTGTTTAATGTGCAGAAAGGTTGCACATTTTCAGGGACCTTGTTCATAAGCAGTAGATTGTACAACAGTTTATTACACAAGTGGGGGTTTTTATTGCTGGCCTTTGTTGAGCTGCCAACTGGGAGAAAGAACACAACGTGCTCAGCGGTCCCTATCAGGAGAAATGAGAAAGCATTAAATACCAGTCAAATTGTCAAGCATTGAAAAGCAAGTAATCAAACCCAGAAATCCCTGGGGCATGGCTGGGGAGAAGGGTTTTTATCACTAATAGTGTTTATACATCCAGAATTGTTTCTCAAGTCACTTATGTCACAGACAACATCCCTAAGGATAATGTGAGACATGTGACCACAGTGAAGTTTTTGACCTAGAAACACTCATATGCACTCCAAAATCTGACTTTAGTCAATGCAAGGCATCAAATGGGAACCCTGGCAACAGACACACACACACACACACACACACACACACACACAATTGGCCCTTGAACAACATAGCTTTGAACTACACGGGTCCACTTATATATATTTGTTTCAATAAATACTCTTAATGTATTTCTCTTCCTTCTGATTTTCTTAATATCATTTTTATAGCTGACTTTATTGTAAGAATACAGTGTATAGAAAATATCTATAATTACAAAATATGTGTTAATTGACTTGTTCCTGTTATCATTGAGGCTTCTAGTCAACAGCAGGCTGTTAGTCAAGTTTTCAAGGAGTCAAAATTCTATGTGGATTTTTGACTGCATGTGGTGGGGAGGGGTCGATGCCCCAACCCTCATGTTGTTTAAGGATCAACTGTATGTTTTAAATCATATCACATCGTTGGGGGCAGCAACTCTGCACTTAAGTGCTTAAGGCTTCCAAAAACCTTTTGTTTATTCTGAGCCATACACTCTGCGCTCCTAGCAGGGAATAGGTCAAAAATCATGTATTTTACTACTCACTCATCCCTAGTCGTGTGACAGGGTATAGCAAACTTCCACAAAGTATCCTAGGAAACACTGGATCAGAACCCCAGTTGTAACAGACCAATGCCAATGGCAACGGGTTACTCTTGCTCCTTTCACTCCCATTGTCTGGAAAGCCCAGACTGTCACAGAAGCTGCTGGCTAAAAGTTGGTGGAGACCTCAGGAATGCTTCAATATTGTTGTTTTCAGTCTAAGCGGCACATCAGAATTCCTTGGGGACCCCCAAGGGCCAAGTAAATAAAATTTCCAGAGACTGGGTGAGGATGTTGATAGGCTTCTTAAGTTCTCCAGGTGATTCTAATACACAACATGGATTGAGAACTGCAGGTCATGTCCTGCTGTCACATTTGACTAGTTGAGGAAATTGAGCCTGGAGAAGCAACTGTCCAAAGCAACTGATTGATGGTACACTGGTGGCTCTTTTTTGCGAGTGTTTTCTCCCTGCAACACTACTTAACTGTCCCAGATTGCATAACTCTTACATATAAAAATGACCCATTCACACTGACCTTCTGCCTTGTGCACACATAGATGCACCATGCCTTGTATTAGCAGTAGCAGCAGGTTGCTTGTTCCCCAGCACTCTAAAGGAAAATATAGAACCACAGAATCAGGGTGGTGTTATCAGGACCACAAGAAAAAAATGGCTTTTTCTAGGTGGTACATGGAGAAAGGACTTAGGAATTTGCTTTTAAACACAAAGGAGATGCAACCTATATTCATATAATATAACGTTATATTAGTCTGTTATTAGAGTCCTCGCCTGTTTGAACAAAGCACCTAGTTTTTGCCTGAGTCCTGGCATAAATATTAGTAGTTCCCCAGTGTCACTTCCAAATATGTTTCAGATTGAACATTAAATGAACTGATCATCTACTCTAGATTAGTCTTACCCCAAGTCTTGTCCACACTTTCACTGAAAGTTCCTCTTTCAGGCTGAGAAACCCAAGCCCTTTCCCCCAAACCACAGGCCAAGCTTTAATGGCATTCTCACCGCAGGTCTGATAAACAATGTACTCGATCTGATAGACAGCTAACACCCCAGGGGACATTGGTTCGCAGCCTTGGACTTCTCAGCTTAATCACCCTAGCTTTAATGCCACTTAAAGCAGAATGTAAGCACTGAAGGAATTTCAGGAATCCAATGATATAAATTGTATTTTTAGAACCGTGAATGACTTGAGTGAGTGAACAGTGCAGTGACTAAAGATAGTTCTCTTTAGTTTTCCCATGATTTATCACAGGCAAGTTCAGAGCAGGTTAAAATAATTGAACACTGTGATAGCATATGTATTGGCATGGTTTTGTGAGTACTCATTCATAACATATTTGTCGCAAAGCATCATTTCCATGACAGAACTCTGATTCGCGTGCATTTTTTTCTTTGCAGTGGCGACACAGTTCAAGTAACTCCTTCATGAAGGCTGGCTACATTTGCACAATGCCCAGCCCCAAGGTAGAGCTTTGGGAAGAAGGATCAAGCAAATGACTAGTTCACCAAATAAAATGTGAGTATATCCTGAAAACCTCACTTTTACTGAAGGATCCAGAGAAATGTTCTTTATGGGATGATTGTAATTCAGGGGCTCTGTCTTACAGCCTTGACTTACCTCTTACTACTTCTTTTATTTTCTCTTTCCCTCATTGATTTTCACTTTTCTCTTGGTGTGCCTTTTCTTTTACTTATTAGCCCTGTCCCCTGGGTGACTAATTTTTCTACTCTTTAATCGAATGCTGCGATATGCAGATAATAAAAAATGACTGTAGGGTCATTGTAGAGGACTAGAAATAATGCATATGTGATAGGTGCACATGGCCTTAGGTCTTGCTGTATAAGAAATGCAATTTTTCTACATATTTCTAAATTCTTATTTGTCTATAAGTACACTTAATTTCTATTTTGAGTCCCTGTTTGTTTTATGGGAACATAATGGTTTATGAACATAATCTCAGTCAAATTAGCATGTTCTCATCCAAACACAAGGGAGGCCACAGGGCCCATCTGATTTGGTGTCTTTGGGCCTGTCTGCTGCCCCACTTGCCCCACCTGGGGCAGCGGGGCTGCAGGGCAGGTGGGAAATGCCCAGGGCTCTTGCCAGGGACCCCACCATCATATCAGCTCTTGTGGCTCTCTGGCCCTCCTCCTTCCCAAATTTAGATAGTCTTATCTGGGCTAGAGAAAGTTTCCCAGCTTTTCATCTAATCTTCCAAATCTTTGGTTTATGCCTAGAGCCTGAGATTTTGGACTCAAAAGCTAAAAATATGACTCCTCTATTATCTATATTGTGCTGGTTTTTCCTTCCCTGAAGCACTAAAGATGGATGGCTTAGCTGCCAAATGGGTGGAAAACAGGAAACAGCAGGGAAAACATATGGACAAATATCTTCCCATAATTTCCCACCATATATGTAAAGCACTATGCACAAGGCCTGGCATACAGCAGGCAGCCAGCACAGATGACTGAAATCCTTATGCAGGTCAGCTAAAAGGAGAGATTAAGAAACAGCAAAACAAACAAATAAGCAAAATATAACCAAAGACACTGAAATAGAGAGCAGGCTGACAGTGACCAGAGGGGAGAGAAGGAGTTTCAGGGGGAAAGGGGAAGGGTTTATAGAAACAAGTATAAAGGACACATGGACAAAAATTAGGGAAGGGTGGAAATGGGAGGGAGGTGGGGAGGGCTGGGTGGGGGTGAGCTGGGACGGGAGTAAAAGACAGAAAACTGTACTTGAACAATAATTAAAATAAAAATTAAAAAAAAAGAACACAGGCTTGAAAACCAGTCAGCACAAGTTCAAAGTCTGGCTCCATGCTTTCCTGGCTCAGTATTCTCAGACAAGTTACCTAACCTTTCCATGCCTTGGTTTTCCCATCTATCAAAATGGAGATTATAATAGTACCTCCTTTATAAGGTCATACATATATAAAGTGATCAATTAATGAATTATGCTATTATTATTCTAATTACTGCTAATGCAAACTTCTGTCCCTAAAAGATATTAGCTTAAAGCCCTTAAAGATATTAGTGACTGTGACTGTGTTGACACTGTTGGCACACACAACTATATCACACCACAGAGAAGAAAGGGAACAACATATCACAGCTGGCATTCACAGGGGAAGGAGCTGCTGCTCCCAGGAGAGCAGCCTGACTGAGGCTCCTGGGCATGCAACCAGCTAGGTCAAATCTGTGCCTCAATAGTCCTTAGGGCTGGGTTAAGAAGGAGTCAGCTGAAAACAAACAAGCAAATAAAACAGAAAACAGACTCAAGATGCAAAGAACAAACTGATGGTTGCCAAAGAAGGGGATGACAGAGAATAAAAAGGTAAAGGGAATAAGAGGTCAAAACTTCCAGTTATAAAATAAATAAGTTATGGGGAAATAATGTATGGCATAGCGAAAATAGTTAACATGATAATAACTTTGTATGGCGAAGTTACGAGATGGTTATGAGACAAATTGTGGTAATCACATTGTAAGGTATATAAATGTTGAAATGTTGTAAAACCTAAAATATAATAATGTACGGCAAATATACATTGATAAAAAAATAAAGGAATCAGCTGACTTTAATTCAGGTAGCTGTGAGTTGCTGGCACAGGGACACAGACACTTGAGGAACAGCAGTTGGAATGGGAAGATAGAGTCATACTTCCAATCTGGGGGACAAGAAAGAGAGAGAAGGGTAGTATGAGGAGCAAAGTTCAAGATGGGCTGGCCAGGTCATTGTGAGAAACATGCTTGATTGACTATTGCTGGCAGTTGTGGCAAATTGAACGGGCCTTGGGCCTTTCATGAGATGAGGGTTGTGTGTTTGCTTTTGCTGAGGGAGGTGCTTCTCCTGTGAGCAGGGACAAGAAGGAAAAATGAAGGGCAGACCATGGTCTGCTGATCCCCATACTACGTACATCTTGTTCTCCAGCCTACCAGACTGAGGAGCATGGGAATGAGAACATGGGGACTTTGAGTCCTATAACTGACCACCCCTTCTATCTCAGGGCCAGTCTAGTCAATGTTCCCCTCAACCCACACCCAGTCAGGATGAGCAAGCCTTAGGAACAGTGGAAAGAGCATAATATCAGGGGATCAGGGCATCTGGACTTGAGAACAGCTAGCCTGTGGCCTTTGATTTACCCCCTCACCTCCTTAGGGCTCTCCATGAGGAGGTGGGAACAGATAAAAGGAGAGCTTGTTTTGGGGAAAGCAATGTGGCATAGGCAGGAGTGTGGGATTTGCTGCCAGAGGGACATCAATGTGAATTCTGTCTTTGCCATTCACTAGATGTAAATAAAAGGCAATTAATTTATATAATCTCTCTAAGCTCCATTTGCCTCATGTATAAAAATGAAGATAATAATGACACACTTGTCATATGATTATTTTGGAGATTAAATTCAAGAGTGTAGGTGTGGTGTGTAGCACAGTACTGCTGACACACTGTAAGTACTTGATCGATTGTTACCAATATCGTGATAATGATCATTTAGTGGAAACCTGGGGCTACTAAATTCACTGAGTGAAAGAATTCAAGACTGTGAGCCCTGCTTTATCTAGAGCATCAGTGCTTTTCCAACTATTTTATATATCATTTTTAAAATAAAACAAGAGATCTATAATAAATAATAATAATAATAACAACAATACTAATGTTATAAATCACTGGATTAGACCAAGGGTTGGTAAATTTTTTCTGTAGAGAACCAGATAGTAAGTGTTTTAATCTTTAGGGGCCACACATGGTCTCCACTGTATATTCTTCTGGTTTCACTGGTGTTGGGGTTAGGAGGAGAATGAGGGTC
This sequence comes from Phyllostomus discolor, assembly GCF_004126475.2. Classification (NCBI taxonomy): domain Eukaryota; kingdom Metazoa; phylum Chordata; class Mammalia; order Chiroptera; family Phyllostomidae; genus Phyllostomus; species Phyllostomus discolor. The sequence goes on along the minus strand of NC_040910.2, from coordinate 66,804,592 downwards.
AGGCTTAGCTGGAGAACAACAGTGCTTGTGAGGACAGAGTAATTGTTGTGACACAGAGCCCTCACCTGTGTGTGACTAACTTCTCAGTGGCTGAACATAATCAAGGTTTATTTCTCCACCACAGTGAGTTGGGTCTACACCATATGGGTCTACACCATAACATCTTTTGGGGACCAAGACTTCTTGTGGCTTCTCCATCTATTTGGAGACCTTCCTAAATGGGGAAAGAGAGAGAGAGAGAGAGAGACAGACAGACAGACAGACAGACAGGGGCCCACATTCAAGGGCTCTTTAAAAATGTACAAAACTTTCTTAGCTCGGGGACTGTGCACTGACAGACTGACAGCCTGGGGGCTTGCCTTGGCCTGGAGGCCATGCTTGGCTTACTCTTCATTTGGAGCATCTTTATGTTGCTTCTGAAGATGAACCCTGCCTCACTCTGAGAATTCACTTTTTCCTTCATCAAGTAGTCTAGCTACCCGCTTAGGAGTCCTCATTCTCTCTTGCATGTGATAATCTTGTTCGTATTTATAATAGTTGTCAGATTAAGTGTCTTCATTAAAATTTTATGTGTAATATTACACAGAGTTCTTTTGTGGACAGTTTTCATAAAAATGGTCTATTAGTTCCCTAGGGCTGCTGTAACAAAGCCCTACGAACTGGGTGGCTTAAACCCACAGAAATGTATTTGTCTGTCGGCATTCTGGGGGCCAGAGGCCCAAACTCAGAGTGTTGGCAGGGCTGGTTCCTCCTGAGCGAGGGCTCTGAGGGAGAATCTGCCCGTGCCTTTCTCCAAACTCCTGGCAATGCCAGCAACCCTTGTTGTTCCTTAATGTGTAGGTGAACATGCCAGTCTCTCCCTTCACATAGCAGCCTCCCTGCATCTCTGTGCCTTCACATATTATTGGATCAGACTCCACCTTAATGACCTCATCTTAACTTCACTAAATCTTCAGACCCTATTTCCAAATAAGGTCATGTTCACAGGTATTGAGGTTTAGGACTTCAGCTTGTTTTGGGGGGCACACGTCAGCCCATAACATGTGATGAGCAGCACAGGGTTGAATATTCACATGCAAGAGCTGTGAAATTTTAGGTCACCTGATGAGACCTGTCAGGGCTGCTCCATATTGTAACAGATCAATAAGGCACATGAGGTAACTAAAGAACTTAGTTTTTACCCTTCATTGTAAATGGCTGAGAGAACAGTGCTATTATTGCTGCTACCTCGAAGAATGTAGAATTTTACTCTTTAAATGTTCCTTTATGGACATGGAACAATGAACTAGAAAATGTGGCACATTCTGTACCCTCCTTCTATTTCTAATTTATAAATGCTGTATTCAAAATACTGTAACAGCGTGACTTGGGGTTACTAACAAATCAAAATAAAAGCCAGAGCTTCATAGCATCCATGTCCCCCTGTGAGGGAAATGCAGCCTGGTGCCTTGGATTGGAAGTGAACTTTCTGGTAAATTTTCACCCCTTTCTGCAGAGGTCAGGCTTTGAAAATCAATACCAGCTGGCTGTAATTCTGTCTTATTTTGAAACAGATGACTTAGACTGCTAAACCATCACTGGGCCTAAGATTTATCTTCTGCTACTTGGTCTAAGTTACGGAGACCCAATTTACAAAGAAAAGAAATGGGGAGAAATGTTTTATTGGTGATCTCACTCCCTCCACCAGAAGAATAGCTACCTATACACCAAAACTGGTTGTGAAAATTGGCCCATGCCCACCACCTCTAACATCCCAAAGCACTACTTAGAGCTCACTTTCAAAGCTCTGCAGCACTTTTGGTCTCCACTCCTCTTCAGTGGCTCCTATTGAAGCCTGCTGTGTTTCTGAGTCATATCCCTGCTCCTAAAGTGCAAGCTCTTTGAAAGCTTAGCCTTATGATTCAAGGTGGAGTAGAAGAAGCCATTGGGGAGATGGGAACTTGCTTGGGAAGGAAGGACAAATTTGGGAGTGAATCTTGGGGGAAACAGGAAAGTAGAGCAAAGGGCCCTATGGGAAGAGCATCCGCCCTTCACAGAAATACCTGCCACGAGGACTTTCCTTTAAGTTTTTGCAGAAGCCATCTAACCCCTCCCCTTCAGAGTCCACAAGACCTAGAACTGAAATAGTTGTACCCAAGGACAATCTAACAATTGTTAGATTTTGTTTTCTTTTTAAAATTCATTCAGCCATTAGAAAATTTAATACATTTATGTTTAAAGTAATTATTAATAAGGACTTACTATTGCCATTTTGTTAATTGTCTTCTGATGGGTTTATCTTTATTAAACATACTTGGAGGCATTAATAAACTTAATTCTTTTTTTTTAATTTACCTTTGAGCTTTTTTTTATTATTTTATTTATTTATTTTTACTTCTCTACACTTTTAGGGAGGGAGACAGAGAGAGAGAGAGAACCATCAATGTGTGGTTGCTGGGGGTTATGGCCTGCAACCCAGGCATGTACCCTGGCTGGGAATCGAACCTGCAACATTTTGGTTCACAGCCTGTACTCAATCCACTGAGCTACGCCAGCCAGGGCTAATGAACTTAATTCTTAAGAATGGTTTTGGATTAAAAAGTACAAAAATCATGGATTCTCATTCTGGCTCTACCTGAGAGCAGTGTGACTTTTAAAATATTTAATCCCAATGCCTCAGTTTCCTTATTTATAAAATAGGTCATTGTTTTGGTAAGGGTTATAGTGATGGCTACCTAAAATAATAGCTATAAAGTAACTGACACACATAGTATAGGTCCTTAATTTATGACAGATTTTCCTTCTTGTAAGCAATGGCTTAAATACTTTTGTAAACAATTTTTCTAAACTCTTTCCCCCAATCAGATCTCACACAGAGAGACATTACATAACCAGATAAAAACAGAACTGTTTCGGTTCACGGTTGAATGGGAATCGTTCTCTCTCCCCACAGAACTCCCCTATGAGCCCTTGAGTTACTTCCCAAGAGCTGTGTGTAATGAATGTTAAAAACACACAAACAAACTGTCCCAGCAGAAATGTTAACTGACCTTTAACATTATGATTTTTTGAATTTATAAAGTGTATCTTTGGGGGAATGTCTTACATAATATAAAGCACTTGTGCTATGTAAAATGCACATACATGATGGGGAATTCTGCTTGGAGGAATCAGCCATCTTGGCAAATATGTTCTATAATTCAGTCTAATTATTTTTACTGTGGTCTGATATAAAGATGGTTTCAATGTTTAAAGAACTGGTAGGCTTATAACCAAATCCAAACCACTCCCACCTTTAAGTTAAAGGCCATTATTTCAATTTTACCCTTTCTCAGGTAAGGAGGGACCTTCACTTAGGACAGACACTTGGAATTCACTCAGTACAATCAGTGGATATAAATCTAACCCATGATTTATTTCCATGATTCTCCTGGGGATGAGAAGCAAGAAAGAGTCTACAAAGTGCTAATCACTGCATTCTTGATGCCAACCTGGGCTCGTGGGGTCCGCAACATAGTGGATGGGGGAGAGACATTCACATGGGCTACTGAGTCCTGTGGAGGAAAAGGGTGAGCAGCATCGCTCTCAAGGGGAGCAAAAGCCTTGGCCCTCACCTTGACTGGTCTTTATTGGGTTTCTCGGCACATTACATAATGATCTTCATTTACTACGCACAGGTTGGCTTTAGGTGGTTACCTTTTACAGAAAACAAAGGAGCAAATACCGCTAATCACATCACAGAAGAAGGATATTTGCAAATGAAAAGGGAAAGTAGTTGAACTGGTTACACTCCATGCTGGGGAGTTTTAGCTTGGATTTTAGGAAGTTATAGTAAGCACTTGAGGTCTCAATTCAGGGTGAGGGAGTTTTAGCAAAAGCAAATCTCAAAGCAGCCCAGGTACATTGCAGGCCTAATTCCCCATGGGAGAACCTATCCCTGGGTGTGGGTCCTGTGCATCTCCCAGTGGGAGCTGGCCACACAGAACAGTCTCCTACACATTCTGACTGGGGGGACACCCCAAGAAGGAAAGAATAATAGGGAAACAGCATTAAAGGTGCATTGAAAAAATCTCACTAACATTTTCACATAACCTGTGTACCTTTTAACTATTCAAACTACTATTTATCCATTCTTCTTAGACGTCTAAGAGCAAAGTTTTTTTATAAACTCTCCTTTGTATTTGATTGGCTTAATGGTTCCCAAACTTCTTACAAGTAGTAACATATATTTTTATTATTGTCTGTTTTCTGTGATGTAATTTTCTTGGCTTTTCCCAATACCTACATTTGATGTCAAGGGAGAAGAAACCAAACCACCTAATCCATTGTATGCACTCCAGTGTCTAGCATAGAATTTTCTTCCTAATATATCAGTGAGAAGATTTGTGAACCAATTGTATCCTAATTAAATTAGGTAGTCTTAATTTTAAATCCTTTATGTTCAGCATATCTACTTAATCATTTGCCTGTTCCATGTTTACTTCTCTACATGCTCATTGTTGATAATAATAGGGTTCTGGTCAAGATGACACCAAAATTACAATTAAATTATAGAAAAATCAACCTGGATAGCCATCTGAAGACTAGCCAAACAGAATTCCTATAGCTAAGGACATAAAAAAGAAACTATACCAAGACTGATATGAGAGGTGGAGACACAAAACCGGCAAGTCCCATACCTCCATATGGCAATTGAGAATCTGGAGGGATGTCTCAGCTGCAGAGGTCCCTCCTGAAGTGTGAAGAGTTTCAGTTCCATGCTGGACTCCCCAGACCCAAAATCCAGTGATGAAAAGAAGAACCTGCTTAACATCTGACTATAAAAATCAGCAGGAATTTTTATTTCTCTGTGTGCAACAGAAGGCTGCTGAAAATACAGGAATCCTCTTAAAGGGCCAACATACAAACTCCTGCTTGCAGACACTCACCTTGAGTTCTTGAGGAGGGACAGCAGCTCAGAGGGCAAGGGCACTAGAAACACAGGAAGAAACTGAATTGTGCAGCTTCAGAGCAAGGGCTAGAGAGACAGCTTCCACTGTCCCTGTGTTGAGCCCTCCCGCAATCACCACCAAACCTAAGTCTCCATTGTCCTTGTAAACTTTAGGAGTTTCACCGTAAGGATTCCCTGAGAACCCACCCCACTGCCAATATTCCAGGGCCCAGGCAGGTGGTGGCTGGTCTCAGTGTACCCTGAGACTTGCAGATTAAAGCTGATGATTGAATCACCAATTTTTAAGAGAAGGTAGCAAGAAACACCAATTCAGGACAGAAAAATTAAAATAATTTTGAAAACTGGGGACAATTTAAGGGACCTCTGGGATAACAGTAAAAGAAACAACATTTGCATCATAAGGAGGGGCAAAAGAAGTAGAAGAGAGAGAGGAAGGGATTGAGGATCTATCTAAAAAAATAATGACTCAAAGCTTTCCTAACCCAGTAAAGGAATTAGATATACAAGTCCAGCAAGCATAGAGAATCCTATACCAGATGAACTCAAAGAGGCCCACACCAAGACACATTATAAGTAAAATGCCAAAGGTTAAAGACAAAGAAAGAATCTTAAAAGCAGCAAGAGAAAGAGCTATAAGGGAACTTACACAAGACTATCAGCTAATTTCTCAACAGAATTTTTTTAATTTTAATCATTGTTCAAATACAGTTTTCTCCTTTTTACTCCCAATCCAGTCCCCCCTCCCACCCCTCCCCACTTCCCTCCCATTACCACCCTCCCCTTAGTTTATGACCATGTGTCCTTTAAGTTTGTTCCTGTGAACCCTTCCCACTGTCCCCTTAAATTCCCTCTACTCTCTTCTGTGGGCACTGTCAGCCTGGCCTCTATTTCAGTGTCTTTGGTTATATTTCACTTGTTTCTTTGTTTTGTTATTTAGGTTCCTGTTAAAGGTGAGATCATATGGTATTTGTCTTTCACTGCCTGGCTTGTTTCGCTAAGCATAATGTTTTCCAGCTCCATCCATGCTGTTGCAAAGGGTAGGAGCTCCTTTCTTTCTGCTGCATAGAATTCCATTGTGTAAATGTACCATAGTTTTTTGATCCATTCATTTACTGATGGGCATCTTGGTTGCTTCCAGCATCTAGCTACTGTAAATTGTGCTGCTATGAACATTGGGATGCATAGGTTCTTTTGAATTGTTGTTTTAGTATTCTTAGGATAGAGTCCCAGCAGTGGAATTGCAGGGTCAAAAGGCAGATCTATTTTTAGTTTTCTGAGGAAGTTCCATACTGCTTTCCATAGTGGTTTAAATATAAAATGTGACACCATTAAAGTCCTAGAGGAGAACGTAGGTAGGAAAATCTCAGATATTTCACAAAGAAACTTTTTTACTGACTTGTCCCCTAGAGCAAGGGACATAAAGGAAAGAATAAACAAATGGGACCTCATCAAAATTAAAAGCTTCTGCACAGCTAAAGAAAACAGTATCAAAATTAAAAGAGAACCAACTGTATGGGAAAACATATTTGCCAATGATACCTCAGACAAGGGTTTAATCTCCAAAATATATAAAGAACTTACAAGACTGCACTCTAAGAAGACAAGGAATCCAATTAAAAAGTGGGCAAAGGACTTGAACAGACACTTCTCCAAGGAGGACATACAGAAAATCCAAAGACACATGAAACGATGTTCAATATCGCTAGCTATCAGAGAGATGCAAATTAAAACCACAATGAGATACCACTTCACACCAGACAGAATGGCCATCATAAACAAAGCAACAAACAAGTGTTGGAGAGGTTGTGGAGAAAAGGGGACCCTAGTGCACTGCTGGTGGGTCAACAGAAATTTTTTAAGGTCAGAAGTGATTGGCATGAAATATTCAAAGTGATGCAAAGTAAGGACCTACAACAAAGACAACTCTACCCAGCAAGGCTCAGCAAATTTTAAATTGGAGGAGAGATAAAAAGCTTTCCAGACAAGAAAAAGCTAAAAGCTAAGAGTTTGTTACCTCTAAACCAGTATTACAAGAAATGTTACAGAGACTTCTTTAAGGGGGAAAAAGACCATAAATATGAATAATACTATGGCATAACTATGTACCTATAAATAATTTACTTTAAAAAACTCTCAGAATGGTGAAAACAGAGGGAACATACCTCAACATAATAAAGACCATATATAAAATACCATAGCTCCTATTGTACTCAACAGAAAAAAAGCTAAAAACATTTTTGTTAAGATCAAGAACAAAACACGGTTGTCCATTTTCACCACTTTTATTCAACATAGTGCTGGAAGTTCTAGACATAGCAATTAGACAAGAAGAAGAAGTAAAAGGCATCTAAATTGTAAAAGAAGAAGTAAAACTGTCATTATTTGCATATGGCATGGCACTGTATATATGGAACCCTAAAGAATCTAACTAAAACTATTAGAATTGATAAATGAATTCAGTAAAGTATCAGGATACAAAATAAATATCCAGAAATCAGTTGCATTTTTATACACTAATAATGAACTGTTGGATAACAAAATTAAGGGAACAATTCCATTTATAATTGCATTGAAAAAATAGCTAAGAATAAATTTAACCAAAAAAAAGATCTGGGCTTAGAAAATTATAAGACATTAGAGAAGACACAAATAAATGGAAGCATATATTGTACTCATGCATAAGAAGAATTAATATTGTTAAAGTGTTCATACTACCCAAAGTAATCTACAGCTTTAATGGAATCCCTATTAAAACACCAATGGCATATTTTTCACAGAACTAGTATAAATAATTCTAAAAATCATATGGAACCACAAAAGACCCTGAATAGCCATAGCAAACTTGAGAAAGAAAAACAAAGTTGGAGGTATCACACTACCTGATATCAAAATATGCTACAAGGTCATAGAAATCAAAAAAGCATGATAGTGGCATAAAAACAGACACATAGCAATGGAACAGAATAAAAAGCCCAGAAGTAAACCCACCCCTCTATGGTCAATTAATATTTGACAAAGGAGACAAGACTATACAAAGTATTGAAAAGACAATCTTTTCAATAAATTGTGTTGGAAAAATTGAAAAGATACAGGCCAAAAAATAGCTTAACTACCCTTCTTACACCATAAACAAGAATAAACTGAAAATGGATTAAAGACTTAAATGTTAAACTCAAAATCCTAAAATCTTAAGAAAACATAGGCAGTAAACTCTCTGACATTTCTCTAAGTGATATTTTTTTATATATCCTTGGGCAAAAGAAACAAAAGAAAAAATAAACAAATGGGACTACATCAAACTAAAATGTTTTGGCACCGCAAAGAAAACAAAATGAATGACAACCTACTGAATGGAAGGAGATATTTGCCAATGATACATCTGATAAGGGGTTAATATCCAAAATTTTAAAGAACTCCTATAACTTAACACTAAACCAACCCCCAAACAACCCAATTAAAAAATGGGCAGACAACCTGAATAGACAGTTCTCCAAAGACAACATGCAGATAGCCAACAGATATACAAAAAGATGCTAATGTCACTAATAATCAGAGAAATGCAAATTAAAACCACACTGAGATATCGCTTCACACCTGTCAGAATGGCTATCCTCAATAAATCAATAAGCACATGTGTTGGTGAGGATGTGGAGAAAAGGAATCTTCATGCACTGTTGGTGGGAATTTAGTTTGGTGCAGCCACTATAGAAAGCACTGTGGAGTTTCCTCAAAAAATTAAAAATAGAGCTACCTTACAATCCAGCAATTTCACTTCTGGGTATATATTCAAAGCAATACAAAACACTAATTTGAAAAAATATATGCACCCCTATGTTCATTGCAGTGCTATTTTAATAGCCAAGATATTGAGGCAACCCAAGTGCCCATCAATAGAGTGGTAGGTTTTTAAAAAGCTGTGGTACATTTACACAATGGAATAATACTCAGCCATAAAGGAAAATGAGCTCTCATTATCTGTGACTACACATATAAATGAACTTAGAGGATATTGTGCTGAGTGAAATAAGTCAGTCAGCAAAAGGCAAATGCCATGTGATTTCACTCATATGTGTAGAATCTAAACAACCAAATAGATGAACAAACAAAACGGAAACAAACTCATAGATGCAGAGAACAAACTGAGGGTTTCCAGATGAGAAGGAAGTAGGGAGACTGGATGAAAAATGTGAAGGGATTAAGAAGTGACAAAATAGTCACAGGGATGTAAAGTCCAGCAAGGGGAATACTGTAATATTCAATAATATTGGTAATAATAATACTGTAATATTGTAACAATAATATTGTAATACTATATTATAATAATATTGTAACAATATTGTAATAACTATGGATGGTGCCAAATGGGTATTAGACTTACCAGGGTCATCACTTCAAAAATTACATAATTGTCTAACTACTATGACGTATACCTAAAGCAAATATAAAATAATATTGAATGTCAATGATAATCTAAAAATTTTTTATATGAAATAATATCTAATGTTGATGAGGTCTAGTAAAATGATCACTTTCATTTGCTGATTAGAATAGACTTAACAGAAAGAATAACATCCTGAATAACATTTTTGATTTAAAAATCCATCAAAAGAAAACATGTTAAAAATAAAACTTAAAACATAAAAACCACATGATCATACCAACATATGCAGAAAAAAACATTTGATAAAATCCAGTGCCCATTTATGATGAAAATACTCAGCAAAATGGTAATAGAGGAAACATACCTTAACATCATAAAGGCCATATATGACAAACCCACAGCCAACATCATACTCAGTGGGCAAAAAACTAAAAATGTTTCCCTTAAGATTGGTACTGGGAGTCCTAGCCACAGAATCAGACAAGAAAATAAAAGGCATTCAAATTGGAAAAGAAGTAAAACTGTTATTACCCACTGATGACATGATATTGTACATAGAAAACCCTGAGGGCTGCACCAAAAAGCTGTTAGAGCTAATAAGTTAACAAAGTAGCAGGATACAAAATTAATATTCAGAAATCAATGGCATTTCTGTACACTAATAATGAACTATCAGAAGAGAAGCTAAAAAATAAGTCCCATTTACTATTGCAACAAAAAACATCAGGTACCTAGGAATAAATTTAATCAAGGACATAACATAAAAGACTTGTATTTGGAAAACTGTAGGACATTGAAGAAAAAAATTGAGAAAGATACAAATTAGTATAAGCATATACAATATTCATGGATTGGAAGAATTAATATCATTAAACTGTCCATACTACCTAAAGCAATATATAGAGTCAATGCAGTTCCTTTCAAAAAGAAGATTCTTCTTCATAAATCTAGAAAAAATATTCCAAAAATATATGTGAAACCCCTCCCTGCAAAAAAAGAAAAAACAAAACCTGAATTGCCTTGGCAGTTTTGAGAAAGAACAAAGTTGGAGGAATCACAATATCGGATATCAAACTATATAAAACAAGGTCATTGTAATCAAAACAGCCTTGTGCTGGCATAAGAACAGGCACACAGATCAATGGAACAAAAAGGAGAACCTAGAAATCAGCCCACACCAATATGATCAATTAGCATTTGATAAAGGAGGCAAGAGCATACAATGGAGTAAAGACAACCTCTTCAATAAATGGTGTTGGGAAAATTGAACAGGTACAAGCAAAAAAAAAAATGATATCAGACCACCAACTTACACTAAACACAAGAATAAATAGAAAATAGATAAAAAAACTTAAATGTAAGTCATGAAACCATAGAAATCCTAGCAGAAAACATAGGCAGTAAAATCTCAGACATCTCTCATAGTAATATCTTTGCTGCTATGTCTTCTAGGACAAGGGAAATAAAAAAAAATAAACAAATGTAACTATGTCAAACTAAAAAGCTTCTGCACAGCAAAAGAAACCATCAATGAAATGAAAAGGGAACCCACTGTCCAGGAGGACATATTTGGCAATGATAAAAGGCTAATTTCCAAATTATATAAAGAACTTATCAACTCACCAACAGGAAGACAAACAGTCTAATTAAAAAATGAGCAAAGGACCTGAATATACACTTCTCTAAAGAAAACATACAGATAGCCAGTAGACATATAAACAAATTCTCAACATCACTAATCAGAGAAATGTAAATTAATGTCACAATGAGATATCACCTCAAACCTACCAGAATGGCTACCATCAATAAATCAACAAACCACAAGTGCTGGTGAGGATGTGGAGAGAGAGGAACACTTGTGCACCGTTAGTGGGACTGCAGACTGGGGCAGCCATTGTGGAAAACAGTATAGAGTTTCCTCAAAAAATTAAAAATGGAACTGCCTTTTGACCCAGTGATCCCACTTCTGGAAATACACCTTAAGAATTCTGAAACACCAATTAAAAAATATATGTATCCCTATGTTCATAGTAGTAGTATTTAGAATGACAAAGATCTGGAAACAGACCAAGAACCCATCAGTAGATGAGTGGATAAAAAAGCTGTGGCACATTTAGACAATGGAATACTATGTGGCCATAAAAAAGAAGGAAATCTTACCTTTTTGTGACAGTATGGGTGGGCCTAGAGGTTATTATGCTAAGTGAAATAAGCCAGTCAGAGATAGACAAATACCATATGATTTCACTTATATGTGGAATCTAATGAACAAAATAAACTGAAGAACAAAACAGATGCAGAAACATGGACATATGGAACAGACTGACAGTTGTCAAAAGGCAGGGTGGAGAGGGGTTCTAGGTGAAAGAGGATGAAGGGATTAGCTAAAGAACATCGCCTGAGCTAGACAGAGACAACAGTGTGGTGTTGGCCAGAGGGAAGAGGGGACAGGGGTCTGGGTGGGGTTGGGCAAATGGGGGGGAAATTGGGACATCTGTTATAGTGTCAACAATAAAATTAAGAAAAAATTGTGTACATTAAATAGATAATAATAATAATTGCTACAGGTTGCTCTAAGGCCATACCATAGTAGGATGGCATTCAGTGCAGGAAGCTTTGAAATAACTAAATCCTACCTTATCCCAGAGACGCCATATCTGAAGAGGAAAGAATGTAAGTGGCAAAGAGAAAATAGTAATTATTTTTATTTGGGCCTCTGGCCTAAATATTAATGTGCAGCTCCCAGAAGTTGGATTGAACCATACAGAAAGCTTTCCCACCCTCTTCTCCTCCAAACCCAACCCCAGGTGTGAGAACTTACACGCTAGTTAAGTTATAGTTACATTCTATATTACCACAGTAAAAGCACCCAGAGTGTCTATTAGTTGGGACAAAGTAACTCCATAACAAGACTTGTAATATCTCATTGGCTGAATACAAACTTTATTTCTCATGCTGCAATACAAAACAAGTTACTGGAGGAGGGAAGCTCCACTCCACACAGTCTCTCAGGGACCTAGAGATCTTCCATCTGAGAACTCCATCTTCTAGGGCTCTTGAGGCCCCCTCTTGATGGAAATAAAAAAAAAGAATATATCAGGGAACAATTTTGAGAATTGTACAGCTCACTTGGATCCACATTTAACAACCTGGCTACAGTGAACCCTTAATTGTATGCCCAGGAAAGAAGGAGACATAGCTTTGGTGGACACCTAACCAGTCTCTGTTATAGAGGAAATAAGAACTTGTCCCCAAAACTTAGTGGCTTGGCTGGCCTTACTTCAGGAATAGAAAGTTGGGATCCACAGGGAAAATAAAAAGGCATATGTGGAAGGGGACAAAGAAAACTAATATACAAAAAACATGAACTTCTTTACTTCTGAGTAAAGGTGGCCCATCACTGTGCTGGGATCTTAATTATTAATTCAGTATTTCACCTTAGAAAAAGAGTAACAGAATTGGAAGGTTGTGGGTATGGAGCAGATCAACTTCTGTCTTCAACTAACATCCAATGCCTGGTTGCCCTCAAAATCTGTATTCTCATACCAATTCCTCTATATCTGTACTGCTACATCCCATTGAGTACTCAGACACATTTCCTACAGGCAAGGGATATTATCTATGACATATTTACCATTACATTAAAAGTTTGGGTTTTTAAGGTATATATATTTTATTTTGTTATTTTCCTCCTAGGGACTAATTATTCAATTCAGATAATTTGTTATTATATTGTAAATAATAATAATGATAGTTAGTGATACTTAACATCCATCTCTACTTTATGTCAAGTACTAGTCTAGTACCTTACAAGCATTACCCCTTCAGTTCCTCTAACAGCCTGCAAAGCAGGTCTTATTCGAGTTTATTATAAGAGCTTATTATTAGATCTTATTATAAGAGCTTAGGTAACTTGTCCAAGATTGCACCACCATCCTTGAGGCCAGAATTCTGATTTAAAAAAAGAACAAGGTCTTAACCACTACTTTCAACAGCTTTGGTGCCAAACGCTGAATGTCCCCTAAGAGTATCTAAGTGAGGAACATAGATAAGCATGATTTTGCACTCAATTATTGTTTTTCCTATCAAAAATAGAATTTTTAAATTTATTTAAAGCATAACACTGTTACCATGGCATTACATTTTAAGAGATTTAGAGCAAGATGTAAAAATATAATTTCCTAGATATGAGTAAGCACCTTTTCTATTTATCGTAACCCTTTCCTCTGTACTTTATATGGACCCAAACCAAGAACCTCTTATTCACTTTCTCATCTCTGGTACTTTTTAATGGTTTTGCTCTTTAGTTTTTTTTTTTTTTATTGCATGAAAACTTACATAATTACATTTCAGAAAATCTCAGTAAATGATATACCACCTTTATTCCCGTCTTCTATATTAATACCCTCTTAATATGGAATACTATCTACCTGTAAAATTTTCCTTCCTCAAGAAAAAAAAACTGAGAGCACATTTGTGTGCCTTATATATTCCCATTATTTTCCTTTTCCATTCAGAATAGTTTTCCCAACTGGCCAGTCATTCTTACTTTCATTATGTCTCGGTGTCATCTGAGATAAGAAGCTTTCACATTTCCCATTTGCTGTTTTCTCGGGTCCTGGCCAGGGCAGATGGATGGTGTTGACAAGCAGTGGTGAGGACATTACTTGCTTTGCTCCAAATCTTCTGGGGGAAAGCAGTTTGTGTTTAGTCATGAATTTAATGTTAGTTGTAAGGGTTTTATTTAGATGCTCCTTATCAGATTGAGGAAGTTCCCTTCTATTCCTAGTTTCTTAGGAGTTTAGATTGTGAAAGGATGTTGAATTTTGTCAAATGGTTTCTCTGCATCAATTTATTCAATCATGTGGAATTCATTCTACTTTATACTATGATTTTGGTGGATTTTACTGACTGATTTTTGACTATTAATTTAAGCTTACATTCCCAAGATAAGTTGCAGTTGCATGTAGTTGTGGTGCATTTGTTTTTTAATACATTGTTGGAAATATTTACTGCTTTTTTTGTGTGTCTGTGTTCATGAGATTTTTTCCAACTATTTTCATGAGGTTCTTGGTTTAGCTAGAGTTTTAGCTACAGTTTTTCTCTTTTTGTACTGTTTCTCTTTGCTTTTAGAACAGAGTAATGATGGCCTCATTAATTGAATTGGGAAGTATATCCTTCATTCTACTTTTGAGAAGAGATATTATAGGATTGGTGTTATTTCTTTTTAAAGTGTTAGATAAAAATTTCCAGTGAAATCATCCAAACATGGAGAATTTTGTTAGAAAGCTTTTAACTACTAATTCAATTGGTCTATTATATTTTGAGTAAGTCTAGGTAATTTATGGCCTTTTTAACAAATGGTGTTGAAACAATTTAGCATTCATATGCAAGAAAATAAATCTCTATCTAAATCTCATACCTTATGAAAATTAACATATGCCTCTTAGACCTAAATATAAATGTAAAATTATAAAACTTAGAAAAAAATGAAGAAAATCTTCATTACTTTGATAGATAAAGAGCTCATAGATACAACACTAAAATCATCATCTATAAGGCAAACCAAAAAAGATATATTAGAATTTATCAAAATTGAAAATTTTGCTCTGAGAAAGACACTATTTAACAGAATGAAAAGATGAGCTACCAACTTGAATTTTACATTATATATCTAGCAAAGAATTTGTATCCCACTATATGAAGACTAATCAAAATTTAGACTAGGAAAACATACAAACCAAATAAAAATGGTCAAAATATTTGAATAGATACTTCACCAAAGTGAACATGTATAAAGAAGAGATAAGCCCATGAAGATATATTCAGCATCATTAGTCATTAGGGAAGTGCTAACTTGAAATCCAGGTATTCAGATTTAAATGCTGTACTACATCACAATTCCACTTATACAGAAAATCATTATTATCAACAAGAACTGAAATATTAAACATGGGCATTCAGGAGAGTTGTCAGTTGAGGGGGAGACAAACTTGAAGTTGGTTACTCCAAGTGTGTACCAGTGCTAGCAGTATCTTTAATTCTGGAGCGCAGAGCCCAGAAAGTCAGATTGAACCCAGCCAAAATGCATTAACAGCCAGGAGTATGCCTCTAAGCATGAGGTCTAAGTACCAGCTAAGGGCTTTCCAACAAAAATAGATGATTTTATTATAAAATGTTAGCTGAGTGGGAGGCAGAAATCACCCACACAATCAATTCTCCTATCTGATCATTTTAAAGAAGAGAGAGAGAAAAAAGGCTTCACTTTAGTTGTAGTATAGGCTGAAAACTTTCTTACTAGGAAAAATAAAATTCACTCTCTTCTTTCCATCTTTTTAAGTCTGAATGAAATTGATTCCATATGTTTACTAAATCCTGAAGGGAACTTTTATGGTTAAGTACTTCCTGTGATTGAATGTTTCTTTGATAACTCATATTTACTGTAACTCATTTGGAGAGTGACCACATAGTTTGACAAGAAGCCTCAGCCTGCATGTGCCGGCTGCTGAATTATGTTTCTGAATGTGCCTCACACAAAACCTTCCAGTTCTTTTTCAAGGCAATTAAAATATTTCTAATGCACATAAAGAATGATTAACAGCAAATTAAAGCAACAATGACATGTATTCCATTATTTTAATTTTACTTAGGGTGTGAGGCCTTTCTTCGTAAGAAAATGTAGCTAGGTTTTGGAATACATGTCACTTGTATGACTTTGGGCAAGTTACCTAAGTTAAGTGGACTTCAGTTTCACTATCTTGAAGTATTTCACAGCATAGAGTGAAATGGGCTTTAATAATGTTCTCCCCCCACCCCCCAAAAAGTATTCAGGTTCTAATCTGTGGGATCTGTGAATCTTTATTTGGCAAAAAGGAAAAGGAAACAAAAAGACTTTGCAAGTGTGATTGAATTAAGGATTTTGAGGTGAGGAGCTTGCCCCCGGATTATTACTTGGACCCTAAATGCTATCATGTCTCCTTATAAGGGGAAAGCAGGGAGAGAGAGACTACAACACAGAAGAGAAGACAGCAATACAAACACAGAGGCAGAGATTAGAGTGACGCAGCCACAAACCAAAGAATCCTGGCAGCTGTCAGACACTGGAAGAGGTGAGAACAGTCTCCCTGGAGCCCTTGGAGGGTGAGTGGCCCTGCTGACACCTTCATTTCAGTTTAGTGGTACTGATTACAGACTTTATGCTTCCAGAACTGTAAGAGAATACATTTCTGTTTTAAGCCACCAAGTTTGCATAAATTAGTTACGGAAGCCACAAAAAACTAATACATAAATATATGTATAAATATATGTATATATAATATATGTATATGTATATTTATATATGTAGATTATATATATAATATAATACATAAATATATGTATAAATATCACTTACACATACATGAGTATATAATATACAAAGTGTTACCAGTTTAGATCATCCAGGGCCAAGTGTGGTGACCCAGTGCCTGGCAAAACCCTCTGTCCTAGTGTCACAGTTTTGATTCTCAGTCAGGGTACATGCCTGGGTTGCAGGCCATGGTCCCCAGCAACCGCACATTGATGTCTCT
The DNA here is from genome assembly GCF_004126475.2 of Phyllostomus discolor. Lineage (NCBI taxonomy): Eukaryota > Metazoa > Chordata > Mammalia > Chiroptera > Phyllostomidae > Phyllostomus > Phyllostomus discolor. The sequence goes on along the minus strand of NC_040910.2, from coordinate 66,787,713 downwards.
CCCTCTCTCTCTCTCTCTCTCTCTCCCTTCCCTCCCTCTCTAAAAATAAATAAATAAAATCTTTAAAAAATTGTAAAAAAATTTTTAAAAAAGCCCCAAAACCCTCTGTCCTTCCAAGGGTCCTTTCTCCATTTGGCATCACTGTGCCAACAGTGAAACTGAAGCTGAGTGTTCAGCAACACGAGCTTTTATTCAATGGCCACAGAATTGAGAAGTGGGAGGCAAACTCCCAGATCAACTGCCCATTCTAGAGAAGTCTAGGGAGATGACTATGAAGATAACATGAGGGGTAGACATGTGCATCAGTTTTTAGGAATGGGTTGGTCTTTTCCCAGCACTGGGGTGCTACCATTTCTTTCCCTATATGGTCCTTGTCAAATCTGTCACAGTGACAGCTGGTGTGTCAGGCAGCAAGATGATGTGTTATAATTGGGGTGAGATGAGGCCCGGAGATTCCTGGAGGCCAGATCCAGCACCCTCTTGGTTCAGGCTGACTCTGGCTGGTTCTTATTCTAGGTTTCCTCATCTCTGGCTTTTCCTATAACTGAAATGGAAACATAAGTACACAAGGTTTCAACAGCCAGGGTCCTATGGCCATGATGACAAAATCCCCCCTCTCATTACTTATTGCTCCTTATTCTTGAGGGGGGCTCTAAAGGGCCAAGGTCAGGCTTCCGTAATTGCTTCCTGCTGAAGTGGGACACTGGTGGGAGTTTGAAGAGGAGCAGAAACTTTCCCTAGCCATCTTTAAGTAAGTCTGATTGCCACCCAGCTGTCCTGTTTGTAATCCTGGGTAATTACCATCTGGAGTTTAATTGTTTCTAAGATCCATCTTACAAATTTTGTAGTGCAATCTAATGAACATGGCCCCAAGATTAAGAGGAAGGTTCCTATTGTGACTACTGACATGAGTGGGCTTAGAAGTGGGCCTGGCCATCTAACCCAAATTTGGGATATTTTGTTTAGGATAGGGGTCCATGCCCAGGGTTTGGTGTTTTCTAAAATGACTATATTTTTCTTTAGGACTTCTAGACTCTCTTCTACTTGAACTGATGTGTTTACATAAAAGCAACATTCTTTCCCTAACATAACATGGCACCTGTTCCTCCTGCTTCTGCAGTTAGCACATCTAATGCCCGGAAATTCTGAAAGACTACCTCCACCAAAGAGTTGAGAGCTGCATGGTGTGCTTCTGGAGCCAGGAGGGTAGCTTCCATGACTCTTGAACCAGGATAAAGATGTTTCTAATTGACCTTTCCAGGTCACTGATCCCTGTCCTTTCTTTATAGGGTTGCTAGTGCTTAAGATTCTGAATTCTGAACACGGGGCCCAAGACTCCTTTTTTCTCTCTGGGTTTTTTTTAATACCATGGACAAAAAGAAGACAAGACTGGGCATTTTTTAGATGGGCATTGTTAGATGAGAGACTATCCTAATGATGGTCAGGTTCCTCACCACCATCTGAGTAGGGTGAGGATAAAATAGGGAGTGCATAACCAGGAACAAAATGGCCCATCCCATACTCATTGAACTGATACTTTCCCTCTTCAGTTTACTATCTTCACTTTTGTCATACAGGAAGACTCCTTCCTGAGATATATTAATAACTTTGTTTTCTAGGTAAATTTAAACTCCTAATTTGTATAGTAAGCCTCTTCCCAATAGATGGATCAAACATTCCAAGGTACAGAGAAAACAGTGGGACAAGATCTTTCCATCTGGGTCATATACTAAGCACTCAAGGAAGGGTCTATATTTTGATTTTCCTTCTACCCTCACTATTTTGATTTATCCTTGGTCATACAGCCCTGCAAAGTGTTCAAGGTTGTGTAGGTGGCCTCTGTGTTGACTAGGAGGTCAACCTTTTTATCCCCTACTACCAGGGTCAGCCAAGGCTCTTCAGGGGTAACTCACAGGGACTTGAGAGGAGCTCCTTGGCCCCTTCAGTCTTTTCCTCCTATTTGTGCTATCTGCAGGGATGGGTATAGATGTAGTGGTCAATTTGGTCTTCTTAGGAAACATTTGGGGCATTCCCCTTTCCAACAAACTTCCTCTTTGAATATGGCACACTGGTTAAGCTCAAGTCTCTAGGGCTGTTGGGGGATTTGAGTAACTCACTGGTGTTGTAGAGTTCCATAGGGATGGGCCCCATCATCTCTGCAAGTTTGGTTGACCCTGAACTGCCAAAGCCAAAATGTTAGCTGTTCTCTTGGCCCTCCTGTCCTTCTTGGCTTCTACCTTGAGGCCTCTGTTGTTGAACACTCAGAAGGTCAGTTCCACTGATCTGGAGGTCAGGGTGGTAGGTTCTATTCCTAATTTTTATAGTTTTCTCTTAATGTCTGGAGCACATTGTGACATAAAGTAGGACCAAATTACTGCATTTCCTTCTATAGACTCTGGATTTCAATTGCTCTCAATGTGTGGGCATTCCTTAAACCTTTCTGAGAAAGCAGAGTGATTCTCCTTAGGTTCCTGGGTGATTTCTTGGCTCTTATTCCAATTAATAGGTTTCCTGCTGCTGCCTGTATTACCTTAAGGATCATATTTCTAAAGTGGCTAAATCGACCTTCTCCTAAATTATCCCTAAAGTCCCAAGTAGGATCCATCTCAGGGATGGCTTATGCTCCTGGTTGGTATATTTGATGACCAGCATTATACCTATTAGTTTTTCCTGCTTCTTGTCTAGCTTTTGTAAGGACTAGGGGCTTCTCTTCCTGTTAGCAGGACATTTAGGAGGGTCTGGACACCTACCAAGTAGAATAGTGGGTCTAGAATATTTCCCTAACCAGGTTAAGGGAGCCCTCTGAGCCTTCTCTTAATCTTTTTGAATGTACCTTCCAATCACACAGGTCTGATGAGGCAAAGGGCACATACACAGTCATTAGGCTCTCTCTTTCCCCACTGGGAACTTCAATGGAGGGACAGCCTTTCTGTTCCTCAGGCTTGTAACTTGTCCCACTATGAGTACTGGCCAGGCTGGGGCCTGGGTGTGGATGAGGTGTAGGACAGGGTCGGGGGAGGAGGTATCTTGGTGGGGGTGGGTGAGGGAAGAGACAAGGGGGTTGAAAGCTTATCAGAAGAAGATGCAGCATGCCACCCAGGAGAAGGTTGCACTAGCTGCCACCTAATGGACTAGATGGCATTGGGGGGAAACTTGGCCTTGGGGTAGGGAGGAAGTCAAGGGGGCCTTCTGATCTCATATTTAGAAATGAGAAAACTGATTTGGATTCCTGGGGTTCCTCTTCAGTAGATGGGAACCTACTTTTTAAAATAACCTCTTATTCTGGCACAAGGGCATAAAAATTAAACATTAAGTGATTTCACCCCATTTCTTCAGCCCTTGACATAATAAATCCTATTGGATAACTGTGTTATAATTTAGAAACCCATTTACCAGCCACAATTCCCCATCCTCCAGTTCATATTGAGGCAGAGTGGTATTACAAAGGAAAGTAAGGTGCTTTTTAGTTAAAGTGTAACACACAAATGACTCCCAGTTTTGTAATAAGCACCCAAGGGCGATTTCTCTGGGATGAAATTGTTATTCCCCAGACCCTTGAAGTTTTATCTCTTACTTGTTTCCACCCTCCCAGGGGGCATTCCTTAAAGTAGATACACATATTCCACAAAAGCAGGCACAGGCCAAATTATTTATCTTTTCCCTTTGGTAGTTTACCCAGTCCTCCACCAGAGGGGGTGTAAGGAGATACTTTCTGGTAGGGCCTTGGGGCAATAGGTCCATATTCCAATATGTGGGGACTCTTTCCCAGACTAGTGGGGTGGTCTTGTACAGGAGACCATTCTGCATGGCGTGGGCCCAGCTCCTACTCAGAAAAGCCAGTGGAAAGTGAGATTTGGTACACAGGACCCATGGATAGGTTCTCCCACAAGGCCTGCATTGTACCTAGGCTGCTTTGAGACCTGCTTTTTGCTAAAACTCCTCACCCTGAATTGAGACAGCAGATGTTTATTGCATATCTTTAAAGTAACTTCCTAAAATCTATGCTAAACCTTCCAAGGACAAATGTAACCAGTTCAAACACTTTTCCCTTTACATTTGCAAATATCCTTCTTTTTGATGTAATTAGCAACATCCTCTCCTTTGTTTTCTGTAAAAGGTAACCACCTAAAGTGAACCTGTGCATAGTAAATGAGGGCCATCCTCAATGTAATGTGCCCAGAAAAGCAATGAAAGCCTTCATTGCTTTCAGAGGCAAGGGTCAGCATGCTATCCTCTTGAGAGAGTGGCCGAGGCACTCCAAGGCACTCTTCCCTTGAGAGAGTGGCTGTACCGTCCTTTTTCCTCCACAGGACTCAGTAGTCCATGTGAATTTGTCTCATATCATCCACAATACCACAGACACTGCTAGCAGGTTTCTGCATCAGTCTTGGGGTATACTAAGATTAAGCTTCTCTTGTCTAAGAGACAAGCTTTCAGACCAGGGAGGGAATGAGCATGGGATTAACAGTCAGGGTAAAAGAAGCCCAAAAGCTTTCAGCAACAATGAAAGAGGTGTATTCCAAAAGAGCCAGGACTGGGGAATCTTTGAGACCCTCAGGGCTAACTTCCTTAAGATTTATCCAATCTTGAATAGTCTCTGATACCAGGGCCCAGGGGCTCCTACTTGACTCAGAGTCTTCCTTTGGTACCAGAAGGTGACCTGCCTCCCTTCACCTGTATCTATGAATATTTGCTGTACAACCTTCACTCTCTTGGTGCATGGGACAATGCTCCAGGCAACTGAGCCACCCAGCCAGGGCATAAGCCAAACTCTTGAATGAATCCCTGGAAGTGACCAAGGGGTAGGAAGGTAAGAGCAAGGAGAAAAGAAGAGGGTGGCATAGCCACCCTCTTTTAGCATCAAAAGAGATGCTGTCAAGGGAAGTGGAGTCACCATCCAGGAGGAGCTGTGATGAACGACTCCCTGAGTCATTTGATGGTGAAGACCTGAGCCTCCCTTTAGCTCCTAAGCTGGTGAGGTGTGGGAGCACTAGTGGAAAGCCACCTTTGGAAGTAGTGTCAAGGAGACCAGTGTTCTGGAGGGACACCCTATCTTATTTAAGATGAATATGTGTGGGAACACTAGTGAAGACAGTGAGGATGTAGAGGAGCTTGTTAGTCAGGAGAAGTAGTATTTATTTTTTTCCTAGATGACAAAATTAAAAGTAATATTTGATCACAGTGCTTATGGTTTGGGAGACAGCAGAAAGGTAAGAGGTTGGCTAGAGGAGGGAGGGAGGGAACACAGAGAATGGGGAAAGGGACCCATAGGAGGCACGAGGGGACTAGTGGGCATGGTTGGACCCAAGAATCCTCTGGATGGTAAAGTAGAAGGACCTCAGTTTCCATGAGATGGGTGGGCCTGGTGACAGCTTGGGAAGCTCTTTCTTCTTCTTTATATCCAGGGAAATAGACAAAAATATAAGTGAAAATATCTGATGTCCAAGAGGAGATGGAACCCAAGACCAGGAGGCCTTGCTGGTCATTTCCAGTGTCTAGCTGAGCTGCTGCATGCATTTACCTAGAACTCTACAAAATGCTCTCCTTAATTCCCTTCACTACCCTCAGAGGTCTCCTCCAAAGGAATAAATCAATCATATACTAAGGCCACCTAATCCCCTTCAGGCAGGATGGGCTAAATCATTCATGGCTGCTGAACCTGTTTCTCTGTTTCTTTCTCAGGTTGCAGGTGTTTATATTCTGCACAGGCTTTGTAAATTTGGAGCTTGCACCTGTCATACAATGCAGACAGGGTACTCAGCTTCTTATTGGAGAATTTTATTTCTTCTATCCAAGGCATCTTGGAAAGCAAGCTTTCTCTCCATATTGCTGGGCCAGTGAGCACAGGGACATGGCCTCCTAGACACTGCACTTTATTCAGATCTGTTCTAACTCTGTTGCCCCTCAGGGCAAAAAGGGGTACCTCCTTTTCCTACCTGAGTATTAGAATTCCTGGCCCCAGGCCCCTGGTTACTTTTACCACTTCAATTTTAATTTTTTTCTTTGCTTGTTTACACCTGGAGATACTCTTTCTTATTAGTTCTTCTACATCTTAAAAGTGTTTCTATATTTTATGCAGTATTTCCATTGTTTATATTAGAGGAAGGGCCTTCATATCTGTTTGGATTACTAGTCAACAAAGTGCTGTTGTTCCCAGACATCACATTTTGATCCTTCCTTCCTTGTGGTACCTAATGCCACACATGGAAGATGCTCCTTACATCAGAGCATGAGTGGAAGGTAGGAGGAAGGAATAAGGCATGTGTGCTAACCTCAGTGAAGTAGATTTTCTTTTTAGCCACACAACTGAAAGGGTGTTACTGTTTGTCGAATGTGAGATAGAGTCAGATCGGTGAACTTAGTTTTGAGGTACAGACATCTCTTATCTGACCATATTACTTATTAAATAAAGCAGCTTCAAGAATTGCAAAAAGCCAGCCCTAGCTGGAGAGCACTATTGGTTGAAGTGTCATAACATACACCAAAAAGTTGTGGGCTTGATCGCTGGTCAGAGCACATACAGTACCTAGGCTGTGGGTTTGGTCCCTGTCGGGGACACACAACAGGCAACTTATCAATGTTTTTCTTTCTTACATCGATGTTTCCCTCTCTTTCTCTCTTCTGCACCTTCCTCTCTAAAAACATCAACAAGAAAAAATATCCTCGAGTGAGGATTTTTTAAAATCGGATTAAAAACCCAATTGCAAAAAGCCTAACAATAAATACTCTAGGTACTCCATTGTTTTAAATTAATGTTTGCAACTGAAGTCAACCACACCTCCTTGGGCTGACCCTAAAATAATTCTTTTCGGAAAAAGTCACAGCATCCTGGCACTTAAAAACAATACAGAAGAGTCCAGCTCTTAGAAGCTGTTTGTTTTGATAGGAGCTGAATCAAGTCTTTTTTTATTAATACAAAGCTCTTCATAGTGCCAGGGGTTTTATTCAGCTGTTTTATGAATCTCTCAAAGCTCATCTTATGAAATTTTAGTGAGACCCCACACCTCCTCCCCAGCCTGGACACCTCCTTTGGCCTACTGTTCACCCTCTCCAACCTCAGACAGGCAGATAGACAGACAGAGGGGCCTTGCTGACCAGCAAGCTGGGCTTCCTCTTTCACCCACCTTGCCTGCCAGCTGCAGAGGTGTCTGGACTGGCACCCATAGTGTGTACCAGAAATAACACACACCTCTCAGAGGTTGGTCTTCGTCTGATAGGACTTGAATTCTGAGACGATAGAAGTGGCTGAGGCACAGCAAGGCCTGGAGACCCTCATTCTGCCTCCTGAAGTGTAGCAAGCATTCAACCACTCCCTCCACTGCGAGAAGGAGTGGGCAGGGGAGGACAACAGAGGAGCAGGTGACTGCTCTGACTCTGGGGTGAGCAGGCCCTGAACCAGTGTGGCAGGTTGGCACGAGGCCAAACCTCATGCCCATTCCTCTCCAGTGGACCCTGGAAAGCTGCTTTCCCAGCCAAGAAGCTTGTCATACCAGCCTGACAACAGGCAAACAGAGACCTAGGCTGTCATTGGCAGAGAACCTGAAAAGGTACAGCCAATATCTTCTGATTTCCACCTGGGTCAGACACACCTGTATCCAGTCCCCTGTGCTCCTGCACCCATTAGCTTAGCTAAATCAGAGATCACAGAGAACCAGAGAAGGAGAGTGGGTTCCTCTGTGGCAGGTTTCAGTATGCAAGATGGACAAAGATAGATGGACAAGGGGTGTCGAAATAGCCCCTGCCGCCTCAGTGCCCTGTATGTCCAGTGCTCTAGGCACACAGTCAAAACAATTAAGAGGTGTGGCCTTTTCTCTATAATAATCTCTAGAACTTTCTGAAAATTGAGGTCATCTAATATGTAAGAGTATCATGCTGCCTGGGCATTCCAAAGGATGAGGGTCATTTCTGACAATACGCAAGCCACTCACCCTGAAACCAGTTAAATCCAATGGTTTAGGACTACATTTCTGCCAGCCATGGGCTGAGTGAGGCTAGGAGCTGTGTCCTTACCTCTGTATTCTGCAGCCTGGGATGAAATCTGTCAAATACTATGTCCTTGGAATTGAGTCTGGGATGAGTGCCCTCATGGGGCCCCCATTGAAGGTGAGACCCCTAACAGCCACTTCAGATGCTCCATTCTAAAGTGGCTCATCCTCGAGCACTAGGATAAGAGTCTCCCCCTCTCTGCCACAGGTCAACCAGGAATGCTGGGAGGTGAGCTCACTGTGGGAACCTGCCCCCTGGCTCTATTGGAAGTATTTATTTATTTATTCAACACATGTGAACAGGACATCTGTTCTAGCCTAGGGCCTCCCATGACTCTAGTGCAGGCGGTGTGGGTGGGGCAAGACAGCTCCCACATCCCTGAGCATCTCATTAGCCCATTCACTACAGCAGTCAGGCTTGAACTGAAAGGCTTCTTTGCACAGAAGTCACAGGCTCCCCTGGGTTCCCAGCACAGTCATCTGGGAGAAGAGCTCTCCCAGCAGAGGCAGGAAGGCATGCTGCCCCTCTTCAGGGGCCAAAGTCAGCCCCAAGCTCCCTCTGACCAGCACCCCCACTTCTGGACACTCCGAAAGCCTCTGTGAACTCATGGAGGACCATCTGTTACCCAGCAGTGACACCAGTCCAGATGCAAAACAAAAATTCACCTGCATCAAGCTCATTACAACATTCAGACACATACAAACCCTAAAGCAAATGGGACCCTGTAGGGTAAGTGAAGGCAGTCTGGCTTCCTCGCCCAGGTGCCTGGGTAACTAAGAGGAGCAGTGTTCCCATAGCCTTGGAGAGACCTGATAACCAGTGTTCTCACAGCCTTGAGACTGGGTCTGATAAACTGTTCCCATAACATAAAGTGAGCTCGCATGCACAGAATTATGTTATGTAAGGTTGGGGAAGTTTTCTGGCTTTGTCCCCCTCTAGTATTTAAACAGGTAGGGGCTTTCCACTAGAGAGGCGTGCAGCTTGTGGCTGGTATGGTCGCCCACCCACCAGTAAAGACATGTCAAGCATCCCTATGGCTCCGTGCATTTCCTTCCATCTACCGGAGGCAAGAGTGGATCTGCCTGGCCTTGATGGGTTGCAACACAGACCCCAAAGGAGGTGGGTTCTGAGTGCAATTAGACTAACAGAAAGAGAGCAGGTTCTAATTCAGGCTCCACTGATGAGATAGAGCAAGTTCCCAAATCTCACTGAGCCTCAGAATCCTCCTCTGTGAAATGGAGATGGTGGGACAAGATAATTTCTGTCTAGGGTTGCCAGTTAAAATACAAGATGCCCAGTTAAACTTGAATTTCAAATAAATTGGATTTCTTTTAAGTGTATCTCATGCAATATTTTTTTCCTATTTTCACTTGCTACATTTGGCAACCTTAGAGCTGAAGATGTTGAAGTTATCAATTACAAGGGAGCTAATCTGGGTCATCTTTGTAAATGGTGGTGTAACACTGCACAGGACTTGGGGCAGGTCTTCCCTGCTTGCTTGCTGCTCCTGAAGGTGGGGCTATGTCCTTCTGGACTGTAACTCCACAGTTTCCAATGCCAAGCCCAGTGTGTGGGCACGTGGGAAGTGAACCGCACGTTGGTTTTGGTGTCATGGTTAAATGATATTTAGTTGGCATTGTTGAGCAGTTCAGGGAAGGTGGCTGAAAAGATGACTGCAGAGAGCCTGTGGCAACTGCAGCCTGAAGGAGCTGCCCCAAGGCTGTTCTTTGCTGGCAGTAGAAGCCATCAGCAAGGTCCAGAGGGCTGGAATCAGCAAAAACAGCAAAACTGAGTCTGGGACTGTCAGAGCAGAGGTGTGGGGGGAGTTCATGAGAATTAGTGATTAAGCAACAATGTGACGATATTGCTGATGTGATACTTTCCCCAGATTATACAAATAATTTATGTGCATTTGAAAATTTTTACAATGCAGGAAAATATTAAGAAGATTGAATTTATTCATAACCTCACAACCCAAAGATAACCACAATTAATATTTCATTCTCTACTCACAATATTTCTGATAAAAAGATATATATATCTTAGATATGTATATATCTACATCTATATCTAACAGATATATATCTATATCTATCTAATATTAGATATAGATATAGATAGATATAGATATCTTATATACACATACATATTTAGAAAACAAAATCCATATTATACTTCATTTATGATTTTGTATTTAGCTTCTCCAAATTATTTTATTTTGAGTTTTACCTCATGTCATTAAATAGTCTAATGACGGCCTATAATCAGCTTTTGTATGGGTCATAATTTCTTATACCAATCCCTAATTCAAAATTTAAATTGTTTTCAGTCTCTTGGCATTGTAAATAAAGCTGATATTCAATTGCACAAAACTACATACAAATTTCTGATTATTTTCTCAGGGAACTGGAGTGAACTTACTAAGTCAAAGATTGTGCATATGAAAAGATATTGTTTAAAGCATTGACATTTATTGAGCATTTGCTGTATGCCCTGCATTGTTGTTAGTACTTGGCATGTGCTAAATCGCTTTATCCCTATAGAACTACAGGTCATGACTACTGTTTTCCTCATGTCAAAGAAGAAGAAACTGCAACACAGAAATTGTATAACACGACAAAGTTTCACACTTAGAAAATTAAAGAAAGAGGAGGGGTTTGTCACAACCCAAGCAGTCTCCAATCCAAGGGTCTACGGTCCTTCCCTGCTATGTCACCAGTTTTTCACTGGTAGCTTTGAATGTTCATCTCAGTTCTGGGCAATACAGAGCAATTGTGTGTCTTCATCTTTGACATTTTGATAACTAACTTATAGATTGTTTCATTTGTATTTTTAATAACTATGTAGATTGAAATTTTATCAAAAATTTGCTTTTATCTTTTTGGAAAACTAGCAATTTTTATGTGATGGTAACTGTCTTTTACTCTTTGCTATATGCATATGTGTATAAGTATGTATGTGTGTGTACATATATTTTCTATGTTGAAGATACTAATGTTAATCTATGCTTATCATAAATATTTTGTTATTCTCCATGTAGTATTGCCATGTACTTTTATAGTGGTATTGATGTCTTTAATTTTGATACACATGAAATTCCTTTATACACAAGGAATTCTATTATTCCTTACTTTAAATATTTTTATGTAAGAATTGCTTCTGTTTTCAATATTGATATGTTCCTTTAACTGTGTTATGATTTTATTTTTTTATTCAAATATTTGATCCACTGGAAATATGTTTTATTAATGTTATTTTGCTATTACTGATATAACTGATTTCTAAAACTTATAACCAAGTTTCCCAATAATATCTACTAATTAATGTATCATTTCTCCAATTATGTGAAAGGTTATATCTGTTATATATATTTTAGTTGCTTTCTATTCTCTTCCTTTCTTCTTTTTATCTATCTTAAGACATTTGCCACATTGTTTTGATTATTACAATTTTATTAACATTTTAGCAATGTCCACACTGCTCCTCTTTTTTAAAAAACTTTTATCCTCATTTCTTTATGGCTTTGGATAATATTTAGAAATACTTTGTCACATTATAAAATTACATTATTGGGAAGTTAATTGAGAATACCTTAAATGCACCTATTATTTGGGGAAGAAACACATTTATAAAATAACGTCTTTCCTCCAGGAATGAAACTTATTTCATTTTTGATTCTTTTTTTTTAAAAGATTTATTTATTTATTTATTTTTAGAGAGGGAAGGGAGGGAGAGAGAGAGAGAGAGAGAGAGAGAGAGAGAGAGAGAGAGAGAGAGAGAGAGAGAGAGAGAGAGAGACATCAATGTGCGGTTGCTGGGGGTTATGGCCTGCAACCCAGGCATGTACCCTGGCTGGGAATTGAACCTGCGACACTTTGGTTCCCAACCCGCGCTCAATCCACTGAGCTACGCCAGCCAGGGCTTCATTTTTGTTTCTTTAATATACTTTGATAAAGTTCTGTAGTCTTTTTTACATAGCCTCTCAATAGTTCTTTTTTAGTTTATTCTTAGCTGTTTTGTACATGTTTTATTCATTTGAATAAATCTCTCTTTAAAAGAATTATATTTGTTTTTTGAAATGTCCAAAAAGCTTTTGTGGTAATGGTAGTTGGTGATTATTTAGTTTTAGCCAAGTTTCTGTGTGATTTACTAGTTGAAATAGATTTTTAGTGGATTCTCTTGGTTTGCAAAAGAGAAAAATTCCTTACCCAAAATGACGCCTTTGTCTTATTGCCCTTAGCTACCTGTCAGTTTTCAGTTGTTTGTTTTATTGCTTTGGATTGAACTTCCCAAACATATTGTATAATTGTGGTGGTGGCAGGTGTGTGGCAGTTGTGTGGCAGGTGTGTACCTGATTCCAGTGAAAACTCCTCTGGTGTTTCACCACTATATTCAATCTTCACTGGGTTAAAGTATATCCTTTCTCCTCCTCTCAAGAATTATTTTTTTATTGTGCTAATATTAATATTTGATTTTATCTAACATATTTTTATTGTAATGCTTATATGATTTTTTCCTCTGGCCTGTTTATGTACTATGTTTTAATAGTAGCTTTCCTAATATAAATACATTCTTTCATTTTTTAGAGAAAAAATGCACCTCTGTCTTGATTTTTTGATGTTATATCAGATTCAAATGCCTAGTATTTTCTTTTTGATTGTACAATAGGAAAATAGTTTGTATTTTTCTTCTCCTGTGCTATGGTCATCAAGATTTAGAACCAAGGTTATAATAGCTTTATAAAAGTAATTAGCAAGCTTTGGATCTTCTTCTAGTCTTTCAAACAGTTTACAGAGTAGGTGAATTATCTGTACTTCAAAGTTGGAAAATTGTTTATAAAAATATTTTAGCCAGAACCTTTTTTAGAGGTAAGACTTTGACAACACTTTCAATTTCTTCCCTAGTAATTTTTCTATTCAGGTTGTTTGCTTCATCCTAAGTCAATTTGGGTCACTTATATTTTCCAGGAAAATTATCATTTCATTAAAATTTTTTAATTTGTTGGCATAGAACAGTACATAATATTCTCTTATAGTGCTTTAAGCTCTCTCTTATCTATAGCATCATTCCCTTGTAACTAATTTTGCAGCTTTGTGTTTACTCTTTTATATTTTTAGTTAAACTTGTAGAGTTTGTTTATATTGCTGGTTTGGTTACGATACTAATGAGGTCCAAATATAAGACTTCTAAAATTAATTTGAATTTTTCCTCTTTCCTAATGAATTTCCTCTTCTTTATTATTTTCTCCTTTCTGCTTTTCTAAAGTTTATTTTGCTATTTATTTTGCATATCTTAGTCCAATGGCTAATTATTTTGCATTTATCCTTTCATGATAACAATGAAAATATTAAGACTGTGCAGTTGCTTCTGAATATAAATGTGGCAACTTCTTGTAGTTATTCACAGGCAACTTTCTGGTCAATATTTTCAAAGTAGTTCAGAATATTTTCTCACCTCTAAATACAAAATCTATTTATATAGCATTGCCTCTTAATTTTATGAGGTTGGCGTTGTTCTATTTTAATTGGCATTAATAATTTACAGTTCTTCACTTTGTTTTTTACCACAGTATGTTTAAGTCATGCTATTATAAAATTTTGCTTTGGGAATTATACATACTAATTTGATTTTGTAAATAAATATGTGATCGGTTTGTATTACACATCATGGGCATTTTAAAATGCAGTGGATTCCATTTTTAAAGTTCATTAAAGTATATCATTGTGTTTCTTGCATTTTTACTTGGTGATCTTTGTGTACTTCCATGTACTGTTTCAGTTGTGTGTATAAATTACATTTTCATGGTAGGGGTGTGTTGAAATATAATATGGCATGCTACAATTCCCTTTTTTATGTAAAATATTGTGTCTTTTACTTTATTCTAAATATTTTCACTCATCTTTCTTTAAGTGTCTGTTTATGGATAAATCTCTATGAATTTTATTTTCAGCTTTTCTGAGTAATTTCAGTTAATATGTGTTATCTTGAACAGACTAATAATATCTATTTCTTATAGCTGTTTAAAGAATTAAATAAGATAATATTTTAAAGTGATTAGTGTAGTATTTGGCAAATAGAAAATGCTCACTAAGTACCAACTAATACTTAGGTACTTTAACAGCATGCATTGAAGTTTTAAAATGAAATTATAATTTACAAATTATAATTAAAGACTACATAGCTTGTTGGCTTTTATTGCCTCATGTTGCATTTTAAGCATTATTCTTGGCATCTTGTTTCATATTTTTGTTTTCTTTTTATGTCCCTTTCTTTGCTCTTTGCTTGTTTGTTCACTTGACTCTCCCCAGCAGCTCATGAGGCACTGTGAGAAGTGCTATGGATGCTGTAGTGAGCAAAACATAGTTGTTCTGGCCTCAAGGGCTTACCTTCTAGCAGGCAGACACAAATCAAACTGTCGCCCAAACAATATGTAAAACTGAAGCCGTGATAAGTGCTTTGAGGTGTGTTATGAAGGCAAAATCACAACCACCACTTGGATTCACATAAACATTGGCAAAGCACTGGCATTAAGAGGTGTTCCCTGATAGTCTATGATTAAAGTGTGGATGATTCCTTTATAATCAACTTTTCTTGCATAAAATGTCACAGACAGCTCACTGGACTCTCTAATACTGAAAATACAGAGACAGATTGCCGTCTGATAGGATTCAACATTTCAGGGGAGGGAATCAACAGAACACTTCTTAGGTAAAACATCCAAGATCCCAAGCTACAACTCGACCACACTGGAGAGAAAAATACCCACTTTACTGAGTCATTCAATAACAGGTATTTGGTATCTTCTGTGTACTAAGTACTGTGCTGACCCATACAGGTGCAATGAAAATAAGGCATGGTTCCTGCCTCAAGGAGCTGCCAGCTCTCGGAGAAGCACACGAGGCCACACATGGACAGCAGAGGACTCGGCGATGGGACGGCAGCCTGAGGCAAGGCTAACCTTCTCCAAATACTGAAATGCAGGAAGGCTATGGTACCTTCTTCCCTATCCCAGCTGTCTAAAGATGGATGAGTTTTCCCATGAGAAAACAGGTTTTACTCCCACCAGTTCTATTAACTGGTCCATCAACTTCTTTGTCTACCTATTATATCAACTATAGATGCCTGTAGGCATGTTTTTTTTAAATGTTTGCTATAAGAATTTTCGAAGATTCAGAAAGGTACTAAAAATCATATAATGATTATCCATATATGCAAACCCCAATTATTATTAAACTCCAATTTTGTTAACATTTTTAAATTTTTTTCTTTAGATCTCCTTAATTAATGGGTAAAATTTTAACCATACACTTGAAGCTACCTTTGCCCTTTGCTGATCCATTCCTTTCCTCTACCCTCCAAGCTTGTACTGGCATGGAACAGTGCGTACAGGACAGCACATCAACTGACGTTGTTGTCAGCCTTTCCCACCCATGTCCTCATGTATTTACTGAATTCATACATCTGATTGTTTTCTAAAGCTTTTACCCTCATTTACTTTCTCGCTCAAAACTCCTCTGTGGCTTCTCATTGCCAGGCCCAATGGTTCTCAAATCACACCCATCTTCTGAATCCTGTTGGGAGTTTCAAAATTATATAAAAAGATTCCAGTGTTGTCCTTGAGGATTTTTCCATTTTCCTGGGTTTCTTGACCTTGGAACTGTTGATGCTTGGAACTGCACAGTTCTTTGGTCTGGGGATAGTCCTGTGCATCATAGAACGTTTAGCAGCATCACTGGCCTCTATTCACTAGATGACAGTGGCATGCACCCTCTCCTCCATTTTAACAACCAAAAACATCTCCAGACATTGCTGTGTAAACCATGTCTTTTATTTTCTATGGTTCTAATGCTTTCCTATCAGGGCCTTCCTGACACTGGAGAGTACTGCCCCTCCCAGGTTGCCTCCCATGTTTAGGCAATTACAAGAGTTAGTAAGCAACTTGTCCACAAACATGCTTTTCAGTTACAAACCAACAAAACCAGAGCACACACTCCAACTGCCTTCTTTATGAGCCCTCACTCTCCCGGCCACCACTCACCTGCCCTCATCACATCATGTGCAGGTACCAGAGAACAAGGGCAGCCCCAGGTCCCAAAGCTTGCTGAAATTATCAAACTAGCCAATCCCAAAGCTGCTTACCCTGCCTCACCTGTTCTTTTCCATGGAAACCACAGTAAAGGCTCATGTCCACAGTTTCCCCTTCTCCTTCTGGCTCCTGACTGACCCCTGGGGCTTCCCTGGGTGGCCTGCCCTGTGCTCTCAGGAAATGTGAGTAATCAGCTATCTCTTGTGTGGCAGTTGTTTCCTGGTCTGCTGAGTTTACTGTGCCTCAAATTTTCTATGAACTACAGTATATTTTAAAGCAAAATTACCCAGTTTGGGAATGACTAGGTTAACCCCAAACCTGGACATCTGTAGCTTAAAAATAATTATCTTGGTGATGTGAGATTGACAGTTTGGGGAACTCTCATCTCTAGGCTTTATGCACAAAGACTTGAGACTGGTGATCAGGGTTTTGTACAATCTGACCCTGTGAACATGAATGCCTTCTCTTCTCCTGCATAGCACTAGGCTGCTTTAGTCTTCTTGCTCTGCAACCTATCCTTGTCTCCATCCTGATCCATCTCACTTCCAAACCTTTGCTCCAGAGGCAGACTCAGCCTTTTCTAATGACCTCTTAGACTTCTACTCTTATACACATTATATTTTTTACAATAATTAATGTTTGCCCTGGGCAGTGAGGCTCATTTGGTTGGAGCATCGTCCCATGCACCAAAAGTTTGTAGGTTCAATTCCTGGTCAGGGCACATACCTAGGTTATGGGTTCAGTCTCCAGTTGGGGCTCATGTGGGAGGCAACTGATTGATATTTCTCTCTCACATTGATGTTTCTCTCCCTTTCTCTCTCTCCCTTCTGTTCTTTCTGAAATCGATAAACATTTGTTTAAAATAACCAATGTTTGTTTAGTAAAGGAATAAACTCATTACTTCTTAATCATGAAAGTTCTGAAACTTCTAAAACACTACTTTTATGCCATCATGCTTTATAAACTTCATGCAAATGTGAGGCAGTACTTGCAAATTTATATTCTCATAACACATGTCAAGGGGTGTCTCACAGTTCAATTTTGTATCCTTTTCTATGGTTGCTTGATTCCTGTCTCTCTCTTGCACTAGACTGAAGACTTTATGAGGTCAAAGATCAAGTCTTTTTTGATCATCATAATATCTGCATTAGTTACCATAGTGTCTGGCAATAAACATTTGATGGATAAATGAATAATTGATTAATTAATTAACCAATTAATCAGTTACTGCTTTATTTTTGTCTTTTCAACTTAATGTCAAGCTTCTGTAGATTATTTCTTTGTTTACTTGTTTTCTTCCAAAGTTATGAATATAGTTATGTTTAAACAGTACACATTGAAACAATAAATGATAACTATTATCTGAATTACATTAGTGTTATCAGTTGTACTCTACAGAGACAGGGCTGATGATGCCTGCCAAGTATTCATTTGTTTTATTTTTAAAAATGGGCAAACTCCCTTTGAACAAAAAAAGAAAAAAACAATTGCATTTGAAAAGAAATATGATATTATTTATGGCAATTATGTCATTGCTTATCTGGAAAGAACAGATTTAATTAAAATGGAGCATTGGTTCCTAAAACCAAAAACTGTCCTTGCATCTGATAAATGTCATTATTGTCAGGATACATCCAAAAATTAAATAGAATTATCAGAAAATGCTCTCTGCCATTTTTATTTGTCTCATATACTGAGATGACCTGCAGCCCAAGGGGAAAACAAAACAGGCTTTCCCACATCCATCTTTTCCCACCTCTGCATCTTCGTTTCTTTCTTATTATGGAGAAAAAAGCATCCTTTCAAATGCTGGCGTTGTTTTTCTTTGAGTGAAAATTCTGTGGGTGCTTAAACGGGCTCACTTAAGAGTTCATTGTGAGAATTCCCACCTCCAACCCTCAGCAATGGGACAGGAGGTGTCACTGTCCTGCTTCTAGACCCTGCCCAGCTCAGGGGGCTCCTAAGGGTTGACAGCAGGTGTGGTCAGCAGGTGTATTGCACAAAGCCTCCTCACCATGTACTTCACCTGCACTGTTTTGGTGCAATTAAGACGTCATTGTTTCTCAAACTTTTATTTTAATTTGTATCTAAAGGGCTTGAACACCTAAAATAAAATGCTGGATTAGGAAGGCAGCCCACAGGCACTTGTACCATAGCATGTCTCAGACATTCTCTCTCAAAGAACAAACCAGACACTCGGACAGCTCTTGAGTGTCAAAAGGATGTTTTTGACCATGGCTTGTATAAAAACTGCTAGCACTGTGATCCCCGAAAAACTCTCTGTTCTTTCTTAGATGTACAAACCTTCAAGCTTCTTTAACAAAATAAATCTGTACTTCAAAATTTATATTCCAAGATTGGGAAACAAGAGCACACTGGCTGTCTCTCAAAACAGAGGAGGCTTCTTTGAAACGGCTCCAGAGGTGACGGTTCTGCCCAGAGCCAAGATGAAAGCTGACAACTCCTTCGCTGCACCGTGCACAGCCCCAGATCACTCTGTGCAGCAAGATCATCTCCTGCCCGCTCACTGGGCCCTGCTCTCTCTTGCTCTCCTGCCTCTCATTCCAGGCCCCAGCACTCAGCCCTCCGCACCTTAACACGGGCTCTCCCTTCCCCTTCTCATACTGTGGTGCAACCCATTCCTCACCTTCTGTCTCTCCATTTCTCCCTCTCCCTCTCTCGCCCCTTTGCCCTCTCTCTGTCCTCTTTTCTGAGCCCTGTAATGAGTCCATTTTTATTCTTTTCTTCCTTTTAACTTAGCACTGTCTGCATCTCTGTTCAAGATTTAAATCTGCCAAAGATCCCTACAAAATTAGATGCACTAAAAATAGATGCACAAAGGAACCTCGGAGCCAAAGTTAGAGGGATCCAACTCTTTCCGTGTCACGCTACTCTGGCCTTCTTCATTGTTAATAATGGCTGCTGAGAGACCTAAGGATGGATGTACCCTATTTGGGGACCTCTTCTCATAGTGAAACTTGCCAGCCTCTGGGAACCAAGATGTACCCAGCCTGTCGGCCCACTGGTCTCCGATGAACCCCTCACACACTCACGGCAGTGGGAGCCTTTTACATGTCTGTCACCCATAAAGTTTTTATTTTGTCTTGCTTTTCACTTTTTTAGGTACTTTATTTTTAGGTCAATTTTAGGTTCATAAAAAAATTGAGTACAAGGTACAGAAATTTCCCATATAATCCCCAGGCCCACAAAGGCACAGCCTCCTCTGTGATCAATATGCCCCACCACAGTGGTCACTGTCACCACTGAGTACTACACGTCAACCTATTGTTACCCCCAAAGACCATAGTCTGTCTTAAGGTTCCTTCCTGGTGATTTATATTTGATGGGTTTAGACAAATGTAGGATGATATAGTATCATACAGAGTAGTTTCACTGCCTTAAAAATCCTCTGTGAGGACAAATAGGTGAAGCACAGGTTACTTTTTTAAACAGTTGTTTTGTTTTGATTGGACAAACTGGGACTAATATCTTTGGATAGAATGTAAAAATAGCAAAAAGAAGACCTGAATCCAAATCTCTCTTTCCTCCTGAAGTTCACTAATGACTCATCAGTCTCTTTCTTTCTTAGTTGCTTTCTTAATAAAGTTTTACTTTCTAATACAACATAAAGGTGTTTTTTTTTTCTAGCAGAACATTGTGTAGAATGGGGGAAATACCACTATTTTATAGGTAACTATTTCACATGTGTGTAGACTATAGCAACAGTTTAAAAAAATCAGCAGTATAAATTCAAGCTGATTCCAGGTACCCCAAGCCTTGGTAACCCAGCAGAAAGTTAATGTTGGTGAAGGATGAACCTTATCTTTGGGCAATAAATTGTATCTTATGTTGTTTTTACCCTCCATTCACGACCTCCTTTCAGTTCCTTGAACACGCCATGTATTTTCTTCCTTCAGATCTACCCATTTTCTTTTCCCTCAGTTTTAGATGTCTTTGCTCCCCATTCTTTGCCTGACTAAACTGTCTTCTGTTGTTCTATCTCATATCCTCATGTTCTCTCCCTCTAGATGGGCACTGTCCAATAAGTAGCCACTGACCACATGTGGGTATTTAAGTTTAAATGGATTAAATTTAAATAAAATTTTATTCAGTAACTCAGCACATGACCACATTCAGGTGCTCTAGAACCACATGTAGCTAGTGGCTGCTACAATAAACAGTGCCACGGTGGGTCATTTCCATTCTCACAGGAGTTTCTATAGAAAAGCACTACACTGAGGTTACTTCTTACAATTTCTAATTTTATGTTAATTTGTACAAAAAATTTTGGGGGTGTCTGCCCCCCTCTGGACTATATACTTCATAAGTACAAGAATTACAATGTTGGTCAGGGTTTTGGTGCAAAGTAGGGGCTCAGTTAATATTTGTTGAATGAAAGAATGGCATAAGTTAGGGTTGAAATGAGTAGATTGAAAGAATACACAAAGGAGGGGACAAATGTGAAGGTGATACCCTCATATTTATAGTTCTACTTGGCAAAAAAATATTAAAGTATAATGGGGTGAAAGTATATCAGGATTTTCCAATCTTCATAAAGTAAAAGCATTTCTGTCCCACTTCACTTCCTAAAATCAACTGGAAGCATAAGAATAAAAAAAGAGAGAGAAGAGAAAGCACCACTTTCAATGAAACTAGGAAGCATCTGCAACCACAAACCACAAATTATGAAATAGAGCCACTAAACAGGAAGGATGGGTTGAATTGGTGGCAAAAGTCTAGAGTGTACATCCTCTAGCATGAAGAAACACAAGTGTATTTCCATTAGCTTACAAAGACCAGCCAACAGCCCTCTTGCTGGAGCATCTGAGTCCTTGAGAATTCTTGGACAATGGAAACATCCCCAAATCCCATTCCATGTTAGAGAGCATCAGGGAAGCTGGGGCTGGAACATATATTACAGACACATTGTCTTTGTGGAAAACCAGTGGTCTGTGTAGCAAGGCAGAGGTAGCCTTCACCATCCACTGACATGAAAATCCCCTCCCAGAGTACACACATGCACAAACACACAAGTGAAATATGTAGTCGTTCTTGGTGTAAGAAGGAAAATGAGCTCTTAGCAGAGACCCACTCCAGAGGTAGAGAAAAAGTTCCTTAGGACTGTGTGATGTCCTCCTCATGCAATTTTTAATCAAATGTTTGACCCCTCCCACTAAAAAAACTGTACCCATTTACAGATAATAAATGATCAAAAACAGAACCAGCCTGAAAAATAGGCATAGGTATAACCAGATAGAAGGAAGAAACACACCAAACAAAAGCCTCATGGGGAATATACACTTGTATATCAGAAAAATTTCTTTGCAAAGCAGAACAACAGTACAAACAAACATTTATCCACAGCGTCAAATAATTTTTAATGGTGTCTGTGATTCTCAGAGCTCAGAAAAAAGATATTGGGATCAAAGAAGACATGATAAGGCAATAAAAAGAAGTAATGTGAGCTGAAATAGTTCCAGAAAAAATGTGGAAAAGAAAAAAAGCATTTCAAAACCTAAAGCACACTGGAATTGTCAAAAATCAGAATAAATATTACTGGGAAAGGGAGACATGAAGAACAGACGTAGAAAAGAAGAAATGAACAAAATATGTGAAAAGGAGTGAAAGAACTACAGAGAAAATGGGACATAGTGGATAAACATTCGTGTCATTGGTAAACCCCCAAAGGAAATGGATCAAATGAAGCAGACATAAAATATTTAAGTACATAAGAGAAGAACATTTTGTAGAACAAAGATAGGTACATGACTTATGATTGGAAGGGCACACTGGGCCTCTCAAAATTAGTGAAGAATGATCAACCAAAACATATCCATTAAATGTGTTGGGCTCCAATAATTACAGATAGTAGCCTACAATATGCAGCTCCTTCTCTATCCCTGTCTCCAGCCCTCCCCCCAAAATGAATACACAAATAAAACACAAATTTTAAGCCACCTAACGGGGTGGTAAAAGTCAATCTGGGTTCAAAATTATCTAAAGCAACCCCTGTCCAACTCAGATATATGAAACAAAACTGAATGAATTATACCAAGACAGACATGTTCAAATATGCAAGAACAAGATAAACATAGATTCTATAAACACTCTAGAAAAAAGTATTTAATAATTGAATTGAGATTTCCAAGAGATAAATGGAGAAGACATGATAGAAAGATGGAAAGTGTTCAGTAAATCAACTTAAACAAAAACTTTGAAAATTACCCGCACTGAAAAAACTACAGATTTTTATTAATGTTGAAAAGTAGATAGTAAAATGTTCTAGTTGGAGGGTAATCTTTTTCTGAAAAATTCCTTGTAAGGTAAATTATTGCAATTAAAACTTAAACATAGTTACAACCAATGGTATGCACTCCATTCAGTTACAAATGGAACATATCTACTTGATGTTTGAGTAATTAAGTTTTTAATTTACAAAATAATAAATGACTAAGGAAATCAATAAAGACAGTACAAATAATGCATGAGATTATCACTACCACGAACCTGCAAATCGAGGACATGCCAAGAGGGGACTTCTTGTACCTGTGTCAGTTGTATCAGGGACTCAAATGGTGGCAGTGCTTCCCAGTGCAGGTGTGGATGTGAGGAGCTGCCTTCCACCCAGCAAAATTTCTTGTATATTAGCATTCCCATAAGTCACAACAAACCATCTTGTAGGGTAACTCTATAACTAACAAAGTTAGCTAAAGGTGAGAAGGATACAAGCTTAAGAAAGTAGTATTTCTTTGGTTTCCTCACTTTTCATAAAGGGATTCAACAGCTATTGCCTAAAGATGATTAAAAAATTAAAATTATGCATTTCATTAAGTGACTATAAACATTCATATGTCAAATGAAAAATGTACACAATAAAACATATTTCAAAAGAAGGGGAAATGGAAGTATTTTTAACAAAGTGGCATCTTGTCGGCAAGGCTCATCCTGAGTGATCTCCTTGTATAAATAACATCATTCTTCCCCATTTTTATTCCCATTACTCCCTTTTCACACAGCACTATCACCACCTATTACATATTCACATGTTACTATTATTATTATTGTTGTTACTACTATTATTATCTGTCTCTCCTAGCTAGAAGTTAGTTTTGTTAATGGTGAATGTCAGCTCTCAGTTCTTGAGTTTGGCAAAGAAAGAATTCAGAGCCAAGAACTCTAGCACAAGAAGAAGTTTATTTAGCATGCAAAGCAAAGTATTCTCAAAGAGAAGATTTGAACAGGCTGCTCAGAGAACTGCCTTGGCCTTTTAGAAAGAAAATCACAGAGGCAGAAGAAGTGAGCCAACTGGGCTATGTGGACTTAGGAAACAAATTACAGAGGCAAAAGGAAGCCCTTGAAGACAAGTTCAGGGGGTTAGCCTGGTATAAGCTGCTGCTGTCCACAGCTTCCCTGGTTGCAAGTTTTGTGAGGGCCCTTAGAGTTTACGAAAAAGAAAGCAAAGGCACATGCCTGAAGAAAGAAGGCACAGGCATGCTCTAGAGAGAGTGCTCACTGGGTTCTTTGTCTTAGGGTGATTTTTTTTTAACTTTTTAAATCGCTTTTAGAGAGAAACAAAGGGAGAGAGGAAGAGAAAGAGAAACATTGATCTGTTGCCTCCCATACACACCCAAACTTGGGATCACATGAGCCCAGACCAAGAATCAAACCCACAATGTAGATATGTACCTTGACCAGTTTTGAACTCACAACCTTTTGGTTATGGGATGATGCTCCAACCAACTGAGCCACACCTATATGTTTCTAAAGGCAGGAGTTTTAGGGGAGGTCTCAGGGAAAGATCTCAATAGAATGTTCATCAGCTGGTGTGTCCTTTAATATGCTGATTCATCAAAGTGATCATACAGGGTCAAGGTCATGGTCTCTATTGATTGGTCAGTGCTAGGGGTCACTGGTCTTTGTATCTAGTCATGATGCCAGCTTTGGTGTGACTTCATCTGGTTTTGCTGCTTATGTGGGCTTGGAGCTGAAATACAATTGAAGCCCAGATGTTATCTCTAGTTTGATCAAAACTCTCTGTGGCCAATAGACCTAAGGCTTTGTTCCTAACATTATCTGATGCTGATCAGAACCTCTTTGTCCTGAGGACTTAATGCTTAAGGGAGTGGTCCTGTAAGGGAGAAGGAGGCAGGTGATCAGGGTGCTGGATGAGGCCAGTTTGAATAGCTATCTGTCTTAGTTTCTCATTCCACTTGCCAAAGAAGTTCCCTGGCTTCTTACTATCCTGCCTCAGTTCTATGGGGGCAGAAACTCTATTTTGCTCACTGCTCTATTCCCAGCTTTTAAATTTGTACTTGGTATATAGCAAATGCCCAATAAATAATTTTTAAGGAAATGTATAAATGAAAACAGAAAACATAGTATAAAACACACAGAAAACTAAAATAATTAAAATATGGAGAAACTAAAAAATGTAGTCATTTTTTAGAAATGAAGAAATGAAGTCAAATGTAGATAACATATATATAAGTATAAATGAAAGAAATTCATTTATTAAAAGAAAAATCTCAGATTGGGTAAAAAATATAAACCAAATACAATATAGTTGTAAGAGGGTACAGCCAGGAGGCCTCCAAAAGAAGGATATGTGATGGGGTCCAGAACTCAGGGTGTCCAGGAATTATTAAAAATATGGGATGTCCTCAACCCCACAAGTATGAACTGGGGGATGGGACACATGGAGCAGGGCCACTGAGAGTTGTTTTGCACAGCAACAGTTTTGAAGATAACCTCTAGGATGGTCATTTGACATATCTATAACCTTAATTGGTTTCATAGATATGTTAAAGATCTGTGGCCAGGCTTTGAGCCAGGGAGATGGGAGTGACTTTCACCCAGGATATAACTGGGGGGCAACTCCCCCCTGGTTACAGAGCCTGAGTAAGAGTTTGGAGATGATTGGCTCCACACTACAGGGCCATGCCTGCCTGGACTTACTATGGCAGCCCAGAAAAACTAGAAAAAATATGGGAATGTTGGCAAGTGTAGCCGATTGTGGGAAGAGTTGGAAATGGGGCTACAGAGGAAGACTGGCACTGAGATTTAAAGCCAGGCAAGGCAGCCATGATAGGAGAACCATGCAGCTTTGGCAGAGAAGAACCACACAGCTTTAGCAGGGGATAACCATGCAGCTTTGGGTCTCCCTTTGCCATGCATACTAGGAAGCCAGAAAGCAAGATGTAGCAGCAATGCAGAGCTCTCTCTTAGCATTTTGGAAGAATGCAGGAAAGATGCTGCAGGAAGGAAAGGGGTGAAAGGACTCTTGCTGGTGGGCCATGACAAGGTGCCATGTAACTTTGGAATAAGAATTGGAGATCCTGGTGACACGGCTGATGGTACTGGGAACTGAGGTAGGCCTGCCAGCCAAGCATGGATTACTTAAAAGAACCAGGAGCTACCTGAGCCATGGACTTCTATTTCTTTTCCTGAGATATGGCACCCCAGCCTGGGAAAAGGGGGGAAGGAAGGACTATGTGTATTTGTGGGTGTTTTAAGGGACTTTGGAATTTTAATGAGGACATTAATTCATTACTCTTAAGTCTGTATAACTTGAATAAATAATTCCCTTCCTTTTCACCAATCTGTAACATGGAGAGCTATAATTCCCTGGTGGCAGGCAAGACAAACCTAGTACAGGGGAACCCCAGGAGAAGAGGAGTCCTTTTGGTAACATTGTGTGACCCCTTCTCTGGTGGCCAATCAGGGAGACCACATGTGCAGTAGCTTTAAAGTAATACAACTACTTGTACTTGCACAATAAAAGCCCACCAAAACTAGCCAGGAAGAATCCACCCTATAAGAATAGAATCCCTTTAGCCCATGAGGTCAATCTCTGCTTGGAGTTGGCCTTCTCCTATATTCTCTGCTATAAACTCTGTGTGTTCAGTTCAATTCTTTGTCCTGATCACCAAGAACCTGGTTACCTGTGCCCACCTGTGACATAGTAGTTAAAGAAATACAGTCTCTGAAAAGGCAAATTTGATTGTCAAATCAGGGATTTATTAATTGTCCAACTTTAATAAATTATCCATCCTCTTCTTGCAGGATTATTTTGATGCTGTAAGCAGACAATCTTTGTGAATCATGAATCCGTGTGGAGAATGCCTAGAATATGGTGCTCAGTCCATGACTGTCAATAGGTAACAGTAGAAGTGAATGTGGCCTTGGATGTAACAGGTGATAACCCCAAATCCAATGACTCAGAAGGACTGCAATGAAATGTATCAGGGTCATGGTAGAAGATGGGGCCTGATGTGGCCTGCAGTGTGAGAGAAATATTCTCTAAGGGGGTGACATTTAAGCTGAGGCATGAAGGATAAATAGGAACTAGTCAGGTAAAGAACAAGGCAGTGAGCAGAGAAGATACAAACAAGTGTATGTGGTAGAGGAGGGGTTGAATAAATAGCACTGTAGGAGGTGGTGGCAGCAGCAGGCACCAGCTGGGAGCAAAATAGGGAAATGCCAAGTAACACAACCTTGGAAAAAATATCATTGCCATAACAGACAGTTTAGTTAACAGACACTGCAAATGGACTTTTTGTTATTAATTCACTCAATTCACTTAATAAATACAAATAAGATCTAATGTGCCAGGTAGTATGTCCAATGAAAGTTAACAGAAAGTGGAACGTTAAGATATGCAGAACGCTGGGCCTCGTGGAGCTCACAGTAGAGGGATAAATTCTGAAAAATTAATTGTTAGTACTGGGGTTTTACTATGAAAAATGGAAGAGTGCCCTAATTTAATTTTAGGGTCAAAAATCTTCTTAGCAAAAGTATTTTTCATGAGATAACTTGAAAAAAAGTTAATTATCTTCAGGTACATGAGGTGAGATGGTCAGGTGTGTGTGAAGTCACTGAAGTAAAAATACATGTTGCATTTTAGTGTCCACAAGGAGTCCAGTTTGTCTGAAACAGAAAATAAGAAAGAGAGAATGAGAGGGAGAGAGGGGGCAAGAAAGAGAGAGAGGAGAGAGAAACAGCTGGAGAGTTAGACAAGGAGGCATGATAGTCCATGGTAAGGATGCTGCTATTTCCTCTGTTGGTAGAAAATCATTGAAAAGGGGTTGACTGGTGCATTTCATGTATTGTAAAAGATGATTCTAGTTATTGTGTAGAAAATTATTTGTGCAGCCAAAACTGAAGTTGAGGAGACCGAGTGTATTTTTCAGTATGGGCTAAGTTGTCTTCCAGTAACAAATAAACAAACAAAAAAAACTCCACAAAGTCTCAGTGGCTTAAAAAGATGAAGATGTTTCTCTCATTCAGGCTCCACATGGATTACTTGGAGATTCTGCTGCATTCCATCCTTGCTCAGGGATACAGACTGACAGGGTTGCCCCCAAGGAGCATTGTTATTTGCCATCACAGGAAGAAGGAGGTAGGGTAGACCACTCACCTGCTCTTCATACAACAATGACCTGGATGATTTCTGCTGACATGTAATTATCCAAAGGAAATACCCAACTTCAAGGGGCTGAGAGGTGCCATCCTACTATTTGTCTGGACCAAGTAGAGGCAGATCATTGCAAACACCTTGAGGACTACCATACCAATTAAAAGACACAACAGTATTATAAACAACAGAAGATGGATGAGCCGCCAAGAAGGGCGTGTGGGAGTTGAGGAAGAGGAAATGTCAGCGATCATCCCCCTGTGATGATAGGGCTGATGAGTAATGGTGGTGACTATCCCAAGTCAGTGAGCATAGGAGATGGATGTTGGAGTGGAAGGAGACATCTAAACAGAGATGTCATTGACATCTAGGTGGTACCTGAAGCCAAAGGAACAGAGATCTGCCGAGTAAACAACTCATCATACTTTTTCCCCTTTAATGTTAGCAATCAAAGCCCAACCTTGGGAACGTTCTTGGGCACAGGCAAACTGTGACCATTGGTTCCCCTTTGAGACAGAATGTGTGAGTAAAAGGGACATCTAAGATGGATTCCTGGGGAAGACAACATGGGCTGGGAAAGTAGAGGGAAAACGGCTGTCAAGGGGCACCAAGAAGAATTGCCATGAAGACAGAAGACAAGCCAGAGGAGAGTGAGTACAGAAACCAAGAGGAGGAAGTGTTTCCAAAAGGAGTGAGTGGTTGGCACAGGCAAATGGTGCCACCTAGTCTGCTAGGACACAGAGGGAATGTGCCCAGTGATGCATGAGTGGAGAAAATTGAAGTCTGAGTCCCTGGAGTTCATGCCACCAAGCAGGGAGCTGTCAGGGAGGGGTGGGCTTGTCCAGACACGGGAGCTGACACATCAGGCAGGTGCCTGGGCTTGTCACTGGTGCAGTGACCAGATGGAGCAGATAACATCTGCCTCATACAGCAGAAAAGAGGTGGGGAAGATCTCATTTCTGGACCCACAGTCCCCTTCACACCACCTCAAGCTATTCATTTGCAGAATTCAAAAAGAATCCATTTAACATACAGGAGGAATCAGAAAGGATCCTCCCCAACTACACAAATGCAATGTGTAGATAGAACTCTCATTCAAAGACAAAAAATAGTCCATTGTGGCCTATGAGGATAATGTGAAACATAAATGAAGATGAACTATAACATAAGAAACAAAAAAATTGGTAAACATCTGATTTTCTCAAATTCAAGAAAGCATTGATTATGCAAAAAAAAGATGAAGAATAAAGGGGCTAGAGTATCATTAGCAAGCTTAAATTTTTATTATAAGCTCTATTAATTGGTATAGGATAGCTACCGAAACATGAAGAAAAAAAACCTCCAAAATTTAAGTGGCTTAACAGAATAGAAGTTTGTTGTTTGACTATGAAACAGTGTAACACAGATACCTGGCCTTTTCCATCTGGTGGTTAGAATTACAGGATTTTTCCATTTTCCCTGCAAATAGTCTGTAACTGTAATACACACTGATGAAGTCTGCTATCATTTTTGAAATTTGATAAAGGAATTCTAATGTTCATTTCAACAAAATACAATCTTGAAAATGTTATTTTTTAAAAAAAATTTGTAATGGGGTGCTTGGGCTCCAGAAATTAAAATAAAGCTGCAGTAATATTTTTTACTTTATTTTTTAAAGTTTTTATTTTGAAATAAATATAAATTCACAGAAAGTTTAAATGATAACACAGAGAAGTCATATGCACATTCACCCAATTTTCCCTAGAGCTAAAACCAGGAGTGTGGCATTGTACAACATGTGTGTGTGTGTTTCTGCATTGTTTCACCACACATGCGTGTTTGCTTGACCACCACAGCTGTCTGGGCATAGGACATTCTAACGGGAACTGAGATCTCCCATGTGCTTTCTCCTTTACCACCCCACTCACCTTCCTCCACTCTCCTCTGTCTCTAATTCCTGGCGACCACTAATCTGTTTAACATCTCTAGAATTTTGTCATTTTAGCAGATGTTATGAAAATTAAATTATAGATTATGTGACCTTTTGAGATTGGCCCTTGAAATCCATCTGAGTTGCTTCATGTTACAATGCTCCATTCCTTTTTTACTGCCGAGTAATCCATGCTATGGATGTATCAGAGTTTGTTTAACAGTTCACCTAGTGAAGGAAGTTTTGCTGTTTCCAGGTTTTGGTGACTACAAATAAAGCAGCTATGAACAACTGTGTACAGGTTGACCTGTGTGTGTGTAAAAATATCAATTTTTATTTCTCTGGGACAAATGCCAAATATGCAGTTGCTGGGGGGTTCAGCAGTTGAATGTTTAGATTTTTAAGAAACTGCCTAACTATTTTCAAACTATTTTCCAGAATGGCTGTGCCATTTTACATTCCCACCGGCATTTGCTATTGCCACTATTTTTTTTTTTTAGCTGTTATAAAAGATACATGGTGATATCTCATCTTGGTTTGAACTTGCAATACCCCATTGTCTGGTGATATGGAAAGTGCTTTCCTGTGCTTACTTGTCATGTGCATGTTCACTTTGCTGAAATGTTTTCCATGCCTTTGTTCACTTGCTAACTGAAGTATTTTTAGTTCTTTTTACCATTGTGTTTTGAGAGTTCATTATATATTCTACATACAAATTCTTTGCTTTATATGTGGTTTGAAAACATTTTCTCCCAATCTGTAGCTTGTCTTTTTACCCTCCTAAATGAGTCTTTGGCAGAGCAAAAGTGTTTCATTTTGATGAAATCTAACTTATCAATATTTCCCTTTATGGGTTGTGCATTTGGTGTCACATCCAACAGCTCTTCACCAAGCCCTAGGTCCCAAATATTTTCAAATGTTATCTTGTAAAAGATTTTAGTTTTATATTTTACATGTAAATTCATAATCTATTTTGAGTTTTGTTTTGTTTTGTTTAAGCTATGAAGTTTAGGTAGAGATTCTTTTTTTCCTTGGGACTACGCATAACCACTTCTATTTGGTGAAAAGACACTACATTTTCCCCATTAAATTGCTCTTGCCCCTTTGTTAAAATCAGTGCATATTTGTGTGGGGCTATTTCTGGATTTTCTGTCCTGTTCCATTGATCTATATGTCTGTCCTGCTGCCAGTAACACACAACCCTGGTTGATTTAGCTACATAAGAAGTCTTGAAAATGGTAAAGTGACTTGTCTCTGTTTATTCTCCTTCTTCAGGATTGCTTTAGTGCTCTAGTTTTTTAATCCTTACATTTAAATTTTATAATAATTTTAAATATATTTTATTGATTATGCTATTACAGTTGTCTCATTACACCCCTTCATTCCCCTCCACCCTGCACACCCTCTCCCACTCACATTCCCCCTTTTAGTTCATGTCTATGTGTCATACTTATAAGTTCTTTAGCTTCTACATTTCCCATACTATTCTTGCCCTCCCCCTATTTTCTGCCTACCATCTATGCTACTTATTCTCTGTACCTTTTCCCCCTCTCTCCTCCTCCCACTCCCCTGTTGCTAACCCTCCATGTGATCTCCATTTCTGTGGTTCTGTTCCTGTTCTAGTTGTTTGCTTAGTTTCTTTTGGTTTTTGTTTTAGGTGTGGTTGTTAATAACTGTGAGTTTGCTGTCATTTTACTATACATGCTTTTTATCTTCTTCTTCTTAGGTAAGTCCCTTTAACATTTCATAAAATAAGGGCTTGGTGATGATGAGCTCCTTTAACTTGACCTTCTCTGAGAAGCACTTTATCTGCCCTTTCATTCTGAATGAAAGCTTTGCTAGATAGAGCAATCTGGGATGTAGGTCCTTGCCTTTCATGACTTGGAATACTTCTTCCTAGCCCCTTCTTGCCTGCAAGGTCTCTGTTGAGAAATCAGCTGACAGTCTGATGGGAACTCCTTTGTAGGTGACTGTCTCCTTATCTCTTGTTGCTTCTAGGATTCTCTCCTTCATTTTAAGCATGGATAATGTAATTATGATGTGCCTTGGTGTGTTCCTTTTTGGGTCTAACTTCTTTGGGACTCTCTGAGCTTCCTGAATTTCCTGGAAGTCTATTTCCTTTGCCAGAATGGGGGAAGTTCTCCTTTATTATTTGTCCATATAAGTTTTCCACTTGTTGCTCTTCCTCTTCCCCTTCTGGTACCCCTATAATTCGGATGTTGGAATGTTTAAAGATGTCCTGGAGGTTCCTAAGCCTCTCCTCATTTTTTTAAATTCTTATTTCTTCATTCTTTTCTGATTGTATGTATTTTTCTTCCTTCTGGTCCACTCCATTGATATGAGACCCAGCTTTCACTCCATCATTTTGGTTCCCTGTGCATTTTTCTTCATTCCACTTATTGTAGCCTTCATTTTTTCATCTAATTTGTGACCAAAATCAACCAATTCTGTGAGCATCCTGATCACCAGTGCTTTGAACTGTGCATTTAATAGGTTGGCTATCTCTTAGTCACTTAAAAGTACTAATTCTGGGGCTTTCATTTCTTCTTCTGTTTGAGCCATTTTTTTTTCTTTTTGGTCTGGTCCCACCTGTTACATATGAGGGGCGGGGCCTTAGGTGTTCACCAGGGCGGGGCACCCCAGTCACTGAGTTGTGATGCTGTATGTGGGGGCGGGGTCTGAGAGGGAACAATGGCACTTGCTCTGCCCTCTGTGGGACCTCAGTCCCTTCTGCTGCTTCCCCCAAGCAAACTGGGCCCCTCTGGTGCCAATTCCCATGTGGGTGGGCTTGTGCACCCTGTGGGACTTTCCATCAACCTCTCCTGTGAGGCTGGGAGTCTCTCCCTGTGCCTCAACCCCCACAGGTGTTTTCAATCAGTGCCCCAAGTCTCTATTTCCCAGTGCTGGGGTCCTGGGTTGCTCTCTGTGCCTTGCTTTACAATGGCTGCCTCACTAGGTTGCCAGTTGCCACCCCTCAGCTGGGGTCTGCCTATCACAGTCTTGCATGCCCAGCGTGCCTTATGCACCTGGTCCCAATGACTTCTGCTCTCTGCACCTCAACCTGCACCTGGCTGCCTGACTCTGCCCCTCCTACTGGCCTGGATGAACATGTCTATTTTAACTCCTTGGTTTTCCAACTTCCGTACAGTTCAATTTTCTGTCAGTTCTGGTTGTTATTCTGTTTCTAAATTGTTGTTGTCTCTATCTTGGTTGTGCAAGGAGGCACAGTGTGTCTACCTATGCCTCCATCTTGGCCAGAAGTCTAAATTTTATAATAATTTTTATGCCTACAGAATTTTTGCAGATATTTTGATAAAATTACATTAAATTTTTTATGTAAAATTCGGGAAATTGATATCTTAACTATTCAATCTTCACATCTATGAACACAGAATATAATTCCATTTATTTAGATTTTTTAAACTTTATTTCACCAACATTTTGTTGTTTCCAGTATGTAAGTCCTATACATCCTCTGCTAGATTTACCTCTAAGTATTTTTTGAGTTACTATTCAGTTTCTATATGTTTATGTGTGTATATATATATATGAGGTGGGCAAAAGTAGGTTTACAGTTATAATACAAATAAATAATACAATAGTTAATAAATAATAACACAAGAATAAATTCTGTTTCACATACGCACAGCTGTAAACCTACTTTTGCTTACCCTGTATATCTATTTTGTATCAGATAACCTTGCTGAACTCATGTGTTTTTTTTTAAGTTTTTTAAAAAGATTTTATTTATTTATTTTTTAGAGAGGGAAGGAGGGAGAAAGAGAGAGAGAGAGAGAGAGAGATAAACATCAATGTGCGGTTGC
This sequence comes from Phyllostomus discolor, assembly GCF_004126475.2. Lineage (NCBI taxonomy): Eukaryota > Metazoa > Chordata > Mammalia > Chiroptera > Phyllostomidae > Phyllostomus > Phyllostomus discolor. The sequence goes on along the minus strand of NC_040910.2, from coordinate 66,754,495 downwards.
TGGGGGTCATGGCCTGCAACCCAGACATGCACCCTGACTGGGAATCGAACCTGCGACACTTTGGTTCGCAGCCCACGCTCAATCCACTGAGCTACTCCAGCCAGGGCCTCATGTGTTTTTTTAAATAAATTCCTACATGACATTTCATGCACAACATTTACAAATAGAGAAAGCCTTATTTCTTCCTTTTCAATTGTGTATGCCTTTCATTTTATTTGCTTGACTCATTTAATTGGTGAGAATTTCCTTTATTTCTTTCACTGTCTTCAGCAGCAGTGGTGAGAGTACATGTCCATGTCTTAATCCCAATCTTAGAGGGGAAGTAGTCAGCCTTAAACCATCATGTTTGCTGTTAGTAGGTTTTTCACTGATGTTCTTTATCAAATTGAGGAAGTGCCTTTCTGTTCTTAAGTTTGCTGAGAGTTTTTGTCATAAATTGCTTTGAAGTTGTCAAATGTTTTTACGGTGTCAATTGATATGATCATGTTGCTTCTTCAGCCTTTCAATGTGGTGGCTTATGTTGATTGGTTTTTGAGGTTTGAATCAGCCTTGCATTATCTGGAACAAACTTCCCTTGGTCATAGTACCTAGTTATTTTTATATATTGCCGAATTCTCTTTGCTACTATTTTGTTAACAATATTTACATCTATAGTCATGAGTAATGTTGGTCTTATTTGTTTGTTTTACTGTTTTTGGTATCAGGGTAATAATATTCCATAAAATGAGTTGAGAAGGATTGTCTTCTATTTTTCTGGAAAGAATTGGGTAGAATTTGGTATTAATTCTTCTTTAAATGTTTGGTAGAATTCTCCAATGAAACACTTATGTCTGGTGCTTTATTTTTTCAGGTGGTTTTTAAGTACAAATTCAATTTCCCTAATAGTTAAAAGGAATCTTAAATTATCTATTTAATATTGAATGAGTTATGATGGTTTGTATTTTTCAATGAATTGGTGCATTTCACTTAAGCTGCCCAGTTTCTGTGTAGAGTTATTCATAGTGTTCTGTTATCCTCCTGATTATCTGCAGCACCTGTAGGAATATTTCCTGTTTCAGTCCTGATGTTGGTGATTTGTTTCTTCTCTTTTTTTCTTTTCTAGTTTTCCTAGAGGTTTGCCAACTTTGTTGTTGTTTTTATTGTATTTTCCCTTACCACTTATCTGCCTTCTATTTCATACAACCACAACGACCACCCTGTTGTCCATGCCCATGAGTCCTTTTTCCTTTTTGCTTAATCTGTCCACTCCCTAACAACACTCTCAGAGCTGTCAGCCTGCTTTCTGCCTATGAGTGTGTCTTTATTTTTCTTTTTAGTTAAGTCTGTTCATTAGATTCCACATATGAGTGAAATCATATGATATTTGTTTTACTCTGACTGGTTTATTTCACTTAGCATAATGTTCTCCAGGTCCATCCATGCTGGTGCAAAGGGTAAAATTTTCTTCTTTTTATGGCTGAGTAGTATTCCATTGTGTATATGTTTCATAGTTGTTTTATCTATTCATCTACTGACAGACAGTTGGGCTGCTTTCATATCTTGATTGTAAATAATGCTGCAATGAACATAGGGGTGCTTATGTCCTTTCAAATTAGTCTCTTGGGGTTTCTTTGGATATATTCCCAGAAGTGGGGTTGCTAGGTCAAAAGGAAGTTCCATTTTTAATTTTTTGAGGTATCTTTACACTGCTTTCCACAGTGGCTGCACCAATTTGCATTCCCACCAACAGTCCAAAAGGATTCCCCTTTCTCCGCATCCTCTCCAGCACTTGTTTGTTGATTTATTGATGATAGCCATTCTGATGGATGTGAGGTGATACCTCATTGTGGTTTTAATTTGCATTTCTCTGATGATTAGTGATGTTGAGAATCTTTGCATATATCTATTGGCCATCTGTATATCATCTTTGGAGAAGTATCTATTCAGATCCTTTGCCCATTTTTTAATTGGATCGTTTGTTTTTTGGTGTTGAGTTTTATAAATTCTTTATAAATTTTGGATATTATCCTTCTATCAGGTGTGTCAGCAAATATGTTCTCCCATTATGGGGGTTGTCATTTTGTTCTATTGGTGGTTTCCTTTGCTGTGCAAAAACTTTTTAGTTTGGAGTAGTTTCATTTGTTTATTTTTTCTTTTATTTCCCTTGCCTGAGGAGATTTATCAGATAAAACATCGCTATGAGCAATGTCTGAGATTTACTGCCTATGTTTTCTTCTAGGATTTTTATGGTTTCGGGTCTAACATTTAAGTTTTTAATGCATTTTGAATTTATTCTTATGCGTGGTGTAAAAAGGTGGTCTAGTTAAGCAATAATAATAATAAAAAAAAAACTGCTAATGAACAAAATGGCACTGAATGGCTTCATAGGTGAATTTTACCAAACATTTTTACAAGAACTAATACTTCTTCTTCTCAAACTATTTCAAAAAAATTCAAGAGGAGCAAAGACTCCCAAGCTCATTTTATGAGGCCAGCATTATCCTAATTCCAAAACAAGATAAGGGCACAAAGAAAGAAAATTATAGGCCAAATATCCCCGATGAACATAGATGCTAAAACCCTCAACAAAATATTAGCAAACCAAATATAGCTATACATCAAAAAGACCATGCACCATGATTGTGTGGGATTTATTCCAGGAATGCAAGGTTGGCACAACATTCACAAATCAATAAATGTGATAGATCACACAAACCAAATGAGAGATAAACCCACATGATCATCTCAATAGATGCAGTAAAAGCATTTGATAAAATCCAGCACCCATTTATGATAAAAATTACGTTATCTTTCTATTACTGATTTCTAATCCAAGTCCATTATAATTGGAGAACAGAATCTGAGTAATTTTAATTCTTTTAAATGTGTTGAGATTTGCTTTATGGCTCAGGATATAGTCTATCTTGATATATAGTCTCTGGGCACATGGAAAGAATATAGGTTCTGTTGTTGTTAGGTCTCAATTAGATTCTGTTGCTTGATGATGTAGTTCAGTTCTTCCACATCCTTGTTGATATTCTGTCTAGTCATTCTATCAGTTTTGGGGAGAAAGGTGTCAAAGTCTCCAGCTGTGCTTGTGGGTTTGTTTTGCACTCCTTTCAGTTCTCAGTTTGTGATGCACATATTTTATACTTCTGGTGTTCAGTGTTTACACATTGAGGGTTGCTCTAATCTTCTTGGCAAACTGACTCTTTTATCATTACATAATTTTCCTCTCTGTCCCTGGTAATGTTTTTTTGCTCTGAAGTCTATTTTATTTGATATTAACATAGCTTCTACCTTTTGGATTAATATTGCATGATGTAACTTTTCCTATCCTTTTACTTCCAACCTGCATGTATCATCAGATTTGAAGTGAGTTTATTACAGACAACATAGAGTTGGGTCATGTTTTTCTTGTGTTTGTTTTTAATCTGTGCAGTTCTGAGTTGTATATTTAAAGCATTTACATTTAGCATAATTTTAACTATTGATATGCTAAGACTTGAGTCTGCTATTTTATTTTTATTTTGTGTTCTGTTTAGATCTTTTTTCAAAAAATTCTGTTTTCTTTTTTCTGCCTTCCTGTGGGTTGCTTGAATATATTTTAGAATTCCATTTTGATTTGTCCATAGTATTTTAAAATATATAACTCTCTGTATAGCTTTGATAATGGTTTCTTTAGCTATTACATTATATACACATAACTTGCAGAGCATACATTATGGCTCTTTCCAATTCTAGTGAAGTATAGAAGCCTCACCTCTCCTGACAACCTTTATTCTCTCACATGTATAATGTAATTATCTTGTGTATTTCCTCTACATACATTGAGAGCCATATTAGATGGTGTCATATCTTTCTGCTCTGTCAAACATAATTCAGAAAACTTAAAAGAAGAAAGAAAATCTCTTGTATTTGCCTACATTTTTGCTCCTGTAGTCTTTCTTTCTTTCTGATGTTCTCAGGGGCCTTCTTTTGTCCTCTCATTTCTGCTTCAATAACCTCTTTGAGCCATTCTTTGAGGGTAAATCTGCTGGTGGCAAACTCTTCTAGTTCTCCTTTGTCTCATACTGTCCTGATTTGTTCTTTATTCCTGAATGATATTTCTCTGAATATATGTAGAATTCTGAGGTGATAGGTTTTCCCCCCAACATTTGAAACATATTGTCTCACTTTCTTTGGACCTCTGATGAGAAGTCTACTGTCATCCAAATTGTTCTTCCTCTGTAGCAACGGTGTCAAACTCATTTTTGCCAGGGGCTGCATCAGCCTCACAGTTGCCTTCAAAGGGCTGAATGTAATTTTAGGGCTGTATAAATGTAACCACTCCTTAACAGTTAAGCAAGAGCTCGGCGCTGCCGCCAGGTAGAAACAAGGTGCCAGGTCAGATAAAACAAGGTGGAGTGCCGGATTCAGGCCCCCTGGATGGAGGGCATTCAGGTGGAGGGCCTTGTGTTTGCCACCTGTGCTCTATAACTAATACATTGTTTTTCTCTGACTGTTTTTAATAATTGTACTTTGTTTTTGGTTTTTAGCAGTTTAACTATGATGTGTCCCTACAGTGGATTTCTTGCATCTATGCATTATTTTTCCAGTTTGGTAAATTTAACTGTTGGGAGCCGACCAACAGCTGACCCTTGACACAGTCAGGGTGGATGAGACACATATGCACAGCAGAGGCAACTGTGGCCGGATTTCCTGCCTATCTTTTCCTGTATTCCTTTCCCTGCTAGCAATAGGTGGTGGGATTTTTTGGACACCTGTGCTTTATAACAAAAAGTCTGCACAATGCCTCTGATTCTGCATGAAATGACTTATTGACCACAGAACAGAAATCCCTAACAAGCCTAATGCTGCTTATTTCCCCCACCTGGAAAGTTAAGGACAAAATTAAACTATGGGCAGCTCAGCTGCCAGAACACTGAAGGAAGCTGTTGCTAAGAATGCCCCTTAAGGAGTCACCACTTAAAAGCTCAAGATTGACTAGAGCCACTACCCCTCCCATACCCTGGACAGGAATGTTTATTGATGGGACCAGGTGGGTAAAGAAGGAAAGAGTTTAATTAAATATAATAATCATAATACATGGAAATGAATACAAAACATGGCCCCCCAAGATGTATAAGTCAACAGACCTAGGCAAAAGACCATTTATCTAACTTAGACAATCTAACCTCAGTGAACAATAGCTGACTTTTAAATCACCCCTTGCACTCTTTTAATTTAGACCAATCTATAGAACCTTAGTAGATATTTAGTTATTAATTGGCACCTGAAAGTTTGTGCCCATATAGCTTCGTTGGCTAGCTGATTGATAACCCTCTTGGTCAAAATAACCTTTGTTTAACATAATTGATCTGTAAAACCTCCTGTACTTTTCAAAGTTATTTCTATAGTAACCATTTCTGTTTTAATAATCACACTATGCACCTGTTCCATAGAATACTGTATAACCTCCCCTATAAAAATGAAGGTTGATTCTTCTCAGGGAGTCAATCAGGCCTAGAGAGCCTGGCTGTCCTCTGGCACCCCACTTGGTGTCTGTTTCCTTCACCTGAGCCATTCCTCCTTTGGGGACCCTGAGACCCACCAAGGCTGGAGCCGGCATTTACCCATCATTTTTTTCAAGTACTTTTTCATCCCCATGCTCTTTCTTGTCTCTTTCTGGGACTCACATCTAATGTTGTAGTCCTATATATCCCTGAGGCTGTTTTGTGTGTGTGTGTTTTCTCTCTGTTGCCAGACTGACAATTTCTATTGTTTTATCTTTAAGTCATCTGATCTCGTCCTTCTCAATTCTTCTGTTGATCCCATCTGTTCAGTTTTCTGTTTAGGTTGTTATGTATTTTGGTTATAAAATTTCCATTTGGCTCTTTTTTATGCTTTATATTTCTTTGCTGAAGTGTTCTCTTGCTTCATTAAATGTTTTATGTTCTTGGTATGATAAATGATATCTTACTGAAACCAAAGCATTTTGGATATCATGATATAATACTGTATCTTATTTAGATCCTCTAACACCACTCTGGTGAGGGAAGAGGGTGTCACTTCATTTATGCCACATGGATGGGCTTGGAAGCTCTAACTTCTCCACTCAGCCTCAGTGTAAGCTGGAGGCCAGGAGAAGGGCTCCTCATTCCTGCTGAGGGGGAGTGGGAGTTGAGGCTCCCATTACACTTTCCCTAACACTATTGTAGCAAAACAGCACGGCATTGTTGCTTCCCATGTGGCCTCCACTCAGATCATGGGGAGGGGTTTGTTGGCCTTGTTAAGCACTGAATGATGATGAACATCCTGACTCTCCAGGCGGCCTCTCCTGACCTCACCTGGCTGGGCCATTAGGGCATCCTGTTATAACCCGGCAATGATGGAAGTCTGACCTCTCTCCTTTGTCTTTCCTGGACACTGCCAGATGTAGCCACAGTTTTTTCTATACTGTTTGGCTGGTGAGAACCTCTGTAGTATGAAAGTTTTTGGTCTTGCAGGACTGCACCTTTCCCAGTTCATGGCTGGAGAGAACAGCCATTTGTTGGGGTCTTTTTTTGTCTGCACCAGTTAAGTGTTCTGCATTACGAGTTTCTTCAGTTCCAAGTTTGGGACATATCAAGCAAGAAAGGAAATTCAGAGGATTCACAGCAATGTTGTTCCTAGGATCTTGATGTCCCTAGCCAGCCCACCTTCTCTTCACTTTTGAAAGTCTTCTCCTATTTCTTTTCTAGAGACTATTCAGGATTTTTAGTTGTACTTAGCAGGAGGAATAGGAAAATATATATCTGCTCCAGCTTCCTGGAAGTAGATCTCAAAACTACAATAATTTAAAAGTATAAGATGTGGAAGTGTTAACTGTTGTCACAGGAGTGGACAAAACAGTCAAACAGATGAAAACACACTTTAGAAAATCAGTACAAATTTCAACAAATGTTGAAAAATTACCTAACTAACTAGAAAAATATTGAACCAGAATAAGATCTCTGGACATATAGTATTTCAAAATAAACTCCAGATTATTTGTATCATTAATCATATAATTAATAATTATATAAAGGATTATAGAATTAATTGTTTGATTTTTTAAAAATTCTCAGCTGAAGATATGTTTATTATTATTTTTTAAAATTTTATCCTTTACTCCCAGCTCAGCCCACCCACCCATTCCTACCCACCTACCTCCCATTTCCACCCCCCCCAGTTTTTGTCCATGTGTCCTTTATATTTGATCCTGTAAACCCTTCTCTTCTTCCCATGAAATTCCCTCCCCTCTCCTCTCTGCTCACTGTCAGTCTGTTCTCTATTTCAGTGTCTTAGGTTATGTTTTGCTTGTTTGTTTGTTTTGTTGTTTAGGTTCCTATTAAAGGGGAGATCATATGTCTTTTTCCACCTGGCTTATTTCACTTAGCATAATGCTTTCCAGTTCCATCCATGCTTTTGCAAAGGGTAGGAGCTCCTTCTTTCTTTCTGCTGCATAGAATTCCATTGTGTAAATGTACCATAGTTTTTTGATCCATTCATTTACTGATGGGCACTTAGGTTTCTTCCAGCACTTGGCTATTGTAAATTGTGCTGCTATGAACATTGGGGTGCATAGGTTCTTTTGGATTGGTGTTTCAGGGTTTTCTTAGGATATAATCCCAGCAGCGGAATTGCTGGGTCAAAAGGCAGATCCATTTTTAGTTTTCTGAGAAAATTCCATACTGTTTTCCATAGTGGTTGTACCAGTCTGCAATCCCACCAACAGTGCACTAGGGTCCCCTTTTCTCCACAACCTCTCCAACACTTGTTGTTTGTTGTTTTGTTTATGATGACAATTCTGACTGGTGTGAAGTGGTATCCCATTGTGGTTTTAATTTGCATCTCTTTGATAGCTAGCAATATTGAGCATCATTTCATGTGTCTCTGGATCCTCTGTGAAGGTATGTTTATTGATTTGAGAGAAAGAGAGGAAGGGAGGAGAGAGACAGAGAGAGAAGAGAAAGAAAGAGAGAGAGAAACATCGATCAGTTGCTTCCTGTACATGCCCTGATCAGGGATGGAACCCACAACCTACATACGTGCCCTGACCGGGGATCAAACCTGCAAACTTTTGGTGTATGTGATGACACTACAACCAATGGAGCCACCAGCCAAGGCTGTATAATTAATTTTAAAACAAAACTATAGAAGTGGATATAAGCTGACTATATAATCAAGGTATGAATAAATTTGTAACATTCTATTCATAAATGTATCTGTCTTTAAAATATAAATAACTCTAATAAATTATTAAAAGATATATGAGAACTATATGTTAAAAATGATTAGGGAAAGGCCCAAAAACATCATTTGCACAAGGAATACAAGTAGCTAACAAATATGCTTGTTGGTTCACAGTTACAAGATGGCTATTGCACTGCCAAGCATTATACCAACATGCCAGGCCAATGAAAGGAGAAAGAGAGCCCACATTCTGCATTTAGACCCCCTTCTCCTCAGGACTGTTTCCCAGAAACCTCCTTCAACAGATGCACTTTGGCTCACATGGCCAACCAAAGGGAAGCCGAGGAATAAGTATTCAATTTTCCAGGCTCCAGAGTAGACGATGCAAAGAAAGAAGAGCCTGTGAATGTATGCCAAGTGAGCCAACTGCAGTTTTACATAGTATTTTTATGTAGAAAATTAAAAGCATATTTTGTAGAGTGTATTTTGATTGAATGTAGTGACAACCAAAATATGCAAGAACTGTGTTCTGCAGGCTCTCTAAAAAGTATCTGTGCCATCTGATCATTAAAAGGAATTAGGAGATGTACTCACAAACTATTCAGGCTCTGATCCCTACGTTGCAGGGGTGTGACACTATAAATTCTATGTCTCTATACTGAGGAAAGATTAGAAGGCTGATATCCAGCGCACATATCTCTGCCATAAAGTCTTTGGCAGGCACTTTGTTGTATGCGACAGGGAAGAGCACTTTCAAGCTGGTTTGGTTACATGAAACCCGAGTCAGCTATCCAGTGACTGAAAAGGAAAAAATCATCCAAAAGCAGGATTGGTCATACATGTGGAGGCAGCTGTTGGACCAAGAGCAAAGTGTGGTGAGTCAGGAGATCTGAGGGTTCCATCACACTTGCTACCAATCAGCTATATGCCCTTGGACGTTTAGTTAACCCTGAGCAACTTTGGTTTTCTCATTCATATATGAGAAAGGGGAGAAGTCATTTAAGAACCTTGAACTCAAGATGATTATGTCCTGTTATAACTGACATCTTCTGAAAATTAACAATGTAATGAATCACACTAAACCTCTCACTGTGAGCCAACAGCAAGGAACACAGAGAGATCTGAAGGAACAAAGATAATGGCTCTTTCTCAGCTGCCATCATTCATGGTAGATGGTACAATCCACAGGAAATATAACAGATATAAACCCTTAGAACCCAGTAAAATTCTGGCAATGTTATTTCTGTACAACTGGAAAAATGACTTAGCAATGTAATTTATTGGGCCCACAATCCATCTCAAGGCTTGGAGTCATTGCTGATTTCCTTTCACAAACTAGAAACAATACAGCTCAAAAGTGAAATGAATCACTGGTCAGGAAGTTATCATGATACTAAAATCTTTCAGCTCAGGAAGCAGAGGCCACATGAGGAACCCTATATTGGTACCACTGAAATGTATCAGCCTTCAGGTGCAGGTCAAAGTGATGACTTTACCAAAGCACAGACTGTAGTAAAGATAGAAATCTGTACAACGGGAGACAATAATAGTACCCACTCCTTCGAACTGGGTGAAATTTAAAAATTTGAGTCCAGTGCCTAGTCTCTAGATAGTTATTATCAGAGGTAAATTTAATTCTTCAAATAAATCAATGAATTTGCAACTAAGTTTGTAAACTGTTATGTACCTAGTAATTTGTGGTGGATTTCTTAATTAGGGAAATAGAGTTTCTCTACGCAAAAATGTACGTCAGTAGCAAAAGTTGCAAGTTTACCATAAAGCTTGTGGAAACTTTTAAGGAAACACATTCCAGAGGATTTGCGCAGTTCTGCTAATAATTGTTGCAGCTTGGGTCCCTCTGCTCCTGGGAAGAAGGCAGAGAACAAGAGAGATACAAGGCCTGGGCAGAAATGCACCTGTGCAGGAGTAGAAATGCATCTTTGTCTTTCAGCGAAGACTGACAACTTAACTGTGGTCATGGAAACAGAGCCAGGAGCATTTTCAGTTAGTGCTGATTCCCATTTCTCTTGTTGGAAACTTCTCCTTGGTCCTTCCAGTCCTCAATATGAGGTGTTAAAACAGATTTTCAATCAGTGGGGAAAGGCCAATTCAGTTGCTCATTAAATTATGTTGTGACAGCTGGCTAACTATTTAGAAAAACAAAGTTATGACCCTATCTCAAACCAAAATAAACCATAAATGGGTTAAATATGGAAAGTAATAAAAAGACATGAAAATAAGCCCTGGCTGGCATAGCTCAGTGGATTGAGCGCAGGCTGTGAACCAAAGTGTCACAGGTTCGATTCCCAGCCAGGGTACATGCCTGGGTTGCAGGCCATAACCCCCAGCAACCCCACATTGATGTTTCTCTCTCTATCTCCTTCCCTTCCCTCTCTAAAAATAAGTATAAATAAAATCTTAAAAAAAAAGACATGAAAATATCAGAAGACAATACAGGTGAATAGTGATAGAACAATGTTATGGGGAAAAGCTTTATGACTAAAATGCTTGGAGCAGAAATTATAATGGGAAATGTGACTGCATTTAACATTTTTAAAGTGTCCTTTTATAAAAAAAACATAAAAAATAAGGAGAACAATAACTTAAGAAAAATAACTTTGATATATCAGATTAAAGAGTTAATTCTTCTCAGTACAGAAAAAGCTTTAATAAATGACTTAGGAAAGGATGACCTGTCCCTTCTTCTCCCCTGCCCTAATGTGGCCATGACCATTAACAAGATGCTTTACAAAGAAGAGAGATGTGTTGCTAATAGATATGAAGGAAGTTCAGCCTGGGATGGGGAAAGGGGGCCGGTTGAGGGGCTGGGTGGGGGTATGGTAGAGGGATTCAGCAAAAAAAGAGAGAATCATGGACACAGACAACACTGTGGTGATTGCTGGGAGGAGAGGCCTGGGGAGAGGTGGGAGCAGGCATGGAGGGATAAATGGTGATGGACCAAGACTTGACATGGGAAGGCAAAATGCAGTACAGTGTACAGATGATATGTTGTAAAATTGTGCGCCTGAAACCTATATAATTTTGTTCACCTGTGTCACCCCAATACACTCAATAAAAAGGAAAAAAAAGAAAGGTCAGCCTCACATGTAATCAACTGCTTTTCACTGATCAAGTTGTCAAAGATAAAAAACACGAATGCTCCATGTAAGAAAGCCCTGGGTAGGCAACACGCAACGTGTGTGTGCTCTGGCAGCGTGACCACACAAAAACTTTCTGGAGAACTATGGGCCATTAGACAATATTTTAGTGAAATGTCTTTGAAGACTTCTGACATATATTGTTGGGAACTGCCCTGCCTGGTTTCAGAATCTGTAACCGCCCCCCCCCCCCCCCACCACCAAGGTTAAGGCTAAGTGAGTGACCTTCAGACCATAAGCCACTAAGGAGACAAAGCTTATCTCCCTGGCAGAGGCACTGGCCACCTCTGCCTCTTTTACTTCACCCTGCCTAGCCTCCAGTGCTTGATCAGTTAGCCAATGATGGGTAAGGTTCCTCATGGGAGGGACAATCTAAGATAGGCAGGATCATGTGGGAGGGCCCCAGGGAAGGACTTGGGGGCTACAGAAAAGGGGCGATGGTCCCTCACCCCTTGGCTCTGACATAGTCTGAGTCCTCATTCTGTCTGTGAGAAGTCTCCTAATCTCCTGGCTGCCTTACTTCCCCTGCCTGACTTAAGCCTGAAACAATGCTGGTGGTGGGGGCAGCCCTGTGCTGGAGAGCGCAGGTTCCCTAGGGTGGTCAGGCCTAAGAAAGAATATGTAAAATCCTGTGAAATCTGCTTTGTTTAGAATGCTCTCAATTAAATGATAAGGGTCCAAGCAGGGAGTGAGTTTGTTCCCCAAAGTTTTATGGCCCTTTAACTATCTGACCCTGACTCAAAATAGGCCCTCTGAGTTCTTTGTATGTTATCTATTATTTGATCCTTACTGCCTGATAATGATTAATGAGCTTTATGTATACACCCCGTATTCCTCTGCAAATTGAATCCAATAAAAGCTTCTCAAGGCAAGGGTTGGGGCACTCTCCTCTTGAGAGGGTGGCCAAGGAGCTCAGAGGTTTGCTTTCCCCTTGAGAGAAAAATCACGCCATCCCTTTTCCTTCACAGGACTTAGTAGTCTTGTGAATTTATTTAGTCTCATCCATAACACCGAGGATACTGCAGGCCAGTGTCCATGTCAATTTATCCTTTGAAAACTATTGACAACATGCCTGGGTATTTAGATCAAGGCTGTTCATTGCTGCATAGTTTAGCATTTCAATATCCAAAGTTAAGGAGACATCTATCATCTGAGCTTGGTTAATAATTAAGGTGTTTCCACAATGGAATACTATGAAACTGTTTTTCTAAGTAATGTGCCACTGACAAATGACATTGCAATTAAAAAAATTACCCTGGCTGGCATAGCTCAGTGGATTGAGTGCGGGCTGGGAACCAAAGTGTCTAAGGTTTGATTCCCAGTCAGGGTACATGCCTGGGTTGCAGGCCATGACCCCCAGCAACCACACATTGGTGTTTCTCTCTCTCTCTCTCTCTCTCTCTCTCTCTCTCTCTCTCTCTCTCTCTCTCTCCCCCTCTCCCCCCTTGCTTCCCTCCCTAAAAATAAATAAATAAAATATTTAAAAAAAAGAAAGAAAGAAAACATCAGTACAATTTAAAACAAAATTATAAGACAGGAGTAAAGTATAAGTCACATTTATATAAAAATTCTGTATCTTGTTATGTTTAGCATGTGAGCACCCATACATGGGAAAATTAATAAAAGGTTAAAAACAAGCACCCTGAGGCCAGTCCTCCTTGGGACTGTCACGACCGTGAAAAACAAGAGATGACTGAAAAGCTGCCACAGGCTGAGGAGCTCAAGATGATGTGACATGTAAATGCAACATGTTATCTGGGACTGGATGCTGGGACAGAAAGAGGACGTGAATGGAACACTGATGACATGCAAATGAAGTTTGGAATTTAGTCAAGAGTAATCTATCAATGTCAATTTCTTGGCTCTGAGAAACGTGCTGCAGTAAAGTAAGCTGTGACAATGGAGGTTGCTGAGGGACATGTGGGAACTTACTGTACCATCCCTATAGCTTTTATGAAAATCCACAATATTCTAGAATAAGAAGTTTATTAAAAGTATCAAAACAGTTTCAACAAGAGTGTATACCTGAGCAATTCAATTAAGATGTGAGACATAAAGACTTCCAGACTCCATGAGTATAATGTTTATAATGACTATGCATACTATATAGTGAAGGATAAGCTGGTTTAAAAATGAAATGGTGCACTTCTATAAAGAGGTATATTTGTGAGCATGGTCTAATAAGAAAAAACAAATCAGTGTGATTCTATCTAAATGTCTTTTAAGTTGGTGATTTGTTTGCTTATTTTTATATTGTAATTTATAAATCAAACATATATTAATTATAAGATAAAAAATAATTAAAGATTAAAACATCCCCAAAGGTGAGTGTGGGGCAGGTGCAGTTCTCCAGTCTCTGGTCTTAAGAGTTGTGTTAGGGATTTCTGGGCCACGTGCCTGCCCCTGGAAACTTTGGGGCCACAGAAACTTTGTGCCTTCTTCTGGTAATTAATTTTAATAAATATTTTTTAAATTATGATTCAACATGTCTTGCCATTGCTTAGGTAAGTCCATTCAAGATAGAAGGGTAAAGATGAGAGTTTTGATGTAAATAAATAAAGAGAATAGTTTAACAGCATGAAACATAACTTCCTGCCAAACTGGTTATTTGTAACATGATTTTCAGAGGAAATGACAGTCAGCTGATGAGAGAAAACAATAAAATCACTCAACTTAAACACTGCTTTTGGAAAACTGAAGACAAAATATAAATAACCATTTTGTCTTGTTCATGTTTATCACACAATCACAGCTCCACCATATTTGGGATGAAGAGACTAATAACTGATTGCAAATGTGACTGATGTTTATTGTAATGCTTTGGACATGTATCCAAGTAATGCAATCTTCTCACATGTTTGTCTTGCCCAGAAATGAATTTGCTGGATGGTTTCCAAGCTGTAATTATACTTACAAAAATATAAATATCACATTCTCATGGATGTGCCAGTGGTTTTCAGCTTGTGGTGATCGGGCGATGTCCAGAGGAGGCATTGTGATATAGCTGCACACATCACTTATCCCAAGGGTCTCCTGCCCTCAGGCGCTTTGTTGAAAAATATACAAGAGGGGACTTCAAAGATGGAATTTATTTATAAAAAATTGTATGTTTATTATTATATGTTTAAACTTCAGTCACCTTCAAAATACTCCCATTTGATGCATCACACCTGTGAGACATTTCTTCCACTGCTCAAAATAGTCTTTGAACTTGTTAATTTTGATGTCCTTTAGTGCTTCTGCCTTTTTGTTTTGTTTTGTTTTACCTCTTCCACATGGGCAAAACGTTTCCCTATGAGAAATTGTTTTTATCCAAGAATCAAAAAAAGAGTTGTTTGGGGTGAGATCAGGAGAATAAGCAGGGTGAGGCACAGGGGTCATGCTGTTTTTGGTCAAAAACTGCTGAGCACTCAGCGCAGGGTGGGCAGGTGTACTTATAAATCATGCATCCTGAAATGGGCAAGCGCATTGAAAGGGTCTTTAAAAAAATTCACTGAGGCTGAACACAGCCTCTCACAACAATGCCAGCTGGTACGCTGATACAGATAGGTTCCTAGAACATTCACTTAGTGGGTGAAGTCTGTACTATAAGGGCCTTTCAGAAGATAATTCAGGTTTCAATGATTTATACCAGATTACAGTTACCAACAAGTCAACTGGTAATGATAACATAATATGTGAAGTACTGTAATTGGTGAAATTATAAGGGTTCATAGGAAATCAAAAGAGAGGCACCTCAGAACATGGATAGCTGGGTGCACAACAGGTAAGGTAAGTGGTACACCTAAAGTGAGGTTTGAAGGATGAGGAGTCATATCTTGGGTGAACACCAGATCAGGGAGAAGGAACAGTGTTCTGGGCCAAGACAGCTGCATGTGCAAAGGCCAGGCAGGCTAGAGAAAGCATGTGGGGGCCAGCATGATAGGGGAAGATCCCTGGGGTCTAGAGTGCCCACTGAGGGGTGAGAGCTGGGGCCACAGAGGAGGAATGGTCCATTATGAGGGGCCCTGAAAGCCAGAGTGAGGAGGTTGAATTTTATCCTGAGAGTGTTAGGGGCTGAATTGTGTCCTCCACCTTCTAATATGCATAGGTTGAAGCCCTAACCCCACAGTACCCCAAAACATGACTGCATTGGGAGATAGGGAACTTAACAAAGCAATTAACTCAAAATGAAGTCATTAGGATGAGGCCTAAGCCAATATGGCTGCAATCCTTAAGAGTGGCAATGAGGACACACAGTGGAAGACCATATGAAGACACAAAGAGGCCATGTGCCAGCCAAGGAGAGAGGCCTCAGAAGAACTCAGGCCTGCTGTGTGAGAAAATCACCTTCTGATATTCAAGTAACCCAGTCCCTGGTACTTGGTTGTAGAAGCCCTAGCAAACTCATACTAAGGGCAAGGAAGTGTTTTTGAACGGACAAAAAGGCAGGAGGAGGATGGTTAGACTTATCTTTCTGAAGAAGCACTCTGGCTGATGGACACAGGGATGGATAATGGTTGTGGCTGCTCTGAGGGTCAGTGCAGGCCATGCCTAGCACAGTCAGGAGGGGCAGCTTCCAAACAGATGATGTGCCCTCATGTTGTATACTACAAACTTCACAGTGCACAGTAGACAGGTAAATGAGTTGGAAATAAGTGAATAGATTCTAGAGAGATTTAGAAAATAGACTCAGTGGTTTTTTGAAGATTGGTTGGAAACCAGTAATAAGAGAAGAGAAGAGGTAAAGGACAAAGATATTTTTCAGCAAGTCGGTGGGGGGGGGGTCAGGGGAGCACCTACCAAAGACATAAGAAAACCAGAGGAAGAGTTAAATTAGGGAGAATGAGTGAGTCCATTTGGCTCAAGTTTGAGAAACCAAAGGGAGGTGTCCAAGTAGAGATTTTTCAAATAGGGAGTGGAAACATGAAGATATAGACTTTTATAATATATGGTTCACAATTTTGAAGGCCACTCTTTTAAACCACAGAGGTTGATAACAAGTTGATAATAGCACAGATGCTGATAAGAAATAATGTGTAAAATAAGAAATCAGTGTAGGAGAAATAAAAATAAGCATTGCTTTTAGGATCCAAACTACTCAGCTGAAAGCTTATTATAGGAGTGTAGTGCAAAGTAAGAAAAATACTGTCAATCACTCCCCTCTCCTTTTCTCCCCCTGCCCCCCTATCCTGCTCATGGTTCCAGGCACAGCTAGGGATCCTGGCCAGCTCCCTGAGGCTCAGGAGTGCCCTGAGTATGGAGACTGTGCATGGATGGGATTCCCTGTTTGTTCAGCAAACATTAGGGAACCTATAGTATGTCACATACTTTGCTAGGCTTCTGTTGATCCATGAAAACTGTCATGTTGCTCCCCATTCTCAGAATAATCCAGATATCTCATCTGTTGCGGGGCCCCCTGGAATTGTACTTCCAGTGACAGCATTTGGAAGAGCAAGGCTAAGCCTTTGCTGAATGCCCAGCTGAAGTTGTTTCAAGAATACATGTAGCTCTGGAAAAGAAAAAAACAAACACACTGCCCTTCCTCCTTTATTGTCTCACTTAATCAAGGATTAGCCATAAGGTACTGAGGTACCTTATGGTGTGCCATAAGGTGCATAAGGTACTTGGCATTTGGCAGTATCTGAGCTGAAGTTCAGACAGAACTACCTATAACATACTCCCCAAATATCTTTTTAAAACTTCATTAATATGTCTAAATCCTTTGGTCTAGTTATTAAAGAAGTTGGGTTTATGCATTATGCTTTGCAACAGGAAAAACTAGAATAGAAGAGGCTGCATAGAAACCACAGCTGACTGCCCAGTTTCTCTGTTCCTAGGAGGAGCCCTTTTAGGACCACAAGAAAGTAAGTGATGGACAACAGGACAGGAGACTTTTTTCTTGCTTGAGCTCGAAGTATTACGATTTGAGGACAGATGTAAATGTAACCCTTTACCAGCCCCAGACTGTGAGGCCCAGAAACACTTGGGCAATGTGAACTAAGCAAACATGTATTCAAATCCTTCTGAGATCTTGGGATAAGACTGCCTTGCTTTTTAAAAAAAGAATACTTATAATATGAAATAATCATTTATGTTGATCTTTCACTTTAAGATGAAAGTTTGTTCAGCTTAGCAACTCCAGCAAGAGCAAAAAATTCATATGCAGGAGATTACAGAAAAGCAGGAAGCTTTCTTTTGGCAGAAGAAATGGGAAATAGCCAGCCATAAGCATAATCGAGTAGTAAAATCTAGTCTGGAAGCAATGGGGAAATCCACAATCAGCTGCCCAACCACGTCTTTGTGATGGGTGGTGACACCAAAGGAGGAACTGGACTTGAACGGAGAAAAGGTTTAAAGTGATCTCTCCCAACTCAGGTAGAGTTACACCATCAAGCAACCATGGGACCATTTCAAGTCCTTTTATTATTTTGATTTCAGTCCAAATGGGAAGTCATCTGGGGCTGGAAGTTTTTGGTTATAGAGATATGAGAGATGTAACAAAATTTTATCTAGAAGAAAAATCCACAAACTGAAATTAATTCTCAGAAATATAGTCTGCATAGATGGATGCACCACTACCCAGTGTTCCTTGCCCTTGTCTTCCCGTCATATTCAACATAGACAAGCCGCCTGAAAAACAGCCAGATGTCTTTTTGAGTGAACTGAGATTCTGCATCCAGTTCTTACAAATCAGCTATGAGGAGGGCAAAACTGACGGTCAGAAACCCACTGATAACAGGCAAATTCTTCTGAACCCTTTTGAACAGTGTTCTTAAAGGGGATGTGCATACAGACAGTCCAGGACATGTAGGTAAAATGCAGATTCTGATTCAGAATATCTGAGGTGGGGCCTGAGGTTTTCTATTTCCAAATGATGCCAATGCCATTGGCCTATGTCACACTTTAGGGAGTTGACATTTCCTATAACACCCCATAAATATCATCACCTTTTCCACCCAGAAATGCAAGAGAAGACTATCAGCCACAGGGCAGTGGTTTTCCTGGGGTTGGGCATGGGTTTAATTTTAGGCTGCCTATACACCATGGTTGAGCTTTAGAGATAATTACCAATTTAAAGTAAAAAAAGATCAGTGTCAATTGTTGTAATCCCAGCTATCGTGAGTTTTAAAAACATCATGTTTTAAAATACCAACTTTTCTTAGGACTCTACAATTATTATTAGGACAAAGCCTGGTGTGTGAAAAGTATTGTCAATACATCACACAACAACAATAGGAAGAGCAACAACAATAATAAAGTTTGGTGTGTTCTAAACCTTGAGGCATTGGGCAAGGTTTAGACATCATACATAAATGGTTTATGTATGAATATACATACCTAAATACATATAAGGTTTATCACACATACATAAATTTAGAAAGAAAACATCCTTTCTTCCGGAATGAAAGTCAGAAGACTAAGCATTTAGATAAGACACATTAATATGGACAAAGGTGGATCAGGAAACCACTATCTTTGCCCCACATGCTGTGTATTGCAGAAACCAAGAGAAAGAAAGTATATAGTGGTGAGCATGTGACAGAAGTCCCTGCTATCACTGGCCTGGAAGAATGTTCAGATCTTGAAACATAAGGAAAATGTCAGCATCTCTAAGGAGGTTCGAGTTGGAGTTATTTGTAAAGTTAAAATATGAGAATCAAATTATGAACCTGGGAGACTTGTTTCTTTTTCTCCATAAAAGCACCAGACAAGAAGTTAGGTTAAGACTAAACTGGAATGAAAATCAAGCTAAAGAATGAAAAAAGATGCTCTTTTTTATCTTAATAAAAATAACTGGGATTTTTCTATACTGTTAGTCTCATATATGAAACACCTTTAAATTGTGGTTAAATT
Source organism: Phyllostomus discolor (assembly GCF_004126475.2). Classification (NCBI taxonomy): domain Eukaryota; kingdom Metazoa; phylum Chordata; class Mammalia; order Chiroptera; family Phyllostomidae; genus Phyllostomus; species Phyllostomus discolor. The sequence goes on along the minus strand of NC_040910.2, from coordinate 66,735,326 downwards.
TGGAATTCATTTGAATCCAGTCTTTTCTTGGCCACTCAAGAATGATTCAATTGGTTACTGTTTCTCATTTCTTTGAACTTCTGATCATGCCACAGTACTGTTTTAAAGAATATTCATGGATTTCTCCTGCCTAAGAGATAAAGCCCAAAGTCTTCACATTAAAGGCTTTCATATCATAGGGCTACTTTCTCTTCAGTCTCATATCTTTATGATCTAGAAGCTCCAGATTGTCCACTAGTTGCTAAGCACACCCTTTACCTTCTACCTACTGTCCATTTATTTACCCTCAATACTACCTTCTTCATGAACTTTCCGAAGAGCATAGCCCCAGGCAGAATGAATCACCTTCTTCTGCTCCCAAATCCTCTGCTCCCAGAATCATTTGCTCCCATTACTGGCCCAGCATGGATCCCACTTCCCCTCATAAGCTGTATGTGTGACTTGCTGTGTAGACCATGAGAAGCGTAAGAACAGGAACTGTGCCTATTCATTTTTATACCTCTGACAGCTAACATAGAGCCTAGCACATGGTAGATATTCCAGAAATCTTAGTAGAAAAATTTTGTTTAAATGAATGAATTTTTAATGGCATCTACAAATTAAATGACTAAGCAGCCCTCTAAATGGTGGATGCTTTTTTGTCTGTTTTATATGTGTAAGCTTATTTAACAGGTCACAAATAAAGAATTTTATACATTTTTTAAACCTAAGTCTTTCCAGGTTAGGCTGACTGATTAGGCATATGTTTTTAATATCCTCCCCTTCCAACTATCCATACACCACCATTCTCCCACAGAGAAAAATTAGCAATAAATAAATAAATAAATAAATAAATAAATAAATCTGCATCAGGTTTATAAAAGGGGAAGGGACTTATCTTCAGGAAAACAACTGTGAAGGATTTCTGCTAAACATAATGCAGATATAAGGGGTTAAATGGAAGCCACCCACAATTTAAGAGACATGCAATGCAGCTCCCACCTGAGCAAAAACTGGAAAAGCACCTTGAAGTGAGCATCAAAGGCTCCCTGTACAAGGCCTTAGTGGACTACTCTATAAAGGGTGCTAAAAGGGTGCTGGAAGAAATGAGAAAGTTGAGACCAGTTGATAAAGTTGACAATATCTTTAAATAGTGATTCAAATAAACAAACTACATGTAAAACAAGAATCATGAGACAGGGAAATTTGAACATGGACTGGATACTTAATAATTTCAAGTAATTACTGTTAGAGGGACTTTGGTTATGATTTTTTAGAACAAGTTTTCATTTTTCAGAGGCACATGCTGAAATACAGTTCTCATCACTCCATCTTTGCAGATTTCACTACTGGCTGCACCTATCACTCATGGTGCTCCCACTGTCATCAAGGATGGGAGCAGAGTGGTGAGAGCTTGGAGCCACCCAATACCCATGGTCCCACCTGAGGTCCACACAGTGATGTTCTGTCTTCTTGTTTGACCTCTTGTAATGTAACAAGTGCCCCTTTCAGTGTTTAGTGTCATGTTTTTGCATTGTGCTCTTTGCTGGTGACTTTCTTCTTTAAAAAGGCCCTCAAGTATAGTGCTGAAGGACTATCTGGTGTCCCTCAGCACAGGAAAGCTGTCAGGCACCTTATGGAAAAACAAGTGTGTTAGATAAGGCTCATTCAGTTATGAATTATAGTGCTTTTGACCATGAGATTGATGTTTATAAATCAACAATTTATGATAAATAAGGTGTCATTAAACAGACACATACGTAAAAGAGTTGTGTGTTAATTGGTTGACAAAAATCTTGTGACCAGAGCCTCCCAGGAACTTAACCCTGTATTTTCCCAAGAGCAATGATTCAGTGCTCATGAGACTTTAAGAACATAGCTACCATTAATAATAAGAATCAGTCATAAACATGGATGAAATAAGACGAGTTTGAAATTTGCTTCAAAATAATTTGAAGTACTGAAAGTGAAAATATAAATGAAATAGATTGGCCATAAATAAATTGTTGAAGGTGTGTAAAAGGTATATGAGTGTTCATTATACTATTCTCTGAAGTCTGTATATATTTGAAATTTCTCATAACAAAAAGGTTTTATTTTTAAAAGAGGGAGAGAGAATAGCATAGCAGAAACATAAGTTTGGCTTTTCTTCAGACACTAAGAAAATCATTTAGTGCATTATATAAAGAAATATAATTATTTAGAAGTGGAATAAATTAAATTTCACATTAAGTATAAACGATCAAGTGCCATGTAAAGTTAAGTATATACAAACCTGCAAAGATAGTGAACGAGTGTGGGCTTTATAAATTGTAAGGTAATATGGAAACCTACATGTTGTTTTTAGAAAGTAAAAAGAGAGGCAAGAGACATCTAAATAGAAGACTATGTTCTGCCATTTAATTCTAATAAAGCTCAGTTTCTAACCTTCCCTCTTATTTATCCCATTAATAAACCTGTTTCAAGCCCCTGGGGCAGCTGTGCTCCCACCTGCCCCCACTCGGTCTCTGAGAGTTCATACCAGACAAATGCAAACACTAATGCCCCATGTTATCAGTGCCTATTTCCACTACAGTGCCTCCTTACCTTGCTCTTAAGCCCTCTGACACTAATTCAACAGTTACTTTTGCCAAACTAAAACCTCTGCATCATTCTGTTCTCCCTCACTGCCTACAATGGTGTTTTCCAAATGCATTCTGAGGGGAAGTTCCAGAGAGATTTGCCAAGACATCCAAGGGCAAGATGAGCTAAAGGACCCAGAGCTGCCACAGCAGCATAGAGCAGCACCACTTCTAGGATTTGGGTTTGTAAAAGATTTTGCAAGGAGGAAAAAAAAGTCCTGCTTCTCAGGGAAAAAATAATTCAAGGAAGGTAAGCTTCTGAGACTCATTTTATAATGGGTGAATGTGAGGGCTTGATATATACATGTCACAGCTGTTCGTGATGAGCCCAGCTCACTCAGGTGAAAGACACATGTTTCATTAGGTTTTCTTCAGAAACTAGGCCCTTCTGCAGCCAAAATCAACAGTTTTCTCCGAAATGTTTAGCACTGGCCAGATTTTTTTCACAGAGGTCTGTGTTGTTTAAGAGTCTTCAACTTGAGAAAAATTTGGAGAACCCTAAGAGATCTTTGAATCATCATCCTCATTACTCTTTCTTGAGAGCCTTGTGTATACCAGTCATGCATGAATTACTTTGTATTATTGTTTTATTAAGCCCTCTCAATAAACTTGCAAACCAAACGGGAGCATCCTCATGTGTTAGCCCACTTTCACAGGCAAGTGGCAGAGGTCCAGCTCTAATTAGCTTAACCCACATTTGCCAGGTGAAGAAATTCAGGGAGGATCCCATCTCCAGAAAAAGGAAAACCCAGGGCTCCAAAGCCCATAGAGTATTAATTGCCTTCTCTCCTCTTGGCTTCCATCTTTACTTTAGCTTATACCCTCTAGAGATGGTTGCTTTCCACGCTCTCCATGAAAGCAGGGACCTTGCTTTTTTATTGCAACATTCCCAGCAGTTAAAGCAATGCCTTGCGCATGGAAGGTGCTAAAAATATGTCTGTTGAATGAATGGATGGGATACAATCATTAAGTCCCATGACTCTCTGCTCATGGCAAAGACACTGTGTGGTTTCCTGGTGTACAGTGTATCACTTCGAGCACTGAGCAGGCCCACCTCCACAGCCTCCCTCTAGCCAGCTTCAGAATGGCCTCCATTATCACACCATTACTGTTGGGAACTGCCCTGCCTGGTTTCAGAAGCTGTAATTCCCCCAGGGCTAAGGTTGAGTGAGAGACCTTGGGACATAAGTCACTAAGGAGACAAAGCTTATCTCCCTGGCAGGGGAGCCAACTCTGTCCCTTTTACTTTACCCTGCAATGCGTGATCGATTCACCAATGATGGGTAAGATTTCTCAAGAGAAGGACAACTTAAGATAGGCATGATCACAGGGAACCCCAGAGAAGGACTTGGGATGATGTAGCAAAAGGGGGTGATGGACCCTCACCCTTCGGCTTTGACATAGCCTGAGTCTTCATTTTGTCTGCAAGGAGTTTCCTAATCTCTTGGCTGCCTTACTTCCCCTGCCTGACTTAAGCCTGAAACAATGAGAGGGCAATGCAGCCCTGTGCTGGAAAGGGTGGGTTCCTGGGGGATCAGGCCTGAGAAAGAATACATAAAATCCTGTGAAACCTGCTTTGCTAAGAATGCTTTCAATTAAATGATAAGGGTCTGAGCAGGAAATGAGTTTGTTTCCCAGTTTTGTAGCCCCTTAGCTAACAGACCCTGACTCAAAATAAGCCCTTGTAGTTCTTTGTTATCCATTGTTTGATCCTTACTGCCTGACAATGATTAATGAACTTTATCTGTATTTCTGTGCAAAATGAACCCAATAAAAGCCCATTAAGGAAAAGGATCTTGGTCCTTCTCCTTTGAGAGAATGTCCACTTTCCTCCCCAAGCAGATCATGTCTTGGTAGACTTATTCTCATCTGAGGCAGGTGGGGGGGCTCTGCGGGCAAAGCTCCCCCACATATTACATCTTCTTTCTCACTTGCAGCTATCACTCCAAAAGTTCTTTGTTTGTTTGTTTGTTTGTTTTTGATGTGGTATTTGTGAATCTAAAGGTAAAATGAGAGAACATTATCTCTCCGTGAACTGCATGGGCAGGTATGCACATAGAACTGTCCTGACTTTTGGTGATCACAGAGGCCCTTCCGCTTAGTTAGTGGCAGTCCCCTTAGTCGCAGTCCACTGAGGAATCTCACCACACATCTATAATTTTCACTTGAAAAAGAAGCATCCTCCCATGGGCTGGGTCCTGAAGAAATTCAAGTACTTAACCTTGGACTGCCCAGATAAAATGAAAGGTTTGGACAAAAAAAAATTAACGCATCATCTGGTTTATTATAAACTTCTGATTACCTATTTTTATTGCTCATCTTCACTGACTCCCAGCACTGTCAGTATTTGTTCACTGCTGGGGGCCAAATCCAGGGTGTTCCTCTACGTTGGTCTCAGGAAAGCATTCCAATACTGCTCTTAAGAAACTATAAGACCCCAGCAGGCTTTCTAGAGAAGAAAACAAACAATAAATAATATCTAATATTTATATTGTATAATGTAGAACTTATTAAAATATGTAATGCCAGGTAGAAAAAAGGAATAGAAATAGAGCAATGTTGTCCAGTAGATGTTTTTAATTTCTTTTTTTTTTAAGATTTTATTTATTTATTTTTAGAGAGGGAAGGGAGGGAGAAGGAGAGAGAGAGAGAAACATCAATGTGCGGTTGCTGGGGGCCATGGCCTGCAACCCAGGCATGTACCCTGACTGGGAATTGAACCTGCAATGCTTTGGTTCGCAGCCCACACTCAATCCGCTGGGCTGTGCCAGCCAGGGCCTTAATTTGTAATAGTTACCTTTAAAATGTAAAAATAAAATGGTGGCCCTGGCTGGTATGGCTCAGTTGGTTGGGTGTCATCCTGCAAACTGAAAGTTTGTGGGTTTGATTCCCGGTCAGGGCTTAAGCCTGGGTTGTGAGTTTGGTCTATAGTTTGGGTGCATGTAAAAGGTAAACAACCAATGTTTCTCTCTCTCATTGATGGTTTCTCTCCTTCTCTTTCTCCCTTCCTTTCCCTCTCTCTAAAATCAATAAAAGAAAAAAAATTTAAAAAAAGAAGTGGTGAAATTAATTTTAATAATACATTTGATAAAAAACAAATACATACAAAAATAGCCAATGTGTAGTGAATATAAACAGTGAGATATTTTACACTATTTTTCATAATAAATCTTCACAATCCACTAAAAAAGTTTTGAAACCAAAGTGTGTTTTACATTTACAGCATATTTCATGTTAGAGTAATACTAAATTTTCAGCAAAGTGAAATGTAGTCCCACCAAACAATAAAGTTGTTCAACAGGACAACTTTTCACATGCCTTTAGTCTTTAAATTTAAATTAAAAACAATTAAAAATTCAGCGGCAGTAGTCACATATATCAAGTACCCTATGACCACATGTGACTAATGGTCAGCACATTAAATGGGGAGCTCTGGGGCCAAGGGGGACACTGTCATGATGAAGTCAGGATGGCCTTGTGTGACAATGACACACTCAGCAGACCCATGAATGGAATGAGAGAGGGTGTCTGCCGAGAGGCGAGGAGGCAGCATTCCAGGAAAAGAGATTAAAATCTGCCAAGGTCCTAGGAGTAGGATGGTGAACATCAAACCACGTGGAAACTTTATTGTCACGACCTTGGGAGGCTAACGACTGGTTCTAAGGACGCCATCATTGGGCAGTATCTTTTTGGTGTTTGGGACACAAGGTTCCTGAAATATGCCTTGCTTCCCCTTCCTGCTGTTCACTACAACAAAGCATGAGACTCATCTCTGTTTGAGAAATAAGTAAGAAGTTAAAGGCTCTGGGTCTGGTCTTAGGGCAGAGCCAGTTGCCTCCTGATGGCTTTGTGGTGTGCTCCACTAGTGAGACATTAAACGGACACAGTTTCTGTATGACACCTGGCAGATAGGTGCTGCTTGCTCGCTCTCACCCCGTCCCTACCCTCCCCCCCAGCCCCTGCCCTTGAGAAGGGTTCATGGTGGCCGGCCATCTGCATTTAGCTAATCTCAGTGGTATTTTTCTCTTGGCAGGCTTCTAGACAGCTGACACCTTTGACAGCGATATCAGAAGTAGGTTCCCAAACAGCACTGTCCAGAGTCCACTCAGAGAATCTGAGCAAATGGATGAAAGCCTTTCTTATCTTTGCTCTTTCTTAGGCAAGTTAGACAGAGGTGTGTAAGCTGCTGAGTAATCTCAACCAGGGACAAAAAGTCTAGAGGAACCAGATGACCAGGAGCTGAAAGGCCTCTCAAGTGAGCCCTGAGGCAGGGAGCACACAGAGCACGGGTGACAAGTCGGGGCACAAATGATACCAACTTCATGTATATGGAAGGCCTTCTATACCCCAAAATACCTAAGAGTGTCCGGTATTGCTGCAATGAAGAAGGAAGATCCAAGGATGTAACATAACAAAAATAGATTTTGTTAGGGTATTTGGTTGAAAGCTTTTTTACCTTTTATCAAAATTATCTTTGATTATTTATGTTAGTTAAAAGTTGCAGAATAATAAAAAGAGGCTTAATATCACTAAACATCAGAAAATGCAAATCAGAGCCAGAGTAAGATATCACCTCACACCTGTTAGAATGGCTTTCTTCAAAAAGCCAAAACAAACAAACAAACAAAAAAACAACAATAAAAAAACAGGTACTGGCAAGGATGAGGAGAAAGGGAACTCTGGTGCACTGTTGGTGGGAGTGCAGCCACTATGGAAAAGAGTGTGGAAGTTTCTCAAAAAATAAAAAATAATACTACCGTAAACAATTCCACTTCTGGGTATTACCTCAAGAAGATAAAAATCTCCATCTTAAAGAGATATCTGCATTTCCAAGTTTATTGCAGTGTTAGTTACAATAGCTAAAACATGGAAATAAATGGTGTCCGTTGACGGATGAATGGGTAAAGAAAATGTGCCCTGGCTGGTGTGGCTCAGTGGATTGAGCACTGGCCTGCAGACTAAAGGGTTGCCAGTTTGATTCCCAGTCAGGTCACATGCCTGTGTTGTGGGCCAGGTCCCAGTTGGGGGTGTGTGAGAGGCAACCACACATTGATGTTTCTCTCCCTCTCCTTCTCCTTCACCCTCCTTTCCCCTCTCTCTAGAAATAAAAAATAAAAGAAAGAAAATATGATACACAGAGGAGTAGGCAAAAGTAGGTTGACAGTTGTGAGTACATGAGAGTTTAATCTTGTATTATTATTTATAATTATTGTATTATTTTTCATACAAACAGCTGTATCAAATCAATACATTATATACTTTAATACAATGTTACATGTCAATTATATCTCAATAAAGTTTGGGAGAAAGTTGTAAAACCAAAAAGCTTGTAATTTTTAAAGTTTAACAGTAGTACTGCCCCACCTCTCAGTCCTCATTAGCCTTGATGAAGATGGATCCAGAGATGGTTTGAGCAGGCCTGACCCCAACCCACCCCCATTAATTAAAGCCCTGCGAAAGTGAGCATGTGCCTGTCTTGTTCGCCAGCTAGTCCCCCAAACCTCAAAAATGTTTGTTGAATATTGAAGGGTCAGTGTCATGTAAGAAGTCTTTGCCCAACTACTGGACGGAAGAAGAAATGCAGAAAACAGAACCACGTGCCTCAGAGAGAAGAAAAGGCCTTTACAAAATGAGACCCTGGAGGCATTTCTGGAGTCGCCTGAGGAAGGAGGTTCTGGGCAGTATAGAAAGCTACTTTGCAGTACCTCCAGGGACACAAGGGACGGGGGAGTGTAATAGCACCTGCCTTTGTAGGTTGGAGATGCTTTAACCAGCAGATAAGTCCACCTTGAGGTTTGAGAAGTTAGACAAACCAAGCACTGGACTCAGCCCTGTGCCCTCCTTGACCATTTAGCACTAAAGGTGATCACTAGACATTCCCCTCCAGGACAAGCGGCTGCAGGCTGGGAAGAGAGCTCAGAGCCACACCTCCTCTCTGCCCTCAGGGGACAACTGCAAAGGTGGGAAGCAAATGGTTTCCCTTGACCCTCCAGTCCAATAGTGTGTTTCTCTCTTCTGACCTCCCAGGATAATATCCAACTGCTGTCGGGTAAGAGGGTGAGCAGACTACCTGCGCCCCTGTGAGAGGAAGATTTCCCCTCCAGCTTAGGAAGAACTTGTTAACCTCCATAGATTTGCATGCCACAGGCAGCCTCCTGAAGTGAGGTCCACGACCAAGCCTGAGGGACCCTGTCCACAGCCTCATAGAGGGAAAATCACCTGGGGAGAATTCCAGCTCAATGCTCTACCTCTCTGTTAAGAACACACCTTTGTGGCAGAGCCAGCATCTCTGGCCAGAGGCAAATGGCCTGGGCACAGGGCACTCATGGCCCACTCGAACCTGTAAACTGAGTCCAGACCACAGGGCCTGGGGTTCCCCTGCAAGTAGGGTATTCATATAACTTACCATGCAAACTAGGACACTTTTACAAGTGAAAGGGAACCATTACGATAATGGGCACAACAGGGCTGATAGGCAGTTGTGCTCCCTAACTAGCATACACCATTAGTAAAAATGACCAGCCTTATAGAAGAATCTATAATTCTAAACAATAACATTTATTAATGGGCTTGATATCTGCCTGGAGCTATAAAAGGATGGCCAAGGACTCTAGCAAGATATGTAACAATGTGCTGTCACATAGAGACCCTAGGCTGGAACTCCAGTGCATAGAGAACACCTGATGGGGGTTGTGGTTAAGGGAGGCTCAGGGTGGAAGAGAGAGGTGAAGTACCAAGAAAGTGAGGGTAGGAGGAGGCATGTTTCAAAACTGCATTTCCATGCACACTTTCAAACACCCTTAAAAATAAGACTAAGAAAGTCTCAACTGCCATAGCAAATTCTGTAATTTTCTTTTATATGGAGTGATTTGGGGAGTGTCTGGAGTAGATGTATGGATCCCCTGCCTCCACAGCACCATCACTAAGCCACACCTCCGTGCTGGCACAGCCAAGATTGACAGACATCTGGATCTCAAGTCCTCATCTGTAAAGCCAAGCAGACAGGCCTCTGCCACTGGGTTTCCATCCAGCTTGGGTCTCTGTGACTTCACTCTTCTCCTGACCTACAGCAAAGCAGCTGGCATCATGCCAAGCCTTTGCAGCCTACCAGAGTGATTCATTTAGTAATATTTGTAATCTTTGAAAGATGAGGTTGCCCCATAAAAAGGAGTTAGAAAATAACCATGACTTTAGTAATGTGTTAGCACGCATACCTAGGAGTCTGTCCTGTCCAAACAATTTTATGATCGCCTGCCTTCTTACTTTCTTCCACTGGCTCCCTATACCCCCCTTCTGGGGCTCCTAAAGTCAGACTCACCCTGGAATAGTTTGCAAGTTCTGTCCTTTCTGATTGGGCCCATCTGAATGGAGCCGTCACTACTGTCTTTACAAATGGCATTTCCATTAACATTTCTATTTCTGTCCATTTGGGGCACCTAAAGATTTCCCACCAAGATTTACATCAACTATTTTAAGAAAGTGCTTTTAAAAAGCCAATGCATTGGCTAAGTTTAAATCTGACTTTCTCAAGGGATGTTTAAAAGAAATACACAAGGTTTTTTTTTTTAAAGAACCTTGTAAGTTCAAAATAACATTCCAAAAAGAGTCACTAGAAAAACATTCAGAGTAAGAGGAAAAAAATCTTTTTTTTTGCATTTGTGGCAGGCAGACCTAGCTTCATCCTAATGTTCTATGTTTGCTTTTTGACACAGAAAAGTCAAATAGCCATAAGAGTCCGATAATAATTGAAAGAAAAATGGGTTGTGCTTCTTGTATCTAGAATACTTACAACAGAGGGAGGAGTTAAGCTTTTCTAGACCCATTCAATAGGCTAGGAGATTTTGACAAACAGCAGAATGAAGGCAGAGCTTTGGAGATTCTCTTAGATCTTACAGGAGCAGTGTTAGGGCTATTATTTGTTTTCCGATCCTCACTCAAGGACATTTTTTCATTGCTTTTTTAAAGAGAGGAAGGGAGAGAGAGAAACATCGATGAAGAGAGAAGCACTGGTCAGTTGCCTCCCCCGTTACATGCCCAGACCAGGGATAGAACCCACAACCTAGGTATGTGCACTGATTGGGAACCATACCTGAAGGATGCTTCAGGTATGGGATGATGCTCCAACCAACTGAGGCACACCAGCCAGGGCAGAGCCATTCTTAAACTATGCACACTGGAACTCTCCATCAGGCTGATGACCCACAGGCTTCTGATGCCAAAGACTGATGGAGTGACTGATAGGATTGGACAGCTGCCAATCAGGAAGATAAGCTGTGGGTGATTACATCACTGATGTGGTTGCTGCCCTGGGCATAGAGACAGATCTCTGTGGGCAGAGCAAGGTGAGTGGTACAACAAGGAGAATTAGGTCTTGCTGCTAAGACTAAAAAACCCTCATAATAGTGGGCTAATCATAAAGAATCCAGGGGGAGCCTCAGGGGTAGTATGATGGGGCTATAGTGTCATCAGGGACCTTGGCTCTTTACTATCTCCTGTGCTGCCTTGAGCACATGACTTTTATTCTGCAGGTGATCTCATGATCTTAGACAGCTGCCAGGCTTCTTACTTTTGGCATTCCAAAGTAGATGGAGAGCGGAACGAGGGAAAGTATGCCCCCCTCTCTGTTAGATGTCCCAGGAGTCTTGTGCAACATGGCATTATGCCTCATTGGTCATAGTTTGGTCACCTGCTAGCTGCTTAACTACTAGCTGCAATGGAGGTTGGGAGTTGCTAGTTCAGAAGCATCCCCAGCAGTCTCTTTCACAAACAGAGACTGCAGTGGGCCTTTCATATCTTCCAGAAGTACCCACTTGTCTAAAATTAGCATTTTAGACTGCAAAAGGCTCTGTTTGCTCACCATGGAACATTAAAAAATAATCTGGAAGGTTGAAAAGAATACCATTTTCCCAGAACTATAATAAATAGTGAGTGTTTAATCCTTAAAATAGTAAGCAAGAGTATCTTTTGTGCTTTCCCTGGAAATGAATGAGAAAAGAAGGCCCACGTTATAATGTACTAACTATGCGATGTCCTAAATTCACATCTGAAGCACAATGAGAAAACCACTGGCTTCTAGAGAACCTATGGCCAGTGCTTCAAGCACTCATACTAGAAATCCCCAGTTGCTATAATCCTACCCAGAATGTCGGCAGTGGTGTGGGTCTGGCTGGGAGGGGTAGATGCTAAGGGGGAGGTGATGGTGGTAAAACTTGTCTTCAAGATACATTTCCATAACAATATGATGTCCAGGATTTGTTCAAAATCTAGCGAGTTCTAGTTTAGTAACCCGTACTCCCATGATGAGGCAATGTTGTCATATGAGGCGGTCCAGTGCTGGAAACATTTTTAATTTTCCTGCACAACCAGTGCTTACAGAGCAGGTGCCACCCACAGGATTTGGCTGTATTCACGCAGCATTCCACATGGGGCTGCTGCCCAGGGGGCCTGAGGTCTTGACTGCAAGGGTTCAGTGGGTCTTTCAGCTTAAGTGTTCCTTTCCATTTTAACAGATGACATGGAGAGGGGTTCTTTCACACCAAAATATATCCTGATGAAAATGAAGAAGCTATTTGAGAATGACTATGTCTGTTATTTATATGCAATGGAAGAAAATACATGCTGGTCACAAAACCATTGACCAAAATCATCAGAAGAGACTCCAATGATCAGGCATTGGTGGGGTTTTATAAATTGTTTCTCCAGCTTTATCATGGACAAATAAAATTAGAAGATGCGTAAAGTGTACAGCATGATGATTTGATATCTGTATACATTGTGAAAGGGTTCCCCCCATTGGGTTAATTAACATATTGAACATCTCACATTTACCTTTCCTTTTTTTGTGTGGGGTAGTGGTTGGTGAGAACATTTAAGTTCCACACTCATAGCAAGATTCAGTTATATGACACAGTGTTATCAACTACAGCCACCATGCTGTGCATTAGATCCTCGGACCTTATTCATCTTATAACTGAAAGTTTTACCCTTTTTCCAAACTCTCCTTATTTCCCCCACTCCCAAGTCCTGGCAGCCACCTCTCCACTCACTGCTTGAATTTGAGCCCACATATTTCACACTCTCTTCAGTAGGTAGGTTGTTGATGTGATTAACAGGGAAAACCATCTCGGTCTTTTCTCATTCCTAAGACACAACCTGATGCACACAAATAGGTTCAGGGACCTCCTGAAATTTCACATCTAGTTGTGTATTTGCCATGGGAACAGGAAGCTCATCAGATTCTCAGACAGGTCTGTGGTCCTGAAAACCACACCCCTGTGTTTTATACTTCAGCAATGCAGGTCTCCCAAAGGCCAGACCCATGAGGTTCCCTCCTCCCTCCACACCTGCCAGAGAACAGAGCAAAGAGGCATTCCAGGTGGAGAGAGCAGTGCTGTGACCCTGTAAACTCCTGCTGAGTCTTAATATTCCAGCCTTAATATTCTCTAAGACAAAGCCTGTCTTAGAGAAGACAAAACCTTCTGAGTCCTTTAAGCAGATGTAGGCCGCCTTCCCCCAGGTTGTGCTGTTGGAACCTTATTTTGTCATATCATGCTGTAATTGTGTGTATGATTGTTCCCCACTTGTCTGTGAAGCCTCAGAGGCTCAGACTGCATGTCTGTATTGCCTAGTACTGCCACTAGCACATTACAGACAAATGGATAGACTTCTTTCATTGTCATCCACTTCTGCCCCCTATAAGATTATTCATTGCTTTAACCTAGAACTAATATTAATTGCAATGCCTAAAACTGTTGAATGTTAGGCTCTAAAATAAATAATCTCGATTAACTGAACTCTAGTCTATCTATTTCAGTTTTCTCTGGATAACTTCTAGAGCTGCAACTATATTCTGTTAGTGGGCCTCACTTGGTTTGTGAGTAACAGTGCTTTCTCTTTGATGGGGGCTATTTTGTGCTTTGGCCTTATTGTAGAAAGAAAACTTCCGGTCTCAGACTTCTCTGAACCTGGCCCTACTTCTCACAAGTTGTTTTGCTCCCGCTCCTTTACTTGGCCTTCTGTCAATTGCAGATCCCCATGCTCAACAGTAACTAGATTTAAAAAACTGTTTGGTCTCCTTGGGATTTTACTAATTTTGACTTCACAATGCTGACTTGCATGTTTTAAATTTGTGTGTCTCTAAGCATACTCCCAAGAGCTGATAACCCTCCTTTGCCATGCTGACAGGTCATCAAAGAGGGAAGAGTGGGGAGAGGAAAGAGTTACTGTCCCACATGCTGTGGGTTTGCCTGCCCAGATCAGTATTTTGGATGAGGCTCATTATTTGTGGAAATGGTGTGTTCCACAGACAAAAATAACTTTTTTAAAAAAAGAACATCTCTGTACCCTCTTGAAATCATCTCAGAGTGAATTCAAGATTTCTCATGAAACAGAGAAACCTTTAGTATGGCTCAAAGGGGTCCTTATGTACTTGGCCATGGCACATTAAGTCTAATCTAGGCCACTTGAGGGTCCAGAAAAAAACTGGTAGATGCTTAATGGAGAGGTATTGAGAATGCAGGTCGAAGAGGGAAACAGGTTTTCTGTTTGGAGTCATACAGCCATGGGAAATTCTCCCTTAAGGACCATAAACAACCAAAAAGAAATAATTGAAAGAGAAGATTATGAGACCTTTCCCTTACCTGATTTTAAGCTACATAAAAAGGATAGCACATTTTACATAATAAATCAAAACACATGTCAACATCCCATGAAATTCAGTTAAGGGAAAGAGAAAGAGAAGAAGAAAAAGAAAGAAAAGGGAGGGATGAAGAGAAAACAGCAGAGAAAAAGGGAGAGAGAACAGACATCTGGGAAAAATAAGCAGCCCTTACTTTGTGCTGGACACTATTCTAAATGATTTAAATACGTCGATTGCTTTAATCGTTATAACAATGCACAAGGTCCATGTTGTTACCCTCTCTGAAGAAGGGGAGCACAAAGAGATTAAGTAACTTGCCCAAAGTCAAGACAGCCTATGGGTAGAGAAAATGGAATTGGAACCCAAGTAGCCAGACTCCAGGGCTGACGATGGGATAATGTGACTGTCGGCAGGTGTGAATGAGGGATTGGGAAAGCTGAGCTATCCTGACCTATGCTGTAGACTGACTATTTACATTTCCTCAGAATTCATATGTTAAAACATAACCCCCAGGGTAATGGTATTAGAAATTGGGGCCTTGGGGAAGTGATGAGATCATGAAGGTGGTCCCTTATATAAGGGGTCCTTTATATAAGAGACCCCATAGAGCTCTCTTACCACACCCCACATGTGATGTAACAGCCAGAAGACAGGACCTATGAACCAGGAAGTGGGCCTTCACCAAATATCAAATTTGTTGGTGCTCTTGGACTTGCTCTTGGACTTCCCAGCCTCCAGAACTGTGAGAAATAGATTTTGTTGTTTGTAAGCTACACAGTCTGTGGTATTCTATGACAGCAGCCCCAAGTGAGCTAAGACACCAAGGATGACCTATCACAAATCCCATTCAGAATTCAACCACCTGCAGCCCTGCTCTATACTTTCCACCTCTCTGCTCACGCTCATGGGCTCTTCATAAAACATTTCTGAATGCCCAACTCAGCCAATCATCCTTCACCCAGGTACAACCCCTGCCTAAGCCTTCTAATCCATGTGACCCTATATCATGTCCCCATGGGACCTGATACTCTTGAGGAGGCAAGCTCCACAGCCCAGCTAAGGGGTTCTCCATTCCCCTGATCATACCTACTATTGAGAGTTCGTTTCTGTTTCTGATCAGTTCATCTCCACGGTTTGGTTCTGATGGAGTCCCAGGCAGGACATAGCGAGGGGAACATGTCTGAACTTTGATTGCAGTGCCAGGGGTTCAACAGAACCTACTCTGAGAGAGCTTGGAGAAAATTGAGCAAAACTGACTTCGCTATCAGCAGGGATGTGCATGGTGCAGTTGGAGGTGAATGCTGAATGGATTCAGACACTTCTGATCCTGTCACTGTTGAAAACTAGAAGTTTCAGCTAAGCCGGTAAACTCTGTGGAGCAGATAGTCTACCTTATGGCAATGATCTTTGCCCATGGAAACAGCAACACAAAATATTTTCTTAAATAGATGTATTAATATTTCCAACCCTGAACATCTAATTTGACAAAATCATAGTGTAATGATACATTTTATTTTGTGGACAATATAGCTTTAAATAAAATTCCTTCCCTAAGAGTTCTAGTTCAGAGGACACAGTAGGAACAGCCCTGGACTTGAGGCAAGTTGCACTGAGGAGTGTAGAGAACACAGCAATGTGGCCCGCAGAACCCCAGCTGCAGGAATTGCTGGGTTTGGTGGCTGTCAGCTGAATCACATTAGAAGATTTCTTCCCATCCAAAGAGATTTACCCAAGGAACATAATCTCCCCAGGGGCAGATCTACCCAATGAATGGTCCACAGCACGGTGGATAAACAGGACCAGCCTCTTTACCCAAAGGCAGGACAACTCTGAAGGACCATTCCAACTTCTGAGCTGCTTAGGATTCAGGGCCAGAACCTGGTTGAACAGGAACGGCTCTTGCCCTGCCCAGGCACAACATTTAAGGGGGCACCAAAAACCTCAGTAATTACAACAGAGAAAATTTTAATGCAATATATTTTTAAAAATAATGCAAAAATATCGAAGTCTTAAACAAAGACAGACCTCAAAGGTTGAGTAAGGTGAGGAGAGCAAGGTGAGTAGGCAAGTGTAGGGTTGGATTTCATCTTTATTTAAATTGTTGATATGTGGTTCATCATGCATTTTTTTGGATTAGTTCAAATTTTCTTTAATGTCACCTTAAATTAGTACATGTTTTGACTACTTTGTTTTCTGGCACCCCTAAAATTGTGCCTCAAGGCAAGACTTGCTTCACCTTGGTCCTAGCATGACAGGAGTGTGCTGAGGCTTCTCTTCCAGACATAGCATAGTTGAACTTCACCCCTTCTTCAGTGCTGCCTAGTTTTTCACTCCCTTTCAGGAATTATCCCCAAGCCATTCCCAGTAAACCTTCTATACAAAAACCTAAGAATGTCAATCTGCTTCCTAGCTGACCTAGGGCAGGCAGACAACCTGGTAATATGTAGGAGATTTGCATGGTGGGTCTGCCAGAGATGGCCCGTAGCTTACTGTAGATGTGAGCCTGGACCAGAGGCTGCAGCCTCCACAGCTCAATCTTCCTCCAGTGTAAAATGGGAACAGCAATGCCTCTCATTCATTTAACTCTGGTTTCTGTGAGGAGTCAATGAGCTAATCTAGGTAAAAACTTTAATGTCTAGCAAATAATAGGATTGAGGGAGGTGCCCCCTGTCCTTGAGCCCTTAAACAGACTGAAATAAGCACCCTGTCCTATCACAATAAGACCAGAGGCCACAAGAAAAGACATGAGACCCTGTTACATCAGTTTTGCCAAATCAGTCAGGGTTCATCCTCTTATAGTGGACTCTTTATCAGTGGGCTGCTGATAATCTGACCCACTGCTTCCTGGTAAATTGTGTAATGTGTAAGGTCTTCCTCCTTGGTTGTTTCTAAACGTCTGTGATTAGGGACAATTAGGGACTGCTGTGTCTGCCATTCTTCTCTTTTCAGCTGAGGAGGAAATCTTGACACACCATTATCACCAGGAGACATCACCTGTCAGCCTCAGTCTCAGGAGTCCACAGGCTCACTCAGACCCACACCAATCTCACTTGTTTTATCTTTAATCCCCAAATGCCTCAGACTGTTTGCTGCTCACTGATAGAGGAATCTGGCATCTTATTTCCTCAATGACCAGAACGAGGTTCTTAAATAGCAAGAACTAAGATATGTGTCGTGGATTTCAAGGAAACCAAGAAAACCAAAGAGAATATACAGTCCTCTCCTCTAAGAAGCTTCCAGCATTCCAGTAGAAAGAGAGAACAAACACATGCTCATAAGCACGGACTTCTGGGGGGATGCACCCATCTCCTACTGCCCCCTGTCAAATCCTGTCAGGGCCCGTGTGACAGCTTCTTCATTAGGCATTCCTCTCTCCTACATCCCCACACCCCGCCAGAAGGGACCTCTTTACTCTCTTCCCATAGTTTGAAATGCTATTCTGATTTCTAGATGTTTGGCTTTAAATTTGCATGGCTGCAACCACTCTTGTACATTTTTAAGATTTCTGTCTTTTCTATAATATTTTGTGCAAAACAAACAAGGTGCTTAATAAACACTTGGAAAGGAGTGGCTGTGCTAGAAAAGGTCAGGAACCACAAGGAAGGAAAGAACAGGTTTCCAGGTGAGGTGTTCTTCATGAAGCAGCTTTTGAAGGAATGAAAAACAAGGTCATCTGGAGTAGGAGTTGCGAAATGGAGCTCCAAGGGCCACCCTCCACCAAATCACATGTTTGCTGGGCTGCCACGGGGGTCGGGGGTTAACAACAGTATAGGAAATGGAGAAGCAAAAAACTTACAAGTATGATCCATGGACATGAACTAAGGGTGGGAGAGACACCGGAGGGAGGGGCCATGCTGGGCAGAGGGAAAGGGGAGAAAAAAAATGGGAAAACTGAAATAGAATAATCAATAAAATATACTTAAAAAATCAGAATGCCTGTGGCTAGCATATACATTCCCTACTGCACTGCATCTTCCATCACTTCTGGTCTACTTACAACACTACAGTGCACACTTGGTCCCCGAGGCCACTTCAGTGTGTCTTCTGTTCTGCAGGTACTTGTTTGTAGCCACTTTCATCTCTAGAGTTAGATGGTCCTGGACAAAATGCATGCAGATTAAGGTAATGTGTGTGCTTTACTCCATTTCACAGCCATCTCCCTTAAATGTAGATTAAGACCTTTTCTTTCAGGGCCAAAAACAGATCTGGAACGATAAGGGACAGAGCAGCTATTAAGTGCCTACCATATAGCAAGGCTTTATTCCATTTAGTCTCTACAAGCACCTTAAAATTAGGTGTTACTTATCCCCATTTTACACATGAGCAAACAGGCTCAGTGAGATTAAATAACTTGCCCAAAGCTACAGAACTGCAAAGTAGCGGGGTCAGAATTCAGACCTAGGTCTTTGTGTGCCCCACACACTCCATCTGCCAGGTAGGGGCAGGTAACCAGGACCTGCATTTCCATGGGCAGAACTGTGGGAGAAAGGGTGAGGCATGTTCCAGGCAGCACAGGGGTTTGCTTGCAAGTAATTCCTGTTTATCTGCAGTAAGGCCAGCGAGTCATGTGCAGATAATCCAAAAATAGTTTCTAATTTTTCTTGGGATAAATATAAATTTTTGGCAATAGACACCCTTTCAAAGTGTGTTTTGATTAGAGTTACATAAAAGGCGTTTGTATTCTCTGAGGATTTGCCAACTAAAGAGCAAAAGGTAACAAAGGAGCGTGCCAGCCTGACCAACCTCCTGCCACCACAGGACTATGTTCTGTCCACAGAGCTGTCGGCAAAACAACCCTGGTGGTGGTGGGACGCCCAGGCTCTGCCGAGGTGCCCACCACCCTTAAGCGTGAAACCCAACTCAACTGTCCTCATTTCACAAACACATTTTAGGAAACTATGATCTGCTTGTGTCTTAGCCAACCAAGGACACAAGCCAAGTTAATAGAAAATTGGGATTCAGAATCTACAGCCCTTGACATCATCTCTTTTCAGTAGTGACTGCTTGCCCTGATCCTAATACTGGACTGTTGCAGAGTCAGGAATAAGCAGGAATTGAGATCAAAAGATGTTTGCATATGATTCAAAGTATAAGCCCAAAAGATGAGGGGAGAAAACAGTGGGTGAGCAATGCTCTGCTCTGGGCCCAGAAACTAGGGTTCCATGAATAATCTACTTCTGAAAATTGATGAGGAGCTCAGGGATGATAGTGAGGCAATTTGAATAGAGTAGTCAGAGCTGAAGTGCGAAGTCAGGCAGATTCATGTGATTTGGGGTATTTAAACCTCTCTTGGCGTTTCCTTAACTTAAAAATTACTGTGGGGACTCACAGAAGCACCTGGCATTTAGAAAAGATTCAATTAATGCAAATGAGTAGTCTTATTGAGGTTGAAGGGCTAGTCTTTCCAGGTGAATCTGACTTCTGTTGACTGATTTATTGTTTAGTTTATTGGCTTAGTGATTTGCTGGTGGGTCTCTTTCTTCCAAATGTCTGTAATAGATGAAAGAGAAGTTAATAAATTTCCATGCAAATAAAAACAAGATCTATATTTCCTGCTCCTCAGACTCAAATCTATGTCCTTCTGTCCCACAATTAGTTGAAGATGGCAGAATCTGTTGCCCAATGGGTCAGGGCCGTGGGAGGGGGAGAAGCAAGAAGTGAAGCAACCCTAGACCATCCTCTCCTGGGTACACAGGCTCCAATAGACCAAGGCTGACCCAAACTGTCTAGTGTAAACCTGAAGGCCATTCTGGCTGGAAGAGCCAGACCAGTGAGTACCTAAGCTTCTGTCTCTAAGATGAGACCTGAGAAGGCCTGAGAGGTAGTTTACCATTAACATTGTCCTTAATGTTCCCATAACTCAGCCTATAACAAGAGGGTTGTGTTGATACTTGGGAATAACTCAGGAATAGAAACTCAAGAATGGTCAGACAGAATTTAGTAATCCCATTTTATAGATAAGAGAATTGAGACTTGGAAAAGTTAAATGTCTCCTTCAAGTGTACACAGTATATAGCAATGGGCTGCTATATTAGAAGTGTAAGGGGGGATTGTTTCTATGCCTTGAAACTGCTTGAGGACAGAAGCTATAAATCATTTACCTTTATGTCTTCAGTGCCTAGCAGACAATAAAGCTTCTTCAGTAAGCATGTGTTGAAGGAATGAATTTCCTCTATGTTATGCTACTATGCATGTATTTGAAGAAATCTAGTGTTATGAATCATCATGCCATCTCATCCCAAAGAGCACATGACTTCTAAAAGTCTCTGTGATCAGAAACTAAAGCATGCATAAGGTAGTGAGACAAATATTTATTTAGCCATGTTAAAGAATCTTTTAGTACAAAGTTTTTTTGCAAAATCGTAATTCATCAATCATTTAAAAATCTACTACTTTCCAACTTTCTAAATATAATCAATAGGACTGAATTACCATTCTTTATAAGACATTGGAGTAGCATCACCCAGTGATCATTTTGGCTAAGTGATGCAATTTGATATAATTATATGGAAATAGGATAAGGAGCTGAGACAACTGATCGTGCCGTTGGAATTAAAGATGCCAATTTTAGCATGTCCTCTGTGAGAAGCTCTGAGCCCACCATTTCATAGTCCCCTAGACAGTCTATTTTGAAAGAAGTTTCTTTCAGCCAAAAAAGAAAAAATCCTTTGTTTCTCATATTAAAATAATTGTATGTGTCCATTATCTTTGACCCCACACCCCTGGATGTTTCACTTGCATTTTCATTCCTGTGTGATGTTTCACAGTGTTCCATCCATTCCCTTGCCTGGCTCTCTGTAGACAAAAACTCTAGGGCCAAGTGTAGGAAGTCAAGGGGAAAGGAGAGGCCAGTTGTTTTGCACTATAAAGGAGGACTAATCTGACCTTCCTTAGAACTGGAATCTTTACCACCATCAACTGAACATGTGAACTGACCAATAGGAGCGGCTTCATTCCAGAATCCTCTGCTATTCTCTAAGGAATTACAAGAGACCCTGACCAACATTGTAGCAGGACAGAGGCAAACGTGGAATATGAGATGGTGTGGGATGACCCGAGGGAGTGGATTGGTTTGCCAGGGCTGCCATTACAAAGTGCCACAGACTGGTGGCTTACACAGCAGGTATTTATTTCTCACAGGTTTGAAGGCTAGAAGTCCAAGACCAAAATGTCGACAGAGTGTTTTTTTCTGACAACTCTCTCCATGGCATATAGGTAGCTGTCTTCTCCCTGCATCTTCACTTGGTCTTTCCTCTGTACATCCTTGATATCTCTGGTGTGTCCTATCTCTTCTTATCAGGACTTCAGTGAGATTGAATTAGGGCCCACAGTCACAGTCTTGCTTTAATTTAATCACCTTTTTAAAGGCTTATCTCTAAAGACAATCTTATTCTAAAGTGCTTAGTATAATGGCTTCAACATATGAATTTGGGGAGGATATAATTAAGCCTATAAGAAGAGGAATGTGTAAAAGAACCAAAATCATTTTTTGTTTTCATCACAAATTTTCTCAAGGCAAATTTAGACATTTGGGGCAGGAAAATGAAAAATGAATATGTTTACTAAGAACATTTGTATTCTGATAAATATTTAACAACCATCTGTCAGAGAGGGAGGAAGCCATGATTTACAGTGTTTGCCAATTTCTGTGGTGTATATATTCCCACCATCTATTTCAGGTTAGCCCTGCAGTGTCACTGAGCATGGAGTTGGGAAAAGAATCAGTCAAACCTCATAAGCCAGTGTGAGCTGGCGCCTGTACACATGCAAACAATGGGAAGGTATAGGGATGTTGTGCTAGCAAGACTCCTCCTTGCCATACTTGTGTCTAGTTTGAATTCCTCCTTACTCCCCACAAACTACTGGATTTCTAATCTGGCAAGCTAAGGATCTGAAAAATCTAAACATTTCCCTTTTCCTTTCACCTAGACCTGAAATATTTTAGTACAAATACACATAGAACCATTTCAAATATATGTATTAGGCAAATCATTCATAAGAGTGATCTGGGGGAAAAGCAGTAGAAATGTGAAAATATTCAACAATCTTCAAAAAAGGAATTGATCTGGTAAATCAAGGTAGATATCCCTACTTCAAATAATCCTAGGCAACCTGATTTCTAATATGTATTTTTCAATGTTCTTCAGGAGGATTTTACACTTCAGAAGCTGCTCCTAAGAAGAAAGCCATCTGACATATGAAAATACTTATTGGTGATTTTAAAAATGACAGAGATACTTTTAAAAGTACAACAAGTGCAGTACATAGCAAAAGGATTCTGTATGAAAACTGGATAATTTAATTACAGTTCAAGTTTAAGAAGTTTCTCCATAACTTGGAGCATAAGACATTAAAACAATGAAACATTTAAAAGATGAAAACATGAGAGGAATGATCCAGAAGTTCTAGTATTTTTATAGAACAATAATTCCAGAAAGAGAGATCAGAGTAGTCAAAGATAATAAAAGTATTTTCAATAATAAAAGTATTAATGTGAAATTATTTCTGAACTAAAAAATGTCATGAGTACTTTCACTATGTACCACATCCATTAAATGACTAAGACACATATCAAGGCATATCTTGTTTGCATTTTTTAAAATTCAAATATTGGGGAGTTGGGAAATCTCATTAGCATCCAAAGGTTTTTTTAAAAATTACCTACAAAATAAAAAAGTCAATTCTACATCAAACTTTTCCTTTGCAGCACTAAAAATCAGAAGACAAATCTACATATTTTAAATGAGAAAATATTGCAACATACAGAAATGTTCTTCAACATGCAGACTTTAAAACTATACCAGGACACTTATTCCTGAAATAAAGACCAGAGAAAGTGACTTCACAAAAACAAGTAAATAAAATTGAAATAGATAATGCAAGTAAATAAAATTGAAAGAGATAATGCAAGATTGAAGAGGGCAGGATACAAATAAATGGTGATGAGGAATTAAAACAGTAATATTTTGACTAGAGTTAAGTTTAATACTTTGGTTTAAAAGGGTTTTAAATTGCATGTAAATGTAAGAATAATTCTTTTCAAAAATACTTTATAGTGAAAAAATAAATTATTTAAGTCTGATTATTAAGTTTTCTGCATTTATTATTCTTGGCCATTTCAACAAAAACTAGAAAGGGGAGAGTACAGAGATTAAATTAGACTCTAGTTTGAAAGAATCAGAGAAGGTATCCCAAAAGACGTGCCAATTAACTAAGTCCTGGAGAATGTCAAGGTGAGGAGAAGGAGAATATTGTCCCCAACAGAGGGAACATGTAAATGAAAGATCATGGCATGAATAGAAAAACATATGTTCAACTTGTTTTAAAAGATACAATGTAATATTAAAAGATTAAAAAAACTAAGATATAGAATTTGAAAATCACTATTGAAAAGAAAAATAGAAACAGAAAATTAAGAACTATGGGACATAGAAAATCAGAAAACAAACAAGATGAGAGAAATAATACTAACCAAAAATTTACTACAATAAATATTAATGGGTTTAACCTCTCCCATTCAATGACTCTGGAACTGAATCAGATTGAAAATCCAAATTGTGTTTTTTATTAGATAAATATTGAAACAAAATGACTTAAAAATTAAAATAAATTGATATACAAACAAAAAATGTAGGGATAGTAATACTAGCATTAATCAAAGAAGAATTCAAGGCAAGAAGTGTTTAATGACACAAATTTATGTACCTGTTACTGTTCCTTCAGCTGTAAAATGATGAAAATTATAAGGTATAATGAGAAAACAATGGAAAAAATAATAAAAATAAGTCCTGTATGACTATAAAGTGAGATGATGCTTAAAAGTATTTTGACAATGCTGCCTAGCACATAGAAAAGGCTAAATAAATGGTAGTTATGTAAAACTTATGAGGTATCATTAACCAATACATCAAATTTTTCCTCAAAGCCCTCCTTTGATTTCCATTCTCATTTCTACAGTCCTAGCACAGTCTCTCATTGTTTTTCCACTGGATTACAAAGATATGCCCCTAACAGCTCTCCCTGTCTTTGGTTATATACACTTCCAACCACCCTGCCCAAATTAAATGTCTCAGAACACTGTTCTTAGTATGTTACTCTTGGGTTTAAAATGTATATACAAGATGAAATCCAAACTTCCCAGCTTGTTATTCAAAGTCTCTAAAATCTGCCATGACCCTACCTTTATTTACAGCCTTCTGCTGGACTCCTCCCAATGTGAACTTTTTGTTGCAGGAATATCTACCTTTTCAATAGCCCTGAAATGTGTTTCTGTCACTCTGTCCCTGTGTCTTTGTTCACACTTGAAACTTCCTTCCACCTGTTTATTTCAATGTTGACTGTTGACCTTCTGCTTCCACCATCAGGCCCCAAAATATCTTCCTTCACCTCCTTAAGTGTAGCCTAGCTTGGTCCAAAAACAAAAATAACAACAACAACAAACTTTCTTCTTCTGGCATCCAAGGATTTAGGTGTCATACTTTAATATTTAAATAAATCCTCTTTTGTGTCATTATTGATCATATACCACCCAATTTCAGTGTTGATTGTAAGATAAAGCATTATTTATGAACTATTAAGAAAAAATGCCAATTACAATGGAAATTTCACTGATTTTTAAGAAGCATTACTTTTTGGGTGATAGTAAAAGATGGAAAATTGTCCATAAGATCAATAAAATACAGTAGGCATTCCAATATTCATTCATTGATTGATTCAATAAATGTTTCCCTATTGCCCACCATCTGCTCAGCACTGCACAGATAGTATCACCAAACAATATCAACACCGACAAGGCAGTTACATTCTAGTTCCCAAGGGGGGAACCCCAAAAATCAGAATTATCTTCTGAAGGATGGGCCCTTTTAGTACAGTCTTCCCCCACTAGTTGAGTTTCTGGAACGCATCTGTATCAGTGTACCAGCTGGTGTTGTGAGAGGCTGCATTCATTTCAGTGAATTTTTCTTGCAAACTCTTTCAAGGTATTTACCTATTTCATGATGGGTGATTTACGAGCACACCTGCCCACACCACTCTGAGTGTTCAGCAGTTTTTGACCAAAAACGGCATGACCCCTGTGCTCCACTCTCCTTATTCACCCGATCTCAACCTGAGGGACTTTATTTTGTTTCCTTGGATGAAAAAAGTCCTTAAAAAAACATTTTGCTGATGTGGAAGAGTTAAAACAAACAAACAAATAAAAAAAAATACAGCAGAAGCAGTAAGCAGCATCATAATCAATGAGTTCCAAAACTGTTTTGAGCAGTGGAAAAAATGTCTCCATAGGTGTATTGCATCAAATGGGAAGTACTTTGAAGATGACTCAAGTTTAAGCTACTAAGAATAAATACACAATTTTTTATAAGTAAATTCTGGTTTAGGGGGGGTCCCCCATCTATAACTCTGCTGCACACATGACTTTTACCTTCCCCACCCTCACCATACCCCTGCCTGAACAAAAGGATGGGAAGGTCTTTAAAGGTATAAATTAATGTCTCATATTTCACCTTGCATAGGAGGTAGCATTTTTCATATTTTGCACATAGTAGGCACTCTAAATATTCAGTGAGAGTGGGGATAAGTGAAAGGAGGGAGCACATAGTGTAATAAAATCAGTTCTAAGTTCAGACACAAGAGAATATACGGTCTGTTGTAACTAGCTAGATGTCAGCCTCTCAATGTGAACACCTTTTCACTACCTCACAAAACATAGGGAAAACATTCACGAAGTGTGGAATGAAGCAATCCCTCTATGTAGATGTGACTGAGAGCTGTCCCAAGCACACTCCTAGTGAAACAAATGAGCACAGAGGACTATAATGAATGCATTATTCACACTGCTTTATAAAATTATTTTCTTGCCAATTATTTAAAACAACAAATCTGCAGATCTTTGTCATTTACTCATTAAGATTCCTGGTTTCAGAAATGAGGTTACCCTAGAATCCACAATGTCTAGAAATTTGCCATTTTCCTAAGAATTCCATTCCTTGGGGTGTTACCAGGCAAAAGAGAGTCACCAAGCAAGGAGTGAGCACTGTCTGCCAGCCAGCATTTCTGCATCACAGCACAGCTGTGCCCTTTTCCACTTCACCATCATTCCAGAAGTCGAGGATTCTTGAGACTGCAGGGTGCAGCCCTGGAGAATACCAAAGGTCCATTGTGGCTTTGATGAGCAGGGGTTCCTCACTCTTGGAAGTCCATCCTCTTTGCCTCCTTGGAGAACTGAATGGGGAGAGACAGGTGCCCAAGCTGCTCATTCATTCAATCCATCAACAAGCTTGTAAGAGATTTACAATGGATCAGGCTTGGTGTTAGACATTGGAGCACATACAGCATGGCATACACTCTGAAGTGAATGCAATGCTCCCTTCAACTTGAACCATGTTTCATATGACTTTTATATTTTTAATTGTTCTATCTTGTTTACATTTTGATCCTCACAACCACCCAGTATAACAGCCAGGAAACTTGTTGGTCCCATTTTACCAATGATGAAAGTGAGGCCCAGGAAGATTAAGAGAATTGCCTACATTCAGATGGCTAGGAAGGTCTCCCACTTTTAGTCCTCTGGGCTATAAATCTAATGCTCTTTGCAGATTATACATGTAGAGAGTCAGGAATATTAATAGGGTGGATGGAATTCCAGAGTAATCCACATAAGTCCTGGATGATATTCCAGAAACAGCAGTCAGCTCTCCCCCGCTCCAAATACAAAAATCAAAGGATCACACCAAAGATAGCTGACTGAGTTGAACATTTAAAGATCAAAATATAAAAGATATGGCGAAGCTTCTGTGCAAACTGAATTAGCAATGGAAAGTGATGGGGAAATTTTAACAGTCCCTGCACCTTCTACCTAACCCTCGGCTCTTGTCCATGGCTCAGCACTGACCATGAAGCACCAGCTGGAACGAAGAGGGTCTGGGGCCAGCTCAGGGCTGTGTTTTGACTGCAAGTTGGCAACCCTCAAGGCTGGGCCCTCAATCTGTCCTCCCTTATGACGCTGGCCCACTTCAGCTGGCTGAATCATTTAAATATTGTACAATACTAGTTAATAGACACAACATATTGAAAGTTTTACAATCAAATATTTATGCTGCTAGAAAACATTTTACATGATTTTTAAACAGCCATGTCATCTATTTATTTTCATTCTCTGATCTTTCTGTTTTGTATCAGAATAGGAGAATTTTGCCTATTTACCCAGAAGTAAATATTATGATGGAAACATTGGGCAGCTCAGAAGTAGACTTAGTAAAGTGCAGAAGTGTTTTTTGTTAGTGTCAATTGCACAACAGCCCCTGCAGGGTAATAAATTAAGAAACTCCTTCAGGATGCTTGAAGCATGAAGATTAATATTTCATGGCTAGACACTGCCTCTACCTGCTTTGGTTTCCTTGATAGGCCAGCCTAATCATTCTTTCTGGCCATTGATTCCTTCTCTGAAGTAGAGGGAGTTCTGGGGCAATGTGAGCATGGGCAGGTGGCTTCCATCGAGGGAGTACATTTAGTACTGAACCCTGGGCTGCAAGTAAAAATTGACACTTGATGGTCTAAAGTCTCACATTTGGCAGTCAAAGAGCACCCAGCCCTCCGATTGGCCTCCTCTGTTTTTGCCAGACACTCTGAACTTCTGAGCACTTTTCCCCACCTCTGTTCTGTGTTGGTGCTTTATTAGGCCTCAGAAGCTACTGAAAAGCACAACTTATCTCTAGTCTATAAAGGGTCCCACCAACATCTTCTCTTATCACTCATTCAGAGAGAAAGACCCTCCTTGAATATCAGCAGGGTTTTCCATGTCATTTCCAAAGAATACTCTTAAAGGCATAGGGAAGATGCCAGAACATCCAAGGCCCAGAAAGCACCATCTTTATGATAAGCCTTGACCCCATTTTCTGACTCCAGAGCTCAAGATCTAATGCATGCCCTTCAATTTCAGTTGGCTCTTCTGTGCTCTTTATCCCTTGAATTTCATTTCTTCACTCAGATACAGTTTTTCAAACTCTGGCTGAACTCTTGATCAAGATCGTACTTCTGTCTCATTCCTCACTTTGGAAGCTGAATAACCTGCAGCTCCCTGCCCTCACTAAGTACAGAGTGAGTATTCATCAATTAAGTATGGTAACTGAATTATTATTTTACTTAATTATTATTTTTACTACTTGTAGTACAGTGCCCTGACTTCTCAACTACCTCTCAGTTCTTGATTTTCCCAGTTGCTCTCCAAGACCAGCTTGGTTGTTGCCCAGTCATTATCCTACCATTCCCCCTTAATCAGTGATTCACAGCTACAGGAAGTCAGGGGAAGTAAGATATGTGAATGGATGAGAAAGAGAGAATAAAGAGAGATTGAGGGAAATGCAGGTTAGAAAATCCATGTCCATGCTTTTGAAGAAATTACTCATAGTATTAAAAATGCATATCCAGTAAATAGGCTGCAAAGAAAAAGGTTTTTCTCTAACCACCCCCCAAAAAACATGATAAAAATGAGATGGAAATTTGAAAACTGGAAAAAGCAGCTCTGCCTGGGTCACAGAAGCCTTGGTTCAAGTCCCAGTATGAGGACCTAGACACAGTCCATTTCCACAGGTCTCAGCCTCCTTGTCTGCAAAACGAGATGGTCCAACAGACTCATTCAACAAATACTCAGCAACCACTTCTTGAGCA
Source organism: Phyllostomus discolor (assembly GCF_004126475.2). Taxonomy (NCBI): domain Eukaryota; kingdom Metazoa; phylum Chordata; class Mammalia; order Chiroptera; family Phyllostomidae; genus Phyllostomus; species Phyllostomus discolor. Next base: position 66,706,421 of record NC_040910.2, on the reverse strand, counting down.
CCTACTATGTTCAAGGAATAGTTCCAGGCACTGGAATTAAGGAGGAACCTGGGAGAGGCAAGATCCCAGTTCACACTGCAATCATGGAGACCAAAAAATAAATAAATAAATAAATAAATAAATAAATAAAAGACAAGTACATGACTTAGATGAAATCAATTCTTTTCATAGGGAACTTTAAGAAAACAAAATGTAGAAACTGATTGTTTTTAAAAAAGTGTTTTGGAGGAGTGGGGTACCTAAGGTAAAAACGTCAGAGAAGGCTTTTCTGTGCAGGTGTCCATGTTTGAGAATGGAGCCCAGGTGTGCAGAGGCCTGGACTGAGGCAAAGAGCACAGCAAGGGAGCTGAGCATAGGGTATGTGTGGAAAGAAGAGGTCAGTGTGACTGGAGGTCACTAAACAAGGAGAGCCTGGGACAGGCAGGGGCCAGTCTTGGGGAGCTTTAAGCCCAGAGAGGAGCACATGGCACATGAAAATTGGGCAAGTTGAAATTTCATTAAGAGCAATATTTACCAAGATGTGGGTGGGGCAGGAAAACTGCAAAGCACAACACTATACCCCCAGGGCTAGAAAGAGCAGGACACCTTGATCACTCCTCCTACTTCAGGGAGAGGATGGAGTGATCCCCAGGAGTCACAGGGAGGGAGCTGAATGGGGAAGACTGGTGAGATCATGGGACCCTGGGAAACAAATGCCCTGGCCTCACTGTCCCACCTCACGCTAACCCATGCCAGATCCCCACAGGCTGACCATTGTGGCCAACCTCCCCATCACCTCCCATATCACCACCCTCAAGTGAAGGGTAGGATAGAGGAAGAAGGAGAAAAAAGGAAAAGAAGTTATCAGAAGAGACCCAGAGTGGCCATAATATGTTTGGTTTAATTCTGAAGGCATTGGCTAGCCACTTGAGTTTTGAGCAAGAGAGTACTTTAAACCAATTTATGTTAAAAGAGTCAATCTAGCCCTGGCTGGTGTGGCTGAGTTGGTTGGAGTGGTGTCCGGTAACTGAAAGGTGGTGGTTTGATCCCCAGTTGGAGTTAGACCCCCAGTTGCGGTGTGTACACTTCCTGGTCTGGGCGCTTATGGGAGGCAACCAGTCAATGTTTCTCTCTCACATCAGTGTTTCTCTCTCTCTTCCTTTCTCTCTAAAATGCAATGAAAAAATGTCCTCTGGTGAGAATTTTTTTTTAAAGAGTCAACCTGGCTTCTGTGTAGAGAATGGATTTTAGAGGGATAAGGGCAAAAGTTGGGAGAATATTTAGGAGGTTATCACACCAACTAAGTAAGAAATGCATGCTGCTGTGGGCCAGCATGCTGGCTAAAGATACAGAAAAATGCATGAATTTAAGATAGACATTGGAAAAATGATATTTTAAGTTCTGTCGTTGCCATGGGCTTAACAAATCCTTTCTACAAACCTGGTGGAAAATAAGAACATTGATGCCGCACCCTCTGGAACATTGCTGCACCAGTGCCAACTAGTGCTGCTTTTATAGGGCCGAGTGCACGGAGATAAACTCACCATCTCTGTGCTTGTTTTCATTTACAAGAAGGGAAGAGAAAATCAAGTTTTTCAAGCTCGCATGTAGGAAAATGATTTGTTCAGTCAACCTGATAAATAACAAAGAGTAAAGTCTTCTAGTTTTATTGTTGGCATTATCATAAAGAACATGCTGTGCTTGTTATCTGGTTAAGGGGTTTTTATTCTTTGCGGTGTTGAAGTGAGTTATAATCTTTAGTAAACAAATAACGTCAGTAATTTTTAAATTCCACAGCCATGAATGTGGATTATTGTTGTTTTTCACTCTCTCTCTCTTTGGTGATACTTTTGTCAGACATCAAAAAAGCTTTTGTTGTGTTCCCACATGTGGTATCATTTCTAGCTAAAGAGTTGAGGCTGTTTCTAAAAATCCACCAATGTCTCTTTAAAAGTCAGCCTACACCATTGATGAGGGGCTTGAAGGATGGTGTCATAATACCAATCCCAAATTGTTACTTCAATCCTGGGAAGCACCAGTGTCCCATAAATAAACCTGGGTAGATTATTAAATTCATATTCTTATCTATGGTGGGCCTAGCATGGAAGGTGGTCACAGACAAAATTTTGGAAGAGTTGTTTGTCATTATGCACAAAAATGACTTAATAAATATTATTGAGGGGATTGATAATTTTGCAAAATGTATATATAAGGATAACAACTCCTCACATTTTTTAAAATAAAGAACAAGTATGTGAGTACTTCACACCTGATGCCAGGTAACAGCCCTGCCACTTAAGCTAGAAGATATTGATTGAATAGCTCCACCTCTCTAAACAGGGCTGCTGAGAGCAGGGGATTTGGGAAATATTCTTCAGGACACTTGTCTATATAAATAATTTGAGTAATTGAAAATCAGGATGTGAACACAATCTGGCAGCCCAATAACACACCTGTCAGAGGAAGTTACCCACTCCTGAGGCAGCCCTCCTGCAACCAGCACTGGTCGTGAGGCCTCAGGGCAGCCCCTCAGGCTCCAGTTCTGGAGCTCCTTTAGGCATCTGGTCAACCCCATCACAGGCATTGGAGAACAACCCAAAGGGGAGAAACAAAGACCAGGAAGTATGTCCCACACTATCGGACTTGGGTTTGGAGCACCTAGCCCAGATGGCACAGTTGACCTCCACAGTTCCCAGGTACCACAAGAAAACTTAGATAATTTCAAGGGAGACACTCCAGAGCACAGGAGGTCCCTGAGAGGTGGCATCTGGGGTGATGCCCCTTATCCAAGGATGGCACTTTCTCTTATAGTTCCCTATCTGTAAGATGGGAATAAAACTGTGCCTACTTCCTGAGGCTATTGTGAATATCACATGAAATAATGAAACCATTCAGATCCTTAGTCTAGCGTAAGTATTCACTTAATATCAGCTAATGTGGTGCATACATCGATGTATGTACAAACATGTACACATTAACATGTCTACTGCAAGAAATTTTTGACAATTGATGTGTGTATTAGCATTTAACACTTGGCTCTACTCTCTGTCTTCAAGATCACGAATCATCAAACTCTACAGAGCAAAAACAAACAAACAAATAATCAAACAAAACCAAAAGAGGACACAAAACCTTTAGAATCATTAGATCTAACTTCACAAAGCTCTACCTAAGTAGATATCAGTTTACAGAGTTTTATCTTTTCAAATAGGGCAAAAACAAAACTTCCAAAATCTAAATGCCTCAAAACCAAATATTACTGTTCTCATTATTATGATCAACCTAAGCATGGGTCATCACACACTTACATTTCCAGTGGGATCTTAAGAAAACCTCAGATGCCCGCCCATCCAAACCTGCATTCAAGGGTCTGACTGCGGCGTCTCTGGTGTTTTGCCCCTCCTGTGGCTCCATGTCCATTCTCCAGGCACAGATTTCACACAGGGACAACCAGGTCTGATATACCTAGAGACTGTTTAAAGCATGCTGACTTTTTCCCCCACACTTGCTTTGGAATCACCCTGGCTATTCCCACCACAGCAAATAGTCATTTCCCAGAGGACTCTAATATGTAGCACATATAGAGCACTTTAAAATATACAAGGTGCTTCTCTGCACTTTGGCTCTGTCTGTAAATGGATTTGTCAAGGGACACTCACGATCATCATTGCTGCCATCACCACCACCTTGCATTCATCACCACAGATGTCCTTCAGTGGGAGCTTCCCAGGCACCAGGCTCTGTTCTGAGGGCTTCCTAAGGATTTATTGACTCCCTGAATCTTCACTAAAACTTTATGAACTAGATACCCTCACCTTACAGTTGAGGAAACAAAAGCACAAAGAACAGAGCAGTTAAATAACTTGCCCAGGGCCACAGGTAACAGCAGGTGGGCATCTGGACAGAACCCACATCCTTTGCATAGCCAGCCCCAGTGCTGCCCTGTCCCTGCAGGCCAGAAGAAGGATTAACCACCAACAGCGCCACATTCAGTAAGCTTCTTTCTAAACTCAACCCATCTGCTGACATGTACATTTTATTGGATCTTCTAGGATTCCCCTCTGGTCATGTTTAATAAGTGTTCTGTTAAGCATGCTGGAAGGTACCCCAGTTTCATGTGTTGAAAAGATTAGACACACAGTTACCATTCTTTAGCTTTAAATGACAATGTAACAAAATCCTGGTTCTTGTGGTTTCATTTTTTTTATGGCATGGGTCAGTACCAAGGTCAGTTTGTAATAAAGAATTTTCCAGAAGAAAAACAAAAATTGGCCATGTACTGTAAGAAAATACTGCATGTGCCAGGAAGCAACGTAGAGATGTTTAAATTTTCCCTGACATGAATACTGACCGGAGAGAAATAAAAAAAAAAACACCAGTTGAAGGCAGTGTATACCCAGAGACAGAAACCTGAGCAGGCCCGGAGTCACCTGTCAAATGAGAGGCTGCATGAGCTTGTGCAAATGATAATCACCCAGAAGCCTTGAGATGCGAGCCTGGTCTCACCTCTACCTAGAGGGACAACTCCCCACAAATCAGTGATCCTCTATCTCACATCAGATACTTCGGCTGTCAAAAGTGTCTCAAATGCTGCATGGGACTGCTCTGAGGGTCACAGAGGAACATATGCACAATGGGGCTTAAAAAGCTAAAAGGGCATATGCCATTGGAGAAAAGAAGCATGACAATAGTGCAAGTGTAGAACAAGAAAGTCTCCTGGGGCTGGGGGATGAGTAAGTGGAGCGCGGAGCATTTTAGGGTAGTGACAGGACTATTTGGGACACTGTAGTGATGGGCCCACATCATTACACATTGATCCAAAGCCACAGAATGTTCATCACCAAGAGTGAGCCCTACTGGAAACTGTGGACTGCATGTGATTATGGTGTGTTAGTGTAGTCTCATCAATTGTAATAAGCGTACCTCTCTGGTGAGCTGTTGATAATGGGGAGGCTGTGCCTGTGAGGGGCACAGGTTATATGGGAACTCTGCCTTCCTATCAATTTTCCTGTGAAGCTAAAAGTGGCCTAAATTTTTTTAATAAAAACAAATCTTTTAAGAAGAGGCATACCAAAGTTTGCAGCCCCTGACTGGATAGCATATGGGTTTAAGTCTGAGAGGTGCTGGGTCAATTTCTATAAAACTGGCATATCCATTCAAACCATATCCATAAAAAGAAATTTTGCTGTAGAAACATTCATTGGATCTGAATGGCTCTTGGCCATTTGGTAAACTGAATGATTTTTTTTTTAAGTTACCTTTTGCTGAGCACTGGGTTCCAGAGACCACTGAGAGTATTGGTGCTTAACAAGCCCCCACCAGGAATCTTCTTTATTGTTATCATAGCTGGATTTAATAGCACTTGGAATTCTCCCTTTTCAGACATTCTCACTTGGAATGTACTAACTTTAACAGTCAGATGTCAGTTTTAGCTAAGCTGTTCTAATTCCCTGAGAGAGCCATGTTGTTTTCAGAGTGAGAGAAGTACTCTTCCCAGACAGAATCCTCCAGAGCTGAAAACTCTCCTCTCTGACTCACAGCCCTGGAAATTTGGGCTGAGGTGAAGAGGCAGTTTGGAAAGCTGTTGAGCAATTGTGGTCCACTAAGTAGTGGCGGTGGCCCTCCCCCACTCCCAGCCCCTACCGCACTCTGGGGTAGCACTCTACCATTCCTTAGCCATAATAGGCATGCCGGGTTAATGAGACAAGACATGCATGATTTGTAAGGTCACCTGAAGCAGGTCAGGGATTTATGGGCCTCCATTCTGTTTTCTGGGGAGCGGGGGAGATGGCAGGCATGCTCAGTGAAGGGAGGAGTTAGGAAACAGAATGTGACCAGTTGCACACACACACACAGGTTTGGAAGAGAAAGCAGACTCCCAGATCTGCTCACACTTTATGAACCACAAGTGGTTTCATCATCATTTCTGGAAAGTGTATAATATTGTAGCAGGCCCTGAATGGAGTGAATCTAAACAAACCAATCCCTGCACCCCAGGCACCATCCAACAGCCCCCGTTGCATCTAGTCTTTGGAAGCCACATGTATGATGCCTTGGTAAATGTAAAGAATGTAAGACACAGGCAAAGCCCTCAAAAGGGTTATACTCTATTTGCAGATGAAAAGATCAAAACCAAGAAACACTATTTGATATGTAATAATTTGAACACAAGTTACATCAAAGGCCAGCTTATTATATGATGAGTAATATAAAAAATTAGCAAAGTAGACTTAAAAGAAAAAAATAGATAATGAGGTAGAGACATAGATGAAAACAATATGTTTGTCTCCCAGTAGCCCATAAACTAGTGGAACGATTTTCATATTAAGAAGCCATCAAGCTCTGGCCAATGTGGCTCAATTTTGGAGCATCATCCCATAAACCAAAGGGCTGCAGGTTCAATTCCTGGTCAGGACACAGGCCTAGGTTGCAGGTTCAATCCCCAGACAGGGCATGTACAGGAGGCAACCAAACGATGTTTCCTTCTTACATTGATGTTTCCCTCCCTTCCTTCTCCTCTATCTAAAACAAGCATGTCCTCTGGTGAGGATAAAAAGCAAAGTAATTGATAATACCCCTCAACAAATGCAGTAACAGCACCTACCAGATACTTTCAGTGGGAAAGCAAGGGCAGTGTGTTGAACTCTGCCTGGGCTGTCAGGGAAGGTTTTCTGAATAAAGTGAAGTCTGAGCCACGTTTTGAAGTATGGCAAGACAGAGAAAGGCAAGAATGGAGCTGGGACAACTGGTATAATTGATTCAAACCCTATCAGAATGTACACTCCTTGTTTCTGATCTTTGCTCCTCCCCACTGTTACAGTCTCAGAAAGACACAGAGAGAGATTGAAGAGGCAATACATGGATGCACGACTTTTTAACACAGTGACCCTGCCCTCCGGCACATGTGGCCCAACCCAACAGCTTTAACCCCGGAAGTATCAAGTGGTATTCTCTTTTATTGAGCGGGAGTGAGAACAAGGACACTCAAAGAGAAGAGGAAAGGTGAGAGGAGCTGCTGGCAGGCAAGGGAAGAAGGAGCTGGTCAGATACTTTCAACTGAAACTACTTTCTTTACATTTGTTTGATGTCAGTCTTTGTTTAGATTAGGCAAAAGTCCTTTTATACTCATTTTCATTAAAAAACAAAAAAAACCCAGGTTGTATGAGGGTGACTCCCATGAGTTCCGTGTGAGGTTTCGTTGTGTCACTAGTGTAATGATGGCACTGGGTGTCTGGTTTTCTAGGAGTGTGGGGGTGCCTGTCACTGTATTCATAGCCCCTCAAGGTCCATCCAGGATTGTATCTCCTATATCTTTGTAAACCCTGCAGTGCTAGGATACCTTCTGTGACTGATAAACTTTTCCAGAATTGAAACAAGCTGATAGACTGAGGTTGCATTCCTTAACTAGGTAATTCCCTAACAAGCGACCTGGAAGTACTTATTTCACCCTTGCTCCTGGAGTCTAGATGATGCTTCTTGGAGACCAGAGCACAGATGTCATAGCAGGGGTCGCAAAACAGAGCTGTATGAGTCTCCCTCGGTTTGCATACATTTTCTTAACACCAGAGATGGATTTAGATTTACCCTGATGTTAATGAAAATTTAGCTTCAGGGTTCCCTCCAACCCCTCCCTCTGGTACTGGCACTGTGGGTGCTGGGAATAGCTTGGAGTTCTAGTGAGTTCCAGGTGGGAAGAGGAAGCCAGAATGTAATTAGGAGACATGTCTGCATTCTCATTTCTGGACAGTTGACTGAAGGATCTTATGAGAAAGGGAATGAATCATCCATGCTCCAGTTCATTGTACTTCGATTTATCATTCTAAGTCAGTGGTCACACTTATACTACCCATCACATTTCTAATTTTGCACTTGTTTTATGAAAGGCCCCCAACTGTATAAGGCTCAGGTCCCAAAACCTGGATCTTCTCCTGATTTACTGATACTGTGTCTTAAAAGTTACTTTTAAATTATGGATAGTTGCTCATATCTTTTAAAATCAATACATTGAACATTATAACCTGGATTTCCAGTGTGTTTGGACAACTGGAGGGAACAGTGAATGTCTGTTGTCACTCCCAAAAAGGTACAGTCAGCTGGAGCCAGGTTGTGGCTGGCCCACGTGGATGGGCTGTGTGCTAAGAGTTTGCTGCATACACCCTCTCCCCACCAAGTTTTCTCTAACTCTGCTCCTCTCATCTGCATTTGCAAACTTATCTCTTTATTTTATGTCTACCAGGGCACTTGCCAAAGTGGTTTACAAAGATCCCTCAGTACGTTACCAATGAACGGGTGAAAGAGAAACAAATGTTCCCCTGAACACATGAAGACATGAAGCAAAAAGAGAAGAAATGCTCATCATGACATGTGAAAGAAAAAAGAGAAACAGGTGAGAGGTAATACCAGGAACAGGCACTTAGGACTGGAAGATGGAGAGACCCAAGAAGATGGTGATGACCTTGGGCAGGGTGAGCATCTTGTGCTCAGAAAGGGATAGCTGGAGGCTCTGAGGGCAACAGAGGTGAGCTGTCTGTCCCTCAGCTCACTGTGCCCTGCTCTGTCACCTCATAGCTCACCTCATGCTGACCCCTAAGGAAGTCCACAGGAGGTCAGAGTGCAAGCTGAGAACCCTGAGCTGTGCTACATACACACCTCCATACAGCATCACTCTCAGTTGGTGGGGAGTGACAGCTGTGGAAGTCACCCTCAATGAGTTACACTCTTGTATAATCCTTCAGCATGGGATGGACTGCTGAAGGAGGCACACGACACTGTCCTGACTAGGTGGTGTTACCTGGCTGAAGTAAAGAGATTTTGCAGTTATCACTAGGGTTCCTAATTAGCATGATTTTGAATTAATCAAAAGAGAGCTAATCCTGGGCGGGTCTGACTAATCAGACAAGCCCTTTAAAAGAGACTTTCTTGAGGCAGATTATCTAGCTGGCCCTGAGGAAGCATCCATGGTGGGCTTTAGAGCTGCAAGGAACCAAATTCTTCCAACAGCTAGTGAGCTGGGAAGAGGACCCTAAGCCTCTGATGGTGTTACAGGGTGCAGCCAAGAGGGGGGACCCCAAATGGGCATTTGAAATGCTGTCCAGAACTTAAAGTGTCCAGGAGATTTTAAGATGTCTCCATCCCCCACCCCAGGGTATGGGTTGGGGGAAGGGACAAATGGAGCAAGGCCATTGAGGGCTGTTTAGCATAGCAACAGCCTTGCAGCTAAGCTCTGGCATGGTCATTTAACATATCTATAGCCTTTGACTGGTTGCATAGATATGTTAAGTAGCTGTGATCGGGCTCTAAGCCAGGGGAATGGAAGTAACTTCCCCACCCAGATGTAACTGGGGGTGGGGGGCAGGTCCCCTGAGTTACAGCGCCTGCATGGGAGCTCAGAGAGGATTGGCACCAGGACATGGGGCCACACCTGCCCAGACTTAGGGTGGCAGCCCAGTAAAGCTGGAAAGATACGAGTTCTGGCTGTGAAGCTGAGTGTGGGAGGAGTCGGAAATGGGGCTGCAGAGGAAGATTGGCCGCGGGGATTTAAAACCCAGACTTGGTGGCCATTGAGGAAGGAGAGCCATGCGCAGCCCTGAGAAGGAGAAGAGCCATGCGCAGCCATTGAGAAGGAGAACCACTCGGACTTGACAGAGTGGAGACTCCTGCAGCCCTGAGGGAGGGAGAACCACGCGGCAGCCCTGAGGGAGAGAACCATGCGTCTTTAGCAGAGTGGGGACCCCCACAGCTTTAGAAGGGGGAACCACCACCTGGTTTTAGCAGAGATCCCGGCGACTCAGCTGAAGGTGCCGGGAACCCAGGGAGGTCTCCCAGTCGAGATGGAGTACTAACTGGGAGGAACCAGAGGACTGTCTAAGCCATGGACTTCTATTTTCTTTCTTGAGATACGGTACTCTGGACTGGGCAAAGGGGGAAGGAAGGAAGGACTGTGTGTTTGTGGGTGTTTTTAGGGACTTTAGGATTTTTTTGATAAAGACATTAGGTCACTACTTTAAGTTAGTATAGCATTAAATAAACATTTCCTTTCCTTTTCACGAATCTCTGGCATTGAGAGACGTCTTTCCTAGGGCAGCGGACATAACGGACCCGGGGCCTTTTTTCAATAATAGTATATCATCCCAGGCCCCCCTTGTTGTGTTCTGTAACAATGGGACCACAGCCCCAGCCAACACCTTGATTGCAACTTTGTGAGATACTGAGAAGAGGACCAGCTAAGTCAAGCCTGGAACCCGGGCCCATGGGAAAATAAGCGTGTGTGCTGTCTTAGGCTGGTAATTTGTTAGACAGCCAGAGATAACTGATGGCAAAGGAAAGGAAAGCCATAACAAAAGAGAAGGTGCCAGGATTGCTTGAAATCAGTAAGAACAGTTGGAGGCGAGAAGAGGGTAAAGAAAGGAGCTTTAATTGTGCCAAGAATTGTTCTGGGTGCTCCAAATGTGTTATTTCATTGAAACTTTCCAAGTTTTCTGGAGAGCATTTCTAACTCCAACTTACATGAAGATGCTCAGTGTCTCACAGGACTTTAATAACTCACTCCAGGTCATGGTGGTAGCGGAGACTCAAATGAAACTCTCCCTGCTGCTAGGAGCTCCTGTGTCTCCCTACATCACATCCAGGCTCACTCCAGACCTCAGGAGAGAAGGTCACAGGGTAGCGAGGCAGATAAGTGATGCTGAGGTGATCGATCTGATGTAGGACAGAGCCTGGCGGCCTGCTCTTGCACTGGCCTGCTGCTCCCAATGCACTGCAGGCCATGCTGCTCCCCTTGGAAACATCCTCATGAAATCCCACTAATTTTTTTTCTCAAAAAATGCCTACATAGAGAGGGAGAAGGATGAACTTCTATATGAGCATATTTATATCCATGGATATTCCATGCCATAGGGGGTATAAATCCCAGGGGGCAGCTCCACAGTATGATGGGAAAATTGAGGAAGGCTATGATTACCAGCATTTCCCAAATGCACTGAAAAAAGAAACTTGCTTCCCTTTACACACACACACTTGCACACATGCAGGCCATCAGAGGAAAAACAATTAACTCCTGTCCAACTCATCTAGGTCATGCAGACCCTCATATTCAATGCTGTCTTCAGCTGTTTTTATCACAACTTTCACTAAGAAAACAATTCTCTGCCAAGCTGCCTTCTTCTCATCTCCACAGTCCTCAGGATAACAATCTGTTTGTATTTCTTTTGTTTTTAAAGTTTCTCAGAATAGTTTTTTTCTCTACTCAGATAATTCAGCAATGTTCCTTATCCCACCAATCTCTTCCCCACCCAAGACCTCCCTACCACAGGCATCTCCAAGCTTGCCAGGGTTCCTTCAGGCTCCTGTGCATCCCCATGGCCAAACCTCCTTCCATTTGACCTGTTTTCATTGAAGACCAGGAGTCTGGGGATTGACTGAGGACAAGAACATTCTGGTTTGAAAGACGGGTCATGCTGTCTCACGGGCAGAATAAAGCCCCCTCTTCCCATGTTAACATCTTAATCCCAGGAGTCTGTGACCATGCTAAAGTACATGGCAAAAGGAAATAAAGTAACAGATGGGAGTGATTAAGGTTGTTCATCAGCTGACCTTGCACCAGAGTTTATCCAGGTGAGCCCAAGGTACTCACTCATGAGGGTCCTTAAGTGTGTAGGAGGAGGTAGAGGGGTAGAAGTGAGAGCCATGCTACACGGCAAGAACTTGACCCGCTGCTGCTGGCTTTGAAGATGGAGGAAGGCTGTGAGCCAGGACACATAGACGGACTCTAGAAGCTGGAAAAGGGCAAGAAAACAACTGTCTTCTAGATCCTTCTAGACAGGACCCAGCCCTGCAAACACCTTGATTCCAGCCCATTGAGACCCATCTCAGACTTCTGACTTTCCAGACTGCAGAATAACTAATTTGTACTGTTTTAAGCCCCTTGGCCTGTTGCATACAGCAGGACTAAGAAAGTAATACAGCCTGAATGGGAATGCTGTACAACGATTGGAACACTTGTGCACACGACATCAGCCTCCACACAGGCTCCACCGCCAGGCCACTCTTCCCAAAGGGAACATGGGTGGGCTTGCGCTGCCTCCTTTCTGACACATCCGGAATAGTGGTCTCTCCCAGAAGACCTTAGTTAAATGAATGTCTGCTCAGATCCAAAGAGTGGACTCAAGAATCAGAGAATTCGGGCAGAGGCCCAGACTTGGGACATTAAAAGTTGTACCATGAGTTATTGTTATATCAGGTCTTCACCTGTCACCCACTGATCTTTTAAGGGTTTAGGGGCCTCTTAAGACACAAGCAGTTGCGTATGTAACGGATGATACCTGGAGGCCCACGCCCATGTAAGAGTGCAAAGAAAATTCAGCCCTACTTTACATACATACATAGCCTGGTTTTGTTTTAATTTTCTGTGCTGCTAACTTAATGCCAACATAAGCAGCTTCTTGAGAGCAGGGTCTTTATTTTATTTTTTGATGAGCTGATAACCCCTGGCACATTCTGGGTGTGCAATGTTCTGTCTTCAATTTGGAATGGATTTTGCCCTTAGGGGGGCCTCACTCCCTCCTAGGAAAAGCCCTCGAGCCTCTCCACCCTAAGCCCAGAGAACCCCTGCTCGGACTTGCCCCTGTTCCAGACACCCCCGTCCTCGAATCTCACCCTACTGAGAGTACAAAAGGGCGTTCAATTCGTGCGTCTTCTCCAGATGGAGAGCACTGTGTCCCGCTGGATGTGCAGACACTCTGAGTCAGGTTGTCCAGAAAGGGCACATCCCGAAAAATGAAAGGCTTTTCCTTTTCTCCGTGGACATGTATCCAAGTCTGATAGTTGAGCTGCGAGATGTATAAAGTCTGTAACTGTGACCCTCAAACGGGGAAAGAAAGTGGGCACTTCGCGCTATTAGAAGCTTTGTTAATCGGCAAGTGGTCCAGTTTATCTGCAAAGCGCGGTGAACTGCGAGTCCCGCAGGCGCGCGCGCCCCATCTCTGGTAGGAGATTCCCGTCTCGCCTGCCTCCCAGGCAGCGGCTCAGCGGCGGGGAAGCCCCGCGGCTCCAATCTACCCAGGCCCAAGCCCTCTACGTGCACCATCTGAGAGCCCAGGTGCTTTGCAACCCTCCTGTCTGTCCTTCCGGCTTCTTAACTTTGCCCCTCGCCAGTGCCGGACCTTCACCCAGCCTCCAGTCTCTGCGCCTCGGTGTTCTCTCAGCCAGCTGCAAAGAGTTAAGACCCGGCTCAGAAGACGCTTCTGGCTGCTCCAAGTCCCTGGCCCCCGCTCGCCGCTCCTGATTGGCTGAGCTCCTGTCAGTAGTAAAAAGTATCAGATAGCAAACTTCGGACCTTGATAAAGGCGTGGTGGTAATACTCCGCAAACGCTAGCAGCCTATGACATCAGCCAAGAACGCCTGGGATGCCGCTGCTCCTGGCCAGACGCAGGAGGAGGAGGGTCCTGCCGGCTAAGAGTTAACCAGCCCCGCACAGCGAGGGGGGAGACAACCAGTTTTCTGGGGACACTGGTTTCGGTCACAGACTGCCACTGTACTCCTACCCAGGGGAGCTCCCAGAGAGTTGGATGAATTCTGGGTTGTTAGCTGCTGTCAGCTGGGCTCCCAAAAGCCTGTTCCTGGTGGAAAGCAGGGGGCGTCTGGCCAAGGGACCAGCGGCTCGCTGAGACAACATGACCCTCCTGGGGGCTGAGCACTCTTTGCTGATTAGGAGCAAGTTCAGATCAGGTAGGGCTGAGGCATTTAGCATTCCTTCCTAAACTTTCCTCTTCTGCACTTCTCAACTCTAGATTGCTTTCCAGTAAATGTCTCAAAGCCTGCTGTGGCTGCTTCAACCTTGTTCCCCAAGAGCACATTTTGGAGGTGAAAATTTTATTTGACTTTGGGGGCCTTTCCTGTCTTCCGTTTTTAAGTCCTTTGAGTGCTTGAATGTGGTTTTGTTTATGAAAAGGCCAATCCTTTCATTTTATTTTTTCTCTGTATTTGTGAATAAAAACTTTGGAGATTCGCCCAAAAGGAACAAGTTTTAAAATGAACAAATAAGGGATTTCAAGATTATGAGCTGCATAATATTAGTTATAATTGCTGAGAAGATGAACCTGATGCTGCGTATCAGATTACAGGGGTCACTTAAAATGTAGCTAATCCAAACAATGTATTTCCCAAAAAAAGTCACTTGGGGAAAGTAAAAATAGCAAATTTGGAGCACAACAAGTATTTAAAATGACATCACTGTAGAGGGAAAAAAAAGTCCAGTGCCACAAATATTTTTTCCCAAACCATCTGATATTTATAAATGGAGAATTTTCCCCCAAATTTCTGTGTCAGTAGCGCATAGAGAAACTTCTCAAAGGACGCTGAGTAAAGGTGAGTGAGAGAGATGGGAACGCTGAGCGCTGCTCACGAAGGGTTGATACAGGCACCCATGGCGGCTTTGAATGTGTGGGGTTCCACATTTAGACCCTTGCCTTCTCAAGTTCTTTCTCCATAACTCTGTGTGTAATATTGGTTTTATAAAATCAGTAACAAGACTCTCAATAAATGGCAGAACTTTTAGTTAGAAGATGAATTCATCTGTGAGAACTCTGATGTGAACATTCCTTAGAGCAGGTACTGGAAGGATGCTGGCCTAATTTGCTGAGTGTTCTTTCCCCTTCTAATAGGACCACTCAGTGTTTCACTCGGGATGGATGTTTCAGGAATGAGAAAAGTGGATGCAGGAAAGTAAGGGTTATCTGTGATTGCCTTAGATGTTCCTGGCTTTGAGATGTCTCTGGTTCCATTGGAGATTTCCTTAGTCTCTGTACTGTTGGAACAAGATGAAAACTCGAGCTTAGCCGGCCATAATACTCAGGGCCCTGGCACTCTGGGGCCCGTCTGCCAGCCATTGGGTTCAATGTTGGTTAGTTACATCCTTCCTCTCCTTCCCTTGGTGAGGTGAGGTAGTTGGTCTATTAATCCACTAGAGACTTGGCCGCTGCTTTGTAATTTGGTCAAAACCGCAAGGCAACACTGCCACCTTTCTGAAGAAAAGAGGATGCAGGTTTGTTTTGCAAAAAGCTACATTCATGTCAAAGGCACCCTTGCCAGTTCATGTTGGGAGCAGGGGAGGGGCTGGTTTGTCTCTCAGAGGATTTGGTACTGGGTGGGATTGCAAGGACAGGTTTATCAAAGAAAGCCTTCCCTCTGGGATGTAGCCCAGAGGGAAAACAATGGCTCCCAATTCCTGCCTCCACGGACTGGTGTGGCTCTGGGGTCTCCCAGGCAGATCCTGGAACTTCTGAGAATTCCAATTGCTGCCTCCCCCACCCCACCCTGCCCCTTTAAAGTGTGGACAGGCTCTGGTGCCACAGGAAGGATAGCGTCAGGGAACAAGGTGTCAAAGCAGATTCAGGCATGCTCAGCCCTCCACCTCTGATAAGCAGGGAAGCTAGGTCTGGAAATGGACTGAGCAGATTGATCATCTGTGATGCGAGGGGTTGATCATCTGAAAGGCAGAGAAGAACAGCAAGCAGAATGTAAAACTAAGGAGACATAATATTGAGGATGGTGATTATTCATTCTGGGTATAATTACAGCTACAGCTGCACTGATGTGGAAGCCTGGCTGGCAGTGCATTTACACAGGGGCCCAACTCTTCCTGAGAAGACTTGGTTTATTTGGTGACTAACAGTGGATTAGGAAGCCTTCTTTCTTGTTTTGATTTCTCTCTCTCTCTCTCTTTTCTTTGTTCCTTCTTTTCTCTCATGAGCTACTCAGAATGTAAACTCATAAAATTCCATCTGACTGCTAATGTTTGCTTTGACAGTAGACCATGGTGTTTCATATTTCATTAAAAACATTTCAAAAAAATTAATGAAACTAAATTGCTCTCTGGTCATAGTAGACTCCTTGTAATATGGGGCTTGTTTATTAGTGAGCAGATAACTGCTTCGACTCTGAAGGTGACAAGAATGGCAACAGCATCCAGCCAGCTTCCTGTGAGCTATATTCGAGTGACATTATGATTAAGGAAGATGCATGCCACAGGAGCAGTGACCTGTGACAATGTGCATGTATGAACATGTTTGATGATATAAATTCATCTTATCCGAGAGGCTGGCTGCAGTTTCATGGTTGAGTGTGTGGGTCTAGACCAGCACTAGCTGGGATTTTAGCTGGCGTCTCCACTTGTTAGCCATAGAGCCTGGAACCTTAGATAAGCTATAGAATTCTCTCTGTCTCCAGGTGCCTCATTTGACTAATGAGAATGATAAGAGGGTTGTTGTGAGGATTAAATGTGATCATGCAAGTAGACCACTAAGAAAAATGCCTGGCACTTAGTAAGCCCTCAAAAAATATTGTTCTACTATTAATATTACTAAGAAGCCAGATTCTGTAGTAGTCACTTTCTCTCTGAGTCTTGTTTATTTCATGTGTAAACGCCAAAGTCGGGCTAGATGATTTCTCAGACCCTTTGGTAACATTTTGTGTTTCTCTGAAAACATATAAAGATTGGGCACAGGCAAAACTGAGACTGGGCTGTGAGGCAGTTGGGCAGATATGATAGGCAGCTCACATAAATGCAATAAATAGTGTTACTTTTAAACTAACTACATTTTTACTGTTTTTAATCTCACTGTTGTTTGGTCAACATCAATAATCAGTATCACTGTCAACAATCTTCCTCAATACCACGATCCCATGTCAATGAAACACAAGGATTTATAGTGTGCACACACACACCATGCACGGAGGATCAAAATGAGAGGGGTGGGGAGCACTGATGGATTTTTCTTCTAAAGAATTATTGTGTTTTGTTTGTTTCTTTCTCTTTTTCTCCTTTCTTCATTCAAACAGCTCAGCACTCTGGCACCTACCAGGACGTGGTGTCTATTCCCCACAAATTGGGGGCTGTCAAATTTAGGAAATGAAAATACAGGAGGCCCAGTTAAATTTGAATTTCAGATAAACAATGATTATTTTAGCATACTGTAATATTGAGGGTGTGTTTTTATCTGACACCCAAATTGAACTAGGCATTTTGTGTTTCACCTGTCAACCCTGCCTACAACCTGAGTGGTCTTTGCTCAACACTCTCTGCTGCCCCATCTAGGACCCATCACACTCTCAAAATGTGGGTGCCCAAAGACTCCCCAAAATGCAAATCTTGCTTTTCAGGCATGAAAGCAGAGATTTAAAATAAGGGGGGCATGTCATGAGCATGAACTCTGGGTCTCTGGGGGTAGAGCCAGCATATGGATTATGGAAGACTATGACAATTTCCCTTTTAGCTTTCTGGGAAAATAAGTTCAGCAGTCTGGCTGCTCAGGTACAGGGGCTTCCAGATTGGGGGCTTCCAGACTGAAAGAAGCCGAAGGCCATGCAGAACAGGCATGAAGAGGCAGTGGCTGAGCTCAGCTCAGTGTTGGGTGGTAGAGCACACCAGCACTGCATTCATCAATATCCAGGGATGGGCCTCCAGTGTCTGTGATTGCTGTGTGTCCTCTCAGGGAAAGCAAGGGATGTCTCAGGATGCTGTACGCCATCCTCTTTCTGTGTGTTCTCTATCCTCCAGCCTTCAGATCAACCAGCAGGACAACTGAGTTCAGCTTTAAGCTAGATCCTTAACATCTCTGAGACTGAATGTTCCTTCAATGAGTCAAGGAGACTGGACTAAGAGGTTGGTCCAGAGGTTTTATCATATGGACACTATTGAAGAAAATTCCACCAGGATCTCAAGAGAAGTTCAGGCTCTGTCCTTACCTTCATCATTACTTCGTTTTATAACCTAGGGTGAATATGTTAACCCAGTGCCTTGTCATGTCTATTATGGAAAAGACACTCGTCTAGGTTAAATTATTTGTCCTGTAAAACTAACTATATAAAGATGTAGGTATAGATATATAGATATACATTTTTTAGTCTAATTTAATTGACCTCTGTATGCCTCATTTTTTTCATCTACAACATAGAGGATTTTGACTGGTTTATCACTGAAGTTGCTTCCAGCCCTAACATTTGGTATTTTTCCAAATGAATGGCCCTAAGTATTTTTGTAAAGTTTTAAAGACTATAAGCTTTATAAAAGCATTCCTGAAATGTTTCTGAACTATTGTATTCTCAGGGAACTTAACATATGCTAGATGCACAATAAATATTTCTTAAAAGAATGAATGAATCATTCATACCTACCATTTTCATAATTAACACAGTAGCATTCAAGAAAATTATTTCAATTGTTTCATACGTTCAGTCTTCTTTTCAAAATTTCTTTCACAGCTTTTGGGTGTGAAGCCTACTGAAGCACAAATAACTTGTCTTCAATTCCATCTTGCTATTGAAATAACCAGTAGAATATTTTTAAAGTTCGGGAAAACGTGTTCCATTAAAATCTTTCAGGAATTTCTACTAGACATCACCAGAACAGGGAGAATTTAAAGGCAAATTATCCCTCTGCGCTTTTCTACAAACTGTCCACAGCTCATCATCTCCTTCCTTTCTCTGCTGACAACCACTAATTTCCTTCATGGCGATGGCATTAGTTTCCTACTTCTGCTATAGCAAGCTGCTACAAAGTAGTGGCTTAGAACAGCATGAATGTATCATTATCTTATAGTTACCAAGGTCAGGAGTTTAAAAAAGGTCTCACTGGTCAAGATGTTGGTAGGGCTGTGTTCCTCCTGGGGACTCTAAAAGGAACCTGTTTCCTATCCTTTCCAGACTGCGGAGGCCACCATATCCTTCGGCTTGTGGCCCCTTCCTCCATCTAAGGCACCAGCGTAGCATCTTCAAACGTCTCTCTGACTTGACTCTCTGCTTCTGCCTTCCACATTTAAGGACCCTTGCGATATCATCAGTCTTACCCCAAATCATCTTCTTAGTTTAAGGTCAGCTGATTGGCAACCTTCATTCCACCTGCAGCACTGGTTCCCTTGTGCCATGTGTCCTAGCCAGCACTGGCTGCTCTAACAAAAGACTGGTGGAAACCAACAGCAATTGATTTTCTCACAGTTCTGAGGCTGGAAGTCCAAGAGTAGGGTGCCAGCAGGGTCACTGTCTGGTGAAAGCCCTCTTCCTGGCTTGCAGGCTACCTTCTTGCTATATCCTCATTTTGCAGAGTCTAAGAGGGAGATAATAGCTGGTATCTCTTCTCAAAAGGAGACTAATCCTATCACCAGGGCCCCATTCCCATCACCTTATATAAACTAATCACCCCCCTCAAGGCCCATCTCCAAATACCATTACATTGGGGATTAGAGCTTTGACATGAGTCACAGGTTGGGGGATACAATTCAGTCCATAAGGTCATGTGCACAGGTTGCAGGGATTAAGACATGGGTACCTTTGGAGTCTCGAGGGACATTATTCTGCCTATGACAGCAACTTCTAATGTGGTGTTCCCAGCTTTCACCTCCATAAGGCCTCTGTCCTATCAACTTTGCCCTGTAGATCTTTTCTTATAACATGGGTTACCAACCCATAATTCCTGTGTTTTCTCCAGGGTGATCCACAAAAGACTAAATCCACAGTTGTTTAGCGGGATATTTTTTAATTGGGAGGCAGAATATACTGAAAAATTACATTGTATTTTTTAACTTCAGGATTTCTCCAAAGCTGTAATATTTCTAATGTACAGTATGAGCTTCTAAAGGACAGTGGTTCCCAGACGTGTTGCACTGTATTCGCATGGCATTTCCCAGGGCATGTCTAGCTGGGCAGACACACTGTGGAAGAGTCTGCTCCAAGCAGAGAAGCCATCAGTTTTCAACAGTCATTCATTTAATGGGGTTAATCTTTATGTGGATATTGCTGGCAAGCAAGCCCCACCCCCAAGTAAGAACTCTTTCCTTCCTGGCTGCTTATTTATCTTTGGCTCACCCTTCGCTCCTCAGATCTATTATTTTGGGTGCCAGGACTGATTCCCCACCCCAAAGATATCCTTCAGAGGATTCTACTCCCTGTCCTCAAGGAGCTCCCAGGCAATCTGAAAAATTCAGTATGAGAGTTACATATTAATTCATTCATTCATTCAACAAATATTTCTCTCATGGCTCCCTGTAACAGAGACTGTGCTGGGAGCCGGGGAGAGGGTGGGGAGCAGAAAAGACATATTCTGTGTCCTGGTGTGGAATAAGAGAGCTGCTCCCTAACACCCTGTGCATGGTTCCTGCAAGCCGTACCTTCAGACGTCCACACTGGAACACAATTAGCTGGACCTGAAAAGATGAGTGTATTTTTTCATCTTAAATGGGAATTTAAAATCTTTTTTTTTAAAGCCAAAGGAAGCTTCAGGGTCTGACTCAGGCCACCGGCTTGATCCTGACTCAGGATCACTGCTCTCACCCAAGGCCCAACTGTGTTAGACTTCCTGAGGTACCAGGTGGCCTTCCCCCACCATCTTACATGTAAGAGCCCCAACCTTCTCTGCCCCTAAACTTTCCCTGTCTTAGCTCTGACCATTACTGGACATACTAGGCATTTTATTTGTTATTCCACGAGGGTAGGAACTTTTGTTTATTTATTCATCTTTACTGGTGATTGTCAGAGAGAAGGCACCATTTAATATATGTTAATACATTTTATCCTGTGACCAAAGAATACTGAAAAACAGTAAACAACATATATTTTCATCATCTTTAGGCATTAAAACTATAGCAAAAGAAAAAAGAATCAGTGAATAGAAATACAAAGCTCAGACAAGTACTTTAGGCACCTCTAGAGCAGGAGGGGAAAGTTAATTACAAAATCTTCATTCATGGACCGATGATGATAGTATGGCAATGCCACATGGACCAAGAATTATGAGTAATCTCATTTTGTGTACTTGAGATTCATAAAAATATTGTTTTCTAAGACCAGAAAGAATGGTGCTCATCTTTATCTGCTATGGTATATGATACGATTTTGTTAAATTGGGTCAAACCAAACTGAAGGGATTCTGATTAAGAAGATTAGACTGGAGACCAGCAGAAGTGCACGGCAGAAGCAGCAGTGCTGGAGCCCAGCTCTAGCTTCATATACTTCACAAAAGCCCAACCTGAACAGGCACTGCTAGAGCCTGAAGTGCTCATTCATCTCCCTTGTTTCCATCTCATCAGCAAGAACTTGCTGGTCAGATGCTGACCAGGTATTTAGCTTGCATCTCTGCCCAGATCAGGAAGGAGGAGCCAGCAAGTGTGTTTTTTTCACAGGCACCTGCCTCCTGGGTCTCATTCCTGATCTCCAGCGAAACCTCCTCACACCCCACTGTTACCCCATGACCTTGGGGAAGTCACCTCAGCTCACTGGGCCTTTGTTTTCATACTGATAAAATGATTCATGTCATTTGTGAGGGAAAGAACTTCAAGAGTCATTGAGGGTTTCTTTTACAGAAAACAGTCCCTGTTCCCCACGTAGCATGACAACTGTGTGAGAGGGAAGCACAGAGTAGTTAACAGGTTTCTGTGGACACAAAGAGAATTTTTTTTAAAAATTCAAAAACCTTTAGCCAAATAGTAGTTTTGCACCCTTACAATTTTAGTACTTTGATTCTCAACTTTATTAAGCAGGTAGTGTTTGTTTCTTTTTTAAGTCAATAATTTGCACTAACTTTTATTCTGAGATCATCCAGAATAGCTACTTAAGCCAAGCATGACTTAATCAGACTTCGATCATTATTCTTACATAAAATACCAGGGTCTCCATGTTCTTTTAAAGTAAAATGTATTGTTTATTCTCTGAAATTTAAAATAAATAAGGGCAATTATTGGCTTTTATTTTTACAAGGCCCAGGAAGGTGCCCTCTAGAACCAGAGAAAAAACAAATTTCTTGTCTCCTTTTGGTTGAGAGAAGATGCATTCTCCCATTTCCTTACAGACACTATTAGAGCACTTCCCTTATCACTTCAGTCACTCCAGGTGGCATTCGCTGTATTCAACAACCTTAGTTCATTAGAAAAACCATAGCATTCTAGCAGTAGCAGCAGTGGATTAAGCCACTGTAATATTGTAAAAGGTATTTATTCGGTTCCCTCATGTATAAGAACTTAGCCATCCTGTGCTATGTGTAGCAATAATGAGTAAATATGCAACTTCTCAAATACTTAGTATGTCTTGCTTAGCACCTCTTGTCTGGCATACCAATTTGAATTACCATGTAAGTTTTCCACCCTTCAGTCTGTATCTCTTTCCCCTCAGCCTCTTAGTTGTACAAAAAGTCATCAGTTTCTTTCTTATAAAATATAGACAAACAACCCTAGGGGGAAATGACTGGCCTGTAAGCTGTCCTGGCTTTCCTAATTCCAGGAACCCTCTCCCTTTAGGAAGCCATTCAACTTTGTTCTCTCAGGACTGACTGGGCTGGGTTCTTGATCTGAAATAAAGTTCCACGTGGAACTTTTTGGGACTCAAGCTCCTGACAGGGCAGTATGAGGCTCCAGAACAGCAAAATCCAGAAAATGCTATTTAACATTAATTGATTGAACAATAATCTCCTCATTGCTTTAAATATTTCTACTATTTTATAGAGGTATTTGTCCAGATGCATAAAGATTTTTACAAGGTTATATCTGAGTGTATGCATAAATTTATACTCAGCCTTTTTATCAGTCAGCATAATATTGTATGGACTTTTTCAAGCTGACTACATAGCAGCATAATTCTTGTTTTAAAAACTGTACTAAAGTCCACTGAGTGAGTATATAGTAACTTACTAAATCTTTACCACCTGTATTGGAAAATTCAGCCCATTATAATTTTTATATTAAAAATAACACTAATATGAAAATCCTTATGCATGTACTTTTGTTCTTTCTCTGGATTGCTTTTATAGAATACTCATTATTTAGAGTAAACTTCTAAGTGTGGGGATAATGAATATAAATCTTTATGATCCATTATGGTAGCTAATACTAACAATGGAGTACTAACAATGTACAAAGCTTAACCATAATTCTATTTCCATGTGGCAATGAACTCTTACTCCTATAACAGAACTAGCTCAGAGTCACCTTTGGTATCTATCCAATGGTAACTGATATTCGATGAGCTTTTCACACCTTTTTAGTCATAAAGGAAAAGGGCATGGTTACCTAATAACTTTGAGAACTTGTGTGTCATCTGCTATGTGGGGACCACCTGTCACCAGATATGACTGATGACTCATCATAGGAGAGATGAAGAGAACTAGGAGTTCTTGAGAACCCATTGTCTGTGGCACTTTTTACTCTTTCATTTAATCCTTATCAAAGTGCTATGATTATCCCCATTTCATAGATGAAGAAGCTGAGGCTCAAAGATGTAAGATGTTAAACAACTTGGTCAGAGTAACATAACCAATAAATGTCAGAGGCCAGATCTGATCCCATTTGTGACCATCTCTATAGCAACCTAAGGCCCCCAGCTTGCATCCCTCTCTCACCCCTCACTTACATACACCTGGCTCACTGGGTCTGATATACCTCGTTCCAGACTACGACTCCAGGCATACACCCCATTGCCATTATTGGGCTTGATTTCCTAAATAGTGATTTATCAAGACACTTGTTTCTACTACAGATTAGCCTATAAATTATACATGTCATCTCCCCCAAATCCTAAGACTTTTAATGAAAGTTGATTATTTCAATCTCAGTTTATTTGAGAAAAAATATTCAAGAAATTTTTGAAAACTGACAATTGTAAAAGTAGACTTGCTCAAAGACTCTAAACATAGCTATTCAAGGAATACAGATTGGGGCAAAAGTAGGTTTACAGTTGTGAGCATG
This sequence comes from Phyllostomus discolor, assembly GCF_004126475.2. NCBI lineage: Eukaryota > Metazoa > Chordata > Mammalia > Chiroptera > Phyllostomidae > Phyllostomus > Phyllostomus discolor. The sequence goes on along the minus strand of NC_040910.2, from coordinate 66,682,719 downwards.
CAAAGCACAGAGTTTATTGTTGTATTATTATTTATTAATTATTGTATTATTTCTTCATGCAAACAACTGTAAACTTTTGTCCCATCCTGCATCTATTAACAGAGAGTAGAACATGGGTTACTAAAGCCTGGAGGGTGGAGGAAATAGGGAGAGGTCGGTAAAAGGGTACCGACTTTCAGTTATAAGAGGCTCGAATGTAGAACATGGATACTATAGTTGATAGCACGGTATTGCAGCATTGAAATTTGCTAAGAGGCTACAACTTAAGTGTTCTCACCCTTGCCTCCCCAAAAAGTAAATATACGGGTGATGAGTGTGTTAATTAACTTGATGGCGACAAACCCTAATGGTCATATTATAAACTTTAAATACATTACAGTTTTGTCTATCATACCTCAATAAAGCAGAAAAGTAAAAAAAGAAACACTAGGGGTTAGTATTAGGAGTGAAACAGGCAAATATTATCAGTGGGTCAGAATTTTGTGTATGTGTATACATATATATATAGTTTTATGTGTATATGTATTAATCTAATCTCTAATTAATTATTCATCTTTAATAATAATGGTGGCTGTTCAAATAGCAATAAAATATGTGAGAAAAGGTTTTGGGGGAACTTGATTATCCATTACAAAATAAATGAATTTAGCTATTTTATAATATATCTTAAAATAAATTCCATATGGATTAAAGAGCCAAGGGAATCTATAAAATACTGAAAGAAGCCAGAGAACAACTTTATAATTTTGTAGTGGGACAAACCATCCCCAGCCTGTCACCAGCATCAGAGGAGAAATAAAAATTGGCATATTTAGCCACTTACAAAGTTTATAATGTTACATGGAAAAAATATCACCCCAAAAATTTAAAAGACAAACAGTAGATCGAAAGAAAATACTTGAAGTGAGAATGCCAAAGTTATTATAAGGAATTCTATAAACAATAAGATTAAAAGAGTATAACCTAAGAGAAATATAATTCAAAAAGGAAAAATAGTCAATAAACCCATGAAATATACTCAACTCACTAACATTCAAGAAAATGCAAATTAAAATAGCAAGAAACCCTTTTCTTCAAACATCAGGTTACAAAAGTTTAAAATATTCATAACATCAAGTATTGGACAACTGTGGAGAAATAGGCGCATGCATCCTGTGGACCAGCACATCTGTAAGGCTTAAAGGATACAGTCTGACAGTTTCTACTGAATTTTAAATTAGCCTTATGAACAATCAAGAAAGTTCAATGCGTCTACTCTAAAGAAATAATTGTATGTACAGGGATTTTCTTTGTATCATGGTTTATAATGCTAACAAGTAGAAAGTGGAGAAAAACATTCATCCGTAGGGTGTGGTTGATTAAATTATGATACACTCACTCTATGAAATATAATTCATAGCAAAAGAAAAGTGACAAATTCTTATATGAACTCACATGGGAAGATCTCTGAGACATACATTAATTTTTGAAAGCAGATTGTAAAACAGGCAACACAATTACATTTATGCTTAAAAATTATTTAGACATAAGTACACAGAAAAAAATCCAATGATCTAAGTCAAATTGCACACAATGATGTTCAGAGTAGGAGGAGAGCAAGAACCTGTCTTTACTATTTGAATCTTCTAAATTGAGAATGTATAGGTACTTATGAAATTTTTAAATATCTCTAAAAAGAAAAGAAATTGACATCATGATAGTAGCAAAAAATATACTTCTATAAGTCTAATCACATAGACAAAAATTCAAATGAGGATATAGGGGATATGAAGCCAAAGGTTAATTTGATTACATATTTTAAACTTACTGAAAGAGGATTTTAAATTTAACACCCTCTCTCAACACACACAGAAATGCCAGTAAATTTCTAAATATCAGGCTAATATCTTGACCATAAGACAGAAGAAAGGAAGGGAGGCAGGGAGGGAGGGAGGGAGGAAGGGAGGAAGGAAGGAAGGAAGGAAGGAAGGAAGGAAGGAAGGAAGGAAGGAAGGGGAGAGAGAGAAAGAAAGTTTTAAAATTCAACAAGTTAGGGATGAAAACACACCATGAACATACCAAAAGTGTTAAAATATTTTTAAAAGCCTGGAAAGATGCATTTGTAATGAGATTATGAATAATTTATATTTTTATTATATTCTTTTTCATTTATTCTTTATTTTGATTATTTATTCAGTGTCTCCTATTACCTTCTTTAATAAATAGGACTAACTTTGGCGATAGACTAGTTAACAATGACCGTCATTTGCTCGTTCACTTTTGTCCTGAAGAAATAGGGTATGAAATACACCTTCTCTGAAGAACAACTAATCTGAGTTGGCTGAACACCTGGGGGGTTTAAGTTGTTATTCCCCCCAATTTGAGAGCATGCTCACCTTCAGACTACAACCAAGAAAACTTGATCCTCAGCTGAGACTAAAAACCCATAGGCCCTAATATTAACTTACATTGGAAATTTCAAATGTATATATTGTGATATAGGCTGCTGTTTGGCTGACCTGGGTTCAAATCCTGGCTCCACCCTTTCTGCTTATATAAATTTGAGCATATGTATTCTCCAAACTCTCAAACCTCCACTTCTCCATTTGTAAATGTAGGAACAAAAGTACCTCTCTGTGGAAGTTTGTGAGACTTTAGGAAAAGACATATAAAAAGTGTTTGTCATAATGCTGGGATGGGTTTATGTACCCCATAAATAGTAGTAACTTTATTTAAAGGTTAGTATAATTACATATTAATTGTTATATTTATTTCAATATGCTATGGAATGTTAATTTACAACATTTTAAAATAATTTAAAAGTTATTACAAAATATCATACTGGTATGTTTCTAAATTAGCAACAACAGCAACAACCAGCCTCTCATTATTTATTGTCCCTTAAGATTTGCTGCGAGCTATTCCTATTTCTTTTTCCCCAGGCTATGTTTGAGTGAAGAGCATAATTATTATCATTATAGAATTTACAGTGTTTCAATAAAGTGATTTACATACATATTATCACTCATTCTCTCCCTTTGAAAAAAATGTCTGAGGAAGGAATTTTTCCTACTTTCATCCTCTAGAGAGGAGGGGTGTCCAGCTCAGGTCTTCGTGCATTTCTGCAGAGAGAAAGCTCCGGCCTTGTCTGGACCCCTGCAAGGTTACCAGTGGCTATAAGGCTCAGCAAAGGCTCATGACTATTTTTGAGGCTCTGCTGAGAAACCCAAACCCCTACCCATATAATTGAAAATACTGTTCTGTCTGAAACTAAAATTAAGCGGGAAGCTCTCTCCAGAAGAAACAAAGTTTGGGATCAGGCAGCTACTAGAGCAGTCTGCTAAATTGTAACACCTTTTTTTTTCATTTTTAAATATTTTTTCTTTTTCAATTATGGGTGACATACAATATATTAGTTTCAGGTGTACAACCCAGTGATTAGATATTTATATGACTCATGAAATGATCACCCCAATAAATCTAATACCCATCTGACACTATATATAGTTATTGTAATAGTACTGATTGTAATTCTTATGCTGTGCTTTATATCCCCATGGCTATTCTGTAACTACAGATTTGTACTTCATAATCCCTTTAGCTTCTTTCCTCATCCTCCCAAGCCCCCTCCCATGTGGCAAACATCAAAATGTTCTTTGTATCTATGAGTCTGTTTTTGCTCTGTTCTGTTGGTTAATTTGATGTTGTTGTTTTTTAGGATTCCACATATAAATGAAATTATATGGCATTGTCTTTCTCTGCCTGACCCACCTCACTCAGCATAGCACCCTCTAGGTCTGCCTGTGTCATTGCACATGGCAACATTTTATTCCCCTTTATGACTGAGTCATATTCCTTTGTGTGTGTGTGTGTGTGTGTGTGTGTGTGTATACACACCCACCCCGCTTCTTCTTTGTCCATTCACCTATTCACCTACTGATGGACACAGGTAGTGTCCATATCTTGCCTATTGTAAATAATGCTGTAATAAACATATGGATGTATATGTCTTTTGATTTAGTGTTTTGGATTTCTTCAGATAGATATCCAGAAGTGGAATTGCCAGTCCTTCTTTGTCTCTTGTTATAGACTTTGTTTTAAAGTCTGTTTTGGCTGGTATAAATATTGCTACCCCAGCTTTTGTTTCTTTATTTGTTTGTTTTCATGTTCAAGAAATATCTTTCTCCATTACTTACCTTTCAGTCTGTGTGTATCTTTCAATCTGAAGTGAGCCTCTTGTAGGCAACAGATGTAAAGGTCTTATTTTGTTATCCATTCAGGCACCATATATCTTCTGATTGAAGCATTTAATCTATTTTCACTTAAACTAACTGTTGATAGCTATGCATTTTTTTGCCATTTTATTATTCACATTTTTGGTCTTTTCCTTTTTAAAGAAGACTATTGAACAGTTCGTGAAATACTATTTTGCTGGTGGTGAACTTCTTTAGCTTTTTCTTGTCTGGGAAGTTCTTTATCTTTCAGTTCTTAATGATAGCTTTGCACTGGATGGTGTAGCTCAGTAGATTGAGTGCTGGCCTGTGAACCAAAGGGTCGCTGGTTCGATTACCAGCCTAGGGGCACACGCCTGGGTTGCAGGCCAGGTCCCCAGTAGGGGGCATGTGAGAGGTAACCACACATTCATGTTTCTCTCTCTCTCTTTCTGCCTCCATTCCCCTCACTCCAAAAATAAACACATAAAATCTTTAAAAAAATTAAATGATAGCTTTGCTGGGTAGAGTGATTTTGGTTATATGTCCTTGCTTTTATCATTTTAAATATTTCATGCCAATCTTTTCTAGTCTGCAAAATTTCTGTTGAGAAATCAGCCAACAGTCTAATAGGAGTCCCCTTGTACATAACTAACTGCTTTTTTCTTGCTGCTTTTAAAATTCTCTTTTTGTCTTTCACTTTTGGCACTTTAATTATGATGTGTCTTTGTGTGGTCCTCTTTGGGTTCCTTTTATTTGGGACTCTCTGTGCTTCCTGGACGCGTATGTCTATTTCTGTCACCAGATTAGAGAAGCTTTCTGTCATTATTTTTTCACACAGGTTTTTAATTCCTTGCTTTCTCTCTTCTCCTTCTAATACCTCCATGATGTGACTGTTGGTACACTTGAATTTGTCCCAGAAGCTCCTTAAACTATCCTCAATATTTTGGATTCTTATTTCTTTTTACTATTCCATTTGGGTGCTTTCTGTTTCCTTGTCTTCCAAATCTCTGATTTAATCCTCTGCTTTATCTATGCCACTCTTGATTCCCTGTAATGTATCCTTCCTTTCAGTTATTGTACTCTTCATTTCTGACTGGGTTTTTTTTTTTATGATTTCTAGCTCCATTTTTATGTTTCCTATCTCTTTGTTGAAGTTCTCTCTAAATTCATTCCCCTCATTTCATTGTGGATCCTTATAACCAATGTTTTGAACTTTGCATCTGGGAGATTGCTTGTCACCATTTTATTTGGTCCTTTTCTTGTGTTTTGTTCCGTTATTTGAGAAATATTTGTCTCCTCATTTTGGCTGCTTCCCTGTGTTTTTTTCTATTTAATAGGTAGAGATGCTACATCTCCTGGTTGGTAGAGTGGCCTTATGTAGTAGGTGTCCTGTGGGGCTCAGTGGCACAGCCTCCCTGGTGTCCTGATCTGGGTGCTCCAGGTATGCTCCTCCCCGCCATGGGCTATGTACACCCTCCTGTTATAGTTGAGCCTTGACTGCTGTTGGCACCTCAATGGAAGGAATTTATCCTCCAGGCTAATTGGCTGAGAGAACTGGCTGAGACCACCATGGACATGCTGTGCAGGGGCCCACCCCACAGAGTAGGACTGGCTTCAGTAGGGGCTCTGGTGCCTGCAGAGTTCACCCCTTGAGTGTGCTGCTGGTGCTGGTAGTTGTGTGGGTACTCCAGGGTGGTCTAAATCTGTCCACTGGTGGAGCTGGCTCTGGGGCCTTCCTAGAGGTGTAAGCCAAGCCCAGCCACCACCCATGCCTGGGGCCAACCAGCATGAGCTACAAAGTGATCTGGATATGGCTACTATTTGTGCTAGGCTTGGACTTGCTGGGAAGAGGTCAAGTTTCAAACCAAGGCTCGCTTCCACTAGTGCCAGGCCTGGGGCCACTTAGCAAGTGGTATGGGGCCTGTCAAGGCCAGGTGCTACTTATTTGAGAGATTTTAAGAAAGTCTGCAGCCTGAGCCAGGACAAGTTATTCATATCAAAACGCCACTGGAAACAGCTTAGATGGGTGGGGTTGGGCCTCAGGGAATCACCAGCATGGAGCAAACAGTATAAGCCAGGTTGATAGAGACTCAGATATGGTGCCTGTCTGGTGGCTCTGTGGGGGAGGGCTTAGCAAAGGAACAATGACCTCTGCCAGCACTTCTATCTGGGAGAAAGCTGCCCCTCCAGCTCTTGCCCTGATGTCAGACAATTCAGTTCCTCCCTGTATGTCCCTGGTGCTTTAACACGTTTTATTTTTATGGTGCATTAAACTCTCCTCACCAAAAAAATAAAATAAGTCATATCATTTAATGTGCTTTTATTTTCACACAGACTCTGAGATTGTAAAACTGGTTATACAAATGAGGAGACTAACAGTCAGAAACATTAAGAAATTTGTCCAAGGTCACTCTGTAGATTTAGCACCAGAACTTTGGACTTTGGGCTCCCAGAATCAAATTTCCTACATGACCCCTCTGAGGAATTTGTATCCAGGGAGTCACAATGGTTGCAAAGTGCAGATGCCTGGCTTTCAAACCAGAGGCTCTCTCACAAAGTGGTCCTCCTGCTTCAAGCTTTCTTTGCATGTTGTAGCCATCTGCACTGGCTTTAAGACTGAAGGAAACAGATTAGAAGAACACGTGAAAATTCATCCAGGTCAACACAGTGTTGACTGGGAGAGGAGACCTGACTGAGGGCTAGGCTTTGCAAGGGAGCCTTTGGCTTAATGGAATGTCAGTGTCTGCAGAGGGTCTGGTCTTAACACATAGGTTAGAACCTGATACTGCGGAGTGCCTCAGAAATGGAAAATATTCTTTCATGTTATGTTTGGGTGCTTTAAAACCTTGTTTAAAAAAACAGGCCAAGATTATTTTCTAACATTTCAAAGTAATTTTAACATGCATGCATTAACTATTTTCCCAAAATTTAAAGGTATAATAAATTAATGAAATGTACATACTTTCATAGATATATACACACATGTATGATATATAAATGTATTAATATATACAATAGTAAAATATATTAAATGATAATGTAATAATAGTACATAGAACAGTGTGAGTGTATAATGCATAATACATATACATGTCTATTGTCTATATACACACACATATAATCACATGAAGGGTCAAAGAAATATGTACTTTGTAGTCTTATATATACTACAGAAAAATTGAAGGGAAAATACAATGTTTGACAAAAGGAGAATGAATACATTGAAAATGTAATATAACATGTACTTTTTTGAAAGCACTATTAAGTGGTACTTTCAAAGAATATCTAATGAGATGAAACTATGTGTACAATGCAAAAAGGAGTTTTTAAAATCACATATGTAATACAATCCAAATTCTTGAGAAATTGTAGAGTAGATATTTTTATATACATGCACATGTTTGTGAGTTGGAAGAAAGAAGGCAAAGTATTAGCAGGTGTTGGTCATCCCTACAGGCTTGAATTACCATTAGTTTCCTTTTCCACCCTGAAACTTTTGCCCACTTTCTAAATTCTGTATAATGAGCATGCATTTGTGTTACAATCAGAAAAGTTAACGTGCTCTAAACGCTATCATAGTACATAGGCTTAACCAAGACTCTCACAAGAACTTAATTGATATTTAAGGACTACAGCAATGTGGAAAGAAAATTTCCCCCTTAATTCACAGGTAATTCCCTTTCCTTGCCCTCATAAAATACACCCTTTGTTTCAAGTTCTAATTCCCCTTTTTTTCCAATTCCCATCCAATTATTCACTGAGTACCTATATTAACTTCATTAATATTTGTGTAGTAATGTATCACTGCTAAAGGAGTATTGTTTCGATGTCTACAATTACCACTTAGGTATAACAGTACCTTATAACAATATACTCCTAATAGGGATGAAAAACTAATGTTCAGAAAGGGTTAACGACCTGGTGAAATTCAACACACACACACACACACACACACACACACACACACACACACACACACAAATGGCAGAGCAGAACTGGAACCTGAATCTCTGGGCCCCAGGTTTCCTGACCTCTCTCAGTGAACAGCTGCACACAAGGAGGCATCACTCAGAGTCCCTTTTCTCAGACCTCCCCAGCAGTAGCTTTCAAGGAAAGCCAGTCAGACAGCAAGTTCTTCCCCTCTCAGGCTCCTCCTGTTGTGTCAGGGCGCACACGCGTCTGCTTAATTCACTTGTGGCGCTTAGCCATGGAACACATAAACAAGCAGGGAAAGCCTCAGAGAGGAATCTTGATGCCCAAATGAAGTGATTTGTCTTCTGAGATTATTGTTTGAAATTGTTTATGTCAGTTGCTGAGTTTCTGTTCTGTACTTCAGGGACCTGTCTGTGGTGGAAGAAAAAGTTCCTACAGCTGGAGAATGATCCGCATGGGGCAGCTGTCATGAAAGGGTGCCCTGAGCTTTCCTGTCCTCTTGATGCAGGCAGCAGTTGGGGAGGTTCACTGCAGGCCCAGCAGAGCATGCCAGAAGTTCTCTGTCGCTGGGCACACTCTAAACATGTGTAACTAATTTAACCCTCACAACAATCCTAAAGGGAGGTACTGTTGCCCCCCCCTCCAAGATGGAGAAACCAAAGCACCTCCCTGTTAAGGAAATTTCACAATTAATAAATGGAAAAGTTGGGGCTTGAACTCAAGAATCCCTGGCTTCAGAGCCTATGGACTGCTTCTCACAGGCACCTAAAATGGCTAGGGCTGGCTGGAGCCATCTGATTCGGCCTGTCCTCTCAGAGAGCATGCACACTGTTAATCCTGCCCCCTCTGCAACATGGTGAGCCCCAACACATTTCCACTTCAGGTCCACGTTCCTCTCCCTCTAGTGACTTGAGATATTGTGATATAAAAGCCCTAAGCTCACAAACCTGGCAGCATTGTGAGTGAGAGAGAATTCCTTTTGAGGCATGAATTAGTTTTCTTCAAATGTTTTGACAAACAGAGTGTGGTGCTTAGGGAAGGAATGACTTCCCAGTGTTTGTGTGAACAGACATCCTCCTAAAACAACTTTAGACCCTGCCTGAGGCCTGATCATTGAAGTAACTGCATAATGATTCTGAGTTAGGGCTCTTCGTATTTCAATATTCTCCTGATTTTTACCCTCCAAACACCCAGTGCCAGGAGCTGGCCTGAGCTAATGATTCTCAGTTTTGTTGGAAGCAGACTCAGAACATCTCTTAGGGTGAAGAAAGAGCGCTGTGTGCCTGCCAAACCTCTCCCATGCAGGCCTGCTCACCTGTGGGGCCACCATGGCCAGACCAGCTCCCCTCTGGCTCCTTCTTCCTCCCAACTATGAAGGGCTCCTTCAGTGATAGGAGCATCATTTTTGCTTCCTCTTCTCTAGCTGCTGCCAGCAATAGATGGGTAGCTAATTGGGCCAATGTCATTCTTGGTCACTGCAACCATTTGGCTGTGCATCAGCACATAGGGCAATGGTTGACCAGGGAGCAGTTATTATTGGTACCTGGACTCAGAAGGCAAGGAGCAGAGTGTTCTCAGGCCTCAGCACTGCACACAAAAATAATCTCTGGTTCTCAGCCTTGTTTGGGAAACATGGCCAGGATTGGGGCAGAAACAGCATAGACGACAAGACCTATTGGGCCACATTCTCCCAGCTTTATGTCAGTGGTGGCCCTGTCTCCTCTTCACCAGGTGGCTTGATACCTGTGTACCCCAAGGAAGAACAAATCAGAATGCTGAGTGGCTCAGGCTACTCATATGGAAGGTGACTTTTTTCCCAGATTCAGATAATACCAGGTTGAGGAAAGAATTTTGTAGGTGGGCCGTCCTTTGGGCAAGAAGAGGAAAGTTTGAGCTATAAATTTGTGTCCCACAATATTGGCTCTCAGCTCTGGAAGTGGCCTGAAACCTCCAGTCATGGTCCTGTTTTTTACTTTCCAGGATATCATTCATCCCCTGGCCAGCAGCTTTTTCATGGCCTGCGTCTGACAGTGTCCTTAAAGGCAACAATGTCAATGTCAGGGTTTGTGCATAAAGGTTGATCCAGCTAAAACCAGGGTAGGATTCCACAAAAAAGAAGTTCAAGGACTAAATTATGCACAGGTACTACTTCCCTTCTAAGGGAAGAGCCTTTAGCTGGCTGATGCTTTGTTGTGTCCAGAGCTAGTGGTGTTTACCTGGAACTGTATAGAGAGGACACCATATACACAGCCATCCAAGCTAGTTTCCATGACATGCTTAACCTGGTTCCTGGGTGTGCCAGTGTCTGTCTCCGGTGTATATGTTTCAGCCACCTTTACAAATTGTAAGTACACATACCTAGGAGTCTTTGGCAGGACGGGATTTGAAAATAGATCTCAAAGCTCTGGTTGTACTCATAGCTTTCCACCACCACTGGATGCCCCTTCTCAACACTGAGCAGTAGGGAGCCTCTGGGTTTGCAAACAACTGAGAATTAAATAATAGAAATTTTGAACAAGCTTAAGCAGAAAAGAGCACTTACTATGGAGATATGAGCATGTCTCGTGGAACTCAGCAACAGGAATGTGGTTGGGATGTGGAGGAAAGTAAACTGGAACTGGGGACTGGACACCTTCACCTCCCTGGCTCTCAGCAATACTCCATTCTTCTCCCTCTTTCTACACCAGCTTTCCTGTTTTCCCCAGTCCATGTGCTCAGAAAGGACCACCCCACAGCTACTGAGGTTGCTCTCTCCCAGGCCCACTTCTAAAATCCCTGGGGAAAAGCCCAGTGTGGGCTGGTGGATACCCATCTTTGACACCAAAACTGTGGTAAGGGAGAGAGGCATCCCAGGGGGAACATCTTAGCTACATGAAAACCACATCCATGACAAATTTTTAAAGGGGGGAGGGGCATTTCCTTATAAACCCAGTGGGAAAAAAACTACTCAGAAGAGAATAAAAGTCAGCTATCACTAGTCACTTGTTTCTTTTATTCCTCACTCTTCTGGTAACTTTGCTGTCAGCATCTCCCTCTCTCATAGGGCACACTGAGTCTTTAGGAAATAAAAATGACTCGTACATGTGCACGTGAGCTGTTGTTGGGGGGAACTAGGAAGAAGCAAATGAAGTGTTGTGGGCTTAACAACATCGTTTATTTATTTAAGTTTCCTGGGAGAAAGAGCCAGAACAGCCTTCTGTAATTCCCAAACCACATGCAACTCTCTTTTCATGACATCCCACAGTTGTAGTTGTTTAACACCCTTTTCTCTCTCTTGCCTTCAAAATTTACATAGGTAGAGCCCCAGCCAGCTTTATTCACAGCAATCTTCCCTGTCTAATACAGTGCCTGGAAGAATAGTTGGAGATCAAAAACTATTAAATGAATGAATAATGTTAGTAGGTTCGCCTTCCTGTCAAGTCTCCAGATAAAAGCATAACCTCAAAGGCTCTTGGCAGCCCTCCCAATTTTGCTACGAAAAATCATAGTAGCAATCATTTTGTTTGTTGTTTTACTTTTTTGCAAAAGTCTGCTTTAAAAAATTGTCATGTAAATTTGATTCACCTGTCCCTGTCTCACCCTCTCTCCCTCTCTTTCTTTCCTTAATTTATTATCAAGACATAGTAACTTTTTTCATAGTAACTCATTTCTCGAATCTTCCCTCCTTTCCTCATTCCCACTATGTCCAAGTGGACTTTTTTGTCTTATGCATGGATCATGCCGAGTCTTTAAGCCAGCAGTGTTGTCCCCATTCATGTTAGCACAAGATTGGTCATCCTAAAATCTTGGTATTACCATATTACTTGGTAACTGTCTTGACCAAGGTCACATAGCTATTTAGTGAGAGGCCTCCTGAATCTTATGTGACTTTCAAGGGACATCCCATTGATACATTGTGTCAAACAGAAATTTGAGAAACCTTCTAATTACTACTCATAAGTTTTTTGTGTATGTGTGAAGCCAAAATTGAATTCAGATGCAGGTCATATTTTTAAATATAATTCACATTGATTTTCTATGAAATTCTGGAATTTAGCATCTTATTGTCCAACATTTAAATTATTAAAATTTACATTTAGACATAGGGCTTATTGTATATGCAGAATATGGAAAAAGTATAAAGCAATGAAACTACAAGCAGTATCATGGGCCTGATGGAATGATTATTGTGTAGTTACCAAGGGGTGCTGGTTGCTAGGCAGGGCATAGAAGATTCTGACAGTTTCCAAGAGTCCATTGTAAGAAGGTAGTGGAAGCCCACCACCATCTCCTGATGTTAAAGTTGGCTTTCTTCCACTGCTGTTCCTAAGGGACCTGGGCTTGGTCCTCTGCTGAAATCGGAGACTCTCCTGTGCTCTTGAGGCTTCACTCTCCTACAAGGAATGTTCAAAGATCAAGATGAGTTGGGAATATGGGGTCATGTTAGTGCAATGGCACCATAATCTACCCCCAGTCCTTGCTCCTGGATAAAACCACCCCATCTATTTCTAAGCAATATCTCTTTGGAGGTTTGATATTTTTTTTACATCTAAATCATAAAAATAATATAAGTCAGAGGGGATTTAGAGATCATGCAATCTAATGATTTTCAAACTCTGCTCCATGGGGCTTTGACATTTTACAAGAAGTTCTGCTTTCATTGCTCACCCCTTTGCTATTGCTTTTTTCCTTTCATGTTATATTTCAGTTAAAAAATGTTTCCAGTGCTTTTTTTTTAAAGTTTGAAAACACCTAATTCTAACTTAGCCTTTCCTTTCATGGGTAGAGGGGCTGGAGCCCAGAGAGATAAAATCCTTGTACTATTATTTTGAAGTGTTGGGGGAGCATGACACTTAAGTTTAGTTAGTAGAATTTGGGGAGTTATTTTCATCTCCCCACCTCATCAAGGAAGAGCCATTGCCAGAGTCCATGGAACATTAGAAGAAAGAGAGGAAGATGACTCTGTGGATGATGAATATATGGTTAGTTACCATGAGTACGCATTGTTTATTTTCTTTACCAATCACTATTTTTCCATAATTTTATACTTATTTCTTCTCCCAAAATATGATTTACTACATATACAGTAAACATAAATTATTTTATGACTTTGGCAAAGTTTAAGTACACATTAATTTATAATTAAAAAAAATGTCTTTTTAGACCAGACATTCTGGTGCTCCTTGAAAAAGTAGGACCATTCTTAGAGGCTGCAGAGGTTGTGGCAAGTAGGCTGCAGCAGGCCAAGTGAGGCTAAAGGAAATCTGTTTAAGGGAAGTGAAGGATTTGGTAGAAAAAAAAAGTTGAGTGGAAGAGGGTAGAATAGAAAAATTAATCAAATATGAATAATATGGTCTTCAGAAAGCAGTGTATTTTGCAACATGGAAGAAGTAATGGGTAAGGGTGATGCTCTTAGCAACGACAATTTGGATGAATCAAATATAAGCTTAACACACAGATCCCAGTAACTTCTCTGAGATTCTTTGGATGAGTCTATGTCATCTAGATCAAAAAGAATCAACAAGAACTAACAATGAACAGAGAGTTGGGAACCACTAATATATCTTGTATTATCATTTGGGGACAATAATATTACTGGAAAATTGGAAATTTTCCTACAACCAAGAGGGGAAAAACAGCTCTTCTCCACCTTGAGTGACAATAGGAGAGATTTCTGGGTTTCAGTTGGACCCACCAGCTTTGTCAACACAGCCCAAACTGAGGTGGGCATAGGCTGACTTGGACACCAGTCCGCAGTGTCCACAGCATTAGAGATGAGACGAAATAAATTCACACAAACTACTGAGTCCTGTGGAGGAAAAGGGATGGCATGACTTCCCTCTCAGGGGGAGAGCAAGTCTTGGCACACCTTGGCCACCCTCTCAAGAGGAGAACTCCTTGACCTTGTCTTGAGAAGCTTTTATTGGATTCAATTTGCAGAGGAATACGGGGTGTATACATAAAGCTCATTAATTATTATCAGGCAGTAAAAATCAAACAATAAGTAACACACAAAGAACTCAGAGGACCTATTTTGAGTCAGGGTCAGATAGTTAAAGGGCCATAAAACTTTGGGGAACAAACTCACTCCCTGCTTGGACCCTTATCATTTAATTGAGAGCATTCTAAACAAAGCAGATTTCACAGGATTTTACATATTCTTTCTTAGGCCTGGCCACCCTAGGGAACCTGCGCTCTCCAGCACAGGGCTGCCCCCACCACCAGCATTGTTTCAGGCTTAAGTCAGCCAGGGGAAGTAAGGCAGCCAGGAGATTAGGAGACTTCTCACAGACAGAATGAGGACTCAGACTATGTCAAAGCCAAGGGGCGAGGGACCATTGCCCCTTTTCTGTAGCCCCCAAGTCCTTCCCTGGGGCCCTCCCACATGATCCTGCCTATCTTAGGTTGCCCCTCCCTTGAGGAGCCTTACCTGTCATTGGCTAACCAATCAAGCATTGGAGGCCAGACAGGGTGAAGTAAAAGAGGCAGAGGCAGCACCCCTACCAGGGAGATAAGCTTTGTCTCCTTAGTGGCTTATGATCTGATGGTCATTTACTTAGCCTTAGCCATGGTGGGGTTACAGCTCCTGAAACCAGGCAGGGCAGTTCCCAACAATGGGCAATAACCTGGCTTATTACAGCAGGGGACATAGCCCAGGTGAAATACCTTGCCACCACCACCTCCTCTCTGCCTGAATTGCTGCTTCCGATTATCTAAACAGTTGACCAAATAGCCAGATTCATTCTGAAGTTTTTAGAGCAAATCTTTCATGCATAAGTAGGTTTCTTTTGTCTTTTCTTTTTCCCCTTCCTTCCTTCCTTCCTTCCTTCCTTCTTTTTTTAGAATTAGGATCACCTCCATGTTGGGCCCAGGGAAACAGCTCAAGATGAAGGCAGAGGTGTAGCCTTATTAATTCAGAGTTCTGCCAGGACACTTGGCCTATCTCATGCTTCCCTCATGGAGCAGGACCTGGTGTGCTCCTGGATTAATGCGTCTTTTATCTTCTATTAAATATGTATGAATTAATAGCCATCACTGGAGTAGATATTCTCACACACATATTCACACTCACAATAAAGAAATTAAACCTTTTTTCCTAGTTGTTTTCTCTTTACTTCCTCCTTCCATCTCTCCCCCATTGTTGCTTTCTCTATTGTCTGCTCCCTTTTCCCCTAAAATCATCAGTACCTTCAGCACTGATTCATATTCAGATTTCATCTGATGAAACTTTCCCTTCCTGTTGTATGTAAACATTCAGGCAAATACATAACAAACACTTAAGCAAGTTAAAATACTATCTTAATGTGACATGGTGCCTCTGTTGGGCCGAAGCTACTTTCTCCTTTTTGGTTCTTTGAATCTTTGGAATTATTTGGAAATCATTCTAAAGGCTTGGTTTAGAGAATCTAAACTAGGTTTGTGTAACTGGGAGATTCAGGGAATTCCAATAGACTCCCACACCCTATAAACTATATCTTTAAGTCAAGTATCAACCCAGCCTTCCACTAAACAAAATAAATATTTAGGTCAGAATATAAAGAAAAAGTAAAAATAGATTCAAGGTATTGTAAGTATGTATATTTATGACATACACAATATCTAAAATCCATTTAATATAAAAATTGTTAGAATAATTAGTTAAGAATTTAACTAATTAAAGGCTTAACTTTAATTAGTAATACAAGTCTTTTCTAATACTATATATAGAATTAATTCCAAATGCATTGCAAAGTCAAATGCAAAAACTAAAAAAAAGTATAATAAGAAAATTTAAGTGAATATATAATCTAGATATGGAAAAGATATTCTAAGTATACACCAAAAATAGAAATCATAAAAATTTTCTAATGGATTACATATAAAAATGTTAAATGCCAAAAATTTTCACAAACAAGATTGAATGACAAAATAAAAATCAGTGGAAATTTACAACATAGATGACTGTGTTTAATGTGCTCGAAATATAAATAGCTCTCCCAAATCTACAATTAAAAAATTTCAATGGAAAAATTTGCAAAGCATTTTATCAGGCAGTTCATAAAAGAAAAGATAGTAATTGTCAATAAATCCATGAAAACATGTTTGGTTCATACAATGAGATATTGTATAACTTATTAGCTTTTTATTCTTCTTTACTGGCATCATCTATTGCTAATGGTATATAGTGAAATTGTATAGTCCTAACAGAAGTATAAAATGATACATCATTTCTGGAGGAAAGAAATTAAATATATAGTAAAGGGGCATTAGTTTAAAAGATATTGGATGAAATACTTGGTGGCCATTAAAAATGAGGGACGTTCACACAAAAAGTAGTAATATATTGTCAGTAAAAAAGCAAGGCACAAAACACTATTCAAATGTGGTCTTGCTTTCACACATTATATCCTTGCTTATTTCTATTTCTTAAAACTATGTTTTCCTCAAAATTTCCCATAATGTTTGTTAAAATATAGTTTCAATATACCCTAGGCCTACTGGACTACTATCTCCAGGAAAGGGACAAAAGAAATGGTGGTTGTTCTTTATTTTTTGGCCCAGGTAATTCCCATGAGGTAAATTGGGGAAATACTGACCTAATCTATAAAATGTAATACCTTCTTTGGGTTTATATTGAAGCTGAGATACAGAGAGATTCTAGCACCTGTCTAAAGTAACAACTATGTAGTAGCAGAATGGGGTCTAGAATCGCATGTGCCGTATTCCAGAAGAGCCCTCTCTTTTTAGAGAGTGGAGCTTCTTCAGGCCAGTAATCTTAAATTAAATTCCCATCAACTTCTTACTTCAGTTAGACAGGTAACTGAGCTTCTCTTCAGCTCCATTGTTTCACATTCGGTAATGATCTTTCTTTGTTGATGACAAATGGAAAGTTTTCCGTTTCCACCGTTCCCTAGCAATGTGACATTTCAAACAGTAGCACAGAACTCTTTAAATAGAAAAGATCCATTTCTACTCTATCGTGACTCAGTAACAGCCACAGGATTCTTCTCAAACTTTCCTAAAAATGTCATCTTTGGGCTGGACTCAAGAGGAACATTTCAGCCAAGGAGACACATTTTCCACTCTGTCAGGAATGAGCGAGCATGGGTTTGGAACATAAAGTGTTTTGCAATCCTCAGAAAAGCAATACTTCTCATCAAAACCATGGCAACAACTCTGTGTGATACGTCAGAGCCTGGGAGCATTCAGGAGCCTCCTCCTAATTGGATACTCAACTGGGCCTGTAACCTATGTCTGTTAATAACAGTCACCCTGCTGCCAGAAAGAGAATGATATCCTTCATGATTGTTGCTTTGGAGACACTGTGGCAGTGATGCTGAACTGAGGGTCCCTTATGTTGAGTTACCTATAAGGGAGGTAGCATGAAATGTTCCTCTTGTTCTAGTGGATCCTAATTCTTCATGAAAAGACCGACCCTTGCCCCCAATGTGTTCCTTGCAAACACAGGGTATGACATGGCAAAAGTTACTCTTTTGTCATTCACATAGTTCCATTTGGAATTTGTACCCATGAGGCAAAATTTTAGAGTCCAAAGCCATGGGTTTAAAACGTGTTTCCCTCACTTCTAACTCCGGCCTTGGGTGAGCTATTTACACCCTCTGGGCCTTACGAGCTGTGACACAAAATAATAATTCACACTCTTTGTGGGATATGTGGGAGGTTTCAATGAGATGATTTGTATAAAAACTTCTGACCCGAGACTAGCACTTTTTATTTTGTCAATGCCAGAGAAGTGGGGAGGAGAAATAAAAGAAACAAACAGGAAGACGAAAGAAGTGATCTCCATGAGCGAATGCCTCAGTTTCTTCTGTCACTCCTCTTTTGTCTCCTGCCTTTCCCATCTCAGGTAACCCATGTGTTCAGTGCCCTCTTCATACAAATTCCTCTTTCCCAAATTGCACCACCTCCCCTCAGAGACAGGAAGCCCTGGGCATGGCTGACATTTTGTAAGTTATACATCAGTGCTCCCGCTGCAACTTAAACTCCGTTTTTTCTTCAGATTCTATTACCAGGACCAAACAGATGGGCTTTTTCTTGAAAGAGCCACTATCAATATAAAATAGAAAGGTAGTCTCGTATAGTTTAGGGCACAGGTGGCAAACACAAGCCTACGGGCCAAATCCAGCCCTCCACCTTGTTTTATCTGGCCCAGCAGCAGCGCCGAGCTCCTTGCCCCTAGTTAAGGAGTAATTACATTTACACAGTCCTAAAATTATATTTGGCCCTTTGAAGGCCACAGTGAGGCTGACGTGGCCCCCAGTGAAAATGAGTTTGACACCCCTGGTTTAGGGAATGGTTAACTCATTAACTCCACAATGATTCTGTGAAACTGTAATTGTGATATATGGCTAGTATTAATATTATGACAGTACACAGATGAGCAGGCCAGGGCTCACAGACATGGAGACAACTTGCCTCAGGTCACACAGTGCAGTGGAGTCAAGGTTGAGTCTATGTTTTCCATTCCCAACACCCTTGCTTCATCAAGCTGCCTTCCTTCTTCATTAAGAAAGTGCTACCCACCAGCTCTGGCACATAGCAGAGGGGCTGTCTATGTGATGAGAAATGTGACACTGTCCATCAATCCTGATATCTCCCCCCTCTTCAACCTGAAACTCTTAAGACACCTGCACCATTGCACCCGGATCTTCCTCGCCTGGCACCAGCAAGTCAAACATTCTGGCTGTAACCAGTGGTATGCAGAGATATTCTAATTCCCATTCTTGAGCTGGGTACCCAGCCTAAGCCCCAGCCGCATATAGGTAGTCTATTTCTGGTCCTTCATTATAGTGGATCCAGAAGTTTCTATATATTCTTTAATAATCACTAAGTAGGGGGCTGCTTCTCTGATGTACTAGAGTTCACAATTATAATTATAAAATATTAAAGTAACATATTCCCTCTTCTTTGGGAAGGTGGTGCTTGGGGTGGTGGTGGAACTTGCTTCTCTGGTCCTGAAATTTATTTGGGTGTGGGGAGGGGAGGGTGGCAGACCAGAGTAGTCAAGCAGCATTTATAAAAATGGATAATATAAGATTCTCTCTACCAGACAAATCTATCATGAGTCTAGAATAATTGAAATAATGTAGCACTGAAAAAGTATAGCCAGGCAAATGAGGAAATCACACTCAAGAGCCCAGAACTTCCGAGTAAAAAGAGGTGACTTCAGTGCAAATGAATGACTTAAAATTCTGACAAAGGAATACAAAAGTAGATTTGAAAAAAAAAAAACTTTTGTTCTGGAAGCTAACGGAGACTGACAGCTGAGTGTCAGAATCATAAAGGAACACACTAGGATGAAGTGGAAAAGGCACCAAGAACTCACTTGCCTTCATCACCCAGAGATGACCATATGGCCTCACAGGACGTGAAGCAGAAACCCCACAAATACCTGGCATATGTAGGTGGCTAGAACTGAGAGTGGAGGCAGGGACCAAAATGCAACCCTCCCCTCAGTTTTTTTGTAGACACAGTGGGTCAGTGAAGGTTTGCCAGCAGGTCCGGGGCCACAAATGGCCACAGCAAGCTGAACACAGGAAAACAGGTGCTGCTCAGCAAAGCCCAAAAAGACGGACAGGGAAGGAGGCCAGGCAGGCACTGAGGACAGCTGTGCACAGAGGCAAAGGATGCTTCACCCAAGCACAAGCTGCTTCCAGGCGTGTGGGGCCCCTCCCAAGCAGGAGGGAGTAGCCACAGAAAGACATGGGGGTCATTCATGCTCCACCTCTGGCATTGGAGCTTTGCCAGACCTGGAGAGGAAGCCACCCAGGGACAGATCACACTGCGAAGATCCTCCTGGTCCTGGATCTCTGACCACTCTCTTCAGGCAAGGAGCACCGCACTGGCCGCCAAGCCACCAGCTTCCCTGGAGAGAAGCACAGCAGCTTCCAGGCGAGAAAAGTGGTGGGGCCAAGGGCAGTGGGTGAGCCAGCCACTTGCTAGCAAGAAGAGAATTGGAACAACCTCCAGGGTTGTGGTCGGAGCTGTTTGCCTTCCGACCACAACCCTTTGAATCTGACACTTCAAGTGGGACAACTCCACTTCTAGGAGGTCATCCATCCTATAGTAATGTTGAGGGTGTGGGCTGAAATTAACTACCAAGAGTACCCATTGCTGTTTTTTCATAGTAAAATATTGGAAACAAACTAAATATCCAATAATGGGCATTTGGTTTAATAACTTATAGAATAACCAAAAAATAAGATACTATGCAGCTACTAAAATAGTATGTTTTGAATGGCATTAAATAACATGGGAGTATATCTGTGATATATTACTAATGATAGAAAGCAGCTAGTGAAGGAAAACATAATATGATCCCATATAAACGTAGAAAAAAGGGCCTCAAGGACACACATCCCGTATTAAGAATAGTTATCTCTAGTTTGGCAATAGTATTTTTTTCTGGACGCTTTTCTATATTTCACAATGTTTCTTCCTTGAATACACACTGATCTGCTTTCTCCTCCCTTTACACTCTTTCTCCCCTCCCCCCTCACCCCCCCGTACCCCCCCCCCACCTCGTGTTACACTCTAAGAGAACAGCTCAGCTCAATCCTCTGGCTTAGTAGTTTGTTTTTAACTCTATTACTTCTGATATTCAGTTATCCATTTGAATTTGTTTATTCTAATGAACTAAGTTTTACATTGATCTGTGGTTTTATTTTTAAAAATTTTAGAAAACACATAAATTAAAATTTACCATCTTAACCTTTTTAAAAATTTTTAAAAACTTTTTAGTTAGAATGTGTTTCTAACTAAATATGAATACAGTAGGCAACAGACTTTTTCTATTTCAAAAAATATTATAGTTAATGCCATTACAGTTTTAACATGCTAACAAACAGTTTTGGATGGAGTAGTTCCTTTAAAAGCCATTCATCATTCACTCGTGCTCATTGAAGAGCACAGTGTTTATGCTAGTTTGCAAATAGATACCTAAGAAACTTAATGCTAAACCCATTTTAACTGCAAACCAAACACAAATTTCAACACTTTCCACTCACTCTACTGCAAACTTAACTTTAATTCAAGACTCAAACCAAACATTAGAGTCAAACATGGTGGTTGTACAAGAACTACTTCTCCTTCTGACCATAATATTCATTTATATCTTTAACTTAAACTAAATTATAAAGCCAAGTATAACTGCGATTCTAATGTTACAACAAGCAAAAACACTAAAATTCTAACTCATTGGTTAATTCTAGGTCTGGCTTAAAGCTTCAACCTAAGACTAACACAATCTAAAAGTTTATCTGTCTATAAACATTCTCATGTCCAGAACTAACCTGAATTTTAACCTCAACTCAATTCTATTCTCTAACATTAGGCTAGTCCTAAGTCTGTCTTAAACTGAAAGATACCGTGAAATTCATCATACTTTATGAAGATGCTAGCAGATATCTTTTAAAATAATGGGGTTTTTTTTACATCTGCATTCACAAATGTTCATTACATAATTAGAAGTGTTTGATTTAGGGGTTATAGCTTCTGCTGAAGAGTTTTCCATCTTAGTCATTTTTTAAATGTACAGCATAGTGGCATTGAAAACATTCACCTTGTGTGACGACCATCACCACCCACCTTCAGAGCTTTTTCCATCTTGCAAAACTGAAACTCAGCACCAATGAGAAAATACTCCTCATCCCACCACCACCCCCATCCCTCAGTCCCTGGCAACCACCACTCTACTTTCTGTCCCTATGAATCTGACTAATCTAGGTACCCCATATAAGTGGGGTCATATAGGATTTGTCCTTTTGTGACTGGTTTATTTCACTTAGCATAATGTCCTTCAAGTTTTGTCTATGCTGTAGCATGTGTCAGAATTTCCTTATTTTTTAAGGCTGATATTCTGTGGTATATACAAGGTGGGCAAAAGTAGGTTTACAATTGTGAGTAAACAAAGCAGAGTTTATTCTCATATTACTAATTCATTGATTATGTAAATCTACTCTTGCCCACCCCTGTATATACCATATTTTGCTTAGCCAGTCATCTGCTGACAGACCCTTGGGTTATTTCAGTCTTTCAGTTATTGTGAATAAGGAACATGGACATACAAGTCTCTGCTTTCACTTCTTTTGGATATATACTCAGAAGTGGGAATGCTGGATTGTGTGGTAGTTCTATTTTTAATTTTTTTTGAGGTGTGCCATACTATTTTTCACAGTGGCGATGCCTTTCTACATTCCCACTAGTAGTGCACATGCATTCCAATTTCTCCACAGCCTCTCCAACACCTGTTGCTTTTTGTACACATATAGTAGCCATCCTAACATGTGTGAAGTGGTGTGGTTTAGTTTAATTTTAATTAATGAATATTCTTTTGCTTGTCTTCAAGAAAGGGCTGTTGCATTTGTTCACACTGTAACCTTGAGTATATGTTCTTTCACAGTTAAGTTTGGAGTCTTTCCTTCGTGGTGCTGGCATGTCTCCCAGGCTAGGTCATTCTCAATGGTACCCTCCCAATGTGCCTTCATGGGTTTCTGTTAGACTGAGTGATGCACAGGTGAGCCCAGCCTACAGGGAAAAGATGTGTTGCTGACACTTGTATTTTGATCTGATTCTAGGGATTGTCAGAGAGGTACAGGATGGCTAGTAGCTAGCTTCAGACAATGAAGGATTCTGAACTCTCTTGGATATCGCTAACAATCTGAACAATCCTGTGGTCTCCCAAGATGCCATTTTGTGCTCGCACCTGCAGAGAGACAGTCCCATGCCCATAACCAGTGCCTAGTCCACTGTGAGGAGGACATGGTAGAGACTGACCTCCTGCTTTGGTACCCAAACCAATAACCCTGTTAGACTGAGCCTTAGGCCCCCTTTTGTTCCTGGGCAAAAAGGATTCTTGGCACAGCTTTCAATTAGTTACCCTTGTATGTCTTCGGAGGTATTTTTTAAATTCAATCCCACGTTCCTTTTATGTCTCATAGATTATAGTTTTGAGCCCCTGAGAAATCCCCTTCTTTTCCAGTGTAGGTAACTTACACCCAGAATCTCCCTGAGAAAATGGAATACCTGTAAGAAAGAAAATAGATATTGAAAGATAGAATGTGTTTGGGATAGAGGGGTGAGAGGAAAGAGAAAAATCTCAAACAATACACTCATATATATACACATATACTCATTATATATATACTACTTATATGTATACATGTATATGATATAATCTATTTGTGCTATGGATAGTAACATAAATATTTATAAAATAGAGTATAGTTTGGACAATTCACAATGTTGTATTTTCTCTAAGCAAAGCATGATTCCAGTAGCACTTCTTTGAATTTATAAATGGATTCCAGAGTCTCAATGATATCATTCATAGATGACTGACTTTGTTCCAAGCACTCTGCTAAGCCACCTGCATCGGTTGTCTTTTCAAACTTCGTGGCAACACTATATGCAGGCGTTGTTCCCACTTGCAAATGAGGAAATCAAAAGTCAGAGAGGTCTTACCTAGTGTTTCTCACCTGTGAATGGGCTAGGGATGGAATGTAAACCCATGTGAGATTCCAAAGCCTATGCTTTCTTTACTCTGTCCTCCCTCTTGAAATTACAGGACAATTCCAGGAAGAACTTGATGGTATTTATCTTCCAAGTGCATAGTGGGGACAGAGGGAGCATGGTGCTGTGAAAATAACATTCACTTTAAAGAGGAGACAAGTGTCCTCATTCTAGGTTGTTACCAACTTTCTGAAACACCCTGCAACTCTCTCAGCTCCTCTTCTCCTTCTTTCTCTATGTCTGTAACAGAGATAAAAAGATGCATAAACTTTCACAACTGCTCTGGAGATAAAATGAGAAGAGCTTTGCAAAAAAGTATGATGTAAATATAAGTGGTTATGATCACATTTGGCCCAACTCACAAACTAACACTTCTTTTTCTAAGTTTTGCAGTTACGACTTCAACAGAGAAGGACCCAGGAACAACTGGCCAACCAAGGCATAATACCATGTGAGTAGCTGCATGTCCTATTTATTGATTTACTACAGTGGGACTGTGGGTGTTGGGAACTAGAAAGCACCTCAGAGGTCATTTAGTCTAAGCCCATGGATCTTCATATAATCCGTGTCATCAGAAATCCCAGATTTTGGATGCTTTGGCCCAAATGCTCCTCACCCACAAGGGGTTGATTCCCTAAAATTTCACATTGTGGTAGGTTTGATTTCAGTGTAAGTACAATTCACTATGGGCATCCCTCACCCTTTTCTTACTTTTAAAATTGGATATAATCACTATTCTTTCCAGAACCATTAATCATATCACCTTTTCCCGCCTCCTAGGTTTCACTTCTATTTGGGATACTTGTATCCACAATTAATTCAATATTGCCAAGTGCTTCCTTTCTAGATTACTGAATAATAATACCATTCTAGCATAAATGGTATAATATTAAATACCTGGCCATAATGTGGGTCAAAGAATAAAGATTATCAAATCTTTTAGGTCTATTTGATATTTTCTACCAATTTAGCAATTAAAGTTCACTTTTTTAAAAGGAAATAGAGATAGAAAAAAGAGTGCTCTGGATGAATGAAGCACAATTTAAGCTTATTTAGATAATAGCTTCTAACTTTCTCCAACAAAATTTAAAATTTAAGATTCATAATGACTTGCAGAAATCCAGGTCCCTGTTATAGTTAGTACTTTAGAGTTTGGTATGAAACAAGTAGAAATGTATTCCTGACAAAATGTCCTGCAGTTAGTAATATCAGAGTTCCATGATTTAAGGTCTAAAATTTTTAAGTATAATTCCGTGATTCAGAGTCAAAACACAACTAAGGATTTTTCAGGACTTTTCCTTTGTATTTCAAAAGCAGCTCTGTGTTAACGGCTAAACCCTACAAACAGCAAACAGCAAGTGAGCTTATAGTGGAACAACCTTTTTAGAAGTTTGCTAAACACAAAAGAAACAGCTCACCCTGCTATTTCAAAGCTGCTTAAACAACGTGTACAACTATGATGAGAAAGCACAGGAGCTCCCTCCTGTGTACGGCCTGCTCATGGTGGTCAGACCGCCTGTGCCCGTGCTCAGGATGGAGGAGAGACAGAGGTCTGCAGGCTTTGCACAAATTCCACCCAACTTCACTCAACTCTGACAAGGCCAGTTTTTAGGAATCCTACCTCAGTGGCAGGATTTATTCACTAAGATTGTAGACAAACGTAGATGCGCTAGGATCCTTTCAGCAGACCATAATCTATACTATGTGCCCTTAAATAGGTGAGGAGCCACAGCTTTGAATATTATTAAAATAATCTATCCCCTCACTGGTTTTCTTTGTCTTAATTCTATAAAGGCAAATGAAGGGGATAGACCAGGACCTTCAAGTCAGCTCCAACTGTTCACAGCTGACCTAGAGTTCCACCCATGTGCTTAAATCCTCTGAGTCTGGGTCTTACAGCTGGCATTAGGATGAGAATAAACTTTTCTTTTGGGGGGGTGGGGGTTGAGGTTAATAAGATTAAATCTCTGGAAATTGGTAAAAATACATAATAAGATAGGAATTAACCCTATGCTACACTTTAAAATAACACCTATATGTCAGTTGGGAAAGCCAATGTCCATTTGTGTAGTAGGGTCCAATGAGGATAGAATAGTTTGTTCCCCAGGACTTTTGGAATCAGATAGTGTGCAAATTAATGAAATACTGCTTGACAGAAATTTTATATGCATAGTCTATTGTATCATTAAAATAATTACTGGAAAAAGTCCTATGAGTAAGGAAATGGTTTTTTTTCTTTTTAGTTCAGCAAAATGATAGAAGTTAATTAAACATAAGTTTTCCATAGTCTTCAGCCACCTGCTCTCAACCAGGCTTTCCCAGGGTGTAGATTCTCTGGGAAAATGTCCCAGCCACAGCAGGCGCATGCCACAGGCCCAGCCTGGAGAAACCTTGACTACTGAGTTCTTCTCAGGAAGCTGGACCCAGAAGAATCTCCACCTGCCAAGAGGTGGGGGTGAGGAGGAGAAGGCTGGCCTCTTCAACCCAACTGGAGATTAACAGGAAAGCTAACTCAGGGCAGGGCAGGGCAGGGCAGGCAGCGTGTTTACTTAGGCCCTAAGGGTATCTGTGTCAGCCCTCAGAGGGGAAAGGAATGAGAATCTAACAGTCTCAGGGGCTTTCCAACTTAGTTGAATTCAACCCATTTCAAGCACGATTCTCTGCAGGACAGGGTGCCAGGCACTATAGGTACAAGAGTGAGCAAGACAGCCCTTCAGGGAAACACAAAATTCCAGGAGAAAGGGTGACAAGAAATACTCATATGAGTCCAGGTGGAACTCATTACATTCACAAGAGGGCATCTTGTTTCTTCACTCTTTTATTTGAATTTTTTAAAACACAACAAAAGAGATAAGGTGGAAGGAAAAGAATAGAATGAAGGGAAGAAAATCTGATAATCCTTAGAAGTTATCTAATTCTGTGATTTTCAATATTTTGAATTGTTATAGACATATTGTGTATGCATATACTGCCTGAAAGAGGGTGGGGGCCTCTGCCCCACTTACTCAGCACCCCCATCCCTTCTAGACGCCCCCAGTTGTCTACCCCAGAGAGCTGGTTCTCTTCAGAACAGTATTTGAAAACCTCTGACCTAGTCCACACCCCCAGTCACTGTCTTTCATGTTCGTAAAACTGAGGTTGAGGAGGCCCAAGACATATTTCAAATATTCCAAAGCCCAGACACAATGTGGTTCTAATTTCTGCAAATTAGACCTGTGACAATTTAAGTGTGTGTACAACAAAATTATTAATAACATTTTCAACAACGTGCTTAAAATTCACTTTATCAATGAATTTTAAATATTTGCAATCTTCACCCAAATTTTAAAACATCACAAATTGCCAAAAGTGAAAGTTGATAGCCAAGTGAACTGTTAGTTGTTCTTATGTTATTATTATATAGCACTACTGCTTTTAGCTGGTGAACAAACACACCGGTATCGTTGGGCAGAATTAGTCTTGAGTTTTATATTAGGTTACATCTCAAGGGCCTGTCCACTGTGAAAATGCACCCTTCCTATTGTGCACAGTGGAAGAGCTGAGGCCAGAACCTGTCTTCTGATCTCTACACAGCACTCTTTTCTCAAATATTCAAAAGGAATCACTTGAACTTTTATAGTGCTTACTTAAATTTCTACGATAAAACATTTTGTGCCATTTTATGGCCAAAGATTTTATATATATATATATATATCATGACAAGAATAAACCAATGTTTCTTGAAATGGCTTCAGGTTCTACATCATAATCTATACCTCACTATTACCAAATAGAATGGAAAGTTCCACTGACTTACCTATATCGCAGATCTTAATTCAATTGCATGCCAAATCAATGGTTAAACTGTTAAGGTTCCCCCCACACCTCTGACTCCAGTGAACTAAATAAACCATGTGTCGTTTTCAGTTGACTAGTGAAACTAGTCCAAATGGATTTAATTTAATATCTTCCCTGTCCTTGGCTGTGTATCCTGTAGGTTTTGAGTTTGCCAATGAGTAACAGAGTCCTCAGCAAATTCTCTTGTATGACCCCGCTTAATCACTTCATTAAGCATTGCCTTATTTCTTACTTTTGTGCATTATAGATTTAGGATTTTCCCCTTCTGGTGCTTTGAATGGATTTAAAGACATTATTCCTTGACTTTTAGTAAAGAAAGGCAGTGTTCTGGGGCCAGCACTGAACCCCTAGAATAACTTTAAACAGTGGGAAAGGGGTTCTCCAGCCAGCAACATGGACCTAAGCCAGAGCTGAAAATCACTTTTACATTTGTAATATCAGTTGTGAAATTCACATTTTCACAACAGTCTTAATATCTCAGTGAAATAATCTTGAAGTTAGTTTAGAAATACTTAAGAACTTATTGTTCGGATTTACCTCCAAAATCTTACCTCTGATTCCCAAAATGGAGATTTCACATTGCCTTCTTTGTCACCATCAACTCGAATTCACAGGGAACGGCTTCCCTGCACCTCCCTTCCAGGCTCCAGGCTACAAGAGCACAGCAAGGTTCTCTGCTTTCTAAAGGATGCAGGACAGAGCCAGCATCTTCCCCTTGTAGACCTTGGATCTGCTCATCATTTCTCACAAAAATTGTCTCACCTACAATTTTTTCCTTGGGAATTCCTCTCCTGGGTAGAATCTTAAATGACATAATTTTATTCCAAACACTTCAGAAGCCTTAGTGCAAAAAGATGCCCAGCTATATGGATTAGATGCAATCAGTGATCAGAGAGCAATTTAGTAAATATTTGGACCATCTGCTGTGAGGAAGGCCCCATAGAGCACAGAAGAGTCAGACATAAATTCTGTTTCAAAGTGCTTACAGCCCGGAAGGGGCCCCGAATCACTCCTGCGTAATCAGCCCCATTAACAATATTGACATCACTGTGTGGGAGTGGGTATCTGGGAGGATCGAAGGAAATAAATTACACTTTCTTTCTCTCTCCCATTGCTGTGTAAGTGGGGCTAATTTATATGCATCCAGGGGAGAGAGGGGAGAACATTTAGTTTCTTATCCTGGAACACAGAAAACAAGCTTAGAGGACTGAAATGGACTGTGGAGGACCCAGGGCTCAGAGAGGCTGGGACTCCTCTGCAGAAACTCCTAGAAAGCCGCCACTGGCCAGAATGAAATGTCTGGGTGGCCTGGTTCCATGGTCTGATCGATGTAAATGAATTTAAAGTTACAATGAGCTGTCTATGAATGGTGCTGCCTTTATTTGTTTTGCAGACTAATCCAAGCCACAGCAGCCACATACTTACTGCAAAGCCTTGGTAAATCCCTGAATTCTGTGATTCTCCTCCTGCATAGCAAGAAGAGTGACGGGGGCAATTCCTGTTCCCACACCACAGGCAGCTTCATGATAGCTTTGAGAAGTGGACTGGGCAAAGCCTTCTTCCTTTCCTCAGCGCATTCATTTGACTTGGCTTATCCCTACAGCACCCTAGCACACACTGCTGGCTGTTGAGCAGAACACAGCATGAGGGATTAACCTGTCCGCCTCCTCCCTTCTTTCTAACATCTCAATTTCAGAGATAGGAAGAGGCACATCCCGGATTTTCATGGCAAACCCACTATAGGTCAACAATCCTAAATTCCTTCTTTTCTTCTTTTTTCCTTCAGTTTTCTGGTTTCTTGTTCCTTTGACACTAGTAAACCAGTAATTATAGACATACTATGAATTTTCCATTGTACCCTTCTTCTGAGAAATTCCAAAATTTTCACTTCTGGCAGGCCCCAAGCCAGGTCTTCAGTATTACAAAGTTACATTGAGAAGACCCCTAACACTATCAGCTGGTACTGAATTGGTAATATATTGTCAACCTAAAAAAGAGAATAATTCAATTTACAGAGCATTATCACAGCTAGCTCATTTACTTGGAATAAAAATATTCATGATCCAATTTGTCTTTAAAAGTGAGGCAAAGAGAGGGCAAGCATTACTAGATGCACTTTATAAGTGGGAAACTGAGAACACAGGGAGACTATTGGAATTGTTCAAGGCTATACCAGAAATACGTGGCAAAACCAGGACAGAGCCCAGATGGATGGTTCCCAAATGTTAGTCATCCAAGACTTCTTTAATTACACCTGTCACTGTCATAGATCTAATCTTTGAGTTAGTTTTGTCTTCCTCCCAAAGGACCTTACATACATGAATTATTAACCCACGTGTCTGTCTTTGACTAATGAATGGCACATAAACTTACTGACCAGTGCTTTCTCATGAGGACAACCACTATTAAACCATGTTGTTACAAATCCAAGCAGCAATCTTGAAAAGTGATAGTTCACTTTGCCTAAGCAGCCTTCTTTTCCCTCTGGGCAAACATACCACTTTTCTTTAGGTTTTTGAAATACTAAAAATCACTCCTAGAAATCATTACTCCCATTTTCAACTCCCAAGGACCCTACATTAGGACCCTACATTAGGACCCATGAGCCTTATAAACTCTGGAGCAGCTCTCAGACTTGTGCCTCAGAGTCAGCTGGAGGGCTTGTCAGAACATAGACCCAGAGTCGCACAGCTGGATTGGATTCTGTAGATCTGGGGTGGGACCCAAGAATTGGCACTTTTGACAGGTGTCCAGGTGATGCTGAAGATGCTGGTCTGGGAGCCACACTTTGAGCACCACTGCTCCAGCTCCTGTCCCAGAACACTGGTACTTTGATTCTGCCTCTTGACCCTGATCAGAAATACCGAGGGAGCCCTCCAAGCCTTGGAGTTCTCACCCTCCAAGCCTAGGGGCAAGCCACTGGTGAGAAGAGGTGAGCTCTGCTTCAGCCACAGCCCTGTTCTGCTATCAGAGCTGCCATTGACGCCAGGCCCCCACCCTGTGCTGGCCCCTTACTTGTTTACAGTGCCCTGTGGTCTATTTCCTTTTTTTTTTCTGGGATTCAGATGAAGATGTGAGGTTAGAGTGCAGAGTAGGGCTGCAGGAGGTCTCTTCTCACCTGGGGATCTTTACCTGAACTCTATGAAAGCAAATGTTTGTACACACAGCTGACCCAAGTTAGCTGGAGCTGCAGGCACCTAAATGGCAGGGCTGGGTAACTAAACTCTGAGGTGAGAATGTGAGTTCCCTTGGGAGAAGCGATTAGTCTCTCTCCAGGGGGAATGAGTTAGATGTGTGGCTGACTGGACTAACAACCATATTTTAATTTGAAATCACATCGACTTATCTTTTTTAATTTAGAAATTCAAATTCTTTTTCAATGTTAAATGTCAATGTCCCTTAAATACAAATTTTTGCCATTTGATACCCTCAGGGCTGGCAGCAGAAGAGGTCCCTTTATGTGTTTTCCAAAAAGTGAACTTGGGTGGCTGCCTCACGGCTGGTGCTGGCCCTCAGAGGAAGTGGCTAAACCCATGTTCTCCAGAGTCACAGAAAACGCTGATGTCTGTGGCAGGGCCTGGCAGGGTAATTTTCCACAGAGTAACCTCCAGCCAGTGCCCTGTATAACATCCCTTGACCTCTGAGGAGATCAGCATGTGGTAAAATGCAGGGCATTGACCTCTTTGGCTTTCTTCCCAAGTCCTTGCTAAATGGACATAGCTTCTCTACCCTGTGTTTTCTAGAAGGTTCCAGAAGACCTTTGTGCTCCTGGGATCAGAGAACCAGACTGTATGAGTCATTTCACAGTGGAGTTATTAACACCAAGAAGTGATGAATTATAGCTCGACAAGCTAAGATACAGGAAATGCAATGTTTCTTAGAACAATTAAACTGTGCTAAAAAGAATTGAAGAACCTCAGGGACAAGAGAACCAGATAAATGCCACCCAAGTTTTAAGCCCAATTAAAACCATTTGACTTTGAAATGTAAGAGATATCTCAAGATACATACTGTGCCCTTAGGGGTTGCTTCTTAAGGAAAAGGATGTGTTATTCTTCTTAACCACCTAATCAGGCCTCACTAATATCACTTCCTTTTCTGGACTATAAGTGATTAAACTACACCAGTATATAATATCTACTGAGATGAACACCAGCGTGTGGGGCACAGGTGAAGACCTATCTGTTCAGCTTGTACAGACCCACCAGGGTCCACTGGACTTCAAGCAGATGTGTAGGATCTGGTTGCCTAGGGAAACAGGAGTTGCTTTTAGAACTCCATCAATATAAATTGCAACTGTGATCAAATGCAGGAAAAGGCAAGCCTCCTTACTAAGGATGGGGCTAGACCCAAATCAAAGAAAATGCACAAACATCACAATAGAATTGCACATGTCTCCATATGATTTCTTGGAGTCACTGAGTGAGGACAAAAGGAGGGAGGGAGAGGGGCCATTTGAAATGACAGGTTTTACAAAGAAGTGCATAGTAAGAGTAAAAGTAGCCAAGAGAAACTGTTGTTAGATCTATAGAAAATGCGATATTCAATCAACACATTTATTTTTTTTCCTATGTGTAGGGAAGCCTCTTCATCTCCTCAAAGTAGTAGAAGGGGCTTGTCCCATATACTTGGCACAAGGCAGCCAGCTGGGACTATTCAGCATGCTCCTCTGGATAACATTGTTAATGCTGGAATGAAGCAGTGAGAGTTAGAGACAGCATGCTTAGCACCTTCCCAAGCAGTGTCCTCAAGAGAGGGTAGCATAGTCTGGACTATGAAGGACTTGACTTAATGTCTTTTGAAAACTGCTCAAATCTAGCTTGATCTTAAAGACTGAATGAAGCACAGATACACACATAAATGCACACACATAGCCCCAAGCACCAATTTGGCCAGAAACCAAGTTTTTTATTCTGGCCAAAATTTGGAAGAATATTTCATTGCCTACAGCTTAAAAATGGACACTTGTTGGAGTAATATTAGAACTGTGGGTCACATGACTCATCCACTTGTTCAGACTTGCACAGAAAAATATTCAGTGCAATTCTGTAATCTCTGATCAACCTCATCACTTGTAATGAAAAGTGATTGTTTGTGGCTCCTGATTGAGATTGTTGCAGGGGATCAAAAAGCCTAAGGAAGAAATGTAGAATTTTGCTGAATGAGTCTACTTCTGTGCTAAGTCCAAAGAATTTATTAAATCCTGGTGGTGAGGAGCTGGGGTGTGGTAGGAGAAACAAGAAGTAGTGGGAAGAATGGAGGCTGGCATTCGGTCAAGGTTGTAAATGGCTGCTGTGTGCAATGACTGACCAATGCCTGTGTCTACTGGTTGTTAATATCTTGGACACACACCCTGAAAGAAGCCAGGTTGTCAGAGCAAGTAGGCTGCTAGCCCTACCTGTGTGACCCTGGGCAAGGCAACCAGTTTTCTTGGGCCACAGTTTCCCCTTTCTGTTCAGGGTTGGAGTTGTATTTCATTATCTACAAGGTCCCTTCCAGCCCTCAAAGTCTGATTCTGTGCTTCTCACTCAACACTCTTGGTTGCACATTCCTACCAAGCAGCCACGTGCCCCATCCAAGGGACAAGTCCCTTCTTACAATATGGGACCCCTATCCACAGAGTGTGTTACTGACCCCAAGTCTCCCCTTCCCCTCAAACTAGAGCATTGCTTCTGCCCCCAGTTTCCCATAGACCTGTGTTTCCTCAGGAACTTGGAATGCCCTGTCGCCTCTTTCTGTCACACCTGCCTCTGTTGCTCCTTCTCTTTTAGGCCTAAATTCCACCTTCCTCTGTGTCCTGTGGCTTTAGGGACACTGGTGTCCTCCAGGCCTTTCCTCTTCAATTGCTTGTGGCCTAATAAAGGCGACCACGTTCATACTGTGCACAGCTCAGCCAGCGCACCAGCAAATGCTACAATGCTGCCCAGAGCTCTGGGGCCAGCTCTGCTCACATCTTTGTCTTTCTGTTTCAGCACTGAAAAGTCCAACTGTATTCCATGAGCAAAGAAAACATTTGGATAGTAACAAGGTAATTTTCTGCAAACTGCCTTCTTCCTGAACTTAGACTCTGGGGTATAGGTCCCTCAATGCTAAGCTTTGGCTAAAGCCAGTAGAATTCTAGAGGAAGCTCAACCAGTTTGCCAGTTCCCTACTGGCAAAAAGTCTATGGGCAGCCCATAATTGCCCTACAAAATCTTACACCTATAAACTGAAAGCTGTGGAAATGCAGTCAGCTATATTAGCTTTAAAAATGTTATTTTTTAGCTTAAAATGTCCCCAATCTTTCTGATGTTGGGGAGATCACTGCAAGGATGCAGTAGAAGTCAAAGGGCATCGTCCCACAGGGCAAAAGTTTGCTGGTTCAGTTCCTGGTCGGGGCACATGATGGGGTTGTGGGTTTGGGCCCCAGAGACAACCAATCAATGTTTCTCTCTCACATCCATGTGTGTTTCTCTTTCTCCCTCCCTTCCCTTCTCTCTTAAAATAAATAAATAAATTCTTTTTAAAAAAGAGGGCAAAGAAATTTTAAACAGGGAAGTAAAATTGGCTTGCAAGGTGCTTTGCCTTTTATTACAGTCCTTTCTTAGCAACAAGCAGATTTTTAAATGCAGTTCAGAGCTAAGGTAGAGCCTGTGGATACAGACCTTATTTGCAGTTACTTAAGGCAAAAGGCATTGAGTTTATTTCTCTTTCTGTTTCTGGGAGAGGGTTGGCATTTGAGGGGGGAGATCAACATATATTTTGCACCTTCATAGCAAATCTCTGCCACCTGAACATCTCAATAATATAAATACTGTTTAGCAAGCATCTGCACTATAAGTGGGAAGGAGACACAAAGCAGGTGTCTTTCTCCCAGGATTCCTTTGTCTAAGAGTTCTAGCCTTGCAACTAATCTGAGTGGAGGAGGAAACAGAGCTCTGTAACTCTTCAGAGTGCTCACTCATGAGAGGCTGTGGTTCCTACTACCTGGAGAATAACTGCATTTGTTTGTTTATTTGTTTAATCAGAACTTGAGTGATCCCCAGGCCCTTCTCAGGGGCCAAATCAGAGATCCAGTATAGTGGGATGAAAACCCAGAAGTGGAAATCAGGGGCCTGAGGGGCAGTGTGGCCCTGCTGCAGCCCACCTCATCCCCACAGGCAGCTCTGTGACCAGGAAGGGATGAGACTGTCTACAGCCTGTTTCTAATTGTCTTTCCAACTGAGGACGGGTTTGAATCTGCAGGGTTTACATTTTTACTGAAGAGAGGAGTCAGATGAATAACAGGAGGAGGGCGTATGCTGTCATGTTGTTCCAGATAGACTCGGGTTACAGGTCACTTCTAATCCCAATTAATGCTGTGGCCATTTTAAGAGGCAATGGGATAGGGTTAAGAATAATACAAGCAGCTTGGTGCCATCATGATTTCATTAATATTTTACTAACATGTACCTACCTGGCCTTTGGCTTTGTAGAATTGATGTGGACCCAAGCTTTTTACCTCTTTATCTTATCTCTCCATCCTAAAACTATTAAAGAGACTTTTGTAAGTGTATCTGCATGATATTGTAGGAGACCAGGGATATTTCCATGTTCCATTTGCCATAAAAAGCATACCCTCCCCTTTGAGAAAGTCAGATTTCTCTTAAAATTGAAACTAGGTGACTCAGCTATATGTGGTCGATAAAAGAATGCACTCTCTGCTTGCACCTGCAGGCTGAAGACACCCTGAAGCGCAAGGCCAGAAACAGGTCCAGTGGTGCTGGCTTGGTTACTATGCACATACTCCAGGGTAAGTCTGCAGGAAATCATGAACCAGGGCACCCCCCAAATGGCGGCCATTTGCAAGAGTTGTTTGTCTCTGTACAGTGGCTAAGTCCTCTTAGAAAGTGTGCTCTGCCATTAGAAATGGGTGATTTTGAGCAGCCACCTAGTCATTCTGGGTCATTTAGACAACCAATGTGGAAAGCCATATAATGGCTATAAAGGTATCAATCAGACTTGGGTTCCGATCTTAGCTATGCCACTTCCTAACTCTCTCTGAGCACATAGTGAAGGTCCAACATATAGCAAATTCCTTTAAAATGTGCGCCTCCCTTGAGCCCAGTAATAAATTTCTAGTACAGGCCTACCTCAGAGATATTTCGGGTTCTTTTCCAGACCACCACAATAAAGCAAGTATCACAATAAAGTGAGTAGTAATCTCTTCAGTGGTGGAAGGTCTTGCATTCAATTTGTAAAAATCACATCTGTGATGTGCAATAAAGCAAAGAATGGTAAAACAAGATCTGCCTGTATTTTATCCAGAGAAAATAATCGACATGCAAAGATTTATGTACAGTGATGTCCATTATGAAATAACTTTAGGTACTGAAACATTGCAAATAATGAAATCTCCAACAATAAAGGATGGGCTAAATAAATTATGCATCCATCATATAATTAAATACCTTGCAGCCACTACAAATAAGGCTTTAAAGAATAATTCTTTCATGACAAAAGGTTCACAAGATGATGTTTAGTGAAAAAAAAAACAGAAAACAAAACTATATTTGCGATCAAATTCAGGGAAGAAAACCCATACACATAAACTATATTTGCACTCAAATTCTGTGATGAAAAGATATAGTCCTAGCAATGTGTGTGTGTGTGTGTGTGTGTGTAATTAAGAAGGATACCCACTTATGATTCTCCGTAGGTTGTTTCCTGGTGCTTCTGTCTCACATGAAGTGCTTTGCAGATATAGATTCTTAAACAAGTCTGGCCTGTTGCAACAGTCAGATGTCCCGAGGCTGCTGCTGTATGGAGATTTCTAGATCAGACACTAGGCCTGTGTTAATAGGATGAAAGTAACAGAACAATGGGGTTGAGAGGCTTGTCTGTAAATACCTCACTTTCTAAATTTGCAATGTTGAGAGTTAAGCCGCAAATTCTATAATTCTGTATCATAGCAACACCTGGTTGACTAGCTCCTCCTCCATTCGTCCACAGGAGTGAGTCAGGGCCTAAGTGGCAGAGGAACACAGATGTGGTCTAAGGCTCTGTCAGCAGCCTTTCTCACCCACCAAAGGATCATCACCTGCTCATTGGATAAATTCAATTTTTAAAATGCCTTGGTTTAATTAAATAACTGTTTCAAAGGAATTTTTTTCTTTTACAACTGACCTGGATATTTGAATCAGCATCACATTGGCAAGTACAAAAGCCTGAAGAAATCATACTACTACAACTAATTATAACAACAGATAGTATTTACTGCAGGCTCAGCCTGCACCTGGGAACCTACAGACAGGGTTCCAAATGTCGTAGCTTAGGGTCAGCAAGCACTACAGTCCCCAGGGACTGCTTGCTTACAGAATCACCAAATCGCACATTTCCTCAAAAATCCTCACAAAGCAAGTTTCTCTAACTTTTCTTTGCGCCTGACTTGCTATTTGACTTTATTTGGAAGTGTCTAGTCTTAGCTGTTAATCCATGTGAATTGATGATAATTGTGTTGAAAAATTATTAGGATGGTAGAGCACAGTGTGACACATGATTTTGGTTACAAAAGCAAAAACAATAAAATAAAAATACAACATTCTACAGCTGATCCTTTTCCTGCCAACCCCTCAGCCTCCACTGCAGAGAGGTCCATTCCAACTGCTCAGATGAAGCTGAAGAGAGCCCGACTTGCAGACGATCTCAATGAAAAAATTGCCCTCCGTCCAGGGCCACTGGAGCTGGTGGAGAAGAACATTCTCCCTGTTGATTCTACTGTGAAAGAGGCCATAAAAGGTAGGAGAACACATGGCATGCTTCCCTCTGTGCCCTGAGATGTGGGGCAGCCATGGCTCAGATGTGCTCGGGCCCTGGGGCTGCAGGCCTCTGCCCGGACAAGATTCATGCCATGAGTTGCTGTCCCAGAATATTCCCATACCCAGAGGTCCTGGGAGTGAGGACAAATTCCCACCCACTCACCCTCCAAGGGTAGGTAAACATAGATGAATTTTGTTCTAGTTAAGCAGGTTAAGAATCCGACTTGGTATAAACCTCAAAACATGTGCTCTACAAGCATCCATCACTTAGGGGCCATGGCTCTCTTGAGCCTTCCTCTTGTACAGGGGAGTGGACTGCAGAGTAGAAACAGCCAAAACTTGATGAGAAGGCCTGAGCTCTAAGCCCGGCTTGCCTGCGGTGTGTTGGGGTTTCCCCAAGTTAGTTCACCTCTCTCAGAAACCTGCATCACTAAGCCTGCCCAACTCCTAGACTCTGGGAGCAAAGTTCAGGCTCTGTAAGTTTGTGAAAACTCTTTGACAACCCTCATATGTATTAAAAAGGAGTACAAACACCTAAACAAGAGACACAAACATTAATTCTGTTACAAACTGTTTAAAATCATTTCGTAGACTTTTTGAGCAATTGAGAACAAATGGACCCAAACAACCTGAGCATACTGAATCTACTCATAGAAGTGTTGGTTGGGGTGAAACTGGGAAAATATGGTAGAAGGAAGAAAGAAGAACTTAACATTCCCATAGACAAACTTATTTTCTTCCAGTTATGCCCATAAAGAGTTCTAAGGATTATGTATTTAACAAGCAATGAACATTTAAATGTTTCAACATGTTTTGAAAAAGTAGTCATACCTTCGTACTCACTGGCTTCAGAACCCACCAAACACTGACCTCATCACATTTTGATGAGAAAAAAATGTTCCAGCACTTGGTGCTTGATCAGGAATAGTCACACTTGCTTGAACTTGTATGAGTCACAGAGCTGCCCTGCAAGAGAAAATTCTTCATTGCTCAGTACTCATTGGTTTTGGCACTCGTCATGAGTCCCGGAACAAACTAAAGATGAGTACCAAGGTACCACTGTATATGTAAAGATGTTTTTATCAAACACTAAGTTTATTATCAAACTTACCATTAAGTGTATTATCCACATTCTAAAATCTTGCTCTCAACCAACCATTCAAAGGCCACATGGATTTTATATTTAGAAGTTGTAAATATAAAAATATCAACTCTAGGAGAGACAATATGCTAACCTGTCAGTGCCTGTAAATATGCCGTTGTGATTTGCCATCTGCTACACTCTTTCCCTGCACACTAAGTATCCTGTGCCTTTGAATTAGGACTAGTTCACTCAACCACACACTACCTCCTCCACCTTTACTCTGATAAGGTCCAGGACAAGAAAAGCTCTCCACCGGGCATCTCTCATCATTTCTTTGAACATTCTATTCCATGTATGTAAATTTATTATTGATTTTTGTGTGAAAGGCAAAAGACCTCATTTTAATTTGCATTCTTTGGTTTATGGTGAGATTCTATTTTTCCACGTGATTTTGTGTCATTGCCAATTCATGGCTACTCCTTTTCTTCCTACTGAGCATCTTCTTCCTTTACTGCTTTGTCCAAGCTATTTATATAAGAAAAAAAACTAATCCTCCACCTGCCTTAGGTATTGCACATTCTTTTACTAGTTTGTCCTTGGTCTTTGTGGGTGTGTATGTAGAGTATATTTTACCTATAGCAGTTTTTAATTTCTGCGTAGTTAAACCTATTAGTCTTTTTCCTTATGGTTTCTGAATTTAGTTATTGAAAACATTTTTAGCTAGAGAATATAGTTGTTTCTTCTATATGGTCTTCTAACATTTTATATACTTTATTTTCATATTTCAATCTTTAGTGCACATGATATTTTTAAGTGCATGGTTTTAAGAGAAAGACCTAGTTTTAGAATTATACAGTTTTGTTGATATTTTACAATTTTTTTTAATATCCATCTTCATGAGTTTCTTTACATTGGCCTGATCTTTCTAGTATTTCCTGTCTACTCTCACAAGTATGTGCAGGGTAAAATTTAAAATCAGTTTATCACATGCCAATTTCAGTCTTATTAGAATTTTCTTTGGGATTGCAGTGAATTTACAGGTTAATTTATAGTGGATTCATATGTTTAAAATATATTGATTCTGAGGCAAAAATATAGTATCTCTCTCTCTACCTATGCAAGTCTTTCATTTCCTAAATAGGTTTTTTAAAGTGAAGTCAATTACTGCTGACATATGGAAAACCTATTGATGTTGCACATTTATTCTGTAACTTTGCAGATTCTCTTAATAATTTCAGTAGTTTCTCAGTTTACCTCAGATTATGTAGGAACACAATCATACTGTCTGCAAACAATGAAAATCTGCCTCCTGCTGCAGGTTTTTCTGCTTTGATGCACTGGTTGATACTTGACAAGTGACATTATGGTTTTATTAATAGAATGTATAGTTAATATATATTTTTAAATTATATGCAGAATATTTATACATAAATTACATATAATTTTTGTTTATAAATTATATATCATATACTTACTTATAAATTATATGAATTTTGCTAAATTTTAAAAATTATGAAGTATAACATACTATATTATATAAATCAAGTTAAATATGTTTATGTATAAAATATTGACATTATATGTAGATGCATATACTACATAAATTATATGTATGAATATAAAGCACATGTAATTCATATTACCTTATATTGTGCAAAAATATTATACAAGTTAATAGTTATTAGTACAGCACATGGTGGAAAATTATTAGTATTGCTGCATTGCTGGTGCTTCAAAAGCAGCCTGACATTGTTACATGTATGGTACATCTTTGTTATGTTGTTGATGATGACATTGGTTTGGTTTTGTTTCTATCATGAATGGGAATTTCTCTAGTCATTCACCTCCATATGTGACATTAGTTGTTGGTATAAGTAGCTATTCTGAGGAAATATTTCTCTGCTCTGTTCCACTAGGAGTAGTTTATAATATGGAGACTGTTTTTAAATGTTTTTGACATGCATGAAAAGATCACATGGGTTTTCTTCTTCAACTTAGTAATGTGAGATTGCTATCTTTATTGATCACCTTGCATGTCTGGGGTTTTCCCGGACATGGGAAAAAAGAATCTTACAAAAATTCTTTTTTAAAAAAGATTTTAT
The DNA here is from genome assembly GCF_004126475.2 of Phyllostomus discolor. Taxonomy (NCBI): domain Eukaryota; kingdom Metazoa; phylum Chordata; class Mammalia; order Chiroptera; family Phyllostomidae; genus Phyllostomus; species Phyllostomus discolor. The sequence continues at coordinate 66,642,305 of NC_040910.2, read as the reverse complement.
TAATTTATTTTTAGAGAGGGGAAGGGAGGGAGAAAGAGAGGAAGAGAAACAACAACGTGTGGTTGCCACTTGAGTGACCCCTACTGGAGACCTGGCCTGCAACCCAGGCATGTGCCGTAACTAGGAATCGAACTGGCGACCCTTTGGTTCATAGTCCAACGTTCAAACCTCTGAGCCACATAAGCCAGGGCAGATTCTTTTTTCTAGAAGTTGCTAGTATTTTATTTGAGATTTTGCATCTCTTGTAACATTAGTTGGAATAATGGTAGCTGCTAAACAAACCACAAAATCTTGGCAGCTTAACAACAGAAGTATATCTTATTTATAAACAACCCAGAGGGTTTCTCAATGACAAATCTTTGAGGCACCACGGGCTCCTTTAGTCTTACTGCCCACCAGCCCCTAGAGCAGGGTGGCAAACTTCCTCTAGAAGGGCCAGATAGTAAATAAGCTAAGCCATCTCAGCTGTCTGTCACAACTACTCAGCTCAGTTTCTATAGCATGAAAGGAGCTGTAGCAGTAAGTAAAAACATGAGCAAGGCTGTGTTCTAATAAATCTTTATTTATAAAAACAGAGTAGGGCCACAGGCCACGATGTGCCAACCTGTACCCTAGAGCTATATTATCCTCTGAGGGGAAGGGGAAAGAAAGAATAAAAAGGACCACATACATATTTGAAAAGCTGCAACCTGGAAATGAACACATCACTTCCACTCACATTCCATGGTGCAAATACTACAAATAGTACATATGGCTGGGAACATTCTTTTCTGTATGAAAAGAGATTTCCCAGCAATGTGTCTATGCTGTGGCCAGGAGAACATAAATTTTTGATGAACAGCTAATCCTCTCTACTACAATGTTCCCAAATAATATTGGACTATATTGTTGCTGTTTTATATTTCTCAGGTTTAAATGTCAAAGCTACATGTGCTTCACAAAGTGTTATAATTACCTTTACATATTTTTTCATGTTTCGGAAATACTTAAATATGATCACAATGATTAGTTGCTTGGAAGCATTGCCTATTAAAATCACTGGGGCTCAGTACTTTTCTTAGGAGTAGTTCTTTGACAGCTGTCCTTCAGTTTTGTTCATAGTTCTCTGTGTATTCAAATTTTCTCCTTAAAGCAATTTGTACAATTTAAACTTTTCTAAAATTCTCACCATCCTCCCTGAATTTCAAAGTTATTACCCTAAAGTTGCATAAAGTATCGGCCTCAGTTGTTCTGAGCTTCTCTGAACCAGGGGTTACGCTCCATTTTTCATTGCAAATGTTGTAATTTGAGTATTCTCCCCTTCCTCCCTCTCTTTTTCATACACTTGCTAAAAATCTTTTTCTTTCAATGATTATTATTACAAAGAAGCCATTCATAAATTTGTTCATGAATTTTTTGGTTTCTTGTCTTTCTTTGAATTCTTTTAATTTGACATTACATCAAGGTTGTGACTGTCCACGAGGAGAGCTGAGGGGCAGGCGTAGTAACTGGCTTCACATGCAGGCGTGAAGAGAGGATGGAGGCAGAGGGATGGTTAAAAACAGTGCACCCTATCCAAGTGAGCAGTCAGGAGGGCATGAGCAGGAGCAAGGTCAAGGTCATGGGAATGGATAGAAGACAAAAAATATCAGGGCTATTAAAAAAATAAAAGTAATGAACAGGATGCACAGGTGCCTGAAGGCAGGAAAGCAGGACCCTGATTTTCAAAGCTGGACTCTGTGACTTTGGCCAAATGGCCACTGAGTTAGGAAATGTCTCTCTGGGCCTCAGTGGCTCCTCTCTGAAATCCCAACAATAATAATGGTTGTCTCATGGGGATTTTTTCAAGGTGTATTTAATTTTAAAATGTAAAGACTAGGCCAAGCACTGCAGACATGTTAGCACACTTCATCTCATTTCTGACCTGCAAGACTTTGCACTTCAGCAAGAAAAGAGGCATGAAAGAAGAAAGTTAACTCTCGTGATAATCCTTAGGAAGGGAATAGGTAAAAATCACAATGCAGTGTAATGTGTGTGCATCCTGGGAGACATGGCTTCCTCGATGAACCCTGAAAGAAGAGGGCAAAAGTGAGTAATAAGGACCAAGATGTAGCACTGATCAGGCTATAAAGGCATTTCAAATTGTATCTTAAAAGCAATAAAGAAGTTCAAACTTCTCTCATCACTTAAGGGAACAAATTCAAGTACTCTTCTAATTACCTAATAAGGGAAAACATAATTTAAAATGCAAGTACTAACAGCGAGCCATGAGGAGCCATTGGAAGGGTTCCTAGTGGGAATCAGCGCTGTGCTTTGCATGAACAAGGCAGCAGTTTTGCATGTAGCAACATCCCTCAGCTGCAGTGTGGGCTCAGTAGGAGTGAGATGGAGTTACAGAGCTCTGTGAGGAGGCTAATGGACTTCTTTGATGAGGATTGATGAGAGTCTGAACCGGAGTCATGGCTGCAGGCGTGAAAAAAAAAAAGAGGATCTGAGAGGTCATTGATTTTGTATGATTAAATGATCAATAGGCTATATCAATTTGGACAAAGGGAAGAGGCAAATGTGACATCCAGGTTTCCTTTGTGGGCAGTTGGGTAAATGGCAGCCATTCATTAAAATAGGGACTGTGAGTAGAAGAGCAGATTTGGGGAGAGATGATGAATTCTTGTTTAACTCTTGGATTTGAAAGTCTCACAAGAGTTCCATAGGCAGGGATTAATTCAGCAATGCATGCTGTTAAACCAGGATTCAGAAGTATCAGTTCAGAGCTATAGACTTGGGAGACTTTAGCATGTATGTTAATTTAAACTGATGGACTACATAAGTTTGCCCTCTGATTCATTTATTTCTTAATATGTATCAAGCATCTTCCATGTGTCAGACACTATTCTCAGTGCTTGGGATATCTCAGTGAACAAAACATACAAAGATTTCTGCTCTAGCAGTGGGGGGAGACAGACAATAAACAAAAAGAAATAATTATATATCATAATAAAAGACAATAAATGCTGTAAAAAGTAGAATTAATCCAGGGTACAAAGAGTCAGAAGTGCCCACTAGAGTGTGGTTGGGGGAATGGAGGATGTATAAAAAGAGGGCTAAAATGAAGTTCTCGTGCAGTATTTGGGACAGAGGCAGGGTTTCTGTGAAGAACAGAGAGGAATGGCTCCTGAGAGAGGTGAAGGATGTAGGTTGACCGAATCCAAGGAGTTGAGTAGTAGGCTCTAGTAACGGAGAACTGAGCATCTGCTGTCAACCTGCGCACCAGCCTCTTTACTGGTAATCTTTCAAAGTGCGTAAGTTTTTGAGGGCGAGGTGATATCATCATACAGAACGTCATGAAGGCAGGAGTTGCTGAGAGGCCAGCTGCAGAGACAGCACTTTGTGTAGCCTTTCCCATGGCGATGAGGGTCCAACCACCTTCCTGTCACTTCTTGTGATCAGATCACCTCCCCCGATGAAGCAGTGACTCAGGCTGAGGTTTACTGTGTGTCACTCTCCTGGTGTCTGTCTATTTCCCCCTCCCTCTATCCACGTGCCTTTCCAGATGTGTTTGCATTCTCCAGCTCTCTCTGCAGCTGTGTTTCTGTGTTTCTGCCAAGCTCTCAGCAGAATGCTTAGTCACTGTCTTGCTCCCTCCAGATTTTAATAAAGGCCAACTATTCTCCAGTCCTAAGATAAAAAAATATATAGAACTTCTCCCATCACAGAGGAGGATAGTTTTTGACAGAGAACCAGTTGTTGCCCTGGCAGTTATTTCTCATTCCCAGATGTCAAGTCCTGTTGCAGTCAGCTGAATGACAGCAGTGTCTTTTCCCCAAAACTTCCCCCTCCTTTATGGAATCAGCTAGCAATCCCAGTTCCAGCCTGGAAGTACATTTCCTGAGTCAAGTAGAATTCTCATGATTGCAGCTGGCGGAGACATGGTCTAGTGTGACTGGAATGACGTAATGTGGACGAACAGGGAGCTTTCCGATTGGACTTCCATATGAGGCGGGGCTACATCTCAGAGCATGCACCTGACTCCCTGTTTTAAGTCCATAGATCCCTGCCAGCCACCTTCTCTCAGGCCGGCATACCGCACACAACAAGCATGAGGGTATGTGGGAGTGATGATTTACGGGAAGAGAAATTCTATGCTGGCATTTAGGTTGTTCAGCTTAGGCATGGGTCATTGTTACTCAGTGATCCCTCAACTTACTCCAAGCTTGTTCATTCTCTTTCTAGTTATCTAAATGTTTTCCCCATGTGATAGGAGCGTCCCTTAGCTACCAAGGAAGCTGTTTCTTGTCCAGAGTCCTGGTTTGTGCTTGAGGAAAACAGAACCCAGCTGGCTTTCCCAACTCTCCAATCAGTGGAAGGGTCCTGGGTCTCTGCTCCAATTGACAAGCACCTTCTCCCCAGGGGTCCTCATCTTGGCCTTGGATTGAGCCAGGCTTCCTACCTGAATGCCTGAGTCAGCTTTTCAGCTGCTTAAAAAAGAAAAATCAGATCTGTGATTCTGGATATATAGACTCAGTACCACAGATAGATGAGTTATTTTTATCACCCTAACCCTTTAACACAGGAAACAACATTTCTAGTCCACCAGTGCTGGTCCAGAAGTCCTCCACTCACAACTGTCACGTCACCTTTTTAAAAGGCACTGCACTAGTCTTTGCTCACCCTTATCTCCAAGGCTCAGACTTCATGATAAAACAAAACTAAAAGAATCATGTTTGCTGAAAATCCAGTCATCTTTGAGACTCTGGAAGTCCTGACACTCTCCTATTCACTTTTAAGGCAAATAGACAATAAGCCCAATCGTAGTCATTTGCATTGGCTCAAAAAGTAAATGTTTGCTTCAGAGTAACTTTCTCATGGACCAACTCTATCATTCCATAATGAGAAATAATTTTCAAAGTGCACATCTTTGGGGAAAGAAACACACTGAGGCATACATGAAAAATATTTCTCAGAGGAAGGTTCTGGGAAATGGGTGGGAAAAGAGAATTAGAGGGCCAGGATCTTTGGGTGGAGGTGGGAATGGCAAGAAGGAAAGTTAGCTAGCACTGAGCAAAGGTGTTTGTGCTGGTGTTGGCCTTTGCTGCCCACTGAAATGATCACAGGCATCTTTGAGAGTGGGCAGGGCATGCCCAAGTGGGGACTGCAGCTGGGAAGAAGTTTCTAGAAACCTTACAGGTGCTTTGAGAGTGTGGGGTCCTATAGAGGGAAAGTGAGAGACAGTGCTGAACTATCTCTATATCCCTGGGGATCTTGGTGCCAAGAGAATCAGCCCCAAGAGCTATATCAAGTGCTTAAAGCCAAGTTAACTGTCTTTCCCAATTTCTGTAGTCCTAGGATCAGGATCTGCCTAGAGACCTAAAGCAAACTTCTAGCCAGGAAACTGAGGAAAAGGAATCTTTTTTCCGTCAAAAGTCCACTAACATCTGTTTCCATAATGAAGGCTCTGATCCCCTTCCAGAGCAATGCAGTCAGTCTTTGCTGGACGATGCAATCCATCCTCTGCAGAAAAGGGTATCTTCAGTATACTGAAACATCTCGAGACAAAAGCTACATTAAAACTATACCTTCACCTAGTAGCCTTTTCACTGAGGGGATGGATTTGGTTTCAGTCTCTTCCAGGAGGATGTGAGGGGATGGTCTGCCCATGAGTTAAAATAGCTCTCCTGCTGCTCTGCAGCAGGACCAGGCTCCAGCTTGCTAGCAGATAAGCAGGCACAGCCCATTTTCACATTCCACTTTGTGGTTTCCAGCTCTTGGTGTGGGCCCAGCTGAAAGGTAACTAGTACTCCAATTATCTCACCCTAATCTTGGAATTTTAAATGTTTATGCAAAGGAAAGTACAACTGACTCATTCATCTAATCACTTGCAAGAGGGAGAGGGAAAGCTAAGAGTCACCAGGCCAAGATCCCCAAGGGGCCAGTGCCCAGAGCCAGCCCTGGAGGCATAGCTGGGGGATGATATCAGGGCTTCCCAAAGCAGGTCCTTGTCATCACACCCCCGAAGTGTCTACAGGGACAATAGCCAGGGCACAACACTCCCAGAGAGCCTAGCACCAGGGAGATTGGAGCAGAGGCCCAGACTCACAGCACCAAGGTGATAGACTTGGTTGTTCCAGAGGCAGTGAGATAAGCTGACCTTTGTCCTGGTCCACATGTGTCTGACTTGAACCAGGAAGGAGAGGAGAATGTGGCACTCCTTTCCTGTGACACTCCTCCTGCTCGGGAGAAGGTCTGTCTCTGCTCTCCCAGAGTGAACCACTCGGGAAGAGCCAGTTTTTCTGTCCCTGGAGTTGTGCTGACTTTCGCAAAGCTGACCACAGAATAAACTGCCTCCCGGGTGGCCTTTTTTATTTTGATAATGGTAAACTGGAGACAAGCAAATACTCCTAACAAAAACAATCTAACAATAACAGGAGCTAGAAATTATTGAACAATTACACATCAGGGACTCCATTATAAATAACATACAATGTGCTTTATATATGTTGTGTTATTTTCATCCTCAAAACACTGAAAGCTAGCTATTATTATTCTTCTAATTTTATAGATAGGGAAACTGAGGCCCCAGAGATCAAATAACTTGCCAACAGTCACTTTATCACTGAAGTGGTAGAACCAAGAAACAAACTGAGTCTGTTTTACTCCAGAACCCAGTTTCTCATTGACCACACTGAACACCATCTACGGGTCACCTCAAAGGAAGCCACTGCCATTGGGCCTCTCTGCTCTTACAGTCTTTCAGTATTTTTACGCAGAGTCTGGGCCAAGTGTGTAGCTGTGTGTGGGCTCCTGCCCTTTCACCCCCTCCTGCCCTGGCAATCACAGACTCAAACCGCTGGCAGCATCCAGGGAGTGGTGAGTGGCTGGGGTCCCCTGGTGGGGCCTTTTGGCCTGGACAGCCCTTGGCGGATCTCAGTGTGCTTGTCGGCATATTCTGACCTGGCACGTTGTACATTTTAGATGCCACACAGGAGTCATACTTGGGGCTTTGGCCTTCACCCTTTTATTTTTTTATTCAGGTGTAAACAAATACCCTACATGTTTTTGCACATACTAATGGTTTCTTCACTGGTTTAAGCAGAGGAACCTCTTTACATGATTGATGTCACTTGATAAAGTAGACTCTTAGAAGCCATGTCTCTCCAGGGATTGGCTCCCAAAATAAACCTCTGCCCTGGCTGGGAGAGTTTCTCCCTCACCCTTCCCAGCCCTGCTCTGCTAATCACCACTCTGTTGCTTCCCTTCCACTCTCCCCATTATTGCCAACCCCCTCCCCTTTTTAATTGCCTGCCCACAGCTGACAGTCATTTCAGGCTCCATTTAATCCTTCCTCCTCCAGGAGTCTGTTTGGACAGCCCCACACTGCTGGCTCCTTCATCCAACCACCAGCAGCGCTCCCCAGCCTGGTCCTTGATGATTTTCCCATTGTGTCCTATGGCCACAGCTAAATTACCTTCTTCTCTCAGTTTGTCATCTCTTCACCACATCACACTTGATTGTGTGTCTGCTTCTCTCTATTAGTCTTATAGTGGGAAGGCTGGAAATGAATAAAATAATTGACGAGTGCTCTGCCTGGTGCTGGGGAAATGAGACTGATTACTGACTCCTTTATTCCAGATACTTGACTTCTAGACTTTTCCATATGATCCCAGTGCCTCAATCTGAGGTCACCCAATGCCAGATGTTCAAGTGCAAAAGACATACTGCTGTACTGGTAGCAACAACAGGGCTTCCCCAACCCTTCCAGCCTTTCTCTGAGACAAGTCCCAGTGAGATCATCACAATCGCCCTTCCTAGAATCTCCCACCTTCTCTGTTCTCACAATCAAGGTGTCACATTCAGCCTCTCAAATCATGAAAACTCAAGCAAAATACATGGTGGGATATAGAGATGTCCTTGGGACAGGTGTGCAGAAAGAGGGGAGACATTGGCTCTTTTCTTTGTTCCCTCCTTCCAACCAGCCAGCAGATCTTCCAGTGTGTTCCTAACATGGTCCCTGGTGGCCTCCAGGGAGCAGCACTGACTTCCCACCCTTCTGCTGTGGCTCTTGAGAGTCCCGAGGCTGGGCCCTCCATCAGCCTAGCCTCAGAGCAACTGGACGGACTGGACCCTGCAAGGTCCTCCAAAGAGAGATGAGAAAACATCCCCCCTGCTCTGATTTACTGGTCCACATGAGCCCTAACAAATGATTATTTTTATTATTGATACACTATTAAGTGAACTGCTGACACAAACTACTGTTCTTATCATTTGCTGTCACTCCACTTAAAAAGGGGGTTGGCTGGGAGCTAAGAAGAGTCACCATTCTCTGTCTTTCTTTCTTCCCTCCCTTCCAACAAGCCTTCTTGAAACATTTTTACCCATGTTACACTACTTTGACAACTTGGCAGTTTGGCTAACTCCCTCTAATTCGTACACATTTGGGATGTGATGCTCTGGGTGTGGCAGGTATGGGGTGGGAGGAGTTTGTCACCTGAAATATCAAATTGCTAAGAGAAGATCTGTACTCATTTAGACTGAAGAAGTGGGGAGGTGGGATATATGATAATGAAGCTCTCAGATGGGGGCCCTGTTGGGCAGAGAAAACCAGCACCTCAAGGGGCCAGCACAGCCATACTTGGAGCCCCCTGAGGACGGGAATGGCATTGGCTTCAGGTGCTTACCAGGTGGGTCCCCATGAAGTTCTGTGATTCCTGGGCTGGGGAAGGCATAGCACCCACCTGCCACCACCAGCACCCATGCCCACCTGCCCCCAGCAATGCATGTAATTGTTCTAACAGGAACAAAGCATTTAATCCCACACATGTAAGTAGGATTTAGAAATTTCAAAAACAACATGGTTTCTAAAGTGAAGAAATTTATAGATTGAGTTTAAAATGGAAGTATATTCAGGGAGGCAACTGGAAGAACCTTCCTGGGAAGATCTCAGGCCAATGATCTCCTGGAGAAAGAAATATATACATTTTTTTCACATTCCATGGAAATGACAAATACAGCTTCATTTGTGAAGTGCAGCCTTTGTTGTGTGAGAAAAAAAAAAAGAAAGAAAGGTTGTGAGCTAATTCTGGACTCTTAAAAGAAAGAGGGAGCTATTTGAGACCAGAGTACTAATGGGGTGGAGGGAGAGTGACCCCTGACCTCAGAGAAAAAGCTGATATTTGTCAAATACCCAATGAAATGCCCCTGTTGAAAAATGAATAGGTTTCTGATGCACATAAGAACATGATAGGTTGTATTTATTTCAGCTGATATATAAACAGGTGTTTTATATTATTCTCCATACTTGTCTATTATTTCAGGTATTTTTATAGTTAAAAAAGTGTGCTTTACAAAATAAAAGTTGTAAAATAAAAGTTCCCATTAATGCAATGAAAAACTGTAGCTGCTACCAATAAAATAATGATTTTTAATTGAGGAAGACCTCTTATGTGCTCACATGGAAAGATCACCAGGAAACACTTTAGAGTGAAAGAAAGCAAGTTTTAAAATAGTATGTCTTACCCAGTCCTATCTGGATGAAATACTTTTTAAATATTTGTGTGTATATGTCTTGTTATGTGTATAGAATGAAATCTAGAAAAGGAAACAAATTACTCCCATGAAGGGGAATTATTATGGACATTCCATATGATATGAATTTTTATGATAAGCATTTATTACTTTTATAATCATAGAAAGCAGCAATATGGTCCCCAAGCTGTTCCAGGACAGTAGGCTGCCCAATGGGCCAGCGTCTGGAGTTTCCACCTGCCCTGTCCTTGTCTAGCCTCTTTCCTGATTTGACCCTTGGATGTCTGAGTGACGGGCCGTGACAGATGCCAGCAGTGGTGGTGATGACAAGCCCCAAACCACATTTGTTCCATGACTTCCAGCTCCTCGCTGTCTCTCCAGCCTGCACGGTGAAAGCGCCTCTCTCTTATCTGCTCAGAGCAGGAGTCAGAAGTTCTTGTCGGTGTGACTGCAGAGTACCGGGCTGGAAACTTCCTGATAACACCCAAATTCCTTCAGAAGAGCTAGGCCTGCAGTCGGGCCAGATGAGTGATACAGCCCCAGCACATGTTACAAAGTGCAGTTGGATAATAAACCAGATGGAATTGAGTAGTTAAGAACCATAAGGGACATACAAAGATGTCATTATAGTCCTGTCTGGTCTGGGAACCCCTCTCCCTAAGCTAAGGTACCTGTCCTGCCCCAAAGTCCACATGGGCTGCTGAGGAAGCAGTTCTGCATGTGAGCACCAATGTGGATTCTAAAATAGACACAGAGATATGAGGAATTGAAAGAAAATTTAAATACTAGACAATTAAAGGTGATCCTGACTTTTCTGAGACACATTTATGGCTCTTATAAACAGATATGCATTAATTGAATGGGGCTTTGGTACACCCTGGTGACATTAACTAATCCTGACATTCAGGAATTTAAAGTTAGTAGCTGTCTTACTAACTTATCCTGTTAGCAGAATTTGCTAAACATTTCCTGCTGTGTGTGCTCTGCTTTGTACTGAAGATGATGCACATGACACACTGTCATCTCAATTCTTCTCTCGTTGTGAGACTGAGGGAGACAGGCATCCTCCCAGGGCTTGCTCCATTGGCCTCAGTCCATGTCCAGTGGTCCCTTTACCATCTTTCCTCTTCCCTGATTTGGTTTCAGAAAGATACGGGTTCACAAAGAAAATGTTCAGGAATGGATAAACCTGAAAATAAAGTTTAACAAGTAATGTAACTCATTCTTTCCCTGCCAAACATTATGTTTAAAAACCCAAGTTTCCATACAGAGTAAATAGAGGAGAAATGAAATAATTTAAAATTCATTTTCACTCTTCCCTTGAACTGGATACAGAACGAGGAGCTAATCCTGATGGGGAGGGGAGTAACCCATTGAAACATTTGATGTCCCTAAGCCACTGACCCAGTTTTGGATTTTATCCCTCAGGTAACCAGGTGACTTTCTCCAAATCTGCAGATGCATTTGCCTTCGAGGAAGACAGCAGCAGCGATGGGCTTTCTCCAGATCATACTCGAAGCGAAGACCCCCAGGGCCCAGCAAGATCTCCTCCAGACACTAAAGCTACAGAGGCCTCTTTGGCAGGTCCTCCGGGCGCAATACAGGTAAACCAACCACACCTCAGCCTGTCATCTCTTCAGTCTTAAAATCAACACAGTTTTGATTTGAGATTCAAAAGTATCTCTTGACAGCCTATTACCTCAGTGCCTCTCCTCACACTTTTGTGTCCAGGGTTCTGTGTATAGTGGCAAAAACCTCCAGAAAGCCCTGAGGGAGAATCCCAGGGCCATCTCCTTTGACTTAATTTACGAGCATCTACTCTGCCAAGTAGATGCCCTTTATCTCTATTTTTATAGGGAAAATAAACATGAGGTTTACTGAGATTAGATGCCCCACCAACCATGTCCTAAACAGAATGTGCATGAGCAGGACTGGTTTCAAAGCCCAGCCTTTTCACACAGGGAACAGTCACTAGAGGTGCTGGACCACAGAACGGAGGTCCACGCAGGTCCTGCTGTGAACAGGTTCCTACCTGCCAAACCGCTGCAAGGTCCACTTCCAGCCCCAAACCCAGCACGGCACTCACCTCTTTCTGGAGAGAAACTCTTAAAATGTGAAGAAGGTGTATTGAAAATATTGTGAAAAGCACATTTATAAAGAACCGTGATGATTACTAATAGCAGCCATGGCCATGTGTTAAGGGCTCACTGTGTGCCAGGGTCAGCACTAGCCAGTTCATATGCATTTTCTATTGGCTACCACAGGACCCCAGGCAGGGGGCACTGATGCTGATTCTGGCAGGAGAGGAAGTAAGGCCACTCTGCAAGACTATGGAGCTGTGTGGTGTGCAGGACACTGCCATGCCCCTGGCCCCTGGAGCTGGCCCTCTAGAAGCCACCAGGCTAACCGGCATTTTCCTCAGCTGGCATGCTGGTACTCACGGAGTCCTAAGAGCAGGTGTCAGGGTGCCCACACATGAGGGGCAGGACACCCACTGGTGTGGCCATGAGATGGGGGGCTTCCAGCCCTTGTTCTAGGGCACACCCACTCTGGAGAGAAGCCTCCAGACCTTCAGTTCCTGCCCTTTAGCCAGAGTTCACTCCTCCCAGCCTCACAGGAATTATAAGATGGACTGAAATTAGACATTACATCTGAAAACACTTTTTTACACCATAAAGCACCATTCAGTTATCAGGGACAGTTTGGTAATTATCATCCAGGGCCCTGTTTCCCAAAATGATGCCACTTACTGGTCACTGTCACACCCTGCTTTCCTCCATGGGAGCAAAGCTGAGGCTGCCAAGGAGAAAATGTGGAAAGGGAAGAACAGGGAGACATAAAAAGCAGAGCCAAAATATGCACACATCTACTGTGCAGGAGCTGGTAATCAAAGTGCTTTTCCTTGCCCTGTCTGCCACAGCCAGTCTCCACAGCCGGACCTCTCTGATAACATCAAAGAGTCTTTCAGACCATTTGTACTATTGTTCTGACAGCAAATTCCTTAGCCTCTGATGTAAGAACGGTTTGAGGAGAAGACAAGTACTTTTCTGCTGAACCCTAGAGAGGGGAAGAAGGGAACACTGAGTAAAGCCAGGCAAAAGGCAAGGATCATTTTGTCCTTTTACCTGGAAACCCCACGCGACAGATTGAGACACTGAGGCTCTGGAGGAATGGGTCTTGCAGACCTTTGCTTGCAGGCACCAGGGTTCAGGGAAGGGCTGTGCAGTCCCAGGCAGAGATCCTGAGCAGCCCCTGACCCTTTTTGTCAACGTCACAGCATAGGAATGAAGGAAAATGGGAGAGAAGATGATTATATTTCCTTCCAAGTCTTCTTCTTACAGAAGCATTCCTCTCACAAAGATTTGTCCTGACGCTACAGGCACTCACATGCACACACGCCTGCATGTATATGAGTGTACACATGTGCACATGAACAACACAAACACACACATGCATTGAGGCATGCACACCAAATACACATACATACACACAGAGACACACTACAGATACATACACACATGCACATGCACAGAACACATCATGCATCCATACATAGATATGTATACATATATCCTATATCTATACATGCACATGAATGTACACATGCACACTACACAGAGACACACAGCTATGCATAGAACACACATGCACACATACACACTTGTTGACAGAGATGCACATGCACACACATTTTTTTCTCCATCTGCAAATACCCTGTTGTCTACTTGTTGTCCCACTTTCCTCACTGTTCTTACACCCACCCATCCCTCTCCCTTTCTTTTAATCCCATCACCAAGTCCAACAGGCAGACCTTTTCGCAGAGAGGAGGAACCCTCACACAGGCTGACAAACGTCCCAATTGGTCAAGAATAGGCCAGTTCCGTACTTGTCTTGTGGATTACTAGTAATGACCCCTTTCTCTCCTCAAAATGTCCTCAAATGGTTGACAAGTTGTATATGTGACTTTTTCTCCTGGAGGAAGTAGTCTTCTATGTACTTGGATATGAAGCCAGGGTTAAAACAGTAGAGCTGTGGGTAGGGGGGTGGGGGGAGAGGCTGTGCTCTATCATTTCTATGTCACACAGTTGTTACTTTTATATTCTAATAATGCTAAAATTTGGATTTCAGGATCTTACTTCTGGCTCAGAAAATGACAGGAATGACTCAGTCTCACAGCCCAGCAACCAGTCAGATGCAGTGAAGCAGGGGCTTGGGCCCCTCAGCACCCCCAACCCTGTACACGCTGCTGTCAAGGTATGGACGGGCTAGCCTCTGAGCCCTGCATGAGAGCTTGCTCACTGAGCCATCTCTGAGCAGGCACTGAATTAGGTCTGGCAACACAAGGAGAGTCACTGTGACCCATGAATAGCTTAGTCCACTAGGAACATCGTGTGACTAGAGTTGAGCCATGGGCCACCAGTGAGTATGGACCAAGATCCTATTACCTATGCAGCATCACATGGGTCGTCTCTACAGAGGAGAAACCTGTGTGTTTGCATTTCTTTGGAACCACAGCTCAGCTAGTATGTTCCTGAGTGAAAAGACTTCATAAGCTCATCCTGGAGATGGACACAGCTGATTATATGCACACAGAATTTGTAAGGGCCATGAAATCAGTGTAGGGGAGCTGACTTTTATGCAGAGGAGGCAGACCTGAAGGCCTTGCACAGGTAAGATCTGTGTCATCCAAGCCAGTCTCCATTCAGAAATACAAGTAAAGGCAAGGATTTTATTCACAGAAGACACATAACTCAAGCATTATAGCATATTTTTGGTTTAAGTTTCTCATTACTATAATTAATAGTTCACAGAATGTTCTCTCCTCAATTAACTGTACAATAGTCATTTAGCCTTCTCCTTAATATTTTATGTCATAGAATTTCTCATTGACTTGGGAGCATGTCTTCTCACCTCTAGTACCACCACTTATGGAGTACTGAAATGACTCTTAGGAAATATTTTTTTAGTGATTGTAAACTGAATAAGAATCATTGTTGAAGTAATAGCCCCCTAGTCCCTTCCACAGCATACGCAAAGGTGACTGGCAGGTCTTTCGGCTGCCCGGTAGAGGACCCCGACCAAAACGCAGCATCTTAAACCCAGCTTACAATTCATTCAGCTCAACAGCTTTGAAATTATGTGACTACTGATGACATTTGTTCATTGCAGGGGGAAAGAGGGAAAGCTTCACATTACTTCCAATGTTGTGTACAAAGAAATTTTATTAACACTTCTACCATAGTATTAAAATTTCATGATTCACATTAGCAAAACCTTCAGCCTCAGTATAGTAAGAGAATGTGATCATTGCCCTGAGGAAGGACAGGTCAGCTTTAATAAAGAGCAGGATTGGCTGTTCATGTTCATGTAAGAGCCAATATTTTCTGATTGCTCAATGCCTGCGAACTCTCAGTTGTCCGATATTCATCATCTCCAAATTAGGAAGACACTACTAGGGGGCTTCTCAAAGAAGGAGGCAATCGAGCTGGGGAAACCACCCTGCCCTGGTGACTCCGTAAGGTTCATGTGAGGCCAATGATGGAATGAAGAGGAGTGCTCTGAAAACTGTAACATCTATTATGTGGTCAGTGAGCATCAAAGCTGCATAACACAGGACTCCTGCCCTCCAGGAGCCTGTAGTCCAGTTGGGTATCATAGCCACTCAGTGTTTTTAGAAAGTAAGAAAAATGTGCCCTAAAGGACTTGACATTTCTCCAAAGGTAAAGAAATTGCCAATAATCACATAAAAAGGTATTCAATGTCATTAGTCATCAGGAAAATGCAAACCAAAACCACAACAAAATATCATATCACACACACTAGAATGGCTATAGTCAAAAAAAAAAAAGAAAAGAAAAGATAAAGGAAAGAAAATGGCCAGTGCTGACAATGTGGAGAGGGGAACTCCCTTACACTACCAGTGGAGATGTAGAACGGTACAGCCACCCCGGAGAATGGTAGTAGTTCCTTAATAAATCCAGGTAGAATTACCATGTGACTCAGTTTCCACTCCTGGGTATGTGCTCATAAGAACTGAAAACAGGTGTTCAAACAAAAACTTGTACATGAATATTCATAGCAACACCATTCACAACAGTCAAAAGTTAAAACTAACTCATCAGACAGCAAGTGGAGGCGAGAGCTGTACATAGCAGAAAATTTCAGGGAGAAGAGGCAGGAGGAGTGAGTTGTTGGAGAGGGGAGGTTAGGCCATTTGGTGAACAGTCTGCTTTGGCAGACTGGAGTGTGTGGCTCTGCCTTGCAGAACAGAAGGCAGCCTGGCTGCTGTGCGGCATGGCGGCCCCAGTGTGTGTGTGCAGCTTACAATGAGAATACCTTTGAGATTGCAGGCCACATGGTTCCCTGTCACATTACTCTAACCTTCTTTACACATTGACACCTAGATCTTAAGCCACTGGACTTTGGATGCACCTCTGCTTTAGAAAAATGAGTGTTCTCTCCTTAGATCAGCCGTGCAGTTCTGGGTAGGAAACAGAGAAACAAATCCACAACCTTACTATCCTCTGGTCTCAGAAAGAGGGGAAACTACACAAGTCCATAAATTCAGAATTCCAGGTGTTCAGTAGACTTTGCCTCACTATGCAGAGAAAATGATCTGATTTTAGTATCTTTGGGATGGCTCAGTCCTTGTGCTAAGGCAACATGAAGAGTAAATCCTTTAGCAAAGCCCAGGGCTGCAGCTCCCAGGGACAAGGCAAGTCCTAGCATGAGGTAGAAACAGAAGCTGAGCTGGAGCAAAGCTGGCAGAGCTGAGACTGCAGGGCCCGCAGAAACTTTCCCAGGTGCAGAAGTCAGACTCATTAACTAAAATGTTCTTCAATTAATGAGCAGGGAGAAGTACATATGCTCACTATTTATTAGCCTCCAAGGAGTAGCCTCCTTGAAAAAAAAGAGGCTTCGGTGGTGGGATGTGCTGAGTCAGAGAAAACCCAGCGGTCTGCTCCTTTGGAGAGGTCACTTTCAGATGTGTGTTTTGTGGTTAAAATGGGGATGCTGCCCAGTCAGAACACAACTGCCAGCTATTCAGGAGCCCCCTCTTCTGGGCACTGCTGGTAACTCACTTTCCCTCCAGCTTTTCCCCAAAGTCTCCAGTCTCCTGTCCTGACATCCATGTTCTTCATTTCAACCTTCTGAAATACAGTCAAGGTTTGAAAATTTATATTTTTCAACTGATCACAGTATGGACCTATTGCTTCCTAACATATGCTGGAGGCCTTTTGATTTTAGGAGCAGGTAATAGATGTAATCACACTGTCTTCTGAGACCTATTATTATTTCAATGTTATCTAATATTGCCCTTATCTTGATCACTGAGATAGAAAGTAGAGAATGTTTTCCCCAACTTGCAGGTAAGGTAACTAATATGTAGTAATGTAATTGTACCACGTTCAGATATTTCTCTTAGCTTCCTAGCCTGTACCCTTCACTTCTTTCAATGTGTACAAATTATGCTCCACAAAGGGTAACTTCCAGAAGGACCCCGGTATGTGGTAAACCCTCTCTGTAGTGAATATAGTGTCATTAGTTCAGAGGGTATCACTTCCTGATTTTATACCAGGGTTTGTGGGTGGAGTGGGAGAGACATTCCATCTTACTTTTTAGCAACAAAGCTTCTCATTCTGGATTTTCAAAGACAAGATTAATGTCATCTAAGTTTATGTCATATCTAAGTCAATTTACTAAGTGCTTAAGTAACTGTTACATGTGTACATATGGAAGAACCTTCTTATGAGTCAATCCCAGGATCAGAATGCATTCTTTATTAGGCCATCAGCTAGCTAGAAGTGAGGAAAGTGTTCTTCCTCACTGAAACCCAGACTTAATCTCACTCTACACAAGGAAGAAAATACTCCAGGAGCCACTTCTGAGATTTAAGACTCCCCACCTAAGGGGTGCCCTCCCAGTGTATTACACTTGTAATGGGTTTGTTTTGTAGACAGCCTGATGTCCTGGAGATTGCACATTGTGCCTTTGCTGTTCTATATTTCTGAGATTCAAGAACATCTGTCAAACAAAACCTCCTTGCAGTATACCCATAATGCCAATCATTCCCACCTGAAGCACATGCGTGTCTTTATCCTTTTGCAGTCCAAGTCCTTGAGCGACAGTAAGAACCGCCACAAAAAGCCCAAGGACCCCAAGCCAAAGGTGAAGAAGCTGAAATATCACCAGTACATCCCCCCAGACCAGAAGGCGGAGAAGTCGCCTCCGCCCATGGACTCGGCCTATGCTAGGTTGCTCCAGCAGCAGCAGCTCTTCCTGCAGCTCCAGATCCTCAGCCAGCAGCAGCAGCAGCGGCTCAGCTACCCTGGGGTTCACCACGCACAACTCAAGTGAGTAAGGAAGGTGGGGGTTGGGAGCTGGGCACGGAGGGTGGGATGGCTTCTGTTCATCTGAGGAATTATGGGCTAGCACATTGAGATCCAGTGAGTTCCATAGTGCATCATGTCCTCCTCTGGTATGTGTAGGATATGACTGTTCAGAAACCACACACACCTTTTCAGGAATGTAAGGTCAGGAGGGAGCAAGTAAATCAATGCCACTGAATCAGAGGCCTGCTTGGGAAAAAGGGAGGTATGAGCACTTGCAGACTGAACTGTGGAACCAAGAGGAGAAACCATTTAAGAATGTATGCTGGAATTGTGAGCAATTCCAACACAGGTTACATTTCTTAAATGGGCTCAGCACTTGTGTTTTAGGAAGCAACAAAGCTGAGTGACTGAATGATAACCTCAAAGACTGACTTCCTTTTTTTCTTGTATTATAATGTTGTACACCTGAAAATTATGTAATGTTATTAATCAATCTTACCCCAATAGATTTAATTTAAAAATATACAAACTCAAAGAAAATCCATAAAATAATAATAGTTATCTCTAGCTAGTGACATTATGAATATTTTTTCACCACTTAAAATCTTTTCCTTTCCTCCACAAATTTTCTAAAATAAAGATGTATTACTTATATAATGAGAAAAAAAAAAAAAGAAAACCGACTCCTGAGCCCCAGGGTGTGACCTCCACACCAGGTCACCTTTTCAATGGACAGTCTCCTCCACTCTAAACCTGGAAGGTGGGTTGCAGCTGCCTCTCAGTTCAGCCTTGGGTGAGGTAGGTGATTATGCTGAGGACAGTCTCCTGGGCATGCTTCTGCCTCCATGAGAGTGCACCTGTTAAATCATACATGGATATGTCTTGCCCACTTGCCAGAGTCTCTACCACTCCCTGCTGTCTCCCCCAAACTCAGCTTGAGTCTCTTTTGCCATCTGCCATATCACCTGCTGGGGTTTTCCTCACCCTGTCTCTTCTGCTGACTTACTACTTTCCTGATCCTGGTAGACAATTAACCTGTGATCTGATCTAAATACAGCATCCTCCTAAAGGTCCTGGTCACCCAATTCCAGTGTGTGGGGGAGGTTTCCCTCACATCACCAAGTGATTCTCCAACATCAGCTGGGTGTCTAATAATTCAACTTAATTCTGACACTAGCTCCCTGAAAATAGTATCAAATTCCACAGGCTAAGGGCTCAGTCCTACAAGACTGCCACCCTCACCCCATCAAGATGCCAATTACAAGTCACCTGGGCTTATGGTCAACCAACTATAGATCAGAGTTTCCCATGACCTCCTCTTTGGGTTTGATTAGCTTGCTGGAAAGGCTCATGGAACTCAGAGAAACATTTTACTTACCAGATTATTGGTTTGTTATGAAAGAATATAACTGAGGAAACAGCCAGATGCACAGGGCAAGGCATGAGGAAAGGGTGTGGAGCTTCCATCCCTTCTCCAAGCCGGCCACTCTCCCAGCACCTCCACGTGTTCATCAACCCAGAAACTTTCTGACTCCCAAGCTTTTGGGTTTTTACAGAAGCCTCATTACAAAGTCACAACTGATTAAATCGTTGGCCATTGGTGAATTCAATCTCCAGTCTGTCTCCCCCACCTGGAGGGCAGGGTGGGTGGGAAGAAAAGGTTTAACCCTCTAAATGTATGACGGATTCTCTTGGCAACCAGCATCCCTCCTTAGATAGAGTCCAAAAGTCACCTCGTTAATATGACAAAAGATACCTTTGTCACTCACTACTTAGGAAATTTCAAGGGTTTTAAGAGCTGTAAGCCAGAAACCATATGAATACCAAATATATATGGTTATTTCTTACAAATCATAATATCACACCCACATATATAGATTTGACTATATTTTAAGTGCCTCTTTTTTGTTTGTTTTTCAGGGAACCAAATGAACAGATGGTCAGAAATCCAAACTCTTCTTCTACACCACTGAGCAATACCCCTTTGTCTCCTGTCAAAAACAGTTTTTCTGGACAAACTGGTGTCTCTTCTCTCAAGCCAGGCCCACTCCCATCAAACCTAGATGATCTGAAGGTATAGGATTTGGCATGATTTTCTTCTTTTTTCCTTTTTAACAAATACATCAATCAGTACATTGGCAATAACATTCTGACCAACTGATTTCTTGTATAGAAGAGCAGTTTGGAGAAGCACATGGGAGAGATTCAAGGAGGTGAGAGTGTTAACTGCTGGGGTTGAAGACCCCTCTCAGCACTATTGCTGGCCATGTGGCCTTGAGCTAGTTTCTTAACTCTATTGAACCTCAGATTCCTCATTTGCATAAGTGATTATGAAAATCAAATGCAATTGTATATACATGATACAGCCTAGCCCAGAGAGTAGCTGTGGGGCTGACATGAGCTCTCAGCCAGAGGTTAGTTCCTTGGTGACTTTTCACCAAAATGATGAAATTAGAAAATAAGAACAATGTGGATGGCTTTTCATAAATCTAAGTATGTTCAACAGATCTGACTAATCTTTATTCAAAGTACATATTTTCTCCCACTGTTTTGAATGCTAGAAGATGCTTTCCAGTAGGAAATGATGAGAATAGATGAAAGTTGAGTGTTTCTGGGAGAGTTGTGTTTCTTTTTATTAAAAGAAATGTCATTAAGTAAGGATGTTAATCTTTATTTATCAAGATAAAGATAAAGTATTGGTAACTCTGTGTCCATTATGTGACTGAACACAATGTACTATTTTAGGAAATCCCCCAAACTGAGACCTTCTGAAATGTGCTAGTGATTTACTCAGGCTCACAGAGCACACGGACTTCAGGTCACTGAAATGACCCTGAGCTTTAAGTTGAACCCAGTGTGCTTCGCAGCAATGCTCAGGACTGCATGAGTGTTCATCTACTGTTCACAGAAGAACTGGAAATGATGAGTGCAGTGCCTTCAACTTCTCTAATGTGCGAGCACCCATGCTCCCTGCAATGCCTCACTCCATTTTCAGCAATTACCCCTGTTTACCTGCTTTCCAAAAACCTAAATTCATAAAAGTCCCCATGGTCTTCACTGTGCCGATGTGACAGACCTTTCTCAGCCCTCACTTGCCACTCTTATTCCCATTCTCAGCCATTATTTTCTTTGGGGGGAGGTAGGATGAGATCATTTCAGAGGAATGATCCATTAAAGGAAATTCTATGGCTGTCAAGTGCCAATACCAGGAAATAAAATGTATCTTGGTTCCTCTATTCCTTCTACTTGAGTACAAGAGCTTAGGTTTGAATTTGTCACCCATAACCTGGAGGAAGGTGCCGAGCATATGATAATACTCTCCACAGCAATAGGTTACTACCTTCCACTCCCCAGATCATAAATCCATAGAGGTAAAAACAGACTCTCTCACCTTGAAAATAATATTACACTAAGTGAAATAAGCCAGACACAAATAAAAAAGACAATTATTGAATGAGTATACTTCTATGAAGTACCTAAAGTAGTCAAATTTGGAGACACAGAAACTGATGGTGGTTACCAGAGGTGGGTGAGGTGAGAATGGGGAGTTAGTGTTTAATGGGGACAGAGGTTCAGTTTGAGACCATGAAAAGGTTCTGGAGGGGGATGGTGGTGATTTTTTCCCAACAATGAACTGTACATTGAAAAATGATTAAGTGGTCAATTTTATGTTATATATCTTTACCACAATAAAAAAAGATTTCATTTTTAAAGTAGTCTACCTCTGGATGGGAACCTGGGTCAGGTAGGACTGGAGATGCCTTGGCCCCAGAACAAACATAGTCCAGGTGTGACATGCCATCTGTCAGAAGCCCCAGCATGGTATCCACAGGGTCAATGGCTGGTTGTAGCCATAATAATTAGCATAGGTATTAGGAGATGATGATGATGATAGTGACAACTACCATTTTTAATATAAACTATTAGTCATCCATTCTATTTAGATTTGTTTTAATTTTTATGCTGCAAGATAAGTTTTAAATGTGCACATAAAAATCAAAATCTTATAGAGGTTCAATAGTATGCAAGTTAACCAGTTAATAAATGACAAACCTGAGACTTGAACTTAAGTGACTGATTTCAAAGGCTTTGCTACTTCAAAGGAAGGGGACAGACAGAAGAAACCTTAACTGCATTTCACCACTGTGTGTGTGGGAGAGGGTAGAGGAAAAAACCTTCATCCAGTACACCTGGGAGAGTTACACCAGCAGCAAAAATTGGGAGGGTAGCTTGAGGAGCTTATCTGAAGGGGTGCTGGCAAGTTCATTCAGTCTGGGGAAGTTGAGTTGCAGGTACCAGCAGGACAATGTAGAGAAAAAGTTATCCGCTTTCCATCTGTTATGAATATACCAACCTGGCTGGGCTCAACAGTGTTGTCAGGGATAGGCACAGAAGTCTGAGGATTGTTTTCATAGTGGGGAGGGTTGAAACTGGAAGAGTGGATGAGATGGAAGAGCAAAATGAAAAGAGGAGAGAAGGGTGGATGGGGGAGAAAAGGAAGGAGAGAAGAGGAATAAGGGAAGCAAGTGATGTGATCACACTTTGGGAAAGGAAGAAATAAGAGAACTTAATGCAGGTGACCCTCCAAAAAAAGTCATCAGAAAGGTAAGACAATGAAGAGTTTGGTTTCTCAGTAAAAATTTGAAAGCAGTAATATCCCAGTCCATTTTTTTTTGTTTTTGTTTTTGTATCCAGTTTCTAACAAACTGGGAGAAGAGAGAGAGAAAGGGAATGTGAAAGTGAGTGGGAAGCTTAAAGACTGGAGTAACATTCGATGGGTATTAAGAAATAATGGTTCATATTTTTAAATGTAATAATGGCATTATATCTGTGTTTCTTTAAAGTACACAATCTTTTAGAGATAAATGCCAAAATATCTACAGATTAAATTAAATGATTTGCTACCACATAATTCAGAATGCATAAAGGAAGATATGGTTTGCACATAAATGAAACAAGATTGGGCATGAGGGCATGAGTTGCTGGTTGTTGAGGCTGGGTGATGGGTGTATGGGGTTTATTACCTTTTTTCATCTATTTTCATGTATGCTTGAAATTTTCTACTATAAGTGGTTTAAAATTTCAATGATTGAAACGCCAATGTATATAAGAAAGAGGTATGTACAAAACTTTGTCCCAAACATTCTGAAATTTAAGGTAAACTGCACTCAACAAGCATTCATTTTATTTTAGAATTTGAGCTGCAATATTTAATAATGTAGTTTAAGTTATTCAGCGCCAGAACAGATTCTAAAAATAAATACAGAATTCATTAATTTAATTAATTCAAAATTTAAACAATGAGTTGCCATTTTGTACTTTTTTAAGCCAGCAAATCTAAAAGAAAATAATAAAAACAATACTGGCAAGACTGGAGGAAGGCAGGAGAGCACATTTATTGCTTGTGGCAGTGTAAGTTGTTGCAGACCTTTTAAAATAACTTAGCTGAGTGTAAAGTAATATATATTCATTATTGAAATATAATAGGGTGTAGAGAAGTAAAGAGTATTTTAAAAGATAGTTGACTCATTTATAGCATTACAGATTATATTTCCTTCTACACTTAAAGTGCACATGGACATTATTTTGTTTTAAAATAATTGTGTTAAAATAATTATATGAGCATAAATTTCTGGCATGCTTTTTTGTTTAACACATGAACATTTTTCATAACTCTTAATAGTCAATAATTTTAAAAAATTTAATAGAAGCATATCATTTCAGTGATTCTGGTCCTGCTCAGGTTTGAGAACCACCCACGAAAAGGATGCTGGTGGGGAGAGTAGGAGACAGAGCACCAGAGCGTCAGCATGTTTCAGGATGACTGGTGCCCCTGATGTCTGAACTTAGGCAGACGTCTGTTTTCTCATCTGTAAAATGGGGACAAGGGCCAGGAGCAGCTTGCGGGGCAGTACAGTAGGTGCCTCTGTCATTCCTTTGAGCTCCACATTTCTGGGCTCTGTCTCTGATTCTGGAACCATGAAAATGTGGTATATGACATATTTTAAGAGCATTATTAAAATTGTGCAAAACTGATCTATATTGGGTGCAGGGGAGGAAATCACAAAGAATTACTAAAAAGAGACATGGACATTGTGAAATTCCATTTGTGATGTTTTCAAGTTAATGTAATAATAAATGCATTTCTTAAGACATCATCATTAAACAGCACACTAACAGTGTCCTGCTTTCTTTAGGTTTCTGAATTGAGACAACAGCTTCGAATACGAGGCTTGCCAGTGTCAGGCACGAAGACAGCCCTCATGGACAGGCTTCGGCCCTTCCAGGACTGTCCTGGGAACCCCGTGCCCAACTTCAGCGATATAACGACCGTCACTTTTCCTGTTACGCCCACCAACACCCTGCCCAATTACCAGTCCTCCCCTTCCACCAGCGCCTTGTCTAATGGCTTCTACCACTTCGGCAGCACCAGCTCCAGCCCCCCCATCTCACCTGCCTCGTCCGACCTATCGATGGCTGGGTCCCTGCCAGACACCTTCAACGACGGGTCACCCTCCTTCGGCCTCCACCCGTCCCCTGTGCACCTCTGCCCGGAGGAAAGCCTTGTGAGCAGCCTGAACGGGGGCAGCGTGCCTTCTGAGCTGGATGGGCTGGACTCCGAGAAGGACAAGATGCTGGTGGAGAAGCAGAAGGTGATCAATGAGCTCACCTGGAAGCTGCAGCAGGAGCAGAGGCATGTGGAGGAGCTGCGCATGCAGCTGCAGAAGCAGAAGAGAAGCAAGTGCTCCGAGAAGAAGCCGCTGCCCTTCCTGGGAGCCCCCATCAAGCAGGAAGATGCTGTCTCCAGCTGCCCTTTTGCATCCCAACAAATGCCTGGGAAAAGACAAAGCAACAACTCGGACAGCCCAGCTCAGGCATGTGAAGCTGCTCCACAACTCCTGCCCCCTGGGAGCAACCACTGTGTGGAGTCCTCTGGTCAAACCAACGTTCTTTCTTCCACGTTTCTCAGCCCACAGTGCTCTCCGCAGCACTCGCCACTTGGGGCTGTGAAAAGCCCGCAGCATATTAGTTTGCCCCCCTCACCAAACAACCATTACTTCCTAGCTTCGTCTTCAGGCACTCAAGGAGAAGGGCACAGGGTCTCCTCACCTGTCAGCACCCAGGGGTGTACTGCACAGGTAAGAACTCCTTGCTCCATGCCCAATGTACCCCTCCCACTGGAAATGGGATATAGATTTGCAACACTAAAGAACTGATGTTCCACTCTAACTGGGAGGGTCAATGGTTGAAGCGTCATCCAGTGTACCACAGGTTGTGGGCTCAATTCCCTGTCAGGGCACATGCCTAGGTTGCAGGTTCCACCCCTAGTCAGGGCACATGCAGGAAGCAACTGGTCAATGTTTTTTGCCTGTGTAGATGTTCCTCTCTCTCTCTCTCTCTCAAATCAATAAACATATTCTCAGGTGAGAATTGAAAACAAAAGAGCTGATGTTGGAACTGTCAATGGGAAGTGTTTATCAAAAGTGCAACGGCAACTCCCAGACACCAAGACTCTCAGGCCTTCAGAGTAGACCAACTGGTTTCTCTGAGACAGGGAAGTTCTGTACAAAGCTAAATAATACTTTTGGCTTTGTGAGCATTATGGTCTGTGGCACAATTACTCAACTACACCCTATAGCACAAAAACAGCTGTAGACAACTTATAAACAAATTCATGTGGCTGTGTTCTAATAAAACTTTATTTACAAAAAAACAAGTTTGACTCACAGGGCTATAGATTGCCAAAGCCTGTTTTCAGGATTCCTTACCCTAGGTCAAAGCAATGCATTAAGAGAGCCAAATGGGGAGTTAACAGACCTTACTGCTCTCTCAGTGTGGTGGTCTGTCTGCAAAGTGCAAATAAACATTTACTGAGCACCTACTGTGTGCCAAGCCAGGCCCTTTTTTAGTCTCTGGGGACTAGTACTGAACTAGCCAAAAAAACCACACACACACAAAACAAAACAAAACAAACAAAACAAAACAAAACAAAACTCTATCCTCATGGGAAGGCAGACAGCAAACTTAAAATAAGAACTAAAATACATAATGTATCAGAAGATGATATATCTTATGGAGAGAAAGCAAAGAAGGTGAATGAGGAGTTTGGAAGTTTGCAACCTTAAGTAAAAAGTCCAGGGACACTTGAGCAAAGCTTTGAAGGAAGTAATGGAGAAAGCCTTGTGACTATCTGGGATGAAAGCATGTCAGCAAAGGAGGAAGAGCTAGGGCAAAGGCCCTGAAGTGGGAGCATGCATGTAATGTTCAAGCATCAGATAGAAGGCCAGTGTGGCTGGAATGAAATGAGAGGAGAATTGTAGGAGATGGCCTAGAAGGGGAACTATTTCAAAGACTAAACTAAGGACATCATTGAAGATTTGGCTTTGTCTATGAAGCCAAAGAATTATTAGGAGCCTCTATTTGAGTGTATCTGAGAAAGAAAATTATATTATCAAAAGTTTCTGAGCTCTATATCATTAGAAAGGGAATAGGAATGAGACTCTTATTAACTGCATTCCTGCCATTTATATGTATGTCTATGTAATGTATGTACATCTATGTCTATGTCTATATATATTTATATCTATGAGGCATGTATATGAGCAATCTTGTTCATCATCACAACAATCTTTTGGGCTTCAAGTCATTATTCTTTACTTGCCACTGAGGAAAATGTAGTTCATGGAGGTTAAGCCAGTTGCCCAGGGTTGCACGAACCTGGAACTATCTGATTATAAAATACAAGCTCTTTTTACACTGAATATTCTCTATGCTGGGAGTATGAGGTGTGGCCATAGGTAATGAGAATATATTTTTACAGACCTAGTAGAATAACACATTCAAATTAATGATGCTCACCCTTAATTGGCACTTTGGGAGGTGTTGGGGCTTAAGTGTATCATCATCATCATTGATAACATTTATTAAATGTGTTGTGTCCTGGGCAACCAAGGCAAAAGAACTCATTTTACTCAGTGCTGGACCATAAGGCATTAGACTCTAATGATGTAGATACTCTCAAGAAGATCCAAATTTATACAGTGATTTATGGTTTACAAAGCACTCTTTGAAGACAGGAATGATTACATGACAAAAAGATGTTGAACAATATAGATAACATTACTGACCTGTGTTTATGACATTGTGGTGGAGGTAAGGGTGGCAGATTGATCATGAAGGCATAGAAAAGTCCAGGAAGGCTTTAGGAAGGGGTTGAACTTAAATAGGAGTGTAGAGTTGAAAAAGGAAAGTCGGGGAAAGGGCATATCATGAGAAAAAGGGATAAGGAGGTAGAATGTACAGGGCATGCTCAGAAAAGCTCATAGAAGAATTAGCAGAATTTAAATGTGCAGAAGGCACTAATACTTGATTGTGTAAAGTCTTGAACACTAACCTTGGCTAGAAGTGGAGACCCTATGCTGTGGATATGTCAGAGCCACTGCAAGTTTCTGAGCAGAAGGTGATACATACACAGCTGGAATTGAGACTTTGGTCATAGAATTTAAGATAATACACCAGAACCAGTAAGGCTCCTCTCAAACACACCACATGTGGGCATTTAATCTGTTGCTTCTTTCTTTCTACAGAGCTCAGGAGTGCATGAGGGCCATCCTCCAAGCTTCTCTCCGCAGCCTTCCAGCCGCCACCATCCTTTCTCTGGAGCTCCAGCTGACAGCAGGCATGGTACTGGGGGAGACCCATGTCCTAAAAGCCCAGGTGTACAGCAAAAGGTAGGCACATGAATAAAGGGTTAAACTTGGGGTCAACTTTGCATTTTCTTTCTTCTGTGGCCTTTGTCCTCCCAATTTTGAGGTTCAAAGCTGACATAAATGACATTTTAGATAGAAACAAGTACCCTTGAAAAGGTCTCAAAGGGATGCCCAGGTACTCCAATGGATCATTTCCTGGGATCATTCCAGAAGTCATGATGACTAAAAATGACCACCATATGTTTGTGACACTGCATGGCATGGCAAAGAAACCAGCTTCAGTGAAGCTGAAGATTGAATAGGGGAGTGTGGAAAAATAATGCTGGAGAAAGAGTGAGGTATGTGGATCTGTGGCAAGTGTTGGAAGGATACAGAAAGTTGGGGTCACAGTGCAGTAAAAGGAAGAGATGGTACATATCAGCAGATGGAAGAATCAGGGATGTGAAGGTCCCAGGATACGGGGAGTTCCAGGAAGCAATGAAGAGGTGATAAAAAGGAGCAAATGGTCATGACACAAAAGTCCTACATGCCACAAGCCAGACAAGGCATCCTTTGAAAACAGAGACCCCGAAATGGCCCAGGCAGAGCACAGAACCACCTACAGTACACAAGGCTGGTTCTTGAAGGGATTTCCCCAGCAGCACCCCCAACTCTCTGCAAATATACCCAGTTAGGAATGAAACAGCCTGGAGGATAAATTACTCCAGAAACCCCTGGGGTGATGGACTTCTTTGTATTGGACTCTTTTACTTTATTTCCTCTCCTCATCAAGCTTTCTCCTAATTGAAGAGGGTGTACCTTAGAGAGAGATGAATCTGTGAGGTTCTCATGAAAGATGCCCCCAGAAATAAGTGCACGGTGATATACACTATTGTTAACCTACTGGATTTGTTTTCTAAGTGCTAACTCCTTTCCACCCTCAAATCAATTTTTCCAAAATTTAGCATGTAATTCCTAATACAGAAGTAGTCCCATTTCTGACTCACGAATTGATTGTCTATTTCTGCATTTTGCTCACACAGATGGCTGGTTTACACTCTTCTGATAAGTCAGGGCCAAAGTTTTCAATTCCATCCCCAACATTTTCTAAGTCAACTTCAGCAGTTCCAGAGATAACACAGCCTCCATCCTATGAAGATGCAGTAAAGCAGGTAGCCACATGAATTGTTCTTTATAGAAGAATGGGTTGGCTACATGGGACCATGTTTTATAGGGTACGACTTCATGCCTGTAGGTTCCAATATCAAGTGCATCTGGTGCCTGCCCACCAGAATGGACAGAGTGTGTAGGTGCTAACTATAGAAGGGTGCTGATGTATACATAAGCTGTGTGAGGCTGAGGGAAGAGGTTTGTCTGGGCACCCAGGTGGCTGGACTTGGTGCCAGCTGGGCCACCAAACAGTTGCCTCTGCCACTAAGGCTGGGAATGCTCAACTTCTCTGACACAAAATAGGGCTGATATCTCCTTTAGAATGATTCTAGCACTTAGCACCTCTTATGGGTGCAAGGAATGTAGCACTTAGCACCTTGTCTGGGCACAACTCAAACCTATGCTAACAGTCAGAATGACATTTTGTAAGGTCCTTTCCTGCTTCAGATTTCACTGTTCCTGGCAAAATGTTGACAGTTATTGAGCTGGGTGACAATGGAGGTTCATTGTATCCTCTACTTTCATTTATGTGTGAAAAATTTCAAAATAAAAGGTAAAAAAAGAAGCAATTAATGATCTTACATTCCGAATGGCCTGAGTTGGTATCAAGTAATGGCTAGCCCTTCATATTTTGCAGAAAAAAAGATCTGCATTGTCTCCTGCATACTAGTACCCCACCATCACATCAGGTTTCACTTGGCTTAGAAAGTATTTTAAATATTAGGAGATTTTATGCAACATGTAGGCTTTTTATTTCTGAAAAATTAGGGGATCTAGCTATACTAAGGCCACAATTCTGCTAGAAAACAATCACCTGAAGCAAAGATTTGCTGCCTCCTTGAACCATAACATGCATTTTACAATCTACCCTTCTCCTTTGTTCTGTATTTGGACCATTCACATAACCTGTCAGACCGTGTAGGCATTGAATCCTCCTGGGCTGGCAAATGACTCATTCTCTGAGCAGTGCTCCCATCCATATTGATTATTGACACCTGTGTTTATTGGGACTGCAGCCTCAGAGGAGTGACATCAATCTGTGTCTCAACCTGATATCTGTGAACATCAACTGATCCTTCACAGTTTCAAAAGAAAAGAATAAGGCCAAGCAAAGTGGACTTCCATAAATAAGACTCCACTTAACTCCAATGAGCCAGAAGGGAGGGGTCCATTTCCTTCAAGTGTCGACAGGTTCCACAAACTATTCCAATGAGGAACTAGAGAAATATGAGCCACATTCTTGGGCCACATTCACTTCCAAGGGGGATGAAGGGCCAAAACCCAGTTACACCCATGTTCATAGCAGCATTAGTCACAAAACCTGAAAGGTAGAAGCAACTCAAGTGTTGCTTCCCAAGAGAAAGAGAATGTGATATAGACAGACAATGAATATTGTTCGCCTTTAACAAGGAAGGAAATTCTGACATGGATGAACCTTGAAGGCATTGTGCTAAGTAAAAAAAAAAATAACAGTCACTGAAGGCAAAAATACTATGTATGAATCCACTTATATATGTTATCTACAGTAGTCAAATTCATAGGGGCAGGAAGTAGAATGGTGGTTGCCAGGGCCTGGGAGAAGAAGAGAATGGGGAATTGTTGATTAATGGGGACAGAGTTTCACTTTTACAAGTTGAAAAAGTTCTGAAGACAGATAGTGGTGATAGTTGCACAACAATGTGAACATGCTTAATGCCACTGAACTGTGCACTCTGAAATGGTTAAGATGGTAAATTTTATGTTCTGTGTATTTTACCACAGTGAAAAATACAACTAACCAAGTCTAGTTCAAAAGCCTGTAGTGCTTATTCTAATGATCTATCTAAGAGGTAGCTGCCTTCTGACTTCTCTGTCCTCCTTCGGTTAATTTGTAACAGCAGATGACTCGCAGTCAACAGATGGACGAACTCCTGGATGTCCTCATTGAGAGTGGAGGTGAGATGCCATGTGCCTTGACCATTGTGATGCTCTGCTTCTGCATGTCCTCTAGGGAGCAAACTCGGATGCTTACTGTAAATAAGACTAAACCTCTGTGGGAAGAGTGATCTCTCCATCTGAGCTTCCTGTCCACTTTGAGCAGATGAAGGAAAGCATTAGTGAATGATTCTTCACTGCCTTTGTCTCTTTGTCCAGGGAACACTTTCACCAATCATTTTAATGGGTTTCATGTTTCCCTAATGTTTTTCTTGCTATACTATTTCTCTCTACTGTTCTAATGTCAATGTCCATACCTTCTTAATTAAGAAGAATAAGCAGATAAAGCAAGTTTTTGTGCCACCTACTCAAAATGAAATTCAATTAGTAATGTCCCATTGGATGGTCCATTCATGCTTAAATATCATTCAAGCTAGCAATAAAAAAATTATCAACATATTATTTTTGCCTTATTTATTTATTTAAAATTACATAGTATATGCTTAGATTTGAAACCATACTAATGAATAAGGTCACATAAGGAGTAGGTGTTGATAGAAAGGAAAAAAACTCAGGTCTGACCCTTAAATAACAACACAAAGTTTCAGAGAAAGAGTGTCCAGGTGGCTGGCTCATGCTGCACTGGACCAAGTTCCTACCTCTGTAGAGTCTGCAGTCTAGTAAGGCAGACTCACAGTGAGTGAACAGGGAGGTCCTCCACTGTAACAAGAGAGAAGAAGGCAAAGATGGGCACAGATGTGGGTATCCTTATAAGTTTTATGATGGAAAGGTGAGAAGGTTCAAAGCAGACACCTTTATATTTTAAGTAAAATGTGTGGTGAGGTCAGCAAAGAATACATGTGCAGGAAGGGAGCATGAGGGATTTGAGAGAAGGAAAGTTATGAATCATTCATGAATTAATTGAATTTTCTAGAAAAACACAGTAGATTCCTCCACCATAGATTTAAAGGAAAACTAGTCAGCTTCACTGTGTAACTTTCCTCTTACAATGTCCAACTGATCCAGGGCAGGCTCAGAAAATACAGATTGTAAGATTCACCCAAGTGTGGGATTTTGTCAGGGGAGAATGGTGGAAGGAGAAAGGTATAAAGATATAGAGGATATTTATAAAAGAATAATTATAAAGGTGGACCAGAGTATATTGCCTGGACTAGCACAGAAATAAAAACCAGAAGGGACTGATGAATGGTGATAAAATAGTGTCGGTAGATTGGAGTGACTCCAAGTGGTGGAGAAGTTGTTGTCCTTGGGTAAGCTGTAGAAAAAGGAGGGGATGGATTGAAGGTGGGAAATTTTGTTTGAAATTGAGCTTTCAGGGGAATGCAGTGTTTGGAAATGACAAGGTCCAGCATGTGTCCAAGAGTGAGCTTAAAGGACTCACTGAAATTGAAGGCAATTGTGGTATCAAGAAACTGAGAGGTGGATAATGGGTCACTTCTGAGGATGCTGAAGTTACATGGAATGACAAGAGTTCATGTGGGGAAAAGACAATAAACTAAGGAATAGTTTTCAGTGGATGAGGAAGAGTGGCCAGGTGGCTGGGGTAGGGTGGGATGGCAGGGAAGGCAGCATGACTCTCAAAACCACTGAGGAGTTATAAGAAGGCGGGGAGTGACAATCAGAGAGTGGCAGCAGGTAGCACCTAGGAAGACTCACTTTCTGCCTCTGAAGCAAATGAGCCCACATTGAGGATGTAACAGAGGATGCAGTGTCCTCAGGGAACAGCCAGGTGTCAGTGAAGGAGCAGGTAAAGGAAACTACTTTGAGAGTTTAACAAACATAGAGTGAAATTTCCAGAAAAAAAGGATTTGGAGAGACACTGGGGGCAGAAGGTGGGGAGAAGAATCAGGGATATATAGAGCAGCCTAGGATGAGACAGGGTGATGAGCAATGACCAGAGAAGCAGATCCGTCTCCTGTATCTAAGTGTAATTCATTCATTCCAAAGATTCACAGTGTGTGGTGTGCTCTATGTGAAGTGATTTGACACTTTGCATTGTGTTTTAACAACAGAAATGCCCGCAGATGCCCGAGAGGATCATTCATGTCTACCAAAAGTCCCAAAGATGCCCAGGTCTTCCCGAAGCCCTACTGCTGCCCTCCCCAAGCCCTCAGCTTCCTTTGAACAAGCATCTTCAGGGGCCCAGCTACCGTTTGATCACTATGGCACAGACAGTGATGAGCACCTTGAAGTCTTATTAAATTCCCAGAGCCCCTTAGGAAAGGTGAGCGATGTCACCCTTCTAAAAATTGGGAGTGAGGAGCCTTCTTTTGATGGCATGATGGATGGATTCTCAGGAAAGGCTGCAGAAGACCTCTTCAATGCACACGAGATCTTGCCAGGCCCCCTCTCCCCAATGCACACTCAGTTTTCACCTTCTTCTGTGGACAGCAATGGGCTGCCGTTAAGCTTCACCGAATCTCCCTGGGAAACCATGGAGTGGCTAGATCTCACTCCACCAAGTTCCACACCGAGCTTCAGCTCCCTCACCACCAGTGGGCCCAGCATCTTCAACATTGATTTTCTGGATGTCACGGATCTCAATTTGAATTCTCCCATGGACCTTCACTTACAGCAGTGGTAGAGTGCCTGATGCACAAGTGCTAAGAAAGACCAATAGAATTCCACAACCATAAATATTTATATAATTCAAACAGAGAAGCAGGAGGGGAGAAGGAGGAGGAGATTAAAAAGAAGTGATGGAGACTTCTGTGACAACCAACAAGCACAAATAAGAGTCATTATATATATATATAAATATTACAGTATATATATATACTGTAATATTTACCAACATTCAATGACTGTTAATGATTTTAGCAATGCTCTTAAAAATGTGCTTTTTCAGATCAAAAATGCCAAAAAAAAATCTTTCACTACCTTTTCAAACACCAGTATTTTTTTCTAGCCCATAATTTAATTAAGGTATTGTTAGGGCATAATCTCACATCATAAGCTTTTCTTGTGAGTTTATTGGACCTACTGTGGAAAGAAAATGTAAATTCTTTGGGGAGTACAGGGAAGTGAATCCATCAAAGGTTATGAAAGGCATACCTGTGATGGAAGCTGATCCTCATCTCTCCATTACCTGCCTTTCAAAATGCCATTAAAGCCCAGTTTCAGTTATGGAGTTCTTGAGGCAGAATAGAGGGACTGAACCAATTCTTTCCCAGGGAAGCAGAATCACCTCAGTGTCCCTCTGCCACAAAGCTGCCCCATTGGAGTGGTTTCCAATCTTCTACCCAGGACTCTGTGTGGTCACTGATAAAAACCAACCCATCCGGAACTTCCCTCTTTCTCAGCCAACTAGCCAAATCACTCCCACTCTCTGTGGTGATAAGCATTGCCAAACAGGCAAGAAATTCCTGCCATGGAAGGTTCTCCAATGCAATACCTTTTAGTTCCAAAGATTAGTGATGACTACCCAAGCAGATCAAAGGGTCTGTCTAGCCTCAGGAAGCCCTGTCAGGGACAATTCAGAAACACTAGAGAACATTGTTTCACATATCATGGGAATATGTACCAAAATACCAATCCTTTCTTGCTCTTCTTTTGAATATATATTTTTTCCTGCCCCAACATTGGGAGAAGAGGACTTCTTACATCTAAGAATCTGCCATATTCCTAGTAAAGCCATATTTTAAAAAGCTAAAACTCCAGGTTTTCCTGGAAAA
Source organism: Phyllostomus discolor (assembly GCF_004126475.2). NCBI lineage: Eukaryota > Metazoa > Chordata > Mammalia > Chiroptera > Phyllostomidae > Phyllostomus > Phyllostomus discolor. Next base: position 66,608,006 of record NC_040910.2, on the reverse strand, counting down.
CTCCTTCTCCATATGCATAATTTGCTGCCAAAGGAAGTTGAAAGAATGTCCTTAGGAAGAAACTGGTGACTTAGCCCATAAGTCACAAAGCTCATTCTACCCTCATGTGATGTACAGCAATCATTGATTTGGGTTGCTCTGGGGAAGTTGGAAATCGTTATATTGTAAAGATAAATATGAAATACATTAACAAGGAGAGAGTATTTTAGGTATGGATTTCTGAAAGAAAACACAATTGTGTATTGAAGATGATGGAAGGGAGAACAGACAATGGTTTCATGTGCATTCCTTATCACCTCTCAGGCTTCGGCTGGGAGCTGACAAACTCAGATGTCAGGATGGCCTCCCTAAGGCTCACTGTGGCTTCACCCCACTGTGTTTATAGTGTTGCATGCTGTAGAAAATAGTTCCTGCTGTTGTTTTTATAATTTAAATCACTAAGGCACTGTTTTCTCATTTTGTAAAAAATGTTCACTGTGCACTTACAGAGAAAATAACCAAAAATGTTGTGATTTTAGTTCTCTTTTGATAAATCGAAGATTTAGAAGTCATTCCATTGTTACCTTGTTAACTTGTGTGAACAGAGTGTTTTTGGTGACTGCTACTCTGAAAGCTGCCAGATCTTACTGGGGGGAGGATATATATATAAAACACACACACATGCACATGTGATAAGTATATATATGTATGTGTGTATATAGGCACACATACATACATATACATATATGTATACATACACATGTGCATATGTGTGTGCATCTTGAAAAGCAGTGTTACAGAGTTCTACACCAAAAACCTTTAAGCCTCGATCTGCTGTGAAATGATACTTGGCCTTTCTCACTGCGAGTTCTAATTAACCAACCAGATTACACGTTGCCTCTCTGTGTATGACTAATGGCTCCAGCCTGATGACTCACAGCCACTTGCTTACCATGAACAAGCTCATCTTGACAATGAATATGGATGTGAAAAGACAGAATAGCTTCACCATTAGTAGCTGGAAATGGCAATACAGTCTCTCATAGAAGAGCATAAAAGGAACCTAAAAATTGTTTTACATTCCTTGATCGGCATTGTGCTTTAAAAGATCCAAATGGTAAATTTTTCATTTTGCCTTTATGTCAGTCATCAGAACCAAAAATCTAGAGGGAAAAATTATCAGCCTTCTCTCTGAAGCCGAAGCATGGGAAGAAACCCTATTAACACATTCCTCATATTGGTTTATTCCTCAGATGTTGAAATTCCATTTGGATCTTAACAAAGCTTGCTGGTCAGTACATTTTTTCATGTGTTACATTGTGTGTTTTGTATGTTATTCCCCACCCCCCTTACTTCCTTTGGAAAACAAACCATAGTGTCCCTACTATGAGACTGTGGTCTGAGTGTTAATTATTTTTTTCTTTGGGTATTTCTGTCTGAAGGAATAGACTTGGTTCGGAGGCCTCTGTACTTTGTAACTTTCTGCATCTTTAGGGATCCTTTTAGGATATTACCTTGTACTGATATACACGCCTCACAGTTGCCAAAAGATGGATCCTATTTGCTACTGCAAACCAACAAACTCAACACAAATCAGACCCCTGGACTGTTGGTTGCAACCTCCTTCCACAGTCTCCACACAGCATATTCACTCTGTCTCTTTGTAGCTCAGATGGGGTGTTTATGGAATAAAATTGGGGATAATTGGGAGAAAATTGATGAAGTTGGGTTCTCCCCATGGGGGAGATAATTCATGGTAAAAATTAATCTGTCTCCTATTAAGAATTTTTCTTTTAAGTTCTTTTAAACTCTTAGTTGTGTACTCTATTTTGGTGACAAGTTGGACCTGACAAAAAGGTGTACAGAGACTTATAAAGATGGCCATATTCATGTTTCTTAATGCCCTTAGGGCCTGAAAATAACTACCTGTGATTTTCTTAATGCCCCTGGAATCTGTGGTGAAGCAGACCTGAAGATCTGCAGCCACTGTGAATGCTGTTGTAGCCCCTTAGGTTCATACTTATCCAGCGGAGTCGGGAAATTCATTCTTGCAAATGCTTCCATTAAGCCAGTACTCATTAGTAGTAGCCCTGCTTCTAAAAATGTTATCGATATGATACACACTTTCTATTATAAGGGACAAAGAGAGAAAGGGAAAAGAAAGGAGGAAGGGAGAGAAGAAGGAAGGAAGGAAGGAAGGAAGGAAGGAAGGAAGGAAGGAAGGAAGGAAGGAAGGAAGGGAGGGAGGGAGGGAGGGAGGGAGGAAGGGGAAGGGAGGATAGAAAAAAGGAAGGAAAAAAGGTCCAAATTTCCTGATCTATGAGCCTTTCAGTTCAACTGAGACATTGCATGATGAAAAGTCATTCTTTAAAAAATACAATGATTGCACCATAAACAAGGAAATCAAGAGAGTCTCCATCTGAATAGTCAAGGGTCTAGGAACTGGAGACCTTTCCTATTCAAACATGTATTTCCAGTCTGGAGAGAAAAAGTGAAAGAGAAAGAGAGAGAGAGAGAGAATGAGAGAGAGAGAGAGAGAGAGAGAGAGAGAGAGAGAGAGAGAGAGAGAATGGAGAGAAACTATCCCAAGCATTTGAGACAATCCTTTTCAAAAATTATTTAAATTCTATCAACTCTCTTAGAAACAGATTGTGGTCTGGCTGAAAATTCCTGCATCAAATTCATTCATCCAGTGGATAATTACTTGATGTTTAACCTGTGCAAATCACAAAAATCCTCAGATTTCCAACACCACACTGACTCAGCACAGGTGGTTTAGATTTTGGGTGGCTGGGGGGTTGCAGTTGCTATGAGGATGGACACTGGGAATCTCTCCCAGTCCTCAACCCAGAAACCCTTTAGCTATGATAAAAAAGAGGGGTCATCATTTTTCCAAGAGGGAGAGCAAGGGGCTACTTTTTAGCTAAGAGCTGTCACCCACACAAATATCCTGTTCTTGTCACTTTCTCAATGATCAAACAGCAGCAGTATATCATTTGGAGATCTTTCATTATCTCCCACCACTTCAAACATTTGTGAGAGTTTTAGGGTTCATTTTTATCTCTAGATACAGGACCCCCTGAAAATCTGTGATAGGAGAAGAAAACACTTTTTTTTTCCCCTACCGCTTACATTCAGTCTCCACATCAAGCTCTCTCTACAACAGTGACACTTACCAGAGGGGAGGGGTTGCCCAAGGTGAGCCTCCACCTCTTGGCAGGAAAGCTGCAGAGTGCAAAGGCATGTGGGCCTCCCCTTTGAGGTTTGGCTGCATTCTCAAGGTGGGAAACCCCCAAATGTGGGCATACTGTGTGCTTCAGATATGAGAGAATTTGAAGTGAAGAGTCTGGGGTCTTTGTTTTCCTATAAATCCAGTATGAACCTGCAAGGTGGTTCAGATGCTGAAATTGCTAGTGCTTTATTAGAAAGATATTAATAGACATGCAGAGTCTGGGTCCTGAAAAGAAAAAAAGATGGCCTTATAAGGCTGAGAGCTGCTCAGGTTGTGTGAAGGAGCTGGGTTCTATTCAAGAATCCACATTTTCAGGGGACCCCAGGCTAGGTTGAGACTATGCATGAAAAGATGATTTAAAACAAAACAAAAAAGATTCTGGAAGAATGTTGCTATCATCTGCCAGGGAAACTGTAGGATTCACTGTGTTCAATAACATACCAGTAAGTTTCCCTTCTGATTCTAGGATTTGGCAATTTTCCCTGTGAATTTAGACAAACTCCTAAATATCTCCTGTGCTTATTTTAACCGCCTGCTGGTACATGAGTTTCCTATGAATGTTTTATCAGCTCCTGACTGTTTATGGAAAGGGAGTACAACAATGGGGATCCTGGATGCCATTCTAATGTTTTCCAAAGGAAGGGAACCCACACTGCGCCCAGCACCCCTGCCCAGTGTGCCCACCTGCAATGAAGAAAGAGGGTGATGCCGTGCTGGGTGCTTGAAACCTTCTCTTGCTGCAACATGTCGAGGTGCTTTGTAAAGGAATCAAAAGACCAAGTATACATTCTCTATGGGGCCCCTGTGTGGCATTGTTTTCATGTTGGTCTCCTTTACTCAACTATGCATAAATGAGAAGGAAGTGTGTGTTACCAGGAAGAGGAAAGAAGCAATGGCTACAATACCAAAGTTGGCATGTGTTCTTTTTATATACATATATTTTTAAATAAAATGTTTATTTTAAAAAAGATATAAGCTTCTTCCTTGACTATATGATGTATGAGGTACTGTACTATGCACAGTAAGTCTGTCATTTCCTTTTACCCTCACAGTGGTGCCATGAAGTGGCACTATTATTAATCCTATTTTATCATCCCTATTTTACACATGAAGACACCAAGTTTCAAAGAATTTAAGTTGATTAAGGTTACATACCTAAAAAATGGCAGAGCCAGTAGGCAAGCTTTGCTTATCATCAAAGCCCCTGATCTTCAAAACTGCAGATGTCACCTTCACTTGCTGCTGGTCATACTAGTAACATGAGGACTTTCATGAAAAGGACTGACTTTCAAGGTACATATATGCCTATTAAAGTACATGCACACACAGCTTAGTGAACCCAATGTTTTCATTGGCTTAGCAACTAAGCAAACTGAATAACAGAAAATTAGGCTTCAAGATGACCTATAAGATATATATAGAATATGTAAGTAGGACCCAGGATTTATCTGCTTTTCTCTCCTAACTATATTCCTGACTGTGATATTTGCATCCATGATTATATAAAATACATGGACAAACTGAGATGTTGTGGAAAGAGCTCTGGAAGGGGAGTCTCTTAGGATTGATTTTGTTCCATGTCATGGCTCTGCCTTCCCACTTTGGCCTTATTTTCTGGTGATCTTTCCCCATGTGGAGGCAAGAAGGTCACAGGTTTCCAGCAGCCACAAATGTGCATCTGGCCAGGTTAGCAATTCCAGTCAATGAGACTATCTCATTCCTGAGTCCCAGCAGGAATCTCTTGGTGGTTCAGAGAGGGGACAGTCATAATCATCCTTCTCACATTGAGAATGAGGCACAGATTTATTCAGTTCACTCACACAGCTTGGGTTCCCTCATCAGCCCTGAGCTGGGGAGGGGGAGCATTTGAATCTCATGGACTGACTGTAGAGAAGGTGAGATTTTCTGAGGACAAATCATGGTGCTATTACCAAAAAGAGGCATGATGCCAAAAAGACACAAGCAGTAGATTTCTACTACACAGACTCTGCCTTCAAGCTGGGCATCTAGTGAAGGAGACAAACTAGTACTTAAGGAATGATACTTACTCTAATTGTGGGAGTAAGTACATACCATGTACTATAGGAAGGGCCTTTCATAAACCCATGGGCAGGAGCATGGTCCAGAAGGACTCTCCAGAGTAGACCATTAAGTCAAGACATTAATGACATAGGAGTTAACCAAGCAAAGGCTGAGGAAAAGAGCATTTCAAGCAGAGGGACAGCCTGTGCAAAGGCCTGGAGATGAGAATTTACCATGTTGAAGGGGATGTAAGGACTTCAGGATGGCCAGAGATTAAAACAAGGAGGCAGAGGGAATTGATGGTAGAGATGTGGGAAATGTAGAAGTTGGGAGCTGTATTAGTTTGCTAAGGCTGCTGTAACAAAGTATCACAAACCAGGCATCCTAAATGGTGGAAATTAATTGTCTCAGGCTAGAGGGCTTAAGTCAGGGTGTTGGCAGGGCTGGTTCCTTCTGAGAGCTGAGAGAAGAATCTGTTCCCGGCCTCTCTTTGGCTTGTAGTTGGCCATCTTCATGTTCACATGGCATTCTCCCTGTATCTTCTTACATGTGTTCCTGTCCAAATTTCTTCTTTTATATGGACATTAGTCATATCAGATTAAGGCCCACACTAAAGACCTCATTTTAACTTGATCACTTCCGCAAAGACCCTGTCTCCATGGTGATATTCCCCAGGAATAAAAACTTTAACATATGAATTTGGAGGTGGGGGCCACAGTTCAACCGATAATAGGAAACAAACAGGGGCCAGATCATGAAGGGCCTCATAAGATATGTTAAGGAGTATGAACTTAACTTTAAAACAGTGGGGTACCATGAAGAGTTTTAAGCAAGGAAACACTGTAATAATCTTTATGTGTCAGAAAGATAACTGGCTACACTGTGGAAATGAATTGGAAAGACAATGAAAGGGAAGCCCGATAAATCTTTGTGAACTAGTTTGATAAGTTGCTGTTGTCCTCTTTATTCCAAAGACATAAAAACTTAAAGGGGAATGACGAGTAACCCAACATATCAGATTTGATACATCTAGAATGATGGGGTGGGGTTGGGGGTAAGAGTGAAGGTGGTGACTTAAGAACATGTTGAAATACACCAGCCAAGAGGCAAATCACAGTTCTGCTAAGAAAGTGCTGGTAGGAACAGCAAGATGAAGGTAGATTTGAAACATGTTAATAGAAGGGAAAGTATAAACTTGATCATTGGATGTGGATAGTGAAAGAGAAAAGGAATTTGGATTTGGGGGAGGGATAGTTGGATGTTAGGTATATGTTAATTTCATTCAAAGAGGCAAAAGGCCAGAATGAGGAATAGTTACTTGATTTGATGAGAAAAGTTACAAATTTTATTTTTAAGGGCCTAGTGCCTGTGGGGCCTCAAGTCAAAAGAATCTGTAGAGAAGTCTGGAACACAGAGTGTCTTTGCATAGGAATTTAAGTACCAGGATGCTCAGCATACAGAAAATAACTGAAATTGCAAGAATGGCTATGGCCTATGCCATGGGTGGATGACAGGAAAAGAGGATCCTGAGGGAGATCAACATTTAAGATACTAGTGAAAGAGCCCTGGCTGGTGCGACTCAGTTGGTTGGAACATCATAGTGTGCACCACAAGGTTGGGGGATTAACTGCCAGTCAGGGCACATACCTAGGTTGTGAGTTCAGTCCCTGGTTGGGATACGTATGAGAGGCATCCAATTGATGTTTTCCCTCTCACATCGATGTTTCTCTCTCTCTCTCTCTCTCAAATCAATAAAACATTAAAAAATATATTTATATTTTTATAAACAAATATATTTTAATAATATGCTTTTTAATATATAAATAAATGATTAAGTAATATATATTTATATATCTAGTTAATTCATAGATAAATTAATTTTATATATATATATATATGCGCAAAGGAGAAAAAAAGGAAGTGGCTAGAAAGCCAGGAGGAAAACCAGGAGAAGGCGGTGTGTCCCAGACACTGAAGCAGAAATTTCAAGGAAAGGGGAGGCTTTAGTCATGTCTAATACCACTGTGTTCCATTAGGATGAGGACTGAAGAGTGCCATTTGATTTACTAACAAGGAATTGGTTGGTAACCAAGGTGAGAACATCTTGGGTGCAGTGCTGAGGCCAGGTGCAGACTGAGGAATTAAAAGGAAGTGAGGCAGAGGAGACAGTGAATCCAGGTGTGCCTTCAAGCATAGCAATGTGGAAAGAAGCACACAAGGCCATAGCAGAGCCAAAAGTTTACAGAGCTGATTTTCAGGAGGAAAGATAGGTGACCAAATATTAAAGCTAATGAAAATTAGGTAGTTTACACAAGAAAAAGTGGTAAAGAATGGTATTCAGGTTGATTTGTCTTTGGGAAGAGGAAAGAACTATGTGCTGTGACAAGAGAGAAAGAAGGGTGGGTGAAGATGTGGGTACACTGACAGGTGTGGTGGTAAGACATGGAGGGAGTATGCCTTTGGCAGCTTACAATTTATGCTTGAAACAAGAGGGGGAGATGATGTTCATCTATGGGAAGAAAAGGGTGGAGCAGAGGTGTGAATAAAAATGGAGAGAGGTCAAATTAAGAAGAAAACAGAAGAGAGAACTTATTAGGAAACAAAGAAGGAGGCTGAGGCAGAGTTGGAAAACTTGGCTGGAGATCATCCCCTCCATACAATGGTGGGACTTACCATGAACAAAATCCATAGCCAGGCAATTTGAAGCAGAGAGGGCAAAGAAGTGGGTGGAGACAAATTTAGGATGCTGTGGGAGTAGGTATACAAGTAAGAACACAGGATTGAGTCATTGAGGATATAACTGAAGAGAAGGTAAAATGTTGAACTCTGTGGTATACAATGCATTGTTCTAGGGAAATAAGTGAAGATTGGAGACAGAAAGTAGTGGGATCAAGAAAGTAGAAGCACTTCTGGCCAAGATAGAGGCAAAGGCAGATACACTTTGCCTTCTTTCACAACCAGAAGAAGAACAACAACAAATTAAACAACAAATTAAAAACAAACAAACAAAAAAGAACTGCCAGAAAACTGAACTGCATGGAAGTCCAACAACCAAGGAGTTAAAGAAGAAACTTTCATCCAGCCTGGTAAGTGGGGTGGGTGGAGGGGAGCATCTGGGTAGAGTGGACAAGTGACAAGGCAGCGGCTGGCAGACCAGGCAAGGCAGAGACTGATGGGGTGGGTGGTCCCACATTTGCATGAAGATAAACTGGGAGAAACAACTGGAGAGCAAGATAGACTGCACAACCCAGTGTTCCAGCAGGAGAAAAGAAAGCCTCAAAAGCTCTGGCTGTAAAAACCTGAGGGTTTGTGGTGGCAGGAGAAACTCCCAGCCTCACAGGAGAGTTTGTTGGAGAGACCCACAGGGTCTTAGAACATACACGAACCCACCCCTCCTGGAATCAACACCAAAAGGACCCCATTTGCTTGTGGGAAGCAGAGGAAGTGACTGAAAACCGACCAAGAGCCAAGTAAGTGGAATTATTCTCTCTCTGATCCCTCCCCCACATACAACACCACAACGCAGTGATGTGGGTTGCCCTGCCCTAGCAAGTACCTAAGGCTATGCACCTTATGGCCCAAATGAAAGAACAGATCAAAACTCAAAAATAGAACTAAGCAACAAAGAGATTGCCAACCTATCAGATGCAGAGTTCAAAACACAGGTAATCAGGATGCTCACAGAAATGGTTGATTATAGTCGAAAAGCAGAAGAAAAATTGAAGGCTATGGAAAATGAAATAAAAGAAAATATACAGGGAACCAACAGCAAAGGGAAGGAAACTGGGGCTCAAACCAATAGTTTGGAGCAGAAGGAAGAAACAAGAGTTGAAAAAAATAAGGAGAGCCTTAGGAACCTCCAGGACAACTTTAAAAGTTCCAACATCTGAATCATAGGGGTGCCAGAAGGAGAAGAGGATGAGCAAGAAATTGAAAACTTATTTGAAAAAAATAATGAAGAAAAATTTCCCCAATCTGGCAAAGGAAATAGACTTCCAGAAAGTCTAGGAAGCCCAGAGAGTCTCAAACAAGTTGGACACAAGGAAGGATACACCAAGGCACATCATAATTACATTGCCCAAGATTAAAGATAAGGAGAGAATCTTAAAAGCAGCAAGAGAAAAGAAAACAGTTACCTACAAAGGAATTCCCAAAAGACTGTCAGCTGATTTCTCAAAGAATCCTTGCTGGCAAGAAGGGGATGGAAAGAGATATTCAAAGTCATGAAAGGCAAGGGCCTACATCCAAGATTACTCTACTCAGCAAAGCTTTCATTTAGAATGGAAGGACAGATAAAGTGCTTCCCAGATAAGGTCAAGTTAAAGGAGTTCATTATCACCAAGCCCTTATTATATGAAATGTTAAAGGGAACATTATATGATGTATTAAAGGGAACAATATAAGAAAAAGGAGAGGATTAAAAATACGAAGAGTAAAGTGACAACAAACTCACAACTATCAACAACTGAACTTAAAAAAAACAAACAAAAAGAAACTAAGCAAACAACTAGAACAGGAACAAATTCACAGAAATGGGGATCACATGGAGGGTTATCAGTAGATAGGGGAAGAATGGGGGAAAAGGTAAAAAAAATAAGTAGCATAAATGGTAGGTACAAATAGACAGGGGGAGGTTAAGAATAGCATAGGAAATAGAAAAGCCAAAGAACTTATATGTATGACCCACAGACATGAACTAAGGTGGGGGAATGCTGGTGGGAGGGGGGATGCAGGGTGAAGGAGAATAAAGGGGAGACAACTGTCCCCCCAAAATGGGACAACTATAACAGCATAATCAATAAAATACACTAAAAAAAAAAAAGAAAGTAGAAGCAGGTTAAGTATTAGTGCAACACCCTATTAGTTAGGATTCTCCAGAGAGCAGAACCAATGTGATATATGTATATATACACATAGAGTGGAGATAGAAGTAGATATATATATATATATAGACAAGAGGTCTCTATATTTACATTTTTCTTTATGTAGAGAGATATCTCTGTGGATATAGAAGGTGAGGTAAAAGTAGGTTTGCAGTTGTGATTACTCAAAAGTTTATTCTTATATTATAATTTATGAATTATTGTATTATTTTTGATACAAGCAACTATAAACCTACTTTTGGCCCACCCTGTCCATTTGTATTCACTGAGACACAGAGACTTATTATGGGAATTGACTCATGTGATTATAGAGGCAGAGATATGGCACAATATGCTGCCTGAAAGCTGGGAACCAGGAAAGCCAGTGACAATTCAGTCCACGTCTGAAGGCCTGAGAACCAGGGGAGCCACTGGTATAAATCCCAACATCTGAAGGCTGGAGAATCAAGAGCTCTGATGTCTGCCCCTGCTCAAGAAGAGAATTTATCCTCCCTCCACCTTTTTGTTGTATTTAAGCCCTCAATGGATTACATGTTGCCCACCCACCTTGGGGAGGGAGGGTCTTCTTCATTGAAGCTACTGATTCAAATGTAATCTCTTCTGGAAACACACTTACAGACACATCTAGAAATAATATTTTACCAGCCATGTGGGCATTAGCCCTAACTGGTGTGGCTCAGTGGATTGGGCATCGTCCAGCAAACCAAAATGTCACTGGTTCAATTTCCAATTAGGGCATGTGCCTGGGTTGAGGTCCAAATCCCTGGATAGGGGTGTGCAAGAGGCAATCAATCTATGTTTCTCTCACACTTAGGTGTTTCTTTCCCTTGCTTTCTTCCTTCCTTCCCCTCTCTCTAAAAATAAATAAAAAATAAAATCTTTAAACATATTAAGCATCACAAATACTAATAATGATTATATTGTAATAATAATATAAATGAGTATCCATTATCCATATCACTATTTGATGGAGATGAATAATGGTCTCCCAGGAATGGCTCAAAGTAGAAACCTTAATTCCCCACATGCCTAGATTAACAGGAAGTCCACTTTATCACCCCAAAGCCCACCTCATTCCCCAATGTCAAGGAATGCCCCTGTGTCTAGTTATAGAAAGGAGGGTCCACTGTTCCTGACTTTTGTTGTGAAACAGAAATTCAAATGCCTTTTCTGAGAATAGAGAATTCTATGCCAACTAAGATGGGCTGTTTTGAGATGGGCCAAGGTGCCTCCTCATCTGCAGGCCAGAAATTGGTGCCACAGCTGCTGAGAGGGAAGTCCAGTGACTTTCCACTAGGGATTCCTTGTAAGGTGGGGTCTCATTCCCTTGGTATCATGATCAGGCAAAGGACTTTCAGGCCCAAGTCAGCTAGGACTCTTCTGTGGGAAGAACTGTTCTTTGAGTAACCCGGCCCTATAGATGGGCATGCTGAATCCTGTCCTCTTGCTACTCTCCCAACCCCAGGGCATGATTGGAGCCCTCTGTGCTTCTCCTGCACATCAAACTGGCAAGGGTTAACACTGCCACTTCCACAGGAGAACAGGTCTGGCAAGGACAGAGGCCAGTAGCAGGTGGCCATATAATTATCATCTAGATTAGAACATTTTTGCTCAGGACAAATACTAAATCCAGTAGGAGGCCAAGACAATGGGCATATCCAAGACTGTCCCAGGCAAAGCAGGACAATGGCCACCCTAAATAAAAGCCACCTGAAGGATCTAGAACACCCATTCACTTTTATTTGTGTCCAGTTATTTAAGTGACATAGATCAGGGGCCAGGACACTGTTGTTTTTTTTTTTTATCATTTTCTAGTATCCTTTCCTCCCCTACACTGGTCCTCACTCTTCTGATTTCTTTTACCACTGACTTGTCATATGTAAATGAATCACATAGTATGTACTCTTCTGAGTCTAGCTTTTTCTGCTCAGCCTTGTTTGTGAGATTCATCCACATTTTAACCAATTGTTCAGTGCAAAAGTAATGCATCCATCTTTCTTGCCATATAGTATTCTGTTGTATGACTATCACATTTTATTTATCCACTCTGCTATTGATGAACATTTACACTGTGTCTGATTTTTAACTATTAAAAATATTATTGACAGAAATATTCTAGCACATGCCCTTTGTTGCAAATATGTACACCTTTTTGTTGAACATGTAAAATTGTCTGTCATGAGGTATACATACTGCTAAGCCTTACCTGATAATGCAAAATCAGTCTTCCCACTGAAAATTCAGATTCTTTATGTATTTTGTAACTGAGGCCTGGGACAGTTATGTGCATTGCAAATAACTTATTTCACCATGAGAATTGTTTCCTCATTCTCTAAAATGAGAAGGTGTCATCTAATAAATGAAAGTCCTTAAATGTTATGCAGTCCAATTGATCAACATTTCTTTTAAGATTAGAATTCTTGGTGTCATCCTTAAGAAATCATTGTCTACTCCAAGTTCATGCAGAAATTTTTCTCTCTGTTCTTTGTCTTCCTTGTTTTGGAAAGAATATTTTCTAGTAATATTTTTTAGAGAATGGGTAGCTGATAAAATTTTTCAGTCATATGTATAAAAATAACCTTTTTTTTGCCCTTGTTTGTGATTGTTAGACCAGATGTAGACTTTTTGCATTACATTTGACTGACAACCTATTTCCATTGGAGCTCTGTAATTGTGACTTTGAATTTTATTGTCATTGAATATGAAATATGAGACAACCATATATATCTTTGATTTTTTATGGTTACTTAGAAAATTGAGATATAATTCATATATATATAATATATTAGTTTCAGGTGTACTACTATAATGATTATTTGTATATATTGCAAAATGATTACCACAATAAGTCTAGTTAACATCTATCATTATACAGTTACAACTTGTTTTTCTTGTAATGAGAACTTGTAAGATCTACTCTCTTACCAACTGTCAAACAAACCATATGGTGTGTATGTATCTTAAAATTCAAAAGTTTTACCAAGATTCATTTTTTTTGCATGTAGCTGTCCAGCTCTCCCAACACCATTTGTTGAAGAGGCTATTTTTACTCCATTTTATGCTTCTATCCCCTTTGTCAATATTAATTGACCATAGAGACTTGGGTTTATTTCTGGGATCTCTATTCTGTTCCATTGGTCCATGTGTCTGTTCACTGTGTCTGTTCAACCAGGCTGTTTTGATTAAGTTGCCTTGTAATACAGTTTGATATCAGGTATTGTGATCCCTCCTACTTTGTTCTTCTTTCTCAAAATTGCTGCAGCTATCAGGCTCATTTATTGTTCCATATAAAGTTTTGAAGTATTTGTTATATATTTGTGAAATATGCCATACGTACTTTAATAGGTATTGCATTGAATTTATAAATTGCTTTGGGTAGTATGGACATTTTGATGATGTTAATTCTTCCAATCCATGCACATGGTATATGCTGCCATCTGCTTGGGTATTCCTTAGTCACCAACTTACACAATACACAAAAATAAATTCAAGGTGGATAAAAGACTTAGATATAAATTGTGACAACATAAAAGTCCTACAGGGGAACATAGGCTGGAAAATCTCAGATATTCCATGTAGCAATATTTTCACCAATATGTCCCCTAGAGCAAGGGACATAAAGGAAAGAATAAGCAAATGGTAACTCATCAAAATAAAAAGCTTCTGCACAGCTAATGAAAACAGCATTAACATGAAAAAAGAACCCACCATATGGGAAAAAATATTTGCCAATGATACCTCAGACAAGGGTTTGATCTCCAAATTATATAAAGAACTCACACGACTCCACTCTAGGAAGACAAGCAACCCAATTAAAATATGGGCAAGGACTTAAACAGACACTTCTCTGAGGAGGACATACAAAGGGTCCAGAGACATATGAAAAGATGTTCAGCATTGCTAGCTATCAGAGAGATGCAAATTAAAGCCACAATGAAATACCACTTCACATCAGTGAGAATGACCATCATAAACAAATAAACAAACAAGTGTTGGAGAGGATGTGGAGAAAAGGGAACCCCGGTGCACTGTTGGTGGGTTGCAGACTGGTGCAGACACTGTGGAAAACAGTATGGAATTTCCTCAGAAAACTAAAAATGGAACTGCTTTTTGACCCAGCAATTCCACTGCTGGGATTATATCCTAAGAACCCTGAAACACCAATCTTTTGCACCCACTGGGGTGCAAAAGAACTTACGCACCCCAAAGTTCATAGCAGAACAATTTACAATAGCCAAGTGCTGGAAGCAACATAAGTGCCCATCAGTAAATGAGTGGATCAAAAAACTATGGTACATTTACGTGATGGAATACTACTCAGTAGAAAGAAAGAAGGCGCTGCTATCCTTTGTGACAGAATGGATGGAACTGGAGAGCATTATGCTAAGTGAAATAAGCCAGGCAGTGAAAGACAAATACTATATGATCTCACCTGTAACTAGAACCCAATCAACAAAACAAACAAGCAAGGAAAATATAACCAGAGGCATTGAAATTAAGAATAAACAGACAGTAACCAGAGGGGAGGTAGGAGGGGATAATGGGAGGAAAAGGGTAAAGCCTTTTCAGGAACAACTATAAAGGACACATGGACAAAACCAAGGTGGGGTGGAATCAGGGGAGGAGGTGGGGATGGCTGGGGTTAGGGGGAGGGGGGGGCGGAAAGGCAGGCAACTGTACTTGAACAATAAAATAAAATAAATGAAAAAACGTTTTACCAAGATATGTCTAGTTCCTCACAACACACTATGAGGTTATGTTTTCTGACACTTGGTGAATTATTTTAATTTTGACTTGGACCTTTCTTCAGCTCTGCAAAATGTTTTCCCAGAATGTTTATGCTTATTTCTTCTTCACCACCTGCTCTAAAAATTCTATTACATATTTTTGAATGATCTGAAAAAGATTCCATATCTCTTTTCTTCTTCTCTTCATTTCATGGACATATCTATATGTTTTGTCTGAATCTTGAGAGCATTCTTCCAGCTCATCTCCTAGTGCACCAATTCCATTTGGATCATGCCATCTGATATTTCCTGCCTTGATTGACTTTCATTAGTTTGGAAGTCATGTGTTTGTTATCCAAGAACCCTTTCTTGTTTAATATGACTCTTTTTCACAGCAATCAGCTCCTGTCATATTAAGGCAATGTACTACTCTCAGTTCTTACCAAGAATACAAATTAGACTTTAAAAATACATTTTCTTTATTCATTTAGCATTTTCACTGAAGGCCATTTCTATGAATGCTCAGATTCATCTCCTTTTTTTACGGAGCAACAGCCTATAAAATAGCACAGGCACTTGAACCTGGGTTTGCATCCCAGTGGTGACACTTGAAGGGCCAGTCATTCTACCTAAACCCTCTGAGCTGTGATTTATTACATGGGAATTATAAAATCCTCATTCCAGAATTCTTTTAAGGATTCAATAAGAATGTATGTTGAAGTGCTTGTGGTAGTATTTAGCTATACAGTTTATTATCATCATCTTCATCATCTTTACTAGCCTAGTAGACTACTGTCTGTTCATTCTCCCAGAGAGACACCTAGTCAGTCCAGATTTGGTGGCTGAGAGAATGGGGAAGGTGATTGATCAGAGGTGGTACAGGTTCCCATTTAATTTCCCCCAGAAGGTTACCAGACATATTTTGCCTGGCCAATGCTCTCTTCACTCAGAAATCATCCGTGCCGTTTTCTGCCAGGATTGTGAGGCCTTCCTCTAATTTCCATGAGTGACATAGAATTTCTCTATTGCATTTGATGAGTCATTTCAAAATGATATTGGAGGAAGGAATGAGTCAAAACTACTAACTTTAGTTAACATTATGTTTCCAAAAGTTGAATTTAAATTTTACCATAAGTAAAGAGAATTAACACAGAAAAGGTTTAGGTAAAAATATAGTTGACTGTTTCTATCCTTTGGGGATAGTGTAGGTTTTCTAAACATTATACCAAAGGCATAAAACATAAGGGAAAATTGATGGATATTACCATATTAAAAATGTAAAATTCCTGGGAGGCAAAAATCAACATTAAATATTTAAAAGGGAAAAGCCAAGCTAGAAAAAATATTTTTCATAAGGCACATGGCATTAGTATAATTAATATAACTAAAAGAGATTTTAAAAATCAATAAGAAAATATGAAACCCTGTAAGATAAAAATGGGCTGAGGACATGAACAAGTAATTAATTAACTGAATAAGACATACAAAGGGCCATGAAACATGTGGGGAAATATTTAATGTGATTTTTAAAATATGAATTAAAACAGCACTATAATGCTATTCTCATCAATTCATCCGGCAAGATTATTAAAAGTGGAAATACTCAGTGTAGGTCAGAATGTGAGGAAATAGAATATTTACGCACAGCAGGTGGGCCTGCAAAATATTTCCAATTTAATTTAGAAGATAATTTGGCAACACAACAAAAAGCCTGAAAACATCACACACTTCGATGCAGAAATTCTAATTCTTTAATGTTGGATCTTAAGGAAACAAGTTTATGTGCAAAGTTTTAGCCACCAACATGTTAGTCACAGAGATATTTAGAATAACAGAAGGTAGGAAAGAGTATGAACCTAACAACAGTGTGATCACATTTTAAAATATATCTGTAAATTCATAATGTTATATTGGTTACGAAAAATATATGTGGTTCTGTTTTTCAATTTATCTGGTTTATTTATTCTTTAGTAAATACCATTATAATATATGTACATTTATGTATAAACACACAAATTGTTAGATTTTATTCAATAATATTCTATTAGTAAATTAGTTTTATTATTAATAATTTTAACATTTATTCTTAAAAGTGGTATCAGTTTGCTGGCTTTGTGTCTGTGCTATCTTCATCAGGTTTGGTGATAGTGTTTGGCCAATTTCATAAGATGAACGGGATTGGTTTCATTTCATTTCTGTGCTCTGGAACATTTTAAATAGTGGAGGAATTATCTGTTCCTAGAGACTCTGAAAGAATTGCCCATGAAACCATCTGGGTCAGACTGCTTTGAGAAGTGTTGTTCTGTGACAAGTTTTCCAGCTTCTTCAGCATTTTTGGCCTACTCATGCTTGCTACCTGTTTTTGCAAAACCTACAGCAGTTTATGTTTTGCCTGGTATAAAAGGGTTGATTTTAAAATAAGTAAGCATAAAATTGTGAAGGTATTCTCTCATAATTTTTTTCCATTAGTGATTAAATCCTTTCTTCTCATCTTTCCTAAAGTTGTGTTTATTTTTCCTTTTTCCCTATCTTTGGATCTATGCATTTAAGCTAGCCTTTAAAATAACTAGTGCTAAAAAGAACTATCAATAATCACTGCTTTAATTTCAGCTGTGGTCGGTTTCAGTTCTACTGCACAAGCATTTGTCCTAGAGTCCGAGATGAAAAACAAGGAGCCCCCTGGAGGAAGCTCTTCTCACAGTGGTAACAGAGATCCAAGGGGAAAAAAAAGAAAGATGCACAAAGCTTCTCAGTGCATAATGTGAAGGGGAAACATGTCACTTCTACCCACATGCCAGTGGCTAAGGCAGTCACATGGTCAAGTCCAAAGTTACTAGGTAAGGAAATACGTTCTGCCCAAGATAAGGCTGAAAAATTGGAGTTGATAATGCCCAAAGATGGGAACATGTATCATCCATATTGAAAAGACACCTCAGTGTTGGGAACCATCCTGCCTGGTTTCAGGAGCAGTAACCACCCCTGACAGGTGAAAAGGCCCCACAGCTAGAGGACCTTAGGACCATAAGCCACTAAGGAGACAACACTTATCCTCCCCACAGGGGCACAGCCTCTGTTCCCTTTACTTCACCCTGCTTGGCCCCTGAAGGATGGCTGGATAGTCAATGACAAGTTAAGGTTCCTCAAGAAAGGAACAACCTAAGACAGGCACTGTCATGAAGGGGCCATCAGGGAAGGACTTAGGGGATTGTGGAGAAGGGACAAAAAACCCTCAACCCTCAGCTTTATCATAGCCTGAGTCCTCATTCTATCTATAAAGAATCTCCTAATCTCTTGGCTGCCTTGCTTCCCCAGCCTGATTCAGGCCTGAAACAATGTCAAAGTGGGGGTACAGCCCTGTGCCAAACTGGCAGTTCCTGGTGGGGGACAATCAAGCATAAGAAAGAATGCACAAAGTCCTGTGAAAACTACTTTGCTAAGAATGTCCTCAATTTAAATATTAAGGGTCCAAGCACAAAATAAGTTTGTTTCCATGGTTTTACAGCTGGTTGGTATTACCCTGTCTACCAGATCCTGACTTAAAAGGACCCCTGTGATCCCAGAAATGTTATCTGTAAACCATACCTCCTTTCTTTGATATGCATCCCTATGCAAGCTAAACTCAATAAGAGCCCATTGAGAGAGAGGCTGAATGTCTTCCTCCTCTGAGAGACTTGTCAGCCTTTCCTCCTCAAGCAGATCATGTCTCGGTAGAATTATTCTCATCCACTTTGGCCAGAGGGAGCTCTGTGGGCAGAGCTCTCCCCTTCTCCACCCCCACACATACACCTCAGACTAAAGATATCCTTTAATGGTGTAAGTTTGATACCTGCAGGTATAAGGCAATTGGGATCTGAAAAGGATAAGTAATATCCTTCAGTTACATTGTAGCACTGAATGTTATATTAGACATATTAAATACTGGAAAGTTTAAGGATATCTAGGCCAACAGCAATTTATTGAGAAAATAGACTGGTGGATTTGTTGATTCCTCAAAACTTATGACTTAGTGATATTATACTATAGCCCTTCTTGTGGTAGGTGAGGAAAGAGTAACCTGGAGAGGCCAAATCAAATGACTGGCTATCGTTATGCTGAGCTTGTCACCTTCTGTTCAGTTTTTGCCCTTGCACTGAACCCTGTATTCTGAATTCTGTTCTGTGGACCAGTGCTATCCAACAGAACTTTCTATGGTGACAGAGAAGTTTTATTTCACATTGTCTAACATGGTAGCCATGAGCCACATATGGTTATTGGGTATTTGAAATGTCGCTAGTGTAGCTGAGAAAAATAAATTTCTAACTTTATTTAATTTAATTTAAAATTAAATAACCAAATGTCTGTGATGACTCTCAAGATGGACCGAACAGCACTAGTGAATGCTTGGACTCAGAGTGAAGATGCTAAAACCACTCTAACTGGGGGCTTCTGAATGGGCTAGCAGATTTCAAGAGAATCTTGTCTCAAATAAATAGTATGACATTGTTGAAGCAAGTAATAAGCTTATATTTTGTTTGTGAAAACAAGTCATGTGATAAAACTTAAGGTCAATAGTTCAACATTTAAGTACAAAGTGTAATCCTCTCCTATGTCAAAGTCATGTATATAAGAAATAGAATTGTATTTGTCATCCTTTTCCTTCTCCTCCCTCAAATACACTTAATTTTAATTTTAGTCTATTATTCTGATGGAAGAAACTAAAATTCAGGTAATTCAGGGCTTTTTATTCCACTCCTTGGCCATGGCTGTATTCTCATCCTCTGTGATCCCAACAGCTTTTGATCCCAACAGGTACTTTTGTGAACCCTCATGGCACACACTCATACCAATCAGTGCACAGGGCCTGGTGCAGGGAGGTCTGGGGCCACCACAGGACTGTGCTGTAGGCACTTAAGGCACTCCTCATGGACATTTTTAATGCTCCTAGGTCTTAGAAGGCAGAGGATGTCTTGGAAGGTTTTGCTGCTCCTAGCCTTCACTGAAGAAGTGATGCAAGGACTCTCTATTGTGTTCAGATCCCCCTGAAATATATATTTGTCTCCAACCTGCCTGCCCTTAACCCAAGTTTTGACCATGGGCGAGTGCAAGGTACAGGCCAGTTTCTAAGAGATACCCACTGTAGTAGTTGGCTTAGACTCAGTTGTGCTGCAGTAACAAGAAGCCCCAAACCTCTGACTTATGAGTACGACAAAGGTATATTTCTCACTGCAGCTGGATGGCTACAACTCTGCTCCATAGCAGCCCCCTAGCTGGCTTATCATAATAGAGCAAGAAAGTGGGTAGGACCACAGAATGACTCCTAAGACTTCTGTTCAGAAGTGACATAAGGCACTTTTGTACATATTCTCATGTTCAAAGAAAATCACAGGGTTGATCTTGACCTCAATGGAAAGATGAAGTATAATTCCTTCCCATAGGGAGAGGGCATGGAATTTATGAACAGTCATGAAATCGGCACATTTATCTTTTACTTTTCCTCTCTCTTTCCTGTCCCACTTGCCTCTCTTCATCTTCAACACCGCACAGCCCATGGGTTCTTCATCTGGAATAGGCAGCATAGTATATTCTTCAAACTCTATTTATGGTATAGGCTATTAAAATTTCAAAGCCCATATTCTTGAAACTCAAAACCCTTCTCTTTCACATGCATTTCTGAAGCCTGCTCTGAAAGATGAAGAGAAGGCTTGACACCTCTCTCTCTCTTTTCTGCACTGTCATCCCTTCCCTGGGGTGGAAAGCTGGCTACTTCCTGAATAAAGGAAAAGCTTATTGGAGAACAGTAACTATGGGAAGAAGCCATTGGTTCATAAAATATTATTGGACCACACTCTAGCAGGGTGGGCTATCTTTTGTGGAGGGGCAGAGATTTCTCTTTGAGAACTGAAATATCTTGGGAGTGAAGGCAGAGGCTGGCATAACACTGGAGTTATCTGCCAGAGTCCTTGAGGACTAGTGCCATCCAACACAGCAGCCCCTAACTATGTGTGACTACTGAGCACTTAAAATGTGGCTACAGTGACCGAGGAACCAAGTTTTACATTTTGTTTAACTTTAATTAATTTAATTTGCAATAGCCACAGATAGTTGGTGGCTACTATTTTAGACATTGCAGTTCTAGAAGTCACACAGTGCCCTTCATACTATGCCTTGATTTAAAAAAATCTCAAAATGGAAATAATTTTAGTTTGCATAATAATTAAATTGACATTATAGTTGGTTAAGAGCAAAAAAAAATGCCTTCACTTATTAATTGGCTAGAACTGCCTGACCTAATAGCAGAGGCTAAATTCACAATTAATTAAAGATTTCGTGTTCATTCATCCAAGACATGCCTCAAACCATCTTTTGTTTATCTGGCCAGCAGGAGACTTACAGCCATATGTAGGACATCTTGCAGCTACCATCAACACATGCAAAATATCCCATTTCAAAAAAAGTCCTTTCACTTTTCAGGTTAGTAATTCTGTTGAAGGTATAGCATTTTTCTATTATGCTGACTATAATTACATTTGCAGTAAGTGAATATAACATTATACTACATAGAAGTTTATGTTACTAGATTATTGGTAATTTAAAAAATAGTTCTCTATCTGTTCCATCTATTGAGTAGTATTATTTCTCTATTAGAGGTGAGAAACCTGAGGCATAGGGAGGTTATGCAATTTTTTCCTAAGGTTATACAATTGGTATTTAGACTTTTAATATGTGAACTCCTGTCTGTTTTATCCAAAGCCCCTATCACTCAACAATGCTGCTCTCACTTGATAGATAATGGCAAAACCTAATTGCTGTTACCTGTATTTTCCTATGGACTGAGCCTGCAGAAAGTTACAACCCCTTTTCAAAGAGCCAACGGATACCAAAGGGATGCTGCTGTGTAGAACACTCCAGGCCTGCCACAGCTTGATGGCCCTGGTCTCCTGGGGTGGATGGGAGATGTGATTAGCTTTGAGACTGGAATGTAAGCCATTCGTGGAGGTTGTCCCAGTCAAACTGGCCCACAGGTGTGATGACACTCTCACTTATATCCTACTATATTGACTTCTGATTACCTATTGGGTTTGTTGAAAATTTAGATTCAACCTTCTGGGATGCATACCAAGACTGATTCAAAATCTGCCCATCAACCCCTGTGTCCCAAGCTTAACCTCGTGCCTTAACATTAATCAGGTGGCCTTATGCAATTTCATGAGCTATGTACGTTCTAGCATAAATCTTCCTGTGAATCCAAAACATCAATGCCTCACATTCACTTAGAATACAGCGAAAGACAGATGCTCACTATTTTTGCTTTTGTAGTCCTAGTTCTTTAATGTAGGAAAATGTTTCTTTCTTAAAGTGCAAAGCTCTCGGGGACACAGCCTTCTGCTACCTCCGCATCCCACTGTACTTGCAAACTTTGGTCAGAGGGAAGGTGGGCGCGGGGGGGGGGGGGGGGGGGGCACGAAACTACAAGTCCCAGAATGCACGGCATTGTCCGCACAGGCGCAACGGGGACCACCCGCCAGCGGACCCGCCAGCCTGCTGGAGACTCCCGGGTCCCAGCGCGGGACTGGGTCTAGGGGTGGACAGCCCAGCAGACCTGGAGGGCGCTCAAGCGGACCCCGGGCTTTACTATGAAGGCGCCGGGGAGCGCGTGAGGAGGATGCAGCAGCAGGCACCGCGGCGGGAGGAGGAGTAGGCGGTGGTGCCCTCAGGAGGGAGCCGCTCACGGGCCAGAGGCTCCCGGAGGCTCCGCAGTGCCGCCGCCGTCGCCCGGGAGGCTCAGCACGGGAGCCATGTAACCCTGCGGTGGGCTCCGGGCTGCTCCGTTTTTCGTCTGCTCCCGGGCTAGCGCGGCAGCGGGGCCACAATGAAGAAGCAGTTCAATCGCATGCGCCAGCTGGCCAACCAGACGGTGGGCAGGTAGGTCACCCGCTGGCAGCCGCGGGCCCGTGCGCTCCTGCGAGGCTGCATTCCCCGGGACGCGCAGGTGATGGAGCCCGTCGGGCCTCGTGTCCTTTTTCCCTGCTGGCGGGCGCTGTCGAAGTGCTGCTGGCGGGCGCGACCCCTCCTCTCTGAACTTCCCAGACCCCGGAGTCTTTCTCACGCTCTGCCTGCTGCTCCCGGGCTCTGGCTGCCAAGCGCAAAGTGTGACGCATCCTTTACCTGCGTCCCCAGCTGCCCCTTCACCTCGTCCTCCCTACCTTTTTCTGGGACTCTCTGCTCCCTTTGCTCATAAAGCTTCCTGGAAACAGGTGTTTGCTCTGATTGTGCTGGAGGCAGCCGAGCTGCAGTCGCACCCCAAGTATTCCTCCCCTGCGCCGAGTTCAGGGCTTCTCAGGGGTCTAGGGCAAGTGTTGGGCCTGGTCGGCTTGGCAGAACTGAGCCTCCCTCCTGCTGTGTTTGTTTTCAGAGACTGTGACTGTACAAGATTCGGGATCTCTTTCCTGGCTAGGTTTGTCAAGGCATTAGGTGGTGGAGAGAGGATCCGAAGGGGGGTGGGGGGATGGGGGCAGAGAAGGTGCTGGTGCTGGTGCTGGTGCTGGTGCTGATGCTAGTGGAATGGCGCTGCTGTCAGCTGGTCCTAAGACTGTTTTCAGCGGAGGGAGAAAGGCTGCAGAATGGGAGGCCCAACTCCTCAGGAAGATGAGATAAGCAGAGGATCACAGCCAGGTAAGGGAGGGGGACAGAATCCCTACAGTCGGAAAGAGCCAGGCCCTAGGAAGCTGCAAGACCCAGTCTACTGTCACCACAGTGAAAATGGGCTGCATCTGGGCCAGTGTCTACAGGAGCAGCTCTGCAGGGTGCCAACATACATGAATGTTACATAAGGATTCTGATGGGTCTCTTCCAAAACTAGACATGCTCTGAACACAGGATTGTTGGGTTGAAGGGATTTTTCATCCATCTTCTGCCTGGAGAGGGATTTCTGTAGCCGCTGTGGCAAAGGAATTCAGGTGTGCAGTTCTAAAGCCAGTGGAAAGCAGAGAACTCAGCCTTGGGTGCAATTAAAGTGCAAGCTCAACACCTCAAGGCCTCTCCACTAGGTCTGCTAAGAAACCAAATACCTTTCTTGGGTGGGAAGTGGATCCTGAGCTAGTGTCTGGTAGGGTGAGGGTGGGGACATCCCTGGGTAATAGGGGGCACTGAATTCCCACGTAAGCACACTGCCCTAATTACAGTGGGCATTTGAGGGCAGGGCATGTGGTGACTTCTTATGCTTCCAGGGACTGCAGATGGCTTCCAAGTTACCATGTCTAAAATGGACTTGAATGCATTTCCTTTCCCAAACACATGCGCTCTAACATGACGGAGAATTTATGAATAGCAGAGTCAGATTAGCCCAGGTTTCTGGCATGATCTTGCTACAGATATAGCCTCATGTGGGTTGCCTTTTGATGTGTTGGATGCTGAAATAGTGTTTTGCTGTTTAGGTGGTTTAGCAGATACGGTTCAGCTGGTCTTTATTACCGTCTTGACTTCTATGTCCCCCTGCAGGCTGGCATCAGTCATCACATCAGACCAGCCAAGTGATCAGTAGGCTTTTGACTATAGACTTGGTTTGCTGGTCTCTCTGGGTCTTGGCGTTTCAGTTCAGTGCTGGAATTGGAATGTGTTTGTGCTCCCTCCCTGGCCTCAAAACACAACTCTTCTGTCTCTTTTCAGGACTTGTTTAGAAGTGGTAAGATTTGCGAGCCTTGGGCATAAAACTTTTATTTTCACCCTTATCTGTGGAAGGAATGACAAAGGAAGAGGGGAAGTTGAGTTTTAGAATAAGTGGTCTTACTTATTTGAAAGCATATTCTCGGAAGTCCAAGCAGCTGGTCACCAAGAGTTAACCTTCCACTTGTTTATTGGGACTCTGGTGGGTGCTGGCATGTGCATAAATTATCTTTACTGGGTGGCATCTGTTGTGTCATGTGCCAGGTCAAGTGAGGGCCCGTTCACTATTGTGTATCACTACTATGTGTCCATTTTAATGCCATTCAGCGGGACCTTCTAAAGCAAAAATCAGTTCATGTTACTTTGCTGGTTAAAAGCCTCCAGTGGCGTCTCATGTCCCAAATATCTCCAGTGGCCTATTTGACTTGACCCCTCTTTGTCTTTTCACATTCATTCTGTTCCACCTGCTTCTCCTTCACTGTGCTTGAGCCCCAATGGCCTGCCCTGCCCCAAGCATACCAGGCTCATTTCCGTCTGGGGGCTTTATGCTTGCTGTCTCCCCACGTCCCTGTCTGGCTGAGGATGTGTTCTTCCTGTATACCTCTTCTGCATCACCCAGTCTTAGCTCAAAGGCCTTCGAGAGGCTGTCCTACCCCATTTTCTTTCTAGCCCATCCTCCTGTTCATTTTCATTCCAGCACTCATTCCTCTTTGAAATGCTCTTATTTTTCATTTGTTTCTTTTCTTGCCTGTTTGCCCCCACTAGAATGCATTGATCACCAATGTATGCTCAATGTATATAGCACAATGCCTTATAGATAGTTGGTGCTCAATTTGTGTTTATTGACAAGATTCAAACAGTAAATAAAAGGGGCAGCATTTACTATATCTTATTGAGAATGTAGCAAGGCATGATTCTAACATTGATTCTTAATTTTTTTCCTTTTTTAAAATTTTATTTTAATTGTTGTTGCAGTATAATTTTCTATCTTTTACTACCATCCCAACCCACCCACACAGCCCACCCCTCCTCCCTCCCATTTCCACCCACCCCCTAGTTTTTATCCATTTGTCCCTTATACTTGTTCCTGTAAACCCTTCCCCTTTTCCCCTGAAATAGAAGCAACAGGATTGGAAGTTTGGGATTTAAGTGTGGAATTGGTAGGTTACTTTATGAAGTTGCTTTAGCAAGCCACTGGACTCTGGTCCTTACATGTCTTTGAAGTAAGGACTTTTCCTCTCTTTAGAGAAGACAGGTGGGCTTGAAGGCCGCTCCTGCCCATAGTTCATCTCCTGGTCCCCCTTCTACAAGTTATAGGTTCTGAATTCTGAATATAAAACTGCTGGGGTTGGGATCCAGTCACCTTCACAATGTAATTGCTGAGCTTGAATGCACTCTGTGGAGTTCAGAATGTTCCCTTGAAGTGCTCACATCTGAGTAGAGAGGATATCAGCAATTGTGAAAAGAGTTTATAAGATCCATTACATTTAACTGGAAAAATGTCCTCTTTGGTCTGCTTCATGTCCTCTTTGGTCTGCTTCTCCAGCCTTTGCTCACCATCCTCCTTTGAACTTTCCTCTTTCTGGCCCTTCACGTTATTCTGTCCTTTGGGAAGCATGCCCTGGCCCTTCAAGACTCTGGGCTGCTGTGTGCCTAATGGTTCAGGGCAGCATGGGCTTTTGGGTGGGACACATCTGGTTTGTTGCTTACTGACCATAGGACCTTGAGCTTAACTCTATGCACATCTCTTCCCTCATCTGCAAAATGGGAGGACTAAGACATTCACTGTGGTAGTGTGGTAACTGTGACAGTGGTGATGTGAGGTTACCTCTACAAAGTGCCTAACAGTGCTCAGCACTGCGAAGTGCTTATTATGTAGTAGCTTCAAGTATCTTTGGGCAGATGTCATAACTATTATTGTCATATTATGTTATATGCTCTATGGCATGCACTGTTCACTCATTCATTCATTCATTCATTCAGTGAATATTTTTTGGATGCTTGTTGTGGGCCATGTACTGCTCTGGTTTTGAGAATATTGCAGTGCAGAATATTGCAATAGAGAACTCTTGGAATCTGTATTATAAAGGCACAATATTGTTATATCATATTGTAATATTTATTATTTATCTTTCTTACTAGACTTTAAGCTCCTTGCAGGTAGGGGCAACTGCCCTAGTGCCTGAAATTCAGGTTCTCTGAAATTCATGGGCAACTGAATGAATGAGTGGGCAAAAGATCCATGTATAGATGGGGAAGTGGTGCAAAGCTGTTCAAAGATGGGAGAGGCTCCTGACACTGTGCCTCTTTCATTTGGTAGTGGGAATAGGGTTTCAGAGAAGGGAGGCACAGCTGCACTTTGGAAGGATAGAGCAAAATTTAAGGGAAGAATTAGTTCATGCCTGATTTATGGCATATTTTTTGTTACCTTCAAGAGTTCGTTAGTTGCTGGAGTGAGAAGCACCCTGAAAGGCATACAATATTTTACTTGGAAGTGGCATTTGGTTTGTGTTGAGTAGACTAAAGCCCTGAGCTGGAATTTCAAGACCTGTTAAGTGAAATAGAAAAGGGAAGTAAAATAGTCACTTTGATCTGGTGAGGAGAATATTGTTTTCAGCCTGCATAGCAGGGGTCACATCAGCCCCCACCCTAGAGGGCACTTATGAGGTCAACCTGGGTTATACCAAGTACTCAACCAATGCTTGATGAAGTTCATTGTCATTTTCCTCTTCTGCTTGCCCATTCAATCCTCCAAAAATATTGGCCTAAATTTCAAGGGCTTTGTAGACACTGATTCCAATAGCCATTACTTGTAAATGGGTTCTATGCTCTTGCGCAAAAACTGGTGATATTCCATGTGTCTGATAGTAGGCCAGGAGCTATGGAAGTGTGGGAGGGGGAGCAGGGCAGGTTGGGTTGGATTATTTGGTTTCAGAGGCTATGAGTTGGGGAGTGAAAGACAAAGTATTATCTGCAGAGCCTCTTTCCCATTCCTAGACTGCTCAGCAGCAGGCAACAACAAGTGGGCTTGGTTTCCTGTACACAAGTTGGCTGAGCATCACTGCTGCTCTGCAGCTCCCAGGATGAAGCTGCAGGGTCCAGGCATTGGCCAGAGGGCTGGAGATAGCTGCTGAGGATGCAGCAGCCTCTACAAGTGCCAGTGCTGCAGACTCTTTTGCTCAGGCCAAAGCAGCTGACAGCAGCCAGTGAGGATCTTTTCCTTGAAGGTTTCCCTGAGACACTGCCCTGCCTGTCAGCAGGCCTCCTTAAGCCATGACCTGGTCTATAGGACATCAAGGAAAAGGCAGAACCAATTCCACATTAGTCATTGGACTGCTTCCTTTACCCCTGCCATGTTCCTGACAGTGCACTGACCCTGTCAGACCAACACAGGCCCTGCCATGTCTTCCTGTTAGCCCAGCAGGGCTGGGCAGGCCCAAACCTGTCCCCGGAGGACCACTGGGGATGTTTATTAGGGCTCAGAGTGAAGCTTTTCATTAGAGTTTTATGGAAGCTGTATCCTGCCACCTGCTGTGGTGTATATGTGTGAGAGGTAACAGACTGTACTCACTGAGTGATGAAGGGGCTAGCAAATCTGGAGAGAATATTCTTTGCTCGTTTTCTAAGCCCCTCCCTATGCAGATCTGCCTGCTGTCAGACTCTGCTGGGCTGCAGCAGCAGTCAGCCTGAGGCTGCCTGGATTTCCTACAGAATTCGGGTATCCTAGACCTGCAAGTCATTGTGAGGGAGCCATTCTCTTCCACAGCAGTTACTGACTTCCCTCCCACTTGGCCCCCACCAAGGAAATTTATCAGTATCCATTAACAGTTTTTCATGATGGGTAATAAAAGCCATTTTTTTTCCTCTAGAAAAAGTAAATCAGTAGCCATTGAGTAAAATAGTAATTTAATGTATGGTTGTACCTTTTAGAGGAGATTAGTAAATACCTTTTTTATTAATAATCCAAAAAGGCTATTTCTAATGCTATTTTGATAATGAGAGCAAATAATACAATTATGCTTCAGCAGTGCACCGAGTCAGTCGTAAGTCAGACGGAAGGTGGGGAGAGAGCAGGGTCGTTGGGGCTCTTCTGCTGGGTGCAGAGCTCCTGAGTGAGCTGGCGTTTGGAACCCCGCTGTCCTCACAGAGTGCATCTCTCTCTAGCAATTTAAAACCATCCTCTCTGTCCAGGAAGCAGATGTTTTTGCTTTCGTTTTCCAACTTCAGAGTTTATTTTTAGGATAAATGTTTATTTTCCCACAGAATTCAATTTACTTTTTTTAACTTTCTTTTTTGTTACATAAGTGGTATTTGTTTATTGTAGAAAAGTTATAAACTTATGGATGGACAAAAAGAAAAAAGATAACCAATAATCTCATTATGCAGAGACTACAGTTCATATTGTGAATATAGTCTTCTAAGTTTGTAATAGGCATCTATATTTTTTAAAGAGATAGAGACAGTACTGTCTATATTGTTTTCAATCTGCTTTTTTCCTTTATATAATATCTTAACTATCATTCCATATCAATAACTATACCTCTACAGCATCATTTTCAGGGCCATGTAATAGTCCATTATAGCCAATGGCTTTGCTCTGGCTAATCATGCAGCAAATATTTATCGTGGGTTTGCAGTCTTAGGAGGAACCTTAGAAGTGAACTTGCTGAGTCAAATAGTATGTGAGTTTTACGACCATGTGAGTGTATATTTTGTATATATGAACACACATATTTCCATCCTCAGCAGAATTGTCAGTTCTTCTCCCAACCCCGACAGCAACAAATATTACAACTTTGTTAATTCCATGAATGAAAACAAAAAGCTCTCCTTTATCCTCTTTTAATTTCTAGTGTAATTGAGCATTTTTAATGTTTACTGGACATTTGTTGCATTTTCTGAATTGCCTGCATGTCTTTGCCCCACTTTTCTTAAAGTCATGTTTCAGTTTTCTTACTGATTTTTAGGTAATTTTTAATAAGCATATATGGGTATGCTTTGTCATATGCCACATACAGTTCTCTGTAATTTTTTGTATTTTGTTTTAAAATTTTACAATATTTTGTGATCTCTAGTCTATCACTTTACAGTTTGTGTTTAAATGTTGTACTTGGGAACACTGTTCTCAGCCCGAGATTACATAAATATTTATACAGTTTCATGACCATTTATGTCATTTCATTTTACCATCAGATCTTTAATTCAGCAGTTATTAATTTTGGTGTACCATATGACTTAGATGTCACATTTACGGTTTTTTAAAAGATTAAACACTTACCCTACTATCAAATTGAATAATATAATTCATACCCACCATCATCATGTACTAAACAATTTCACCTGTTTGTATCTATTTCTGGGCTTTCCGGTTTGTTCTCCTGACACGTCTGTCAGTTGTGGCAGGAATTTGAGGTGGGCTCCACTGTACAGGTGAGTGCAGTGGATTGCTTTGTCCTGTGCTTTGGGTGGGAGGAGCAACGGAGTCAGTCTGGGCCCCTCCTCCCAGTTTCATCAAGGGCAGCTCCTTCATGTGGCAGTTGGAACTCACCAAATTTGCCCAAGGATCTGGCCATGCCTGACTCATAGCTAATCTATAAATTGTTCCTTTATCAATGAGAGCTGATGGTATTTTCTTGCCTATTCTTATTTGTTTATTCTTCTTCAGTATTTTAAAAAAATGTATATATATTAAAATGGAGAAAATGGACACTTTTACAACATTGAATATAATGAGAATTCTTTCCCTCCAGCAATAGAGTATGTTTACTTGAGTCTGTTTATTATCCTATGAAATAGTTTGTGTTCATTTACTGTGTAATTTTGTTTTTGTTCTTAGCAATTATTTTATCCTCATCTGAGGACATGATTTTTGATTTTTTAGAGACAGAGGAAGGAGGGAGAAAGACAGGGAGAGAAACACCCTTGCGAGAGAGAAACATTGATTGGTTGCCTCTTGTATACACCCTGACTGGGGACCAGACCTTCAACCTTTCAGTCTACAAACGATGCTCCAGCCAACTGTGCCACTTCTGTCAGGCTTAAGTACTTTTTGAAAAGTTGAGTCTATTGGATTTTTTTAGGTAGATAATCACATTTTCTGCAAACAATAATTTTGCTTCTTTCTCTCCAGGATTTTGTATTTATTTTATTTTCTTCCCTAATTGTGTTGTCTAGGACTTGTAGGACAATGTTAAAATGTGTGGCAATATGTGGGCATCCATGTCATCTTATTATCCTCCATGGAAATGCATGATAATTTATTTGAGAGATGTTTTTTGTTTTTATCCTCGATCAAGGACATGTGTATGTTTTTTTATTTTTATTTTTTTTTTAAGAGAGAGGGGACAGGAAGGAAAGAGAGGGAGAGAAAAGAGAAAAAACACTGATGTAAGAGAGAAACATCAACTGGTTGCCTCTCATGCGTGCCCCTGACTGGGGACCAAACTGGCAGCCTAGGCATGTGCCGTGACTGGGAACTGAACCTGTGACCTTTCAGTTTATGGGACGATGCTCCAACCAAGTGAGCACCTGGCCAGGGTGAGAGATTTTGTTTTTTAATCATGTTACATAATGCATAATTTTATTATTTTACTTTAAGTTTTTCTTTGATGCCAAAGAAAATTTGATTATATTATAATGGTCTTTAAAGATAATCATATGTTTTTCTTCTTTATTTATTAATACATTCACTTAGTAATTATGCCATAAATATGTATTGAGCATTTACTGTGTTCTAGGCAGTGTTTTCTGTGCTGAGGCTACATCAGCGATAGAGTTCCTACCCACGGGGAGCTTGTGTGCTAGATCCTTGAACTTTAATGATTTGCTAATATTGAGCTCTCCTTGTTTTTCTGCAATCAATCTTGCTTGAATATGGTTTGTTAATTTTTTAAATATTCTGCTAGATTTAATTTATTGGTTTTTTATTTAGATTTTTATTTAGTATTCATACATGAGAGCATCATTTAGTATTCATGAAAAATATTTATTTTTCTTTTGCTATACTTGTCAAATTTTGACAACAGTGTAAAATGAATTGTCCACTTCTTACTTTTTCTATATAATGATGAGGTAAAGAATTAGTAGTTCTTTGAAAGTTGGAAACGACTTTTCCAGGATGTTTTTTGAGGTGGTTTTGATTGTTTTCCCAATTTCTTAGTGGTTACTAAATTATTTATGCTTTCCGTCTTTTCCAGAGTCATTTAAGTAACATGTTATATAGAAAAACATTTATTTTATTAGGATGTTAAATTTAATATAATCTATTTGAATATATATATACATATATATATATTTGAGTTGTATCTCCTATATCATTTTAATTTGCATTTCTTTCTTTTTCACCATAACTAGCTTTGCCAGACTGTCTTCTTCCCCACACTCTGTGGAATCAGCTCTTAGGTTTAGGTTTAATCTATTCTTTTTTTAAGTTCTTTCTCTTTAGCTCTAATCATAGTAAATTTTGCTTTAAAAAAATTTTAATGGCTGTTGGGATTATCAGTCTCTTTATTAATTTACCATTGCAGTTTACATTCAACTAAAACAAAATAATATTGCTTCTTAAAATTTTAATTAAAAATTAATTTCTCCTAATTTCTTTGGGCTCATTTTATTCTTTTTGTAGTCTTTACTCTTCCATGTTCTATTAGTCAGGATAGGTTAGTCTCTGCTATGGTAACACATGAGCTCCAGAACCTTGGTGGTTTAACACAGAAGTTTATTTTACACATGCATGGAGTGTGATGTGAGTTGGGGGGGTCTCCCAAAGACAGCTCTATTTCAGTGTGATTCAGGGATTCACTCTGCATCCACCCTCCACCCCCTTGCCCAGTCTCAGTATGTGGCTTCGGTCACTGCAAAAGGTGAAGAGAGAATGTAGAGATGGCATATTAGCTCTTAAATGCCTGGGGCTGGAATTTACAAATATCACCTCTGTTTATATTCCACTGGCTAGAACTGGTCACAAGCTCCCTGGATGTGGCTGAAGATGGGGATGGGGAGCCTGTGCCACAGTTGACTACCCAGGGATGCTACCTCTCTCATGCCCCACTGCCTATCTTGGAAATCTTCCCTGAGCTCCTGCTCACTGCAGTCCCCTCTGCCCTGCCCTACCCTTCGCTGTGCAGCTGTGAGAAGGTCATTCTTTGCCTCCATGGGAGGGTGCCTGTAGTTCTCAGAGATCCCTCAGAGTGGGGTGTCTTTAGGGTAACACTTTTCTCTTGCTTATATCCACTTCAAAATTAGTATATATATATATATATATATAGAGAGAGAGAGAGAGAGAGAGAGAGATACACATACATACTAATTAGTATATATACACATACTAATTACTACTAATTATTACTATACTTATATATACTACGTAGTTATATATATACTTATATAACTTATATAACTACATATATATAAGTATATGTACACACACACACACACACACATATATATATGCATTTTTTAAATAAACCCTTCCCACAGTGGGGAGAGGAGTAATGAGGAGAAGAGAAATTCTCATCCTACCATACTGGAAGGACACCTCCTCGATGGGATTATTGCCAGGGTTAAATAAGACAGTAAAATATCTTTAGCATAACCCCTGGGAAATAATAAGCACTCAATAAATTATGATTGTTATCACTCTCCTTTGCAATTGAAAGTCTCTTTGACATGAGATATTTGTTCAACCTTATTTATATCCTGAGTTTCCTGATACTTATAACTTGAAATTGATACCTGTTTATCTTGTTTTCTTAGATCAAACCCAATTTTTCTGTGTTTAGTCACAAATGTGAAACATCTAGAGATATCAATAATACTAATGGCCCTGCTTATTTTAAATCCATTGTGATGAATAGTTATTACATTACTTAGAAGGGTCTAGGTCGTTCTGCAGTTACAAAAACCCTTAACATCCCCATGGCTTACAGTGCTGACCTAGGAGGCTGGTAGTAGCCCTTCAAGGGCCCACATGTATCTGTTTCAAATGTAGCAGGTAAGGATGTAGTGAATCAGATGCTGGCTCCTTCTTCTAAGCGACACTTGCACTTCTAGTCACATTTCATTGGCTGAAGCAAATCACCTGACCATACCTCACTTTAGGTGGGGCAGGGAAAGGCGGTCCCTTCCTGAACCCAGAGAGAGGACAGCCACAAAAGCCACAGCTGTGTCACCTGTACTCAAGCACTGGGTTGTGTACTTATGGGCATTTTTATTGACTCATTGCAACATCTAAGTGAATTGGGTGCTGCTTACAGGCACATTTTACAGATGGGCAATGGAAGCTGTAGAAGAAGCAGACCAAGACAGGCAGAACCAGATTGGTGCTGGGTCTGTGCAGGTCAAGGTCAAACCCAGATACTCTCTGGGTCTCTGCAGCCTTGAGATCCCTTAAGTTACTTTGGTTTAGGTGGTTTTAAGATGCTAATTAACTGCTCTTGACTTGTATAAAAATACAGGTGTCACATTTATTTAAGTTAATCCAGTACCTTGTACGTAGCCTTGACCGCAAAGAGCATGCAATGAAATTTCTGACAATGGAAAGCTCTCCACTTTGTTTCCTCATTGCATTTTCTCCAGAAAGGGTAAGAGTGTCCTCTGACGGTATTTTATAGCTCCACACTGTGTGTGCAAAGATAGTAGTTTCTATATCTGCAAAAGGCCCTACAGACTCCTACGTAACACATTATTCAAACAGAGACCTTAAAAAATACAGAATATGAAAAGGGCAGAGCTCTGAGCTCTGTCTCCTTAATGCACCTTTGAGATTGCAGACCTGTGTGTACACTCGCCTCGGTTTCAGTGCTGTTCATTGTTGAGTTTGTCTGCTGACAGACACTTACTTGTAAAGCAGTTTACAGGCGTTCCTGTTTAATCCTCACAGCAAATCTAGGAGGCGGTCCTGATCCATCCCCCATTTTCTGCACGAGTCTCAGAGCAGGTGAGAGTGTAGTTGCTGCAGGTGGCAGGGCTGGTTGGTGAGGGAGGCAGTTGAGATCGGCTCCCAAATCTGCTGGCTCTGATACTGATGCTCTGCATCGGTAGGTACCCTTTAATGAGTCTACAGTAGGGGAAAGGTGGAAAACTGTGTCTAACGTTAGTGGGATGATTAAGTAAGTTCTGGCACATCTACACAGTGGTAATGATCTTAATGTTTTACAATATTCAAAAAATTTAAGATAAGGAAACAGGATACAAAAGTGCACACAGAGCCGAGATTGTGCAATATTTGTTTGAAATGCACAGAAAAGACTCTGGAAGGAAATCAGGAAAGACTGGAAGGTTCAGCACGTGGTGTTTATCTCTGGGTGGGATTATGAGTAATATGAATTCTTGCTGCTTCTACTTTTTAACCACTTCCAAATTATTTAAAACAAAAATGTATTATATTAAAAAAAACAAACAAACAAGAAACCATCCCAGGACTCAAACCAAAGGGGCTACATGAAATTTTATATTAGAATATAAAAATCTAGCTGGAATTTCATATAATGGTGTTTTAAGTTTGGGGCCCTGAAATGTCTAAATAGAAATGAGTTTGAAATTCTCAATTTCAAACATGGGAGATATCTTCACACTCTGGGAAGGACATGATGTCAGATCTCATTTTATACAATAAATAGTCTGCTATTAGGAAATGACATGCTAATAACCTTGTAGGGTTGCTCATTTTAAAGTCATAACATTTTGAAACTTGGTCTGCATGGGTTGGAAGTGAGGAGTAGCGGTTCCTACAACCAAATAGGGTTCTCTGGTGCAGCAGCAGGCGTAGACTCTGGCTAATCAATTGGAGGGGAAACAGAGATTTGAGGATGAGGTGGCCCACAAAGTCAGCGGGGTGACCAGACAGTGCCCCTGCCGCAGGGCAACAGGACAGCCTCTTCAGGGGGCTTGCTTCCCAATTGTTTTCTGTCATGGGCTTGCTTTGGGGATTCTGCCACTGAAGAGAGTCCATTTGGTTTTGTTTGGCTCATGTGACCCAACAGTCCCTTTGGGACAATGGGAGAGCAGGAGGCTGTCTGGATTGCCAGGCCACAGAGACTGCAGTGGGGAGAGGCAGTTCCCAACAGGGAGGTTAGGGAATTTTGCCCAGAGGATGGGGAAGGGATGATGGCTGGTCAGCATTCCCAGGTGCTGACCAGACTCCAATCAATGGCATCAAAGACCCTGCGTTTATCAGTTTGCCAGGGATCTTTGAACTTAGCAGTGATAGAGGGAACATTTCCTGGTATTCAGAGAAGTCATTTCTCAGTCCTCCATGTGCAGTCAGTTACTACAAAAATGTCTCTGAATTGTGTTTCATCTATGTCTTCTTTTTCATTTCCAATTTTTACTTAGAGTCTTTCTCTACCCTTGGCTGTTAATTACAGTGCCCTATTTGTTTGTATTCTTGCCTGGAATCTCTTCTCTGACTTCCTACAACACAGGCCAGACTATATTTTTGAATCCATGAAAAGAAGAATGTCATTTTCTTTTCTTTATCAAGTTTTGTTCTGTGGGGAAAATATCCTTGGACTCGGAAATGCAGCACACTGTAGACTCTTCTTACAAATTTACAACCTGTGGTTAAGGCTCTAAGAGATTCTGCAGGGAAGAAAGCTGTTGATCATTTGTATCACTGAGAATGCTCTTAATTATATTGTAAGTGATATCAATTCAGAGTGGTTTAAACAACAAAGAAACTGTGTTTCAGACGACAGGTCGTCTGAAGGCAGGGTGAGTCCAGGTGCCTTGTGATCTTTCCAGTTTGCTTTGCCTTCATCTGTGTTGGCTTTTCCTCAGATGGGCTTTTTCATGGTCAAAATACAGCTGCCAGAGGCAACTGAGGTAATTTGCATCCATGTTTTTTAACTCAAAGAAGGCACTGTGGTCTGAGTGTTTGTATCCCTAGAAAATTCCCATGTTGAAATTCTAATCCTTAAGGGGATGGGATTAGGAGGTGGGGCCTTTGGGAGGCCGTCAGGTCATGAGGGCAGGGACCTCATTTATGGGATTACAGCCTGATAAAAGTGGCCCTAAGGAGCTCCCTTGCCCTTTCTGCCATGTGAGGACACAGCAAGAAGGCGCCAGCATGAACCAGAAAGCAGGCCCTTGCCAGATCAGCCGGTGCCTTGATCTTGGACTTCCCAGGCTCCAGGACTGTGAGAAATAAACTTCTGTTTTGTATAAGCCACCTGCATACCTACTAGGTATGCTATTATGGCAGCTCAAATGGTCCCAATCATAAGATCAAAGTCCTTTCCTCTAGTTTAAGCCAATTTATTTCACTTGTTTACCATTGACCATTAACGTGAGCTGGAAGGAAGGGACATGGTGGGGTGAGTAAGCTACACCTGCACCTTTGACCCAGTCACTGGCAGAGGAGGTAGGATCATGATGACTGCCTCAGAGCCATCCAGACCCCTCAGGAGGGGGGGTGGGGAATGCCCCTCTAAATCAGGAGATGTTTGTGGAGTAGTGATGGATACCTGGACAGAATCCAAGCTCTGGTCAGAAAGAGGAAGGAGGAAAGCATTCTGGCTGCACATTCAACAGTGTCCCCTGTAACTTGGCTGAACCCAGTGATTTGAGTGTGGAGACCATGTTTCATGGGTTACCCAATCCTCAAACTAGAGTTTGTAGAATGTGTCATTGGAAATGTTAGTCAGTGAAGTTCAAATATTACTTTGGCAAAGTTTTCTCCTTTGATCAAACTACTGTCTCCTTTCTATTTATTTATCAGAATGATTCTTCTGTATTCCAGAGCACTGGTTCATATTGATGTATAAAACTCAGTGAATTGGCCCTGGCTGGTGTGGCTCAGTGGATTGAGTGCTGGCCTGTGAACCAAAGGGTTGCCAGTTCAATTCCCAGTCAGGGCACATGCCTGGGTTGTGGGCCAGGTATGGGCCAGGTCCCCAGTAGGGAGCACGTAAAAGGCAACCACACATTGATGTTTCTCTCCTTTTCTTTCTCCCCCCCTTCCCTTCTGTCTAAAAATAAAGAAAGAAAGTATAAAAAAAATCCTCAGTGAATTGCACTCTGGTTCTGCACACCTCTGTCTTGCCTAGTCTTGTCATCTTGTAGCCTACAGATCCCAGCACAGTGTCTGGGATAGAGAAGGGACTCAAGAACTTTTTGTCAAATTCATTCTCAGGGTCAGTTCAGATGCCACCCCTTTCTGTCTGTGCCCCTATTGCTCCCTTGTGCATTTGCAGAACTGCTGTTCTCTTTGTCACTTACTTCATCTTGCTTTGATTTCTTGTGGCTGTTGTTTCTGTTTTCTGACTAGCCTGGAGTCTGCATGTGTTTGCAGGGACCAGGCCGACCCCTCTGCCTCCTGTCTGTGTTGTCCACAGTGCTTTGCAGATGGCAGGAGGAATCTACTGTGGGTGAGGAGCTGAGGCTGTGTGTGCTGCTGCAACAGGCATCAGAATAGATTTTTTGTCACTAAATTGAGGTTTCTTATGCTAAATATTTTAGCTGTAGGCTTGTAATAATTCCTTCGTGAGCTCCCAGATTTTACTATATTAGCAAAAAATACAACACTGCTTTAAAATTAGTCCTTAGTAAGTTGCCTTTAATTTGAAAGTATGAGCCTCCATTAGCAAACCACACCTATGCCATTGAATAGTTATAGATGCTAAGAGGTATGTGTAAGTGAGAACAACTTATTGAGTAAAGAAGCTATTCATTAAACATATATGTACTGATCACCTACTGTCACAGGGTGTGTCCCTGGGAAGTAGGTCATGAGCATACCATGCAGAATGCATTCATCATGGAGCACTCTTAGCATCAGCACCTGTGGAAGGGAGCAGAAGAGAGAGGGTCTAGGCAAAGGGAGAGGGTGAGCTATGATGTCACAGTGAAAGCCTCAGCTGATTCTGTGTTGGGTTCTGGAGCTTGTGTGTCTCTTCAGAGTAGTCCTGAATTGGGGAGAAAGGACAGAGCCTTTGTACTGCTGCCTTGGTCAGTTGTTGGAGGAATCATGCTTCTCCTGAGACATGGCTTGACCTTCAGCCAAATGGTGGACAGCTGAGGGCAGTCCTCTGCCTGCATCCCCAACAGCTCAGGAGAAGGCGTTTGGTTCCTGAAGGGGAGTCTGGTGTCCACTACTCCTACTGTGTGCCAAGTGCTTTGTCAGAAATGTGTGAGTAAGAAAGCAACTAAACGTATCATGGTAACAAATTGTGGTGTCTTTGACAAGAGGTGGGTTGCTTATGGGACCCTGAGAATGTAACTAAGTTTGGGAGGAATTCCTATAAGCTGAGCCCTGAAGGTGAGGCCTTGTCAGCAGACGAAGGGAAGTGGGGGTGATGTGCATGAATGCCAAGGAATGTAGAGCGTGGCTCCTTCAAGGACGTACAATAAGTTCTCCATGATTGGATTGTCATGGGGAGTAGGCATGGGGGTTATAAATAGGATGGCCATCTAATTTATTGTCCAAATAGGACACTTCGGAGGGTGATCACATAATTAATAGTGCCAGGGACAGCAGGTGGAAACCTGGGTCTGTCGTGTTTTCAACTTGTTTATAAGACATGATTCAGCAGATTTGGATTTTACCCGAGGATCAATAATAGGTTATTGACCCCTCCCCGTAGTTTTGGGGTTATGAGCATGGGTTCTAATGTCAGATTCCCATAGGTTCATTGTCTTGCTTTTATCATTTACGAACTGCAAAATCACTTAGGTTTTGTAAGCCTCCATTGTCTTATTTGCAAAATGGAGATATTTTTCTACCCTATGATTTTTAAAAATAAATTAATACACATAAAATACTTAAAATATTTCTGGGACAGAACAAACCTTCAGTAAGTGTAAGATGCTGCTGTTACTATTTTAAATGGGAGTTAGCAAGATCAGATTGGGGTTTTAGATTTGTAATTGTGGAGGCATATTGGAGAAACACATGGCAGGGAGAAAGCGTGATACAGAGAAACTACTTAGGAGATGATGCTGTTGACTAGGAAACCCAGTAGGTATTCCAGGGGAGATGATGGGCATTGGGATCAGATCTGTAGCCACGAGGAGGTGAGATATGGAGAGGTCCCAGAGATATTTAAGATGTTGAATCAGGGGACCTTGATGGAACTTGAGGGAGCAGTTGCAGGTAAAGCTACTGCTGAAGTTTGGGTTTGCACCATGGGTGGACAGTCACACCTGAGTGGACTTCTCTTGGCTGAGAAAGAGCCTATGAGAAGTTCCAGGGGGGAAGTCCAGCAGGCAGCTGGGGTCAGGTTCTAGAGCTGAGAGAGCGGCCTAAGAGGTCATGGAGTTGGGGCTCCTCCACAGGTGGGCGAAGCACTGGAGTGTACTGAGAAGTGAGGAGGGCTGAAGATGGCCAGATGGGGTGTTAGGAAATACTGGATGGTGTGGAAACAAAGGGAATATACTGAAGCTTCCTTTTAACCCTAGTGTTACCCAGAGGGGAAGACCTTGCTCCATCCACTCAGTTTCCTACCAACTCTCTAACAATTATCACAAACAGGGGGGCTTGAAACCACATGAAACTATTTTCTCACAGTTCTAGAGGCTAGAAGTTTGAAATCAAGGTGGGGGCAGGGCCATGTTCTCTCTGAAGTTTCCAGGGAAGAATCTGTTTCTTCCTGTGGTTTAATAAAGAACATTTCCCCCTTGTCCTCAGTGTCTGGCACAAAGCTTCAAAATTTTTGGAATTTCTTGAGTGATAGTCATACTATCTTATGCTAATAAGGTGACTAATGGAGAGCCCCTAAATAACTTTAAGGTGGGAGCTGGTCCCCAGAAAGACCAATCACATGATTAAAGAGTTAGAACTTTGGCCCAGCCTAAAGTCCACTGGGGGCAGGGGAGATAGAGGTGGAGTCCAGTGATGGCCAGTGACTTAATCTGTCATGTTTGCATAATGAAACCCCGTGTGAGAACTCCAGGCACCAAAATTCAGTAGTGTTCCTTTGTTTGGGAAGGCACCTGGATTTCATGAAGAGAGCTTGTAGAAGCTTGGCGCCCCTCTCCTCCCTACCCCAGACCTTGACCTATGCATCTCTCATTTGGTTGTTCTAAGTTAAAACCTTTATCCACATACATAAAACTATAATCGTAAGTGTAATGCTTTCGTTGAGTTCTGTGAGTTGTCCTAATGGATTATTGAACCCCAGGGAGTTATGGGAAGCTCTGAATTTGCAGCCAGCTGGGCATAATTATGGGTGGTTTGGGAACACCCAAAACTTGTGGCTGGCATCTGAATGAGGGGTAGTCTTGTGAAGTACTTTGTTTTGAACTTGTGGTGTCTGCCCTAACTTTGGGTAGTTAATGTCAGAACGGAATCAAATTGTGTGACATCTACTTGGTATCAGAGAATAGTGTCAGAACTTTCTCTTAGCTTCTGGTGCTGCCAGCAATTGATGGAGTTTCTTGGCTTAGAGATACATCCTTTCAGTCTCTGCCTCTGCCATCACATGTCATTCTCCCTGTATATCTCTGTCTTCATGTCTCTCCTTATTTGGACAACAGTGATACTGGATTAAGGACCCACCTACTCCGACCCTATTTCCAACAAAGGACACGTTCTGAGGTCCTGTAGGTAGGACTTTGTCAGATATTCTGGACACACAGCTCAACCCCCAACACCCATGAAGCACATGTTTCCCACTCCATAGACAACATTTGTTCTGCCTGCTTCGTGCCAGGCTCAGTGTTGGAGGTCATGAAGCACACAAAGGTGAGTGAGATGATGTTGCCCTCAAGGGGCTTGTACTCCAGCAGTGAGAATGAGACATGAACACACGGCAGCTATTTGAGGCTGGTTTTTGCTGATGTCCTAACACAGTCTGAAATGTTAGAATTGATTGGGAGGACAGAACAATCACTTATGGCCTTAGTAGTGAGTCAGGATTCAAGGAACAAAGGTGGTTAATTTGGATCTTAGAAGGAAGCATGGGATTCTGACAGATGGAGATGAGGGAAAAATGGAAGTGAAGGTTTAATGTAGCAAAGTGCACATAGTAAAGCGGCCATGCCAGTCTAAGACATTAGTCTGGGTGTGTATAGAGTTTATTCTTCAAAAATTGTTGACTCAAATTATGGGACATCTAGAGATGGAACACTGTCTGAATCAAATCTGAACATGCCAACATGCATCCATCTCCAAGGTACACTGAGCAGCGAAAAGAGTAAGATACAGAACCTTGAGTATCATATTCGACCTAATTTCTGTGAAAAGGGTATGGAAGGTGAATAGGCTCCCAAACACCTATAGTCAACATGCTTATAAATGCGTGGCGCATCTCTGGAAGAACACACAAAATTCCAACAGCGCCTCTCGGTGGCTTGGGAACAGGAGAGGGAGGGAGACTGCATTTCTCATTATATGTGTAAGCTAGTCTCAACTATTTTAAACAAGTTACTATAGTCATGCACCATATAATGTTTTGGTCAGTGATGGAATGTGATATGATAGTGGTCCTATGAGATTATGCTTGGGCTGAAAACTTCCTATTGCCTAGTGACTTTGTAGCCATCATAACATTGTAGTGTAATGCATTATTCACGTTTGAGGTAATGGTAATATAAAGAAATTTGTGCTGCCAGTTGTATAACAGTATAGCACAGCCCTGGCTGGGTGGCTCAGTTGGTTGGGGCATCATCTCATGCACTGAAAGGTTGCCTTTTGATTCCTGGTCAGGGCACGTACTTTGGTTGTGGGTTCCATCCCTGCTTGGACCTGGGTACATACGGGAGGCAACCGGTTGATGTTTCTCTCTCACATCACTGTTTCTTTCTCACACACATACACCCTGAGGTTTTGCTTTCTACCTTCCTGTCTCTCTATAAACTCAGTAAACATATCCATGGGTGAAGATTAAAAAAAATAAACTCTGATGTTCTCCCGAAGATGAAATCGTTAATGATGCATTTCTCAGAATGTATCCCCAACATTAAATGGCCCATGACTGTATTCTGTTAGTTTTGCATTTTGAAATACCTTATTTCTCTAAACAAAAGCTGCAGACTTGGAGATGTGACAGCCACTCTATGTAACATTCCTACTTACCTGAAGTATTGCTTTACTCTACCCACTATTACACAATGGCAGGTTCCACGTGAGCATACTGGGGCCTTGGCTTAATTGGGCAGTAGGCTTCCTTACTTCTCACTATCCACCAGGGCCACTATCAGGCCAGACTCCTTAGTGCTGGTCTTCTCTCTGTCTTACAGTATGAATTTGCATTGCATGCCATAAGAACCTACAGAAATCATCTCTCACAATCCTACATGCACAAATGCACGGTCACAGGAAGGTGGGTCACCCTCCACCACAGCCCCCCTCCCCAGGCCAGTTAGTCTCAGAATGCCACAGGAGCCTGATGCTTTTCCTGGCCATGGCAAGTGTCAGCATCAGTGTGGAACTGGGACTCCCACAAACTCACTCCCCGCTGAGACTCACTGGCATCGTGGACCTCAGCTCTCTGGCGTCAGATTTGGGGATTTTTCTCTCAATATTCAGAGGAACAGTTGCTTCATTCTCCATCAGAGTTATTGAGTACACTTTGTCTTTTTATTGTTGGCTAAAAGTTTAATTATCTACAGCCACGTTTGTCAGTTTTTCTTAATACCTCTTTTTGATCTATGGTGTCAGATTATGGGATTTCTTTTTGATATTCCAAAGAGTAGCTGCCTCCTCCGTCAGGGCTGTCGATTCAAGTTTGGTCTTTCATTGCTGGCTGAGAGTGGTCATCCACAGCAGTGTTCCTCAGGGTTTTTATACCCTTTGTGATAAGCCCCATATTTGCATACTGTCTCTTTGGGGTCTTTCAGGTTCTGAAGCCCCCTCCCATGGGTGGCGGGGCATTCACACACCCAGTGCTGTCATGGTGCATAA
Organism: Phyllostomus discolor; assembly: GCF_004126475.2. Lineage (NCBI taxonomy): Eukaryota > Metazoa > Chordata > Mammalia > Chiroptera > Phyllostomidae > Phyllostomus > Phyllostomus discolor. Next base: position 66,564,680 of record NC_040910.2, on the reverse strand, counting down.
ACCTACCAATCTGGTTTTGTAACTTTTCTATACCTTGAGCAGATGCAGACTGAGTCCTTACTTAAGGCGAGGCTGGAGTGCAAGATGAGGAAGCTCATGCATACATACATGTGCATGTGTGTGCATATATGTGCACATTAATTAATTCTTCATTCACCTGATACACTGCTTTGCTTAGATACCTTTCTTGTTTTCTCTATTACTTTTATCTCCTGCTCTTATTTTAATATTGATTTGGTCTTTCTCTTGCCCTTCAACAAAAAACAAAACAAAATAATAAAAAAAACAACCAAACCTTTTCTTTCCACAGATCTTAAGTGGCAGATATTCTAAACCATGGTTAAGTGCTAGAGTTAGATTGTTATGGGGAAACCACTCAGCTGCCCTCCCCACTCCACCCATCACACTGCATTGGAAACCCTGGTTCAGTTTCCAGTGAAACCCCTCCCCTGCCCTTATTTCATGTTTCCCAGTTTTACAGAGAAGGGAGGATAAAAGGACTCTGCCACAGGGGTCCTTGATTTTGAAAAAGATCTTTGCCTGTCTTTCTTGGTTCTCCCTAATCTATAGGCTTCTGTGGATATACCAGTGGGGGAGGAGAAGCCTGTTCCCCTCCTGATTATTAGCCTTAGGCATTTAAATGTGAATGCTTACCCACAGGTGCCTGTTGTATTCCTTGCAAACATACCCAGTAGCATTCTGAGAGAAGTAAGCAGTTTCCCCTCCTATTGAGTAAATGTTTATTGTGTTCATCAGTGGACAGTATAGAAGTAGTCCTGGCAGAGTAGGAAAGGCTGCAATAGTGAACAAGAAAGCATAGCCTGTAACAGGCAGGCAATGACTAGCAGATTGGAAGGACATCGGGTGGGAGAGTGGAATGATCACTGAGGACCATGATACATCACAGTGCAGTCTGAGTCCCCATTACTCCATCTTATAGGAGAATGAACCAGAGAAGAGAAGTGAGATTTGCCCAGATTTGACAGACTAGAACCCCAGCGAACCCAGATGCTGCCCAAGTTCCAAACTGGCCATTGGGTGGTACATACATGGGCCAGATACAAATTACACCACATACTGAAAACCTCTTTTCCTTTGGTGCTTGAGAGGCTTCATGGAGGAAGTGGAACTTGAAAGGGAGCCTTTAAGAATATTTCAGAAACAGATGAAGAAGTGCAGGCAGCTCGAAGGAAGGGAACCAGGTACAGAGAGGTGGGAATGGACATTGCACTTCAGAATCCGCTGGATTGTGGAATTGCTAACGAGGAAGTGGGTATTGTAGAGGCCGATGGAAGGTCAGGTGTTGGAGGAGCCTGGACTTTGCAGGGCTGTGGAGCCAAACACAGGGGTTGAGATGTGGTCTGTTAGGCAATGGAGAGTTCCTTGAGGCAGTTGCAAATGGGGAGCGAGGTTGTAGGTGTGGGTGTTTTGGACCAGTACTTTAGTTGAGTGTATGGGGTACATTGAAAAGGACAGACTACAACAAAGGCAGGAGGCTAACAAAGAGAACCTCCAATAGAGGACAGATCTGACCAAATGTCTGGATTTTTAGGTATATTTCGGCAACTAGGTAATGGTTTTCTCTTTTCCTAACTGTATCTCTTTTATTCATCTTGAAGCTGTGAATTTGAGGAAGGATCACAATATTTACCAATTAAGAAGGTATAAAAGAGTGTTGCAGGTTCGATTCCCAGTCAGGGTACATGACTGGGTTGCAGGCCATGACCCCCAGCAACCGCACATTGATGTTTCTCTCTCTCTTTCTATCTCCCTCCCTTCCCTCTCTAAAAATAAATAAATAAAATCTTTAAAAAATTATTTTAAAAAAAGGTATAAAAGTAAGCATGTGCCTCTTTGCTAAAAGTGCTGCATAAGCTTGTGGGCTCAAAGAGAAGGAAGTTTTAAATTAGCAGTAGAATGCGATGTAGGATTATACAAGGGTAGCAATGCCTATGTCCATCCCTGCTATTTTAAGGAGAATTAGTCATAAATAGTTCCCAAATATGGTTCAAAAGCATGAAAAGTGGAAAGAAGCTTTAAACTACCATTATTTTCAGATAGGATTCTCTATATAGAAAAATCTAAAACCTTGCAAATAATAATTAAAATTATTAAGAGTTTATCAAGGTTGCTCCATTCAGAAGAAAGGAGGAATAAATATATAGTATCAGATACAGGAGGCTTTAGATCAAGAAAAATTACAGGAATTAAAAGACATGACATCATGACAAAAGGTTCAATTTGCCAAAAAGACATAATGAACCTAAATGAGTATGTACCCGAAAACAGAGGTTGAAAATACAAGCAACAAAAAGTGACAAACACTGAGAAGAGAATCAGATAAACCTACAGTTATAGATGGGGTCTTCAATACTCCCTTCTCAGTTATTGGCAGCAATAGTAGCCAGCAGATAATAAGATAGAGGAGAGCTGAATAACACTGTGCACTCACTGAATCTGGGTAACATTTATGGCATACTTCATGCAACAAGAGAATGCATATTCTTTTCACGTGCCCCTGAAGCATTCACCAAGGCTGACCATAAAGTAAATCTTACATTTGGGTGATAAAGTAAATCTTAAATTAAAAAAAAATGAAATCATGCAAAGTATATTCTCTCAGCATAGTGAAATTCAACTAGAAATGAATATAAAGATGACTAGAAAATTCCAATGTTGGACAGTATACTTATAAATAATTCATAGGCCAAAGAGAAAGTTTCTTAGCAAATTTAAACATTTTGAATTAAAATGAAAATACAACATATCAAAACTTGTGGGATACAGCTGAAGCTTAGAGGAACACTACTAGTATCAAATGCTTACATTAGAAAAAATAGCAGTTTCTAGTCAATGAATTAGGCTTTCACCTTAAGAAAATAGAAAAAGAATAAAATAAATTCAAATCAACCAGAAAGAAAGAAGTAAAAAAGAGATGAATGGTAATTAATAAGATAGAAAATTGCACAACAGTTGAGAGAATAAATGAAACTAAAAGCTGATGTTTTCAAAAGATCAATGAAATTGATGTAGCCAAACTAAGTAAAAAAAATAAGACAAGACACAGATGCCTAACATAAGAAATAAAGAGGATGTCACTCCAGACCTGACAAGTCATCAGAAGGATTTAAAAAATACTAAAACAACTCTGCAAATGCATTGGAAAACTTAGATAAAGTGTACGAATTCCTTAAGAGCCACAAAGTACCAAAACTTACCAAAGAAGAGACAGATACCTGGAATAGTCTTATATCTATAAAGAAATTAAATACTTTCCACAAATAAAAGCTCAGGTCCAGGTAGTTTCACTGGAAAATTCTACCAAACATTTAAAGAAATAACATCACTTCTACATAATTCTTTCAGAAAATAGAAAAGAAGCTTTGCACCTAATGCGTGAGGCCAGCATTGCCCTGATAACAAAACTAGACACAAACACTCCAAGAAAACTATAGACCAACAGCCTTCATGAGTGTAGATGCGGAAATCCTCGAAAAATCAGCAAATCGAATACAACACTATATAAAAAGAATAAGACACTGTGACCAAGTAGGGTTTACCCCAGGAATGTATGGTTGTCAAAATTCACAGATCAGTCAATGCAACCTCCCACATTAAGTGACTGATGAAGAGAAAACAAATGCTCATATCAACTGGTATAGCAAAAACTTATAACAAAATTTAAAATTTGTTTATCTTAAAATATCAAACTAGAAATAGTAGGAACTTAAGTCTGCTAAAGTATGTCTAGGAAAACTCTACAGCTAACATCATATATAGTGGTGAAAGACTGAATGCTTTTCCCTTAAGATTGGAACCAAAGCCAGGATACTCTCTTTCATTGGTATTTAATCTGGTACTAGAGAGCCTAGTTAGTGCAATAAGGCAAGAAAAAAAGGGAGATATACTGATTAGAGAGGAAATAAAGCTGCCTTATTTGTAGAAGACATGGCTGCCTATGGATAAAATACTAAGTAATCTCTAAGAGAGCTCCTTGAATTCATAAATAAACTTATTAAAGTCTCAAGATGCAAAGTGAACACATAAAAGTCAATTGTATTTTTAAATATTTGTGGTGAACACTCAGAAGTGAAATGAGAAAAACTTAGAAATAAATCTAAAAACAAAACATATTCTTACCGTATGATCCAGAAATTGGGCTCCTTGGTATTCTTCCAAAGGAACTGAAAACTTATGTCCACACAAAATCATGCACATGGATGTCGATAGCAGCCTTATTCATATTGCCAAAATTTGAAAGCAACCAAGATGTCCCTCAGTAGGTGAGCAAATAAACTGTGGTACCTCCAGACAATGGAATATTATTCAACACTAAAAAGAAATGAGCTAGCACGTCATGGAGGAATCTTGAGCGCATATTACTAAGGCAAAGAAGCCAGTCTGCAAAGGCTACATACTGTATGAATCCAACTATATGATGTTCTGGAAAAGGCAAAACTGTGGAGACAGTTAAAAAAAAAATCAGTGGTTGCCGGGGATTTGCCAGGGCAAGAAGGGATGGATAGGCAGAGCATAGAGGGCAGTGAAAGTACAGTGGTACCTTGGTACTCGTTATTAATTTGTCCCAGGACTTGCTACAAATGCCAAAACCAAGGAGTACTGGGCAAGTGAGGAGTGATGAAGCATTTTCTCTTGTGGGGCAGCATCATGACTCATATAAGTTCTAGCAAGTCCAATGAGTCCTGAGCAAGCGTTGAGTGCTTAAACATTTTTTTCTCATCAAAATGCTATGAGTACAGGGTTTGATGAGGTTTGAAGCTGACAAGGACTGAGGTATAACTGTACTCTGTATGTTACCGTAATACATACATGTCAATACATTTGTCCAAACTCATAGAACATGCAATACCAAGAATGAACCCTAAGGTAAGTTGTAGACTTTGGATAATAATGATGATGTCAATGTAGGTTCATCAGTTTTAACAAATGTACCCCTCTAACTGGGGATAGTTATACTGGGGGAGGCTGTGCCTCTGTGGGGGTGGGGCCACATGGGAAATCTCTATACCTTCCCCTTTTGCTGTGAACCTAAAACTGCTCATATGTATTTATATTTTGTTATATTTATATTTATGTAATTATATAATATATATTTATATTCATATGGAAAATAATGCTTTAATAAATAATAGAAGGATAAATTCTGCTTTGTGTATTCACAATTGTAAACCTACTTTTGCCCCACCATGCACATATTCTTTAAAAAAAGGAGCTGTATAGTGTGGTAAATGGGGCTTGAATGAGAAAGATGTTATTTTATACCAGTGCAGTACTTATGGAGACAGGAGGATGTATCAGTCTGGGGAGAGGAGTCTTTGTTTTCTTCACTGTGACAGCTGGGGACTCTGAAGGTCAGATCTAAAGCTCTGTGAGGGATGCGTGTCTCTTGGCTGTGAGGACAAGGAAGAACTTATACAAGTTTTAACATGGGTTAAGTGCCCTAATCTTTATGCTCTTTCCATTGGATTTTAGATTGGATGTTAAAAAACTGGTATTGATCTGGAGGATTTAGGATTTATTTGAATAGACAGCCAAGTTAAAGTGACATTGTGGGCTAACAGAAGGTGCTGGTCAAATCTGTCCCAAATCAAAACAGCTAAATCATGCAACTCAACAAGGATTGAAGGCAAAAAGCAAAAATGTGGACATAATGATGAGTAGGATGTGATGCCTTCAGGTGTTTGCATTTACCTGGATATCAATGATAGAGGATGGCATTCATAATGTGACTGAGGTTCTGAGACTGGACTCTTGTTTTTGTTCACAATCAGGTCACAAGGTTGTTCGCAAAGAGCTCAGAACCTACCTTGAACCTGGTAATTTTTATGGCTATATATGTGCAGCCATGTTGCCCTTAATGTCTTTAAGACAAAAAAATTGTTTCATTGTATATTATTCAGTGTTAGAAAACGGGTTGACAGATAACTCTGAAGAGGCAAATAGCTTTCTCTGGCCTAACATGAACCCGGGACCCATCACAGTAGGTATCTGACAGTTGATCTCAAACTCTGATCCAAAAACACCAACTAGGGAAAATAAGAAAAAAAAAAAGATAGGAAACAAAGCATTAACCTTCCTTCTTATAGGATGTTTTCTGAGCAGTATGAATCACAATGTTTTAGTCCACTTTCAGTGTTGTTTATTGAAAACAACAACAGCAAAAATAAACCCACTCAACTTTGTATTATAGATCAACTGACTTGCTACAGTGAAAGGTAAAGGTGTCCTGGTTTTTGCTTTGGTTTTGCATATCAGCTCCCAGGATCACTCTAACAGTATGAGTAGAAGACGCCTTGGTGCTCCAACGGCTCTGGGGTTTCATCAGCCGTAGGTGCTGGTTCTCAGTGATTGCTGGTTTGCCGAGGCACTAGGGCCATAGTTTGCTGACCCTGCAATAGGTTGCCGTCGATGTCCTGTGGCTCGAGAGGGAGAGTGGTGGTGTTCCTTTGGACACCTGGGTTAAACCCTCCGTACCTTGGGGAGCTCAATGCCAAGTGGTTCATAGGGCACAAGTAAGGCCATCTCTACTTAATAAACCATTGCTGTTAATTATTCATGGAGAGAAACCAAAGTCGAGAATGCAAGCTGTTCATAAACCAGAATTGTCTCATCACCTTAGGCCCTGAGTGGAAATGATGAGAGCTGAACAAAGACAGCCGAGCCCAGCAACAGAGCCATATAGAAGGTGCACCAAATAATGCAATGTTGGTTTTCCTGGCTGTCCTGTTTGTCTGATGACTCCACCATCCTCTTTTTCCCAAGGCCCCTATCTGACTCTGCACCTGGAGTTGAACGTGAAGTCTGTAAAAGGACAGTTTCCCTGCTACGCAAGTTGATGTGAAAGCCAACATGTAGTGTTGGACACACTGGCTTTTGTTCAAGTATAGAGATGGTGGTGGTACTCGGAGACCTTTCTCCTTATCTGCTGTGTGCAGAAATAGACTTTGCTTTCTGTCTTCTTTATTTTTTAATTTTTTGTTTTTAAAGAGAGAGAGAGGAAGGCAGGGGAGAGATTGATTTGTTGTTCCACTTATTCATGCATTCACTGGTTTATTTTTTTCTATGTGCCTTGATTGGCATCTAACTCAAAACCTTGGCTTGTCATCAGGATGACACTATCCACGTGAGCCACTTGGCCAGAGCACTTTTCTGTCTTCTTTTGTTGCGGTGTCATAATTCAGAAATCACCTTAGTAAAACCTCTGACTAGTGTAGAGTTAGTAAGCAGTGTTCTATCTGGCAGTTTGTCTTGACAGTGGATATCACCATGTGTCTTGGGAGGGCCTGATAATCTTTATGATAAAATGAATCTCCAGACTCCTAGGTTCTCTTACTACTTTTAATCAACTTGCTGAACATTCAACTGTCTGGTGGTATTTTCTGTCTTTTCTGTGCCTGTACTGGAGGAGGTAAACCTTGCTGGAGGAAGTGACTCTGCAAGGCAGGTTCTTACCACTAAGACTTCTTTACTGTCCAACTCAAATGAGCTGCTATGGCTGCCTGTGAATCCTACTGTTTGTCAGGTCAGCTTGTTCTTTCATTTTCCAGGACAATAGTACTTCCCTTTTCTACTTTGCTCAAACTTCTGCCTCCCTAGCCCTCTCTCTCACTGCCAACTTCACCTTCTGTTTCCTAGAGAAAATTGAAGCTCTGTCAGATGGATGGGATGAGTTTACCTTTCCATATGAAGTCAGAAGGCCACTTATATCAATAAGCACACCTGTCTTTCTATGTGGAAAGGAAGGTGTTCTGATGGAGGTATTCTTTCTCTTCTTGCCATCCTTCCATCTGTCTTACCTCCACCTGAACCTTTTTATGCTACCAAGTATCCATCCTCTCTTCTGTATATTCGACTATTCTTTCAAATAGTTGGTTCCATCTGCATGTGAACGTTTGATCCCTTCCATCTCAACAACAAAACCTCCCTTAACACTCCCCAACCCCCACTTAATTCTTTTCACACTTTTTTGGAGAGACTTGTTTGTATATAGTCTTCATTTCTTTGCCTCACATTGACTTTATATCCCACCTTCTGGCCTTATTCCCCAAGTCACTCTGCCTGAACTCAGCAAGATACCAAAAAGGCATAGACTTGCATATTCTAAATCCATTGGACATCTCTGAGCATTTGGTATCATTAATCACTTTATGGAAAGGCTTTTTTCTCCCTCTTGGCTTCAATGATACCATATTCTGATAGTGTTCTTCCTGTTTTTTCTGGCCATTTCTTATCTGTCTTCATGGTAGGAGGAAGTAATAGGTTTCATCGTGGATTGTTCTCTAATCTCTCCCCATACAATCTCCTTCATGCCCTTCACACCAGTGACCATTCTGAGCCGATGACTCACACCGTATTCTTGGACCATAAGAGGCACCTAGGTTTTGGAGGAGGAAAATAGGGAAAAAATTTTTGAAGCAAAAAATGTGATAAAATATTTTATAACATAAATAACATAATATTTCACCAATGTAAATGTAAACTAGATTTACTAGCTGGGTAAGCTACATTCGGACTATAAGACTCACCCCCATTTCCAAATTTGGGGGGCAAAGTGCATCTTATAGTCTGAAAAATACAGTACTTCTTGTTAGCCCTCTTTGAGCTGCAGACAGTAGATCCACAGGACCTTATACTCCATGGAAAAGAGTGTGAATTTTGAAGAAAGGAGTGATTTGACTTGGCTGACATTTTTAAAAGATCACTTCTCCTGCTGTGTGCCGGGTAACCACCAGAGGGGCAGGAGTGGAAGCAGGGAAACCCCTCAGGAAGCTAGTATCTAGAAATGAAATCATGGGGACCAGGTCTAGAGGGAAGTCTCCAGGTAGGTGTTTAAAGGGACCTCAGACTCAACATTTTCAAGGCCTAAATTCATGATGTTTTGCCCAGGCTTCCCTATGGTTGTGTCTGCCATCCAGTTGACAAGTCAGAAACTTCGACCCCCACCTGTCTCAGTTCACTCAGGCTACTATAATAAAATTTCACAGACTGGGTAGATCATAAAAAACAGAAATTTATTTGTCAGAGTTCTGGAGGCTGGAAGTCCAATCAAGGTACCAGTGTGGTTGGGTTCTGGTGAGGGCCCTCTTCCTGGTTCATAGCCAGGGACCTTCTTGCTGTGTCCTCACATGGTGGAAGGCGCTAGGTGTATCTCTTTGGAGTCTCTTTTATAAGAATGTTAATCTCTTTCATGAAGGCTCACCCTTTTGACCGAAGCCCTTCCCACCTCTTAATACCATCATCTTTGTGAATATGGGGGGCACAGACATTCAGCCCATAGCACCATCCTTTCTTTCCAATTCACCATTCTGCACCCTGGCCCTCTTCCATTCTGGTTCTTACACAGTAGCCTGAATAGTGTTTAAAATGCAAATCTGATGTCAGCCCCGGCTAAGTGCTTTCAGCGCTTTCACATCACTGTGAGGGCAGTGACTGAGAACCTTAGCATGTGCATACGAGGTTCTTCATGCACTTTTCCAGCTCCTTTCCTGCCTCCCTCCTTTGGCTCCTGCACTGCTTTGCCTTCGGTTGGTATTGCTCTCCGCCACCTGAACACTGTTGCCTCCCTGTCTCCTATTCTTTCAGAATCTCTGCTGAAATATCATTTTTGGTGAAGACTTCACATGGCACTTAATCCCAGTTTAGGTCAGATTCTCTTTATGTTCTTGTAGAATCAGAATTTTTTCCTTTCTGTAGGTTTATCTTAGTTTCCAAATATACACTTACTTACAGATTAATTTGACTGCTATGTTTTGTGACATGGAGGATCGCATTTGTCAGAGTTCCATAGAGAAACGGAGCCAATAAGGATGTATATATGTATACAAGAGAGATTTCTTTTTAAGGAAGTGACTAATGTGATTGTGGCATCTGGCAAGTCTGAAATCTGTAGGGCAGGCTGGAAGGCTGGAGACCCAGGAAAGGGCTGATGTTGCCGTCTTGAGTCTGAGGACAGTGTGGAGGCAGAATTCATTCTTCCTTAGGGGACCTGGGTCTTACCTGCAAAGGCCTTCCACTGACGGGAACAGGCCCGCTCCCCTTTTGGAGAGTGCCATAGACTGCATGTTTGTGTTCTCCCCAAATTCGTGCATTGAAACCTATTCTCCATTGTGATAGTATTTGGAAGTGGGATCTTTGGGAGGTGATTGGATCATAAAGGCAAAGCCATTAACAATGGGGTTAGTGGCTTTATAAAAGAGATTGCTATCACTCCCCACCACTTGAGGGTACAGGGAAAGACAGCTGTGTGTAAGCCAGAAAGTGGGCCTCACCTGCCACCTTGATCATGGACTTCCAGCATCCAGAACTGTGAGAAATAATACATTTCTGTTATAAGCCATTCTCTTCAGTCAGTGGTATTCTCTTAGAGCAGCCCAAGTGGACTAAAGCAGAAGGTAATCTGCTTTACTTAAAGTCTGTTGATTTAAATGCTATTCACATCTAAAAAATACCTTTACATTAACCTCTAGACTGACATTTGACCTAAAGCTGGATTCCATAGCTGAGCCAAGTTGACGCGTGAGACTAACCATCAGAGAGACCACATCTGTTTTAGCCCATCATTGTATCCTTATTGCCTACCACAGTACATGGCATGGAGAAGGCATTCAGAAATGCTGATCATATGGATTTGGGACTTAGATTTCTAGTTGTCTATCTGCATCCAACATTCATGGGGATAATGTCTTTGATGGCTGCATGTACTGTTCTTTACAGTCATTCTTTGTGTTCATTCTAAAATATTTTGTTGATAAATACTTTTTTTGATTCAAGAGATATCTCTAATTTTTGACAAATTTGCTTCTTTATGCTTCATTTAGTCCTTCTTAAATTTTTTCTTTACAAAGTATCTTAAGGAGTCTCATAAGGAAGCCTATCAGCCATTGACTTAATCATTTGATTTGCTTTTTTCTTGTCTTCTCTGTGTCTTTTCCTGTTTTCTTGGGTAGAGTAACCAGAGCCAACTTTGTTCCCAGTGTAATTGGACTGTGACTTTATTTGAGGAGATAATTGCATTTTTATTTCCCAATGCTCTTAAATTTTATTGGCCATTTTGGCTACAGCAACACATGGTGCTGAATTTTCTATTTCTAAAACCAAACTTTTCATCCTGGCCCTGTCTCCAGCATTTTCTATTTCTGTCATGGGTGCCAGACAAACAAGAATGCCTGGAAGTCATCCTTGACTTTTCTACCCCCACCATTCCTATTCAGTTACAGGAGTTTCTTGATTCTTTCTTGATATGGTTCCTCAAAATTGATCCTTTTATTTTTCCATTTCTTCCAACAAGCCCTCATGGGTTCATATATGATCATAGATTTATTGTTGGTAATTTCTACCACTAAACTCTTCCAACTTCAACCAACTGTAGCAAGCAATGTCAGATGAAGCTAAGTATCAGCTTGTGTACCCTTTCTTGTTCCTAATTCCCAACACACACTCACCACTTTGAAACTTCTCTGGTGGTCCTCCTTACGTACCAGAGGATCTGAACTGTTTTTCCATTCTTTATTGGACCTTTAGTATGGAGGGTTAAGCTAATCTGCTTCTCAGATCATGGCACATATCATCTTTGGCCTGCGTAAGCCTGTTCTATTATTTATTTAACTCTCTATCTCTCTTTCCCCCAGAGAAACAGTTTGAATGTATCGTATTTCATCTGTTTATGTTTTTATAAAGTATGTATTGCAGTTTGGATATTTTCATTTACGTGAACTATCCTCTAGATCTCATTTCTTGTTTTACACATACCACTGCTTCTCAGGTCCATCTACAATAGTGTGAACGTGTAGCCCAACACTTCTAATTGCAGTTTCTCTTTCATTCACATCATCATCTGTATTTATTGGAGTTTGTTACTTTTCTCTAATGTATTAGGGAAAAGTATTGCTCTTGTCATTGTATACATTATTATGCTGTATTTTATAGTTGGGCTTTGCTGCTATAGAGTAATGAGATTGATGTTTTGTAAGTTATCATATGTGAGCAACCTTGAAGTCTCTATTGACTTTCATAGTTAGTTGTCTGTCAACTTAATAAACATTGAACTCTATGATTGCTGATGTTTGATCATTTTTTGCCAACAAAAAGTATAATTTCAAATGGTTCAACTTAAATGATATTATTTATAAATGATAGTTGTTTTCTCTTCTTTTACTTACTCCTTATATTTTCTTTCCCTAGATGTTTCAGAACTTCTAGGCCATGTTAAGTAGCACTGATAATGAGTATCTTACAATTTTCCAATTAACTATAATATTCTAGATTTTGGGTTCATGTATAGATACTTAATCAAGTCTTAAAAGTTTCTCTTTTTTCCTGTTTTGCATTAAGACATTTTCAATTTTATTTTTTGAAAACTCACCAATAGATGTTAAATCATATCAAATGCTCTTATTGTATCTGTGGAAATGACCATGTAATGTTCCTCCTTTATTATATATAGATGCAATACATGAAATTGGTAGATTATTTTTATGATGAATCATCCTGCTATTACTTGAATAACACTACTAAATTATATATTATTAAAATATACAGCTGAATTTATTTAGCTAATATTTTATTTTGGATTTTTGTATTACAGTCATAAGGAAATGGGCCTATAGCTGTGTTTTCTTATAATCATTTTGTGTCTTAGGAATCAAATTTGTGAAGTTTAGTCTCATTAAATAAATTAGGCAACTTTCATTTCTATTTTCTGGAGCAATTTGTATAAGGTAAGTATTAACTGTCTCTTGAAAGGCAGAACATACTTGAAAACTGTTGAGCCTTGGGGTCTAAACTACCTATCTGTCCTAACCTCGACCGTATTTCTGTATCACCTTGCCATCTAACCAAGCTGTCCCATCATCATTCCTGTTTCTATCTCAGCATGTTTCCTCTTGCTGTACTTGACCTAGCTCACCCTTTCCTCTGTCTAGCTCACCCATTTTCTCATCCTTATCCTTAACCCTTGTGTTCTTGGATATACCCTCCAAGGCCCAGAGTATATCCGAAATCATTCCTGAGCATCACCCTTTCTGAAGTTCCCAGCCTTCCAGTGACCCTCCTGTTTTTGGCTTCCTATTGCATGTATTGTCTGCTTCACTCTTTTGACCCTCAGCACTAGCTGCATGCATAATTATTTATCTTCACGTATAGGAGCATCTGGGACCCTTCCATACCCCCCTCCACCAAACCTAGATTTCAAGCCTCAGATATACTGCCTACATTTTATAATAAGCACGAGTTGTTGACAGTGATTGATTGCATCACACCCACCTTTGTTCAAACTGACCTTTTCATTATTATAATCACACCAAACTTATTCTCACTGTAAGGCTCTTGCACAGTATTTTTTCTCTCCCTGGAAAGTTCTTTTGCCTCATACTTGCAAGCATTTCCTGTGCCTTTAGTAAGTCTTTATTCAAATCTCACTTTCTTTTTTTTTATATATAGAATGATCTTTTTTTTTTTAAAGATTTTATTTATTTATTTTTAGAGAGGGAAGGGAGGGAGGGAGAGAGAGAGAGAGAAACATCAATGTGCGGTTGCTGGGGGTTATGGCCTGCAACCCAGGAATGTACCCTGGCTGGGAATCGAACCTGGGACACTTTGATTCCCAGCCCACGCTCAATCCACTGAGCTACGCCAGCCAGGGCTAAATGTCACTTCCTTGATGCAGGCTCTCCTGAACACTCTGCTTGCAGTTGCAGTCTCACTGCTTTAGCGTTCGTGCTCTCCACCCCATGTCCTACTTTATTTTCTCCTCCATGGTGCGTATCACCTACTTACTCTCCACATGTACTAAGTTTATTTTCTTTCTTTCCCACAGCAATGTAAGGTCCTGAAAGGCAGAAATTTTGGTCTGTTTTGTTCACTGATATATCTTGGTGTCTAAAAACATAGTTAGCACTCAATAAATATTAGAATAGTGAATAAAATCAAATGCATCAGCCTGGATTACAGATTTCCCTGCAGGGAGGGATCCAAGATGAAGGAATAGGTGGAAGTTGCACTTACCACTTCCCGTGACCACATCAAAATTACAGCTAAACTATGGAACAGTTTTCCTGGATAACCATCTGAAGACTAGCTGAACAGAAGTTTTATAACTAAAGATATACAGAAGAAGACACATGGAGAATAGTAGAAGGGACAGATGCATGAAAAGGGCTGGCCACACAACCACATGCAGTGGTTGAGATATCTGTTGGAATATGTCAGCTGCAGAGGTTCCTCCTGAGGAGTGAGGGGTCTCAACCCCATGCTGGGATCCCAGCCTGGAGCACCAGTGCCAGAAAGGATAGTCCATGTAACATATGGTTATAAAAATCAGCAGGTATTCCATCTGTGTGGGTGAGATGAGAAACTCCTGGAAACTCAGATGTCCCCTTAAAAGGACCGTGCATAGTATCTTGTTCACAGGCACTCACCCTGGGCTCTGGTGAAGGGATGGTGGCTCAGAGGGTGCTGAAGTCATACAAGGAAAGACTGAGTTGTATGGCTTTGGGGAGACTGCTGAAGGAATAGCCACCAGAGTCCTGTGCGGAGTTCCTCTCCCACACAGCCCATGGACACCATCTTTCCTGGGTGGAGCACCCCCCATAAGGCATTAGCCTGGGGACCTACACTAGCCTCATCCTCTGAGGTCCCACTTTGCCTAGCTCCCACAGGGCTGTGGGATCTGCCTGCAGTTGTCAGCCTGGGTCCACATTGCAGTCTTTTATGATAAACTCTCAAACTCTTGAGGATTTTTAGGCAGGCTCAAGGGGTTCCAGAGACACACAGGGAAAGATTGAGTTGTAGAGTTTTAGGACAAGGGCTATTTTGTCCCCCTCCCTAATGAGCTCCACAGGTACCACCATTCCTGTATTGGACCCTCTCCCTGCCCATTGGCATTAGCCTGGGGAGCTGCAATAGCCCCATGCTGAGGTCCTGCCTAGGCAAGCTTCTGCACATCTATGGGCTATTAAAGCAGCAGCCACACCTGACAGTTGACATATTTCCTATGTAGAGCCCTCTATCCACACAGCCAAATCTTAATCACTTCAGCCTGATGAACTCTACTGGCTACAACTTGATGACACCCTGAGAATCTGCACTACCACAAAGGTGCACGGGCCTTAGATGGGTGGCAACTAGCCTTGGTGTGTCCTGAGACTGCCTGTTGCTGAGTGGCCTCAGACCCAGCACTGGAGCTGAGTTTGAGTCCGTATTAACCTATTGAATACCACTTTTCCCTATTTGATGACTCCTTGAGAACTAGCTTCACACAACTTGAGTACTGCCCAAGGCTCTTTCAGTGGCTGAGCCTAAAGGGCAGCTAGTGGGCAGTGGCAGGTCTCAGTGCCTTGGACTTTTTATTGATATGCCTGAGGTCCGATACTGGTAGCAACCAGTCTTGTGTTGTACCTTGGCCTCTCCCATGTGTATGAGCCATAAATTGCCTTGTAGCCCCTGAACAGTAGCCTAGGGCTGGTCATGTTACAGAACAGACCAGTGGGGCAACAATACACTCTTACCGAATGGATCCTCCTTTCTCCTGGGGTTCCCTTGTACTAGGTTCGCCTTGCCCACCTCCAGGGAGTCATAGCTCTCAATGTCAAAGATTGGTGAAAAGGAAAGGACTTATTTGTTCAAAAGTTATACAGACTTAAGAGTCTTCATTAAAATCTCAAAGTCTCTTAAAACACCCACAAACACACGTACTCCTTCCTTCCCCCCTTCCTACCCAGTCCAGGGTACTGTGTCTCAGGAAAAAGAAGTTCCTGGCTCAGGTAGCCTTTGGTTCTTCCCAGTAATTCATGCTTAGCTGGTAGGCCTCCCTTGGTTCCCAGCACCATCAGCTATTTTTCTGAGATCTCCAATTCTTAATCCAAACCCTCGTAGCATCTTCTCTTGGCCCACCAGCAAGAGTCCTTTCACCTCTTTCCTTCCCACAGCATTTCTTCTGCATTCTTCCAAACTGCTAAGAGAGAGCTCTGCATCACTGCTACGTCTTGCTTTCCAGCTTCCTAAGCTGCATGGCAAAGGGACCCCCAAACCCACGTGGTCCCCTCTTGCATGTCTGCTACACCTGGGTTTTAAATCCCAGCGCCAGTCTTCCTCTGCATCCCCATTTCCAGTATAATCCTCCTATAATCAGGTACACCTGTCAGCATTCCCATATTTTTCCAGCTTTTCTGGGCTGCCATATTAAGTCCAGGCAGGTGTGGCCCCATGGCATGCAGCCAATCACTTCCAAGCTCTTACACAGGCACTGTAACCAGGGGGAGTTGCCTCCCAGTTACATCATGGGTCAAAGTCACTCCCATCTCCCTGGCTTGAGGAAGCATGGCCACAGCTATTTAACATATCTATGAAACCAGTTAAAGGTTATAGATATGTTAAATGACCATGCCTGAGGTTATTTGCAAAACTGTTGCTATGCAAAGCAACTCTCAATGGCCCTGCTCTGTGTGTCCCATCCCTCAGTTCAGACTTATGGGGGTGAGGATATCCTGTATTTTTAACATTTTCTGGACACCCTGCATTCTGGACCCCATTACAAATCCCTCTTTGGGGGGGGGCCCTGGCTGCACCCTGTTACTGTCACTGGCAGTGCCTGACGGTGACATGCACCAGCATCCCACCTAAGGGGCCCCAGAACAGACACCCAATGGCCAGCTTCAGACCTTATCAGAACATGACCCGATTAACTTCACAAGTGGCAACACCCAAAGCAGGGTCTTGGCAGGCACCGGATCCTGCTGCTTCATGAAGTCTGTTCTTGTGCAGCAGCCCATACTCTGGTTGGGATCAATTCTTACTGTCAGCATGCCTAAGGATCAGCCCCACCCAGGGATGAGCCAACAGCAGTCAAGACTCAACTACAATAGGAGGGCTCATGTAACCCACACAAGGGACACACCTGGAGCACCCATCTTGGGTGATCAAGGAGACTGCACCACTGAACTACATAGGACAACTATTATGTAAGGCCATCCTGCCAAGACGTAGGATGGGAGACATGGCAGAGCTAGCTAATACACAGAAACAAAATAGGGAGACAAAGAAACATTTTCCAAATGAAAGACAGGAAAAACTAAGTGAAATGGAACCAAGCAATCTACCAGATACAGAATATAAAACAATGGTTACAAGGATGCTCAAGGAACTTGGAGAAAGAATAGATGAACTCAATGAGAACTTCAGCAAAGAAACAGTAAGCATAAAAAAGGGACAAAGAATCCATAAAAAACAGAAATGAATACACTGACAGAAATGAAGAACACACTAGCATGAATCAATAGCTAGTTAGATGAAGCAAAGGGTTCAATACAATTAGACGAAGCAGGGGATTGAATCAGCAATTTTAAAGACAAAGTAGCAGAAAACACCCTATTAGAACAACAAAAAGAAAAAAAAATAAGAGTAGTGTAAGGGCCGTCTGTAACATCAAGTATAACAAGATTTGCATCATAGGGTACCAGAAGGAGAAGAGAGAAAGCAAGAAATTGAGAACCTACTTGAAGAAATAATGACTGAAGATTTTTCTAACCTGGTAAAGGTAAAACACAAGTTCAGGAAGCACAGAACATCCCAAACAAGATGAACCCAAAGGTCCCCACAGAGACACATCATAATTAAAATGGTAAATGTTAAAGAAAAAGAAAGAATTTTAAAAACAGCAAGAGAAAGTTACCTGCAATGGAGCTCTCATACATCTGTCAGCTGATTTCTTAACAGAAACATTTCAGGCCAGAAGGGATTGACATGAAGTATTCAAAGTGATGAAAAGCAAGAACCTACAACCAAGACTACTTTACCCAGCAAGGCTATCATTTAAAATTGAAGGTGAAATAAAGAGTTTCTCAAGAAAAAGCTAAAGGAGTTCATCGCCACGAAACCAGTATTACAAGAAATGTTAAAGGGATTTCTTTAAGAAAAAAAAGAGAAACATAAATATATATATAATAAAATGGCAAATAACCTGTACCTATTCATAGTCACTTTAAATTTAAATGGTTTAAATGCTTCAATCAAAAGATAGGGTAGCTGAATGGATAAGAAAACAAGACCCATATATGTGTTTTCTACAAGAGACACTTCAAATCAAAAGACACACAGACTGAAAGTAGAGGAATGGGAAAAATATTCCATGCAAATGGAAATGAAAAAAAGAAGTTGGGGTAGCAATACTTATATAGACTTTCATAACAGGCTTAAGAAACAAAAAAAAAGGATGTAAAGGATGTAAAGGATGTAAAGGATGTAAAGGATTGATCCCTTTACATAATGGTAAAGGGATCACTCCTACAAGAGGTTACATCCCCTGTAAATATTTACACTTTCAAGACAGGAGCATGTAAATATATAAAGCAAATATTGATGAACATAAAGTGAAAGATTGACAGTAATACAGTCATATTAGGGAACTTTAACACCCCACTAACATCAATGGATAGATTATCCAGAGAGACAGTCAATAGCAGGCTTAAATGACACATTGGGCCACATGGATTTAATTGATAATTTTAGAACATTTCACTCCAAAGCACCAGAATGTTCATTGTTTTCAAGTGTACTTAGAACATTTTCCATGGTAGACCACATATTAGGCTACCAAACAAGTCTCAATAAATCGAAAAAGGTTAGTATTATATCAAGCATCTTCCCCAACTACAATGATATGAAACTAGAAATCAATCAAAAGAAAAAAACCCCTGAAAAACATACAAGTACATTGAAGCTAAATAATGTTACTAAGCAACGAATGGGTTAACAATAAGGTCAAGGAAGAAATCCAAAGATACCTTGAAAAAAATGAAAACCAAAGCACAACAACCCCAAATCAATGAACAGAGCAATCCTAAGAGGGAAATTCATAGCAATAGAGGCCTACTTCCAAAAAAAAATTCCTGGAAATATATAGTCTCCCAAGATTGAATTAAAAAGAAACAAAAAATCTGAACAGACTGAATTCAACCAATGAAACTGAAGCAGTAAAAAAAAAAAAAAACACTCCCCAACATACAAAAGTTCTGGACTGGACCGCTTCACAAGTGAATTTACCAAAATATTCAAAGAAGAATAAACACCTGTTCTCCTCAAACTATTTCTGAAAATTCAAGAGGAGGGAAGACTCCCAATCATTTTACAAGGTCAGCATAATTGTAATTCCAAAATCAGGTAAAGACGTTACAAAAAAGACAAAATTACAGGCCAGTATGCCTGATGAACATACATGTAAAAATCTTTAACAAAATATTAGCAAACAGAATTCAGTACATTAAAAACATCATACATCATGATGAAGTTAAATTTATTCCTGGTATGCAAGGTTGGTTCAATATCTACAAATTAACTTATGTGATACACCACATAAACAAACTGAAGGACGAAACTCATATGATCATGCCCTGACCAGGTGGCTCAGTTGGTTTGGTTGGAGCATTGTCTTGTGCACCAAAATGGTTGTGGGTTCAATCCCAGGTTGGGGAAATTGAAAAGTAAAATTGGTTTTCTTTTTTATTGTTGACAGTATTACAGATGTCTTCCATTTCCCTCCTTTTGTTGCCGCCCTTCACCACATTGTTGTCTGTGGCCATGGGCAAAAAATATATATATACAGTGATTCCTCACCTGTTGCAGGAGTTATGTTCCAGAGACCCCTGTGATAGGTGAAAATCCTCGAAGTAGTGGCATTATATTTATTTTATTATTTATATATGTTTTAAGGCTTTATAAACCCTTCCCACACTCCTATATACCTTTCCCACTCTTATTAACCTTTCCGACACTCTTATAAACACTTCATATGCTCTAAACCCTTTCTATACTCTTAAACCTACATAATTTTAACAACATATAAAATTCTATGTGGGTACTTACAAGTGAAGTATACAGTCGTCCCTTGCTATATCGAGGTTCACTTATTGTGGCTTCACTGTATTGCGGGTTTTTTTTTTTTTAAGAAAAAATGTCCGTAATATAGGGAGAGGCAACTGTAAATAAAATTTTTAGAGAATTTTCCCTGCAATTTAGGCTTTCTACCACTATGTGGCAGCAAAGAAGTACTGCTGGTATAGTCCCTGGAGGGTTGGGATTGCAAGAGGATTGAAGTCTTTTCAGATAGTGTTACCAAACGCTTTCTTTCTTTGCCTAAAACATCTATGAGTCTTTTGGCTCTGATTGCTAATTTCTCTTAGGCCAAGGAACTTATATTCTGTCTTTAGGTGTTCTGCTGAGAACATTTTATATGCCCTCTGGTGCTAGTAATAAGAGAGGTGCTTCAATTTTTGTCCCTGGTTCTCTGCTCTGTGATCAGCCTTTCAGCTCTGTCCATTTGAGATTAAGTTGGGGATGAGGGAGGATTGATTTCTCAGATTTTTAAATTCACTTTTAAGATTGTTTTAAATTTAATGTCTTGTAAGTCATGTTTCTTGTCTTTGTCAGGGATATTTTCTACTTCAACATTATGCTTTCCTTCATGCTGTTACTATGAGGAATCAGCAAGGTGTGGTGATACTAGCCTCTATGTCTAGTCTGCTTACTAATTTAAATTGCCTTGGGACCTTGGGCAAGTCATATACCCTCTTTGGGCTTAACAGTTCCCTGCTACAAAATGCAGAAATCAGATTAGGTGCCCTGCAAATTCTTTTTTTCTGCAGCTAAATAAAGAAAATTTATGAAATATGTTATTACTTCTTTTTTCTTTTGATAGGGAGCTATTCCAGACAGTGCTCATCTGGTGTTTTGCTTAATTTGCACACAATGATTAATATATCCACAAGCTTAGCCTGTATCCCTTGGCAACACCTAGCAACTGCCTGCTTTCAGAAACCGGTTTCATTAGGTTATTTAAAGGGACATTATCCCATGTATCAGAGCAGAGAAATGAGGATAAAGTTGCTTTCCTTTGGGGACATATCTCCTGACTTTGCAGTTATTTTTCTTTAAATGTATTACATTCACCTGTCTTAGGCTTTGCCCACTTTCACAGTTCTCATGAAACCTTCCAGAAATCTTTTCCTGTTAGCTCTTTTAGGAATTACTTATTGAATGACGACTATATGTATTCCAGACATGATCCTAAATTCATGCCATATCTCATCTTGTTTCACTCTTCAACAGCTCTTGTGAGCTGGGGGGTGGAGTCTCCCTTTGCAGCCTTAGGAAAATGTCTTGAGGTCACAGCTAGTCAGTGACCAGCAGTCAGTCTCAGCTTCCCAGTCGTTTCCTGAATTCTTTCTTCCTTCATTTCCCCAAAGTAAAATGATATGGACAGGTTTTAATTAATTATAAACTGTTGTGATAGAGAAGAGGGTCCAGCCTGAACCGACTTGAACTTGGGTTTGTACTGAGGTGACTGTGCACTTTAAAGGGATGACTGGGGAGTAGGGAGGGGATGAGCAGGGTCTCAGTGGACTCAGGAAGAGAAAGGTTAGCAAAGGTTGGTCAGTGTAAATGTTGATCAGGCCAACCGTGTCTGTTAGCTGCCAATGGTAGAAATTAGGATTCTGTCCCGCTCAGGGACTGGGAGACAGAGGCACTGCTTATCCTTCCTGCTGATTACATTTTAAGAAGTGGCTTTCAGTTCCTTCAGGAAGACACTGCTAGTTACAGGAGACACATATACATCTTAGAGGGTCAGAGAAAAGATTCATAGTGCCAAGCCCTTTCTAGCAAATCCTCTAAGATAAGGCCTCTGGTCAAAGGCCTCTGGTCAGGTGTTGGCTAGAGTAAATAGTAAATTCTTCCTGCAGCCTTGAGCTTTCTCAAACAGGCACTGTACCTGGGGGTGGGGGGTGGGGGGGTTCATTCCAGGAAAGAGGCCTTGAGCTGTTGGAAACTATGTTAGTATTTGTTTAAGTCTTTTAATGTGGGGCCATGGTTTGTGGACAAAATCATTTGTGTTGAGAGTAAAGTTTTCATAGTCTAAGGCAGAGGCCTGGTTGAGAAGAACACTTAGAGGAGCCTGGCTAAAGTTTTGTCAAGTTGAGGGTCTTTGTCACCTCTATTTTCTTTTTTAAGTTGAAGCACTGGAAGTGTATGAAGATCATTTCAGATTGCCCACAGTTAGGTTCTTGAATAAATTTGATGCCAAGTCATAAAAATCACAGGTCTTCCTTGTTCTGGTAGAAATCGGGCCTCTAATGGCTGACCTTTTCCTTCTCTCATAATATAACTGAACAAAAAAAAAATGGAGGTTTGGCTATCTGTCACCACAAAAGCCAAACTTGTGAGGCAGATGCTGGTGCAAAAGGAAAGAGGATTTATTCAGGTGCTGTGCAATGTGAGAGAATGGCAGACTCCTTCCTCAAAGTCCATCTCCAGCAAAACCAATACAAAAGCCAGTGTCCAGAGTTACTGCTCCAATCTGAAGTAGAGCCCTTTGGAGTCTGCAGGCGGCTGCCAAGCAGTCATAGTCCCCTTCCTGGTAGCTTAGCTTGTTCCTGGCTGCAGCCCATTTCAAGCTTCCTCCTGGAGCCTGCATGTAGAGTCCACATGGCCACAGGCCATGCAGCTGCTACATCCACAAGAGCACACAAACATACCTGCCAGTGTATCACTAGGTGGGCAAGAGAGAGAGATAGCTCCCATGTGGCCTATGGAGATCACAAGCAATTGAGCACACCGCGTGAGTTTAGGTCACTAGCCAGTCAGCCACAGCCAGCAACCTCTTTGTTTCTCTGGGATTATATTAGTTTGGGTTCAGTACGGACCAGGTGCTTTCTCAAAATGACCAATCAACTTCCCAAACTTTCCATACTTTGGGTGGGCCCACCTTCCAACCAGTCCCTTCTTTCCCCAGGCTAGGCCGACAGGGCTCTTTGGTTCAGCACCTACCCCCTGCACCATTTTGACTTCTATGACACATGTGCCTGCCTTCCCCTGGTCCCACCCCCAATTCAGTACTGGAAGGTGGGGGGCTTTTTCTTCTATCCAGTTATCTTGCTAGACATTTGCATACTCAGTGTAAGAACCTCGCCCTGCCACCATCTTGGCTGATGGGCAGTGACACCCCCACCCCCAGCACTCCAGGCACACCATCTACCCATAACAATATACTATTTCACTCTTTTTTATACTTGTGGCTTCTGTGTCTAGGGCCCAGTACTTGAGGGCTCTCCACTCTGTTCCCAGGCTGTGGCAGAGCTGGCAACAGTGTCTTTTCTGCAATGAGCTTAGGGTAGTGTTCTTTTTGTCTCTGTTGCAAGAGGGCTGTGCAGCTCAGTGGGAGCACAGATTGGGGAGAGAAGAGGAAGGAGTCAGAATTACCAAGGGTGATGCTGCACAGCCTAGAGTAGTGTTCTTTATGTGTGTAGAGTTTTAGCTCTACAAAAGAGTTCGTATCCGTGGGCTTAGATTAAAGTGTGTCTGCATGTACTCATCATAACCCTGGGATGTGATGATGTGGAGGCATAATTACTACATTTTATAGTTGGGAAACTGATGCCCCTCCCAACTTAAACTCGAATCCTCCTTGATTCTCTTAATTCTTTTCTGTGTTTTTGTTTTGTTTTTTTCTTTTTTACCTTAACAGACTTTGTTTCCTTAGGGTGATGTTGCACACCTAGTTTCCTTGAGGACGATTATTTTTGTGACGGGCCCTGCCACTGGTCCATTGGATTACCATCTGGTCTGTTCATCTTCCCCTTGGAATTCCATTAATCTCACCTCCTTTTTAGAATTTTCAGTATTTATTAAATGTCCTGAGCTGTTTTTCATTCCTGTGCCAGCCTGCTCTTCTTGCTCCTGCCAGTCAGCCATTGCTGTCTCATGTTGATTTCTCCCTTGCCCACTCTTCCAAATGTTGAATGATAACATGCAACTTCCTTACTAATCACATGTAATAGGTCTGCATTCCCTGCATGGGGAATATAGCTGCTGTGAATTTACACAGCATTGCAAAGCCAGTCATATGAAGCTAAAGTCCTATATCACATTATGAGTTTCACTTATTCATTCAACTTATAAATGTCTACTGTGTCTCCAGTACTGTGTTGGCAGTGTGGATAAAACCTAGTTCTTTCACTTGCACAGTTTGTTTTCCAGGGAAGATGACTTTCTCAGAAGTAGTATAACGTTTGGATGTGGGAGAACAAGGTGAAATCAACGAATAATGCTGCGATGAACATAGGGGTTCACGTGTCTCTATAAATAAATGTTTTCAGATTTCTCCAGTAGATATCCAGAAGAGGGGTTGCTGGGCCATATGGTTAGCTTTAATCTTATTTTTAAAATTTTTTATTTTATTTTAATCGTTGTTCAAGTACAGTTTTCTGTCCTTTACTCCCATCCCAGCCCACCCTCCCATCCCTCCCCACCTCCCCCCATTTTTACCCCCCCCCCCTAGTTTTTGTCCATGTGTCCTTTATATTTGTTCCTGTAAGCCCTTCCCCTTTTCTCCTGAAATTCCCTCCCCTCTCCCCTCTGGTCACTGTCAGCCTGTTCTCTATTTCAGTGTCATTGGTTATATTTTGCTTGTTTCTTTGTTTTGTTGTTTAGGTTCCTGTTAAAGGTGAGATCATATGGCATTTGTCTTTCACCACCTGGCTTATTTCGCTTAACATAATGCTTTCCAGTTGCATCCATGCTGTTGCAGAGGGTAGGAGCTCCTTCTTTCTTTCTGCTGCATAGAATTCCATTGTGTAAATGTACCATAGTTTTTTGATCCATTCATTTACTGATGTGCACCTAGGTTGCTTCCAGCACTTGGCTATTATAAATTGTGCTGCTATGAACATTGGGGTGCATAGGTTCTTTTGGATTGGTGTTTAAGGGTTCTTAGGATATAATCCCAGAAATGGAATTGCCCGGTCAAAAGGCAGATCCATTTTCAGTTTTCTGAGAAAATTCCATACTGTTTTCCACAGTGGTTGTACCAGTCAGCAATCCCACCAACATTGCACTAGCATTCCCTTTTCTCCACAACCTCTCCAACACTTGTTGTTTGTTGCTTTGTTTATGATGGCCATTCTGACTGGTGTAAAGTGGTATCTTATTGTGGTTTTAATTTGCATCTCTCTGATAGCTAGTGATATTGAGCATCTTTTCATGTGTCTCTGGATCCTCTGCGTGTCCTCCTTGGAGAAGTATCTGTTAAGTCCTTTGTCCATATTTTAATTGGGTTGCTTGTCTTCTTAGAGTGGAGTTGTGTAAGTTCTTGATATATTTTGGAGATTAAACCCTTGCCTGAGGTATAGTTGGCAAATATGTTTTTCCATACAGTTGGTTCTCTTTTTATTCTAATACTGTTTTCTTTAGCCATGCAGAAGCTTTTTATTTTGATGAGATCTCATTTGTTTATTCTTTCCTTTATGTCTTTTGCTCTAGGGGACATATCAGTAAAAATGTTGCTACATGTAATATCTGAAATTTTCCTGCCTATGTTCTTCTCTAGGACTTTAATGGTATCACGGTTTATATTTAAATCTTTTATCCACCTTGAATTTATTTTTGTGTATGGTGTAAGTTGGTGCTCAACTTTCATTTTTTTGCACATAGCTGTCCAGTTCTCCCAACACTATTTGTTGAAGAGACTATTTTTACTCCATTTTATGTTGCTGCCCCCTTTGTCAAATATTAATTGACCATAGAAACTTGGGTTTATTTCTGGGGGCTCTGTTTTGTTCCATTGGTATATGTGCCTGTTTTTTATGCCAGTACCAGGCTGTTTTGATTACAGTGGCCTTGTAATACAGTTTGGTATCAGGTATTGTGATCCCTCCTACTTTGCTTTTCTTTCTCGAAATTGCAGCAGCTATTCGGGGTCATTTATGGTTCCATATAAATTTTGAAAGTGTTTGTTCTATGTCAGTGAAATATGCCATTGGTACTTTAATAGGTATTGCATTGAATGTGTAAATTGCTTTGGGTAGTATGGACATTTTGAGGATGTTAATTCTTCCAATCCATGAACACGGTATATGTTTCCATTTGTTTGTGTCTTTCTTGATTTCTTTCTTCAGTATTGTGTAGTTTTCTGAATACAGGTCTTTTACCTCTTTGGTTAGGTTTATTCCTAAGTATTTTATGTTTGTTTTTGCTATATCAAATGGGATTTTTTCTTGATTTCTGCTTCTGTTTCATTGTTGGTGTACAAAAATGCCTTTGATTTCTGGATATTGACTTTGTATCCCACTGTTTTGCCAAATTCATTTATTAGGTCAAGCAGGTTTTTTGGCTGAGTCAGTAGCATTTTCTATGTATACTATCATGTCATCTGCAAACAATGACAGTTTTGTTTCCTCCTTTCTGATTTGGATACCTTTTATTTCTTTTTCTTGTCTGATCACTGTGGCTAAAACTTTCAATACTATATTGAATAGAAGTTGTGAAAGTGGACAACCTTGTCTTGTTCCTGATCTTAGTGGAAAAGATTTTAGTTTTTGCCCATTGAGTATGATGTTGGCTGTAGGTCTCTCATAGATGGTCTTTATTTTGTTGAGGAATGCTCCCTCTATTCCCACTTTGCTGAGTGTTTTTATCACAAACGGGTGCTGTACTTTATCAAATACTTTTCCCGCATCTATTGATGTGATCATGTGATTTTTGTCTTTGCTTTTGTTTATGTGATGTATTACATTTACTGATTTGCAAATATTGTACCATCCTTGTACCCTGGGATGAATCCCACATGGTCATGGTTTATGATCTTTTTAATGTATTTTTCGATGCGGATTGCCAATATTTGGTTGAGGATTTTAGCATCTATGTTCAGTAGTGATATTGTCCTGAAGTTTTCTTTCTTTGTTGTGTCTTTATGTAGTTTTGGAATTAGGATGATGCTGGTTTCATAAAGAGTTTGGGAGTCTTCCATCATTTTGGATTTTTTGGAATAGTCTGTGAAGGATAGGGGTTAGCTCTTCCTTAAATGCTTTATAGAATTCTCCTGTGAAACCATCTGGTCCAGGGCTTTTGTGTGTTGGGAATTTTTTTATTATTGCTTCAATTCCACTGCTGTTATTGGTCTGTTCAGACTTTCTGCTTCTTCTTCATTGAGTTTTGGAAGATTATATTTTTCTAGAAATTTGTCCCTTTCACCTAGGTTTCCAAATTTCTTGGTATACAGTTCTTCATAGTAATTTCTTACAGTCCTTTGTATTTCAGTGGTATCTGTTGTAATCTCTCCTCTTTCGTTTCTGATTGTGTTTATTTGGGTCTTCTCTCTTTTTTTCTTGATGAGTCTGCTTAAAGGCTTGTCAGTTTTGTTTATCTTTTCAAAGAACCAGCTTCCGGATTCATTGATCCTTAGATTTGTGCTTTTAGTCCCTATGTTATTTAATTCTGCTCTTGGTTATTTCCTTCCTTCTACTTGCTCTGGGCTGTCTTTGTTGTTGTTCCTCGAGTTCTTGTAGACATAGGGTTAGGCTCTTTGTTTGAAATGTTTCTGTCTTTTTTTAGGTAGGCCTGTATCCCTATGAACTTCCCTCTCAGGACTGCCTTCACAGTGTCCCATAAGTTTTGGATTGTTGTGAGTTCATTTTCATTTGTTTACAGAAACTTTTTGATTTTTTTCTTATTTCATTCTTGACCCATTCATTGTTTAATAGCATACTATTCAATCTCCAT
The DNA here is from genome assembly GCF_004126475.2 of Phyllostomus discolor. NCBI lineage: Eukaryota > Metazoa > Chordata > Mammalia > Chiroptera > Phyllostomidae > Phyllostomus > Phyllostomus discolor. The sequence continues at coordinate 66,537,119 of NC_040910.2, read as the reverse complement.
GATTTTGAGTGTTTTGGGTTTTTTTCCTTGGGGTTGGTTTCTAGTTTCAGTCCCTTGTGATCTGAGAAAATGTTTGGTGTGATTTCAATTTTCTTGAATTTGTTGAGGCTTGTTTTGTGTCCTATCATGTGGTCTATCTTTGAAAATGTCCCATGTGCATTTGAAAAGAATGTGTATTTAGCTTCTTTGGGATGTAGGGCTTTGAATATATCAGTTAAATCCATTTCATCTAGGGTGTTGTTCAATGCCACAGTTTCTTTTTTGATATCTTGTTTGGAAGATCTGTCCATTTTTGACAGTGGGATGTTAAAATCCCCTAGTATAATTGTGTTGCTGTTAATATCTTTCCTTAAGTCCTCAAAGATTTTCTTTATGTATTTGGGTGCTCCTATGTTGGGTGCATATATATTTACAATGTTTGTATTTCTTGGTGTGTTCTTTCATTGAGTATTATGAAGTGGCCTTCTGGGTCTCTCTTTATGGCCCTTTTTTTGAAGTCTATTTTATCTGATATGAGTATTACTACCCTGGCTTTCTTTTTCCTGTTTGTTTGCTTGGAAATTTGTTTCCAGCCCTCCACTTTCAGTCTGTGTAGGTCTTTTGTTCTAAGGTGGGTTTCTTGTAGGCAGCATATGTGTGGGTCATGCTTTCTTATCCATTCAGCTATTCTATATGTTTTGATTGGAGCATTTAATCCATTTACATTTAAGGCTGTTATTGATAGGTACTTATTCAATGCCATTTTCATACCTGTGTTCCTCTCTGTCTCTTTCTCTTTTTTTTCCTTTCCTTAAAGCAGTCCCTTTAGCATCTCTTGCAGACCCAATTTGGTGGAAGTGTATTCTTTTTGACTTCTTTTGTCTGGGAAGCTCCTTATTTGGCCTTCTATCTTGATTGAGAGCCTTGCTGGGTAAAGTAGCCTTGGTTGCAGGTCTCTGGTTCTCATTACTGGGACTATTTCTTGCCATTCTTTTCTGGCCTGGAGCATTTCCATTGAGAAGTCAGCTGCCAACCTTGTCAGGTGTCCTTTTTATGTTACTTCCTGTTTCTCCCTCGCTGCTTTTAAGATTCTTTGTCTTGGTATTTTGCCATTTTAATTATGATGTTTCTTGAAGTGGCTCTCTTTGGGTTCCTCTTGATTGGGACTCTCTGTGTTTCCTGGATTTGTGTGGCTTTTTCTCTCGTCAAATTAGGGACATTTTCTATCATTACTTTTTCAAATGGGTTTTCTATCTGTTGCTCTTCTTCTTCTGGTATCCCTATTTTATGGATATTATTACATTTCATATGTCTTGCATTTCTCTTAATCCCTCTTCATTCTTTCTGTGCCTCTTTTCCTTTTCTTGCTCTTTCTGGGTGTTTTTCTCTACTTTGTCCTCTAGCTTGCTGATCCGATCTTCTGCTTCATCGATCCTGCTTTTGATTCCTTCTCCTGTGTTCTTCAGTTCAGAAATTGTATTCTTCATTTCCTCTTGGCCCTTGTTGATAGTTTCTATTTCCTTTTTCATGTTGATATAGTTTGCAGTGAGTTAGTTCATTGTTGTTTCCCTGTAGTTTCTGGTAGCTCATTGTGAACTCATTAAGCTTCCTGATAATCATTACTTTGAACTCAATATCTGATAGTTGAGTTGCCTCTATTTCATTTAGCATTCTTTCTGGGGCTTCCTCCTTTCCCTTCATTTGGGGATTGTTTCTTTGTGTTCCCATTGTTTGTGAGACTCTTCTTGTTAGCCTCAGCTTCTTAAATTGATCTGTTCTGACTCCCTAGGTTTATGGTGTGAAATTCTGTGGTAGAATACCTCTGAGATTGAGTGGTGCAGTCTCTTTTGGGTATCCTGGTGTTTACAGCTTCCATCTACTCCTTTTTGTGATCAATTGGAGGTGTAGGGCAAAATGGTTTAAGACAGCAAGAAAGTATTCTGTAATATTTACAGTAGCAGCCAGTAGAGAAGAGATAGGAGATCCTTTGGCTATGTATAGTGTTAACTGTGATATTCCACCCAACTGGCAACTTTTTAGAAAGGATGGAAAGAAGGTAAGACTCTTGTTGGGGAGGGAAGGATTGTGAGTTGGATCTAGAAAGCAGTGAGGTTGTGGGAGGTCAGATTTTGAGGTAAGGTGAGAGTAAAGGATAGTAAATAGGTGTAGTGTATGAGAGAACAGAGTTAACCACTACAGTGATAGATTTCAGTAAATTGTGAAGTGGGCTAAGGTGGGGGGGGATGTTGTGTAGTGTTTACAATTGTATGGAATAGCTATTATTTACAATAATATTAGAGCAACAATCATATGACAATCTATGAGATCTAGATAACAAGAATAGGGAGTATAGAACCTTGAGTAGTGTGCTAATGGAACACAAATGAAGTGAAGGACAGTAAATTAGCAAGACACTGTGAATGAGCTAACAGGGAAACCTGTCAAATGATACAATATAATTAGCCAAGCAAAGTATACAGAAAGAGGAGGAATACAAAAATACTATTAAAATAAAAGGTGTAAGAATAATGAAAAAATAATAATATAAATATGCAATAACTTCCAATTACAGAGAATATGCAGGTTCTCTGTAATAGTAAAGTGAATTTTGTCCCACTTTCTCAGCTATTGGGATGCCGCCTGTTTGGGTCCAACTCTGGTCTTTTCACAGTTTCAGCATTTTTTTTGTCTCACTTGTGGGTATTTAAAAAGAAAAAAGTGAAAGGGAAAAAAAGAAAAAAAGCAGAAGGAGGAAGGAAGAAGAAATAAAATAGGAAAGAGGAAGAAGGAATAAAACTAGAAAGAAGGAAAGAGAAGCAAAAGGAATTGAGAGATATAAAATTATAAAAATTACAAAATAAAAAATTACTTAAAAAAACAAAATCAATCAGTCAAACAAACAAAACCTCCTGTTGGTTTCAAACTGGCCAAGCCAGTTTTTGTTGTCTTGCTGGCTGTAGCAGGCTGAGGGGCAATTGGTTTCACTTTTCTCCCTTCCTGTTCAGCACTCAGTCAGCGTCGTGCAGAGCGAGGCCGGTGCCTTTCCACCCGGGCCCTGGATATGGGATCACTCCCAAGCGCGCTCTCCCCATGGGGTCCCTGGGTGTGAGTTCTGGGTCTCCTGTGGAGTGCGTGCACCTTCTCTGGGTTTATGGTTGTGGGCTCCTGGTCTTCCACAAAGCACACTCTCCCCAGGTTGGGAGCACGGGCTTGCAGCCAGGCTGCCCTTGGTCACAGGGGCTGGGGCGCGCACAGCTCCTGTGTGTTTGCCACTCAGTCCTCCCCTCTCAGTGCCTTCAAGCAACCAGGCCTCCCCAGGTGCTGCTCAGTCCTTGTTTGGCTGGGGAAGGGGCGGTTGACCCAGCTCTCTCCCAATAGCTCTGTGTCAGATCCCGCGAGCGCCACGCCTGAGGCTGCAGCCTCCCTGGTCCCTGAGCTGATCCCAGGGCCCTTATTGTCCTGAAGCACTCTCCTTACTGTCTGGTTTTTCAGTGTCCGCTACAATTTTTGATCTCTGATTTTCATATATGCTATGGTACTGTTGGTTGTTTGTTTTGTTCCTCCGTAGATTGGCTAGGTTTTTCTCCCATGTGTAGGGAGGAGTGGAATCTGCTCCCTCCGACCACACCACCATCTTCCTTCCCTCGGAAGCAATTTTAATTTTTTGAGGAACCTCCATACGGTTTTGCATAGTGGCTGTACCAGTTTACATGCCCACCAGCAGTGAATGAGGGTTCGTTTTTCTCCACAACCTTTCCAATACTTGTTATTACTTGTCTTGTTGATAATAGCCATTCTAACAGGTGGTATCTCATTGTAGTTTTGATTTGCATTTTTCTAATAACTGGTGAAATTGAATATCTCTTCATATATTTGTTGGCCATCTGTATGTCTTCTTGGGAGAAGTATCTGTTCAGGTCCTCTCCCCATTTTTTTAATGGAAATTTTTGTTTTTTGTAATTGAATTGTGTGAGTTCTTTATATATTTTGGATATTAACCCCTTATTGAAGGTGTTGTTTGCAAATATCTTTTCCTATTCAGTTGGTTGCCTTGTTTTGTTGATGGCTTCTCTTGTTCAGAAGCTTTTTAGTTTGATATAGTTCCATTCATCTATTTTTTGCTTTTCCCTTGTGTTTGAGGTCACATTCATAAAATTCTCTCTAAAACCAGGGTCTATAAGTTTGTACCTATGTTTTTTTCTATGAAATTTATTGTTTCATGTCTTACATTTAGATATTTGATCCATTTTGAGTTTTATGCTTTTTTTTTGTTTATTTGTTTATGGGAACAAACAGCAGCCTAGTTTCATTCTTTTGCATGTGGCTTCCCAATTTTCCCAGCACCATTTATTAAAGAGGCTTTCTTTTTGCCATGGTATGCTCTTGGCTCCTTTGTCAAAAATTATTTGCCCATATACATGTAGATTTATTTCTAGGCTCTCAATTTGTTCCTTTGGTGTTTGCATAAACTTTTTTCCTACCAATACTATGCTGTTTTGATTATTGTCACTTTGTAGTAAAATTGGAAGTCACAGAGTCTGATACCTCTGGCTTTGTACGTTTTGCTTAAGATTGCTTTGGCATTTCAGGGTATTTTGCAGTTCCATACAAATCTGAAGGGGTTTTTGTTGTTGTTGTTGTTCTGTTTCTTTAAAAAATGCCATTGGAATTTTTGATAGGGAGTGTGTTAAATCTGTATATTGTTTTGGGTAGTGGCTGTACCAGTGGTAATGGTAATATGGCCATTTTAACTATGTTGATTCTTCCAATCCATGAACAGAGAATAGCTTTTTAATTCTTTATGTCTTCTTCAATTTCTTTTAATAACATTTTACAGTTTTCAGTATATAGGGCATTCATATCCTTTGTTAAATGTATTGTTTCTGTTGGAATTGCAAAATGAATTGTTTAAATATTTTTTTGTCAGTATATAGGAATGCAGTGGATTTTTGAACATTGATTTTTGTATCTTGCAACTTTACTGTATATTTTTACTTTTTATTGTTTCTAGTAGGTTTTTTGGTGGAGTATTTAGGTTTTTTTAAATAAAGCATCACGTCATCCACAAAATATGCCACTTTTACTTCTTCTTTCCCAGTGTGGATGCCTTTTATTTCTTCCTCTTGCCTAATTTCTCTGGCTGGGACTTCCAGTTATATGTTGAATCCAAATGGTGAGATTAGGCATCCTTGTCTTGTTCCTGACCTTAGAGAAAAAGCTTTTACTTTTTCACCACTCAGTATGGTACTAGCTGAGGGTTTGTCATGGGTGGCCTTTACTATGCTGAGGTACTTTCTTTCTATACCTATTTTATTGAGTGTTTTAGTCATAAATGGATATTGTATCTTGTGAAATGCCTTTTCAACATCTATTGATATAATCATAGGATCGTGTCCTTTATTTGTTAATGTGGTGTGTTACATTGATCAATTTGCATATTTTGAGCTATCTTGTGCCCAGGAATGAACACCACTTGATTGCAATATATTGTCTTTATAATGTATTTTATTTGCTGGTATTTTTTAAGGATATTTGTACTTGTATTTATCAGAGATGTTGGTCTGTAATTTTCTTTTTTGTGTGTTATCTTGGCCAGGTTTTGGTGTTAGGGTAATGTTGGCATTATAAAATGTGTTAAGAAGTATTGCCTCTTCTTCAGTTTTTTGGAAGAGTTTGGGAAGGATATTAAATCTTTGAACGCTTGGTGGAATTCACTAGTGAAGCCATCTTGTCTTGGACATTTCATTTTGGGGAGGTTTATTAATTATAGCAGTTCATATTGTAATTTCAAGGAGAGAGACCAGGGGAACCTCTCACCATGCCATTCGTCTGATCTCCTTGTCATAGGCAATTGATTCAAACTTCAGCTGAAATTTCTGTTCCACTTATTTTGTCTTATCTTGGCTCTTTAGAGTTTGCTCTGTGCATATATTGTTTGGGAGCTGGACAGAAATTTGGAGTCTTTGTACAGATTTGGGGCCATCCCTCATTTCCCCCTCACCTTCCAGCTACTGGGGCAGGCTTGACCTCTGTTCTCTGGTTCCTCAAGACAGGAGCACTGACATGTTGGTCACCTATTACATGCCCCTTTGCCCCTTCGCCCCTTCTCTGTGTGGATTGCAGCATACCCTTAGGCAAAACCCTACAAATGAGAACTCACTCAGTTCTGTTTCCCTTTCAGGTGTTGAACTTCCCACAATTTCTGCCCTCTCTGCTCCTCCTCCTGTGACTGCAGGTGGCTTTTGTTTATTTGCTTTGCCCAGAGCTTATAGTTATCTGTGGGAAGGTGAGTGTAGATACTACACCATTTCCAGAAGTAGAACCGATGTGTACTTTTTTTACGAGATTTGTCAAGAATCAGAAAACATTAAGTTGAGGGCCATCTTTGTGGACAGCTGGGCTCACATTCAGTTCCGTTCCAGTCTGAGTTTACTCTGGTCTCAGAATAGAGAGCTTCTGTGCAGTCCTGAATCTTGTAGGGTCTGCAGAAAATTAATTGTATGGTAAAAAAAAATCCTTGCTACACCCTCCCCTTCCCTGAGTTTCATCCTATCACCCGGTATTCTCTTCTTCATAGCATTTGTCACTCTCTGATGGTCTCATGTGTTTGCTTTTTTATCATCTGTCTCTCCTTGCTAGAACATAAACCCATGAGAACAAGGGCATTGTTTTTCTTGTTCATCGTTTTATGCTCTGTACCTGTAAGTCAGGGGTGTCAAACTCATTTTCACCAGAGGGCCACGTCAGCCTTGTGGTTGCCTTCAAAGGGCCAAATGTAATTTTAGGACTGTATAAATGTAACTACTCCTTAACTAGAGGCAAAGAGCTCTACATTCAGCCCTTTGAAGGCAACTGTGAGGCTGATGTAGCCCCTGGTGAAAATGAGTTTGACACCCCTGCTCTAAGTCTTTCACATCATAGGCTATTGATATATATCCATCCCTGGGAAGGTTGGAATTGGTTAAATACCTCTCCGTTTGTGACATTTTTATTCCTAATGTAACTGTATTCACAGCTGCCAGATACTGAGATTCTCTCCTACCCAGTGTAGCTACTAATTCTTTGGAAGCTCTCCTCTCACTGCAGCAGACTCAGTGCAGCACTTGCTCAGTGTCAGGTGAAGCTAGGCACTGTCAACTGTGCAAGAGGTCAGGTTCAGAGGACAATTGGGAATGAATAGAAGACAGGTTCCTGGATTTAAAAATCTATTTTAAAAAATCCTATCTAAAAACATACTCGTGAAAACTTTTGACCATGTTTTTAAATTCAGTTTTCCATCCTGTTTTGAAAGGGTTTAGAGAGAAGGGATCTTCCTAGGGAAAACATTCAGCCAGCAAATGGATGGATGAATTCAAGGACACTTGGAGGCTTAACTAAAGGAAGGCAGACTTAGATCCATGTAGCAGAAATTAAAATCTTGGCTACTTTTTAAACTATTTTTAAATTGGGAAAGAAATACATAAACATTGTAAGTGGTTTTAACAGTGCAAATTAAAAATGTAAACATTTTCCCAACTCTGTGGTTCCGGGCCCCCCTTTCCAAAGGTAACCACCCTTAACAGTACTTAAGACACTCAGTATGTTGTGTGTGTGTGTGTGTGTGTACCTTCCCCCTTTTTGGCAAACATATGAGAACATACTGTTCACATCTGTGCTCTGTGCAGCTTATGTAAATTAGCCCATACAGGTGTGCAGTGCTCTTTTATCACCGTAGTATTTCATTACACAGGTGTGTTACAGTGCATTCAGCCAGTCCTGACAGAACATTTCATGCTGAAAATAAAGTCATTTGAGGCTTGAAAAAACATCTGTCAAAGAAATAGTAATTCAAATTAATTTTTTGTAGTGTTTTTGTTTACCTTGACAACCTGAGATAGCATCAAATGCCATGACATCTTTCAAAGTGACATTTTGAAGGTAAATATATGAGTAAAAGAGACAGACTTAGAATTAGTGAAAAGGCTAGATCATGACTACTTAAAATGATTTCAGCTGTGGAACACTTTTATTATTTGTTTCCTTGGTTCCTTTAACTTGACAGTTGAAATTCATTTTGACTGCACATCAGTCATAGTGTTGACTTAGACTACTGAGTAGTTTTAAGGGTCTTGTCATTCAGGGTGCTAGAGTGGAGCTGAGAATTCTCTATTGTGGCATTTTTGGTGGCTGAAGGCTGACCCACTGAGTAACAAACACAGTGCTGACCGAGTCATCAACGTGGTGTGTGCCGTCTGCTGTGCTGCAGCCCGTTCTGACTGATGGTTTTCCCTGTCTTTAGTTCTGCATGATGTAGCACAATTGGATTTACCTGACTTGACACATCAAGTTCTTTAAAATAATAATTAGGGATAATGGTACAGACTGCTTCGCTACAAAGTATGTTTGAACACACTGAAGATGCTGATTGATAAGTGATTGACATGTGATACACGGAGGAATGACATCAGTAGGAAGGGGAAGTTGCAGTTTTTCCAGCATGTTGATGTTTCTTACACCAGGTAACGGGGGCTGGACACGAAAGACCCTAGCACAGTTGGACACACCTGGGTATGGAGGAACGAGCCACCATGCACAATGTCGTTCTTTCCTTTGGCTGGTCTTGGCCAAGTGCTTTTCCTCGTAAGTGCTTGGTGGGAGACGTAGGGAAGAAGACGTGCCTGTGATCTTTGTGCATCTTCCTCTAGTCTCCATTACTTATGGCTAAGTCCTCCCCACCCCTTCCTTCAAACTGTGTGACCTTTTATAAACATTTCTACCTAACAACCTATTTAACTTTTTTAAAACAACGTTTTGGGTTTCATGGGGCTTTGCAACTCTGCTAGGGCCTGTTTATTTATTAGGGTTTATAATGGGAACGCTTTATTAGAATTGCTATTGCTTGTGTTAATGCTCTGGTCACAACATTGGGTAGGCTTTTACGACCCTGCGTTTCCTGTAACCACACTGTCACTCTTTCTCCTGCAGGGTGCTGTGTGGCATACTGCAGTAGCGTTCAGGAGAACATGCAGCAGGAATGTTCGTATCATGTAGCTATGAATAACATTGACGTGATCAAACAAGCAAACATATGTCACTTAGAATGTGATCTTGAATGAAGACAGGTATCAGCTTCTTTCTTGTCATCTGCTACTTTTTAATAACAGAATGGAAAATGTGAAAACTGATGTCCATGTTTATTTTGATGAAAACATATAGCCTCACTATCTTTCTGTTAAACATAATGTTTGTAATAACTTCCAATTGAAGAGCGAAAGTGCCATTTTTCAAGTTGCCATCTCTCTGGGGACTCCCTTCGCTGCCTAGTGTGGTGTGGATTTCCAGCCCTTGCTATCTGTTATTTCTGCTTGGAGACGCTCTGTACTGCTCCGGTCACGTTGTCAGCATCAGCCCACACATTTCTCACTTTTTATTTAATTTGTTGATTGGGTATAAAACAAGAGGATCCTTCAAGTATTCCACCAAGACATTTTTTCCTGTAATCCATGCCAAAGCTTGCATTTTTAAAATAAGTTAGAAGATATTTCTGGCAATTGATTACCAAGTTCTTTGTGAATGTTTGTTAAACCTACACCAGGCCACTTACGTGCCTCTGATATCCCGGCTTTGCTTCACCATCTCTACTCACTTCTAAGACCCTTAAAGGGCAGAGACCATTTATTTTGGGGCAGTATCATATGTTCTTAGAAGGAACACAGGATACATGTTTGTTCATCAAAATAAATGTCAACTAGATTCTGGCGTTCGAATTCTACTTCATAAAAGAACATTAAGATTCCAGGTACAGAGAGCATGAAAATGCATCTCTTATGTTACGACAAGAACGAGTCCTTTCTAGGGCCTGCCTGTCAAAGATCTTCTCCTGAGACTTGTGTTTTTGTAGACTTTTCATGTTCTGTGTCGTGCTCTTCTCAGAGTCTTTTCGAATGCATCTGGGCCAGCAGAGCTCTGTAACCAGCGCATAAGCTGCCTCTTTGCCTTTCTCTCTCCCTGTTGGTCAGCTGCCTTTCCGGCCTGGCGCAGTACCAGTCTGTGAGTCTGTGCTGGTGCTTGCTGGACACTCTTCACACACGTTTGTAGTCATGGCTCTGCCTGTTAACCCGAACCTGCTTTTCTGCTGCTGGTTTGAACTGTGGTTGCTACCTGGAACCTGATCCGTCTGGTTTCTGACGTTAGTCAGGTAACCTAGTCTTCCCTTCAAGTCAGAAGGGAAGGTTTTGTCCTTTTTTATTGTTAGGCTCTAGTCTTTACACCTTGGATGGGTCTGACCCCAATTAATCCTGCTTTTGTTCATCAGTAGGAGTTGCCCAAACCTAGGCCCTTACAAGTTCTGGTGGTAAAGCTTAATAGTATTCACTAATTATCAGCTTTCTAAAACATTAGTTCCTGCCACGTCCAAAAACATAACACTACTTATGATGGAGCTATGCAGCATGTTCTCATTTATAACAGTGCTTCCTTTTTAGCACTTGATGTTGCCTGACCACACGACACGCTTGTCCGGGAAGTGCCAGGTTGAAAAGTGACTCTGTGATGATTCAGTTTGTCTGCCGTTGAAATATTTGTTTTATCCCAGACCAAAAAGTGGCCATAAAAAGCATTCAGATTTTGCTTATGCCTCAGTTCAAAGCCCCAGATCCGCTTTTGCCTGCTGTGATGGAAGTTGGTAAGATTGCCAAAGTTGAATGTCACTGGCATTTAAAGACTTGTCAAGGGATAAATCAAATATAAATATACAATGATCAATTTTTAGAGTCAAAAAAGACTTCAAGAGAGAATGTTCCAGCCAGTGCCATTTACAGATGAGGACATGAAGGCATAGAGAATAAAGTGACTTGCCCAAGGTGCAGCCCAGCGCTGGTTGATAAGGAGCTTAGACCAAGTCAGGCTTCAGGGTGAAAAACTGCATAAGGAACTGCTCTTCACTGCAGGAGTGGCATACTGCTGGGATCTAACTAGAAGGAGCACCCAAGGAGAGGGCGCAGTGTTTTAGAAACTGCAATTGCCTTCCCCAGCTGCATTGACCTATAAGGGATCCTTGGGCTTCTTGTGTGCAGAAGCCAAACACAACCGTCTTGAGACCACAATCATCTCCCCTGCTCCATGGCTTTGCTGCCTGCGGTCGCCTGCTGTTCGGAGGAACGTGATGAGATCTCGCAGTTCTGCTGCGCCCTGCCCAGGATGTGGATCACCCCTTTGTGCAGCATCTCCAGCTGTGGGCCCTCCCTGCCCACTTGTCACTCAGCAGTCCACTCAGTTATCAAATCAACTGTCGAGGTATTCCAGTGCTTGGGCTCCAGGCACCCTTATTTTACTTGATGGCCCCAAAGTGCATGAGTGCCAAAGAGAAGCTGTGAAGTGCTTCCTTTCAGTGAAAAGGTGAATTTTCTCAACTTAATTAGGTATTTAATCATCTTACATTATCACAGGAGGTCTGAAGGGTGAGTACAGTACAACAAGATATTTAGAAAGGACCACATTCATATAACTTTTATTATAGTATATTGTTATAATTATTTCTTTATTATTATTGTTTATCTGTCACTGTGGGTAATTTATAAATTGAACTTTATCACAGGTATGTATGTGTAGGAGACAACATTGTATTTATGGGGCTCAGTACTATCTGTGGTTTCATTCACCCACTGGGGGTCTTGGAATGTATTCCTGTGAAGAAGGGGGGATGACTGCACCTTTCTTTGAACCCACACACACATCTGTGGACAGGGGTCAGGAGAGCATGAGGGGCTGTCTTGTGCTCTGGAGAAGATCACCTCTTCTCCGGCCTCCATGTCACATGGATAAGTGGAGAGAGTGCCCTGAGACTCCAGAAAGTCTCTGGCTCTTTCCCTTGCCCCCAGTGCCCCCAGCACTCCCCACGTCACCTCCACCTTGTGTCTGCCTGGGGACATCAAGGCTGATCCTTGTCTACCTGGGTCACTGCAAAGTTTCCCCCGGAGCTGGCACTGCTGTATCCCTAAGGTCTAGGTCAGCTTCTGGTACATAGCAAGTGCTCAAAAAGCATTTGGTGAATGAATGAATGAATGAATGAACGAGAATCTAGTTAAAGATAGAAACTTCTTGTAGCCATTGACAATCCTGCATATAACTCTGTGGGACTGAGGTGAAAATTAGAATAACTGGATTTTGTTTTCCACTTCGTCTTTGGTCAGTTGTGATATTGTGATTCATAGTAAGAAATGCATATATTTGATTTTCACCCCAGTTTCTGGCACAGACCTTATAAAACCCATGGAATTTCCTAAGTGATAAGAGCTGTAAAGGTGTCTTTTTTTTACTGTTTTAAACATTGTTTTTATTTTATTTTTTAAATTTTAATTGTTGTTGCAGTACAATTTTCTGTCTTCTACTCCCATCCCAGCCCACCCACCCAGCCCTCCCCTCCTCCCTCCCATTTCCACCCACCCCTAGTTTTTGATCCATATGTTCTTTATACTTGTGCCTGTAGACCCTTACCCTTTTCCCCTGAAATTCCCTCTCCTCTCCTCTCTGGTCACTGTCAGCCTGTTCTCTATTTCAGTGTCATTCGTTATATTTTGTTTGTTTCTTTGTTTTGTTGTTTAGGTTCCTGTTAAAGGTGAGATCATATGGCATTTGTCTTTTATCTCCTGGCTTATTTCGCTTAGCATAATGCTTTCCAGTTGCATCCATGCTGTTGCAAAGGGTAGGAGCTCCTTCTTTCTTTCTGCTGCATAGAATTCCACTGTGTAAATGTACCATAGTTTTTTGATCCATTCATTTACTGATGGGCATCTAGGTTGCTTCCAGCACTTGGCTATTATAAATTGTGCTGCTGTGGACATTGGGATGCATAGGTTCTTTTGGATTGGTGTTTCAGGGTTCTTAGGATATAATCCTGGCAGTAGAATTGCTGGGTTAAAAGGCAGATACAAAATGTATAAAGAACTTACACGACCCTACTCTAAGAAGACAAGCAACCCAATTAAAAAATGGGCAAAGGACTTGAACAGACACTTTTCCAAGGAGGACATACAGAGGATCTAGAGACACATGAAAAGATGCTCAATATCGCTAGCTATCAGAGAGATGCAAATTAAAACCACAATAAGATACCACCTTATACCAGTCAGAATGGCCATCATAAACAAAGCAACAAACAACAAGTGTTGGAGAGGTTGTGGAGAAAAGGGGACCCTAGTGCACTGTTGGTGGGACTGCAGACTGGTACAACCACTGTGGAAAACAGTATGGAATTTTCTCAGAAAACTAAAGGTGTCTTGATATTCATAACAAAAGTCTTTCAACCACACCTGAGTTTATGTTAATGAGGTGACTTTTGGAAAACATCTAAGGATGGGGTAGGGGGACCAACTATGTGATGAGAGGGTTGGAACTTTCAGTCCCACCTCCCCCTGACCTCGCCACCCCGGGCTGGAGGTTGAATCAGTTATCAGTAGCCAATGATTTGATCAATTGTGCTGGTGTAAGGAAGCCTATGAAAACCCAGAAGGACAGGGTTTGGAGAGCTGTCGGGTTGGTGAGTACGTGGGGATGTGGGTTAGCTGTGCACTTAATTATGTCCATATGATTAACATAATAGCTTTTAAAGCCTCTGCAATCTTACCCGCTAGGGCTGCTTCCTGGTACAGGTGCACCTTTTTTGTATTGCACTTCACAGAAATTGCGGTTTTTATAAATAGAAGGCAAGACTCCCCTCTGGCAAAAAGAAAACGACTCATTTTATTTCAACCCACACTTTATTGTGGTGGACTGGAACCAAACCCAGCACCACCAGCAAGGTATGCCTGTGCTCTCATTTTCCTTTGGGGTGAGGAGCACAAAAGGTTCCTAGGAGACCCAGTTTCACAAAGACTTACAGCGCTCTTTCCAGGTCTTGCAAGCCAACTCTTGACCTTCACTCTGGTCCTTTCTGGACCCACAGCTTTGACACTGAGTTTGCTCAAAGATGACGCCTCCTCATTTCTCTTGAAAGGGCAGCCAGGCATGCTTCCTCTGTGCCATCCTGTGCTCACAGGTGCACTGATACCAGGTAATTCATCACGGCTTTTCAGTTCTGACCTCATTTGAAGTGTGCACATGAGCACAAGCATCCTGCTTTTACTCTGACACAGTTTTTCCAGGAGTGTCGTGGTTATAAACTGGGAGTGATGCCTCATGCTGCCATTCAGACTTTGTCACTCATACCAAAACTTTCTTCCATGAATAAAGTATAATGTTCATGTGGAAAAATTATAAACCCCAGAAAAGTCTAAAGGAAACATGCTACTCAGTGCAATGCTCAAGTTATATCTACTAGTAATAATTTTGGAGTGTTTGTTCTAATTTGTTTTCTCTGTACATATGTGTGTAGCTGTTTCTAAAATTGTGGTATGATAATATGATACATAAATTTGTCATTTTTTTCCATTTGACAATGTTGTGACAGATATGCACAAAGATAAACGAATGTACGTGATATTGGTAGGTATATATTTATAATAGTGAAACACTAGACACAGCTGAAATATATATGGAGTTGGAGAAGGGTTGATTAAATGATAACAGAATCTGTGGTATCTAACACAGCCCATAAGGAAAGTTAGGTAGACCTAGATGTAGATGCATAGAAAGAGCTCTAAGACATGTTATTTGGAAAACATCAAGTCACACAAAGGTGCAGACTCTATCAAACCAATTACGTAAAAAGGAAAAAATGTGTCTCTGAACTTACACATATGTATGTGTGTATAGATGTATAGAAAAAGGACAGAATGGGGATTTCAGGGCTTCCTCTGGGGCAGAGCCTCAAGTTTAGGCAGATGGGAGAAAGGTCTTTTTGGGGTTGGCCCAAAAGTCTGTTACATTTTTTTCCATAAAATAAAAGACACATTTTTCATTTTCACCAATAACTTTATTGATTTGGATTGAGTATGTCAGCTATCTCCTGCTATTGACTTCTAGTGGGTAGAGGCCAGGGGTGCTGCTAAACATCTTCCAATGTGTTAGACAGCCCCACAGCAGAGAATTATTTGGTCAAAATGTCAGTAGTACCAAGAAACTTTACAACCCACTTTTGACATGTTCAGTCAGTCTCAGCACCTTCTCCATACACTGCACAAATCTTTTTTTTGCATTTCAGTTGTGTTTTTACCTTTCTTGAAATAATAAAGCATAATAGACTGAAAATGTTGTGTATCTTTTTCTATCTTCAATATTAAAATAGCTGTACAAAAATTCACCAATTTTGATAAGTTTTTTTAAATGCATGCTGATATGACAGCTGTCACAATACAATTTAACAACATTGTTTCAAATAAAGTTAAAAACAACTAAGCACTACTAGAGCCATCGTAGGGAAAAATCATAATGGGCTTTTTGGCCAACCTAGTACGTTTCACCATGTGCTGTGAAAATGCCATGGAAACCTTTGCAAAGAGAAGTTAGTTCTTTGTTACGTAATATATTACAAATATTTTCTTCAAGTCTGTCATTTGTCATTTATTGTCATGTTTTTTTTTGTAGCAGTTTAAGGAATTTGTGTCACAGAATCTTTTTACATTTATGATTTCTAAATTTGGAATCCTGCCTGGGAAGTCCTTTTTCACTCTAAGATTATACATTGCCTTCATTTTTCCCCCTGAGTTTGTCATCATTTTATTTTTTACAACTGATTATTTATTCCATTTGATGTTTATTTTTGTGTGTGGTCTGAGTGACAGAATGCTCCCAAATGGATGTCCAGTTGTTCCAACACCATTCATCGGATGACCAATGGGTCCAATTTTATACATTCCAAATCCCCATCTGTACTTGGACTGCTTATTAAAATTTGTCCTCAGTTGGTGGGTCTCTTTTTCTGCAGACTCCCAGTTAAGTGGCCCATTGATATTGAACAGTTGAGAGACACTGTGAAGTATCTAACGTAGTCCTGGCACTTAATGAAAGTGGTTATAACACAGAAATGTAAATAGCAGAAAGAATGTAGCCATAGGGTTTTGATATGCCTGGGGTGGGGTGTGTGAATAGAAAACGTCCTACTTGTTCTGGAGCTCTGGACAAAGCCCTGGGCTACAAAATTCAAAATAAAACAAGACCAGGACTCCCCAGCTGCATTACAAAGAGGGCCGCACACTCAGTGATGCTGAGCCCTAGGGATGGCCTGGTGTCACAGCAGCGAGAGATGAGCTGCAGTGGGAGCAAGGGCCTACAGCCCCCGTTACCCTGTGATTCACTGCCCGCCCTCTTCCACTCCTGCAAGTGTCTCTACATGTGGTCCCAGCTGAGTGTCCTCTCCTATTGTAAAATCCTGAGGGAATCTAATGAGTCATGTCTCTTGATCAGTTCCTACTGTGGGGATGGGAGTTGTCACATTGTCTGTGGGGTGGCTGCTTCTAGGGATTTTAGGGCAGATGAAAACAAAAGTTTGTTGGGCATGAAGATAAATGTCCTTCCTCTCTGCTTCCCTATGGGTAACCTGATTCTCTGTTATGATTCAGAGCTATGATTCTCTGCTATTTTTTAAATGCACTAAGACTATATATAGAAATATATCAACTGTAGC
Organism: Phyllostomus discolor; assembly: GCF_004126475.2. Classification (NCBI taxonomy): domain Eukaryota; kingdom Metazoa; phylum Chordata; class Mammalia; order Chiroptera; family Phyllostomidae; genus Phyllostomus; species Phyllostomus discolor. Next base: position 66,520,600 of record NC_040910.2, on the reverse strand, counting down.
CTTCCACAATAGGCAGTTCTGTTTGGGAGGCACCTTGGGGATTGCCAGCATTTCTAAACTTTTAAAAAGCTGTGATATTGTAGAGGTTATGAAAGCGGGCTCTGAGCTCAGACTGGATTCTTAGCCTGCCTCTCGGAGCTTCATGACCGTGGGTGACTTATGTAAACCCAACAAACCTCAACTTCCCTATCAATAAAATGATGTTATTAATAGTCCTGACCTTGGGGGTTGTTGTGAAAGTTAAATGAATGTCAAGTTTTAACACATCACAGAGTTACCAGTGCTGGCTTAGTAGACATTTGTTTTGGTGGTTTTAGTGAATAAATGCTGCCCCTGATTATGCGTCGCATGTGCATTTTGTTCATGTCCCCATGCCTTCCCCAGATTTTGAGATTTACTTTCTGCAGTAATTTGCATCCTGAAAATAATTTACTTTCTGTAGTAATATGTATACTGAAAATAATGTATCATTAGAAGTATAATGACCATACGTATTTTAAGCTTCCCCCATCTCTTTCCAGATTGTATGAAAAAAAAGTTGCCTCACTTCTCTGAACCTTGATAATCATGATGCTAATTAGGTAGCAAAGCCTAGAACAGACTCTTTTCCCAAGTCCCTTATGATCTATCTCCTGTCCGCATGCAAGGACCTGGTTAAATCCTCCCAGGGCAGACCCACGTGGCCAGTGACATCTAAGAGCAGATGGTTTGTACAGCCACCAAAGGACTGAATGTTTCATTGTGGTATTTTAGACATTGCTTCCCAGCATCTGGGAGAGGCAAGGAGTGAACTGCCTTGAAATACCGAAAGTCGCCTCACATGGGACTCAGGAGCTTAATGAAATGTGAATCCAGCCTCCTGACTGAGAGAGATTCGGAGAACCTGCAGTTCAGGGCAGATGACATCTTTATCACCAATATTCAGATTAGGAAGTTAGACGTAATACTTCATAAAAAATGCCCTAACCAGTGTTCCTTCTAACCAGTGCTCCAGGCTGTCTGTATAATTCAGCCAAGATCTGGGCAGTGCCTGGCCCACGGTCCTGTGTGAGCACTGGGGACCAGACCATGGGGAATTGGCCATGGCCTAGAATAGGGTACAGTAGGTTGTGGCCCTCCCCCCTTACACTGAGGGGGGCTGTAGACTGAGCATGGGTGTCCCCCCAAAACTGAGATGTTAAATTCTAACCCCCAAGGTGTTGGTATTTGCAGGTCAGGCTTTTAGAAGGTGGTGGAGTCAGGAGGGTGAAGCCCTCGTGGATGGGATCAGTGCCCTCATGAAAGGGACCCTGCGGAGCTCCCTTCCCTCTTCCTTCATGTGAGGTCACAGCAAAATCACAGCTGTCTGTGAGCTGGGGACTGGTCCTCACCAGGCACCTCCTTGGCTGACGCCTTGATCTTAGACTTTCCAGCCTCTAGAACCTTGGGAAATGAATTTCTGTCATTTATAAGCTACACAGTCTATAGTCTTTATGTTAGTAACCTGGATGGACTATGACAGATGGGGACAGGCAGCTGTCCTGGTTAGGACATTCCAGAATAGTGGAAGGGCTTAGAGCTAGCTGGCTGTTCCAGGTGATGATGACCTGTGGCTGTTTTTTCCATACTGGGGCACCCTATTTGCTAACAGAGTTTACCTGTATCAGTTGCTCATGTTGTGTATTCGTTTATACCCTGCCCCTTGTCAAGAGGGTCTTATAAATTTATTCAGCAAATATCATCAGTCGTTGCTAAAGATAATGTCAGATTTGGGACAGATCTGTTTTGGGGGCCAGAGTCAAGATGCTTGCTGCCATTGACCATGTGTGTACTAATGCCACTGATAATACTTGTGCTGGGGACCCCATAGGGTCCCACATCTCTACATTTTGAAATGCCAGCATTTACTCACACTTGGACAGAGGAGCAGAGGGAAGTCCTATGCCAAGTCTGTAGTGAGCCTTTGGCTGTGTGTTTCTCCCCAGTGTGCGGGCACAGGAACCTTATAAACGGAAAGTTTCAGCGAAGTGTGCTATTCTGAAACACCCAGGTCAGCTGAATAGAGGAACTGTGCACACGGCCATTTCCTTCCTTTCCCTGTGCCACCCTCTGTTAGTTGAGGTGGGACTCTGCAATCCCCCAAGCAGAGTCCCCCACTCGTCATCACTTCAGGTGCCCAGGAGGGAAGACAAGGAGGGCCAGGGGGTTGCTGCTCAGGGAATGACTGATTGGCTGGGATCCTGCAGAGTGCAGGGAATCTCTTCACACCCCTAACACCAGGCCAGACAAAAGCAGCCTCCCAGCCTCCTTTCCCATAGTGTAAGCCCTCAGTGTGATCCTGCCCTTTTGGGTTTCACTTTGGAAGTAGCAAACGGGAGCAAATTGGGATGAACTAAAGAAAAAGAATAACAAAGGACAGAGAGCTCTTAGGGGTGGGATTATGTCCTCGCTCCCCCTCCTCCCCAAATGTTGAAGTCCTAATCCCTAGCACCTGGGGATGAGATGTTATTGAAATAGGCTCTTTGCAGATAATCAAGTTAAAATAAGGCAGCAGGGTGGGCCCTAATCCAGTGGCCGTGCATGTCCTTATAAATAGGGCAATTTGAACACACAGACAGATATAGGTGCATAGAGGGAAGATGGGAAGACACACGGACAGCACCATCTGCCAACCAGGGAACAGCTGAGGCCACCAGAAGCTTGAGGGTCTCCCACAAGCCTTCAGGAGGAACAAACCTGCCCACATCTTGGTCTCAGGGTTCTGGCCTCCAGAACTGGGGGCCACACATTACTGCTGTTCGAGCCACCCAATGTGCGGTACTTTGTCCCAGCAGCCCCAGGAAACTAGTCCTGGGCTTTTCAGAAGTCCTAGCAGAGAGGGTTTGCTGTCTTCATGGTGTGAGCCCACCACCCCAAATGTTCTGCTCTAACCCAGGAGACTCTTCTCATCAACACTAAAATGGCCAGGTTGTTTCTTCCCCACATTTTGGGTTAACACCCAGGGCCTAAACATGGCCCCTTGACTGCTCTATTATTCTCTCTTAATACTTCCTGACATGTCCCCTGTTGTTCGTGTTGAATCGTATCTGTCATCTTCTGTTGTGAAAACGTACTGGGACTTGTTTTGAGCAGGTAGAATAAGACCTGCAGAGACACAAAGATTGATTGCCATGAGGAAGACGTTTTTCATGAAGCTCAGAGTCCCTGAGAAACGGGAGTCACAGCAAGCCCTGTGGGGCCCCATGGGAAACACCAAAGGGAGACAATGGGCAGAGGAAGGGGCACCGGGGCAGGAGCTCTTATTTCACTTGAAGTGTGAAGCCCTTTCTTCACAGGCAAAGGCAGAAGTGATATCGACTTATGATTGGATAGTTTGAGTGACATTTCTGGACTCTGGGTTCTGTCCCTCGTTGTCCATACCTGGCCCTGGGTAATTAGGGCAGGGGAACAGTGTCCCAGAATGTAGCCATGTGGTAAGTAGAGAAGGGTGGGGGTATGGTCGTTGGTTTGATGAACAACAGAACAACTATGGTCAAAGGAATGATGAAAAGTGAGTTGTGGTTCAGGCTCCTGATGCCAGAGCATCAAGAATACAGAAAAAAATGAGCAAATATAGTTAATATATCGACAGTATCCAGTTGTGTACTTTTATATGGCTTTTTCCCACTCCTACCCCCAACTTACACTTTAAAGAATTCCTAATCAAATTAACAAGGCCCCTAGTAAATACATTCTCTTTAGCATTTGTAAGATATCTTCTAGTCAAAAGAATGTCCCCCCAAATCCAGTATTTCTATTTAACACCATCTATCCATGGGCCCTACTGTTTAATTTGTATTTCTTCTCTCTTTGAAAGCTGTGTCCTTCAGGGGAAAGTGAGGTTGAAATACCACCTGTAGCCTAAATTTCCTTCCCAGCACTTCCAGCTGGGTGGTACCCTTGGGGTTTCGTCAGCCCTCCCACGTGTCGCCATGCAGACCTGGTGTCTGTTTTTCCTCCTGTCTATTTTCCATTATCTGTTCTTCCAGTACTAGCCCAGGAGGAACTCCTGCCTGCTTCTCAGGTCTCGTTCCACAAGGTAGACGTGGGATGGGTCTCACCCTCTGAGGATAGGGGTGGGATGTGATTCAGATCTGACCAAATCATTGGTTTAGGTAGAGCAGGTGAAGCAGATTGGACCAATCAGTTGTATTAATTGTTTGTTACTGCTTTAACAAATTACCACAAGCTTAGTGATTTTAAAACAACACACGTTTTTGATCTTACCATTCTGGAGCTTAGACATCTAACATCTGACACAGGTCTTTCTGAGCTAAAATCAAGGTGTTAACAGAACTGTGTTCCTTCCTGGAGGCTCCAGGGCAAAGTTGGGGTGTGGGATGGGAGAGGAGTCGCTTCCTTGACTTTCCAGGCTTCTACCCACGGGTTCGAGCCTGGCCCCTTCCTCCTCTTCAAAGCCAGCAGCAGTGAGCCATGTCTTCTCTCATTGCATCACTCTGTCCCTTCTTCTGTGGTCACAGCTCCCTCTGGATCTCTCTTCTGCCTCCTCTTCCGCTTTGAGAGACCCACCCGGATAATCTGGGCTAGTCTCAGAGCCCTTCATCACATCTCTGAAGTCCTGTTTGCCCTGTAAGGTTATAGATTTCCAGATTTGGGGGATTATGATGTGTACCCCTTTAGGGAGCTATTTTTCTGCCCACCACAGTCAGTGAGATTCTGTTCTCCTACTTTTGCTCGGCCCGTGGGGAGGAAACTCATTCTCGGCTGGGATTCCTGAGAAGTGGGGCGCTACATGCAGTTGCTGCCTGCTGTCTCAGAACTCAGAGGGGAGTTTGCCAGAGGACAGAGCTCACACTGAGCAAGACAGATGTGGACGGTACGGGGAGCCAGGCCACACCCTGATGATGGCCTCAGATCCACTAAAGCCCGCTCAGAATTTTTAGGCATCGAGTCAGCCCATTCACTGCCCCTCTCTTTATGTGTCTCCTCCTGGTAAGACTGGTAGCAAAGATCACATGGGCAGGGCCTGAACAACTCCCTTCTTTTATTGCTCTTTGGGGCACAGGGTGTAGCTGTGTATTGAGATTATCTGAATGGCTACACCACAAGTGTAGTGTAACGGTAGCATGTGGTTCCAGGGGTGGAAACTCTGGTTTTGACTTTCCCTGGGTCCTACTTTCTCAAGTGCCTCCAGATCTCTTGGGCTTGCACCAGTTTTTGCATCCATGAAATGATGGGCTTGGGTGGACAGTATGTTCTTTGTATCTACATATTTAATATTCATTACACTCCTACAGATTGGCTGAACTGACAGGATCCTTTTGAAGGTCACTGAGCCCAATTTCCTCACTTAACAGATGAGGGGACTGAGGCCTGGAGGAGCTAAGAGGCTTTGATGGGTGCGAAATGCTGGAAATAGCTCAGGGAGAAACAAGGATGTGACAACTAATCCCGTTACAGCACCATTCTAAAATTCTTCCAGCCTCGGAGTAAATTTACCTACAGGTATTTCCCCTGTAAATGTGCAAAGTCTAATGTCATTCACTGAAATAACTTAAGACATTTGAATCTCAACCTGAGAACTGACATAATATTTGCATGTCATCTTTTGCTAAGTGTATTTTTATGAGAATTATTACACTATGCCAGTTCCTCCATTTTACCTCTGACAGTCATTGTAGTACCAATGAGTTAAATGATTCTAGAATCTTCTCAAAGCCATTCTAAAGACCAAGGAGAGATATAGAGGCAACACTAAAGTCTGCATCAGAGCATAAATCCTGGAGACACGTAAGGAGAGGCTGATTTGAGTTCATGTCCTTGGTTCCTTCCATGTATTAGCATGGTGAACATTAAGTGGTGGCTGTTCTGGGTACCTAGTGTTGTGTAACAAACCGCCCCCAAACCACTGGTTTCTGACAACAATGACGTTTATTTTCCTTACAAATCTGCTCTTTGGGCAGGTCTCAGGGGGGCAGCTCGTTTCTGTTGCTCTTGGCAGCATCCTTGGTCGTTCTGGTGCTGAGGCAACTCTCATCCAAAGGCTTGCTCACTCCTCTGCTATGGTCAGTGCTGACCATTCACTGGGACCTTAGCTGGAGCTGTTGGCTATATACTCACAAGTGGCCACCCCAGGGTACTTGGGCTTCCTCACATCATGGTGGCTGGGCTTCATTACTGAGCATCCCTGCGACCCAGCCTGAGATGTCATATCTGTCACAGATTATCTGATGAGGCAGCACAGATACCCTTGCAGGTTCAAGGGGCTGCAAATAAATTTCTCCTCCTGGTGGAGCAGTGGAGGGGCACTCACGGGGCATGGGGGACTGGAAATACTGACACTTTGGAAAATGCCACTAGCCATAGTGACAGAACAGGTCGTGTCTGAAGCCAGTATTTACCTGATATAGCCAGAAATGGCAAGTGGGGCTGGGCTCAGCTTTTGTTTTTTGTGTTTAGTGGGTTTTTTGCTTGTTTGGTTGGTTGGTTGTTTGTTTGTTGCCAACTGGTAAGCATTGAGAGGCCAGAATGGTATAGGCTGATCCCTCCTCAAGCTGTAGGCTGAGCGCTCTGTGTCGTTCAAGACCCATCTGATACTTTGGCCCCTAAGAGATTCACAGAGGATGGAATTGGAAAGCCAAATGGCCCCTCTCCTGTGAGTAGGCCGTGATGACTGTTTGACTGTTTGCATGCAGAGCCCTGCAGTGCCTCACCTGCCACCTGTCGCACCAGCCTACCAGAAGCTGTCCCCACCATCTCCTGCCCCACGGCCACAGCGCCAGCAGCCTGGCCTGTGCAGTCTGAGCAACCACACTATCAGAAATGCCACAGCCCCCCGAGAAGCCATGGTGCCGTGATGTTTTAGGTGCAAACTCCAAACTAGAAAAGGTAGCTCCTGCAGAAGTAGAACAGAATAAAGAGAGGGAAGAGGACTTTAACAAAATGCAACAGACTCTCAGGGAAGTATGAGTGTAGTACCAAAAAAACAAGTTAACAAAAAAAACCAATGTTTATGGAACTAAAAGCATTGTGTCCATGTTATAAATGCTTTTTTCAGATGCACTATTAAAAAATAGTGCTAAGAGCATAATTACTACACTGGAAGATGAAGAGGAACCAATTTCTCATGTCACACAGCAAAGACATTTAGAGGTGAGCAGCATGAGGGTAACATTAAGACACTTGGAGATCAGATTCAAGAGACTTAATGTGAATATCCAGAGGAGAAACAGCAGATTGAAGAGTCAGAGTTAAATAAAAGTAGAAAGAAATTTCTCTAAGTTGAAAGTCAGTCAGGGTTAAGGACCATTTTAGTCTACATGTATAAATGTTTCCTGGTGAAATTCTGGAATTTTATGGATAAAGGGAAAATTTTATACATCTGGACAGATAGAACCAGAAGACTTAGACTAATATCAGACTTCTTATCAGCAGTTCTAGAAGAAAAGAAAACCTTTGAGCAGTATCTTTAGACACTTGGGACAAAAAGATTATGATCAAAACTCCTATATCAAACCCAATTACTGTTTATTTACAAGGTTAACACATAAAGGCCTTGGAATTTATACTCATGAAAATTACCTGTTTATTACTCATGTAACTTATGAAGGGCCTTAAGGGTTATTATTCATGTAATTTAGCTGGGGAAAACAAGATGGCGAATTTGATAGAGATCTCCAAAACTGGGAGGTAAGAGGACAGAAAACAGTCATGAACAGTGACTCTTACGATGAATATGTAGTTTAGCCTAAACAGATGGGATGTTTTTTTAACCAGGAATCCATGGTATATAATTAAGTAATGATTATTAGTAGGTAATGGTTATTGCAACAAAATAAATAAACTGCAGGGCGAAAAAACTAATAATAGACTGAAGTCAGATCTCCATCAAAGTCAGGAGTAGGATGGGAGCAGGCATGGGAGAGGGTCCTTGGAAAATACACATGTTCTAAATGTTTCCTCACAGATCTGGGGAGAAGAGTGAGGGAGTAAAACACATGATGGGGGCGGGGGGGATCATTATCCTCTACTGACACATTAATAGAAAAGAATAGGTTTAGTTATGATTTCAGGGGTGTTAAATTCCTTTGTGAATGCTTTAGGGTTGTCCTCTCCTCTGCCTGGTAATTGCCCTACAATAGAGACAAAGCTGGTTTTTAGCATGTACCTTGAAGGTGTGCATCTCATTGTTGACCTTCATATTTTTGACCCCAGACAAATCAAGGTTTGGGTTACTTTGCTGGTGAAGCTTTTCCCTATAAGCCCTAACCTCAGGAGCATCACCGGCACCCTTGCCTCCTCACCCCATAGCCCCAGCCTAGACCACCGTCTGCCAGGCTCCATTGGAAACTGCCTATCTACCAGGGGGCCTTTACCGGAAGACCAACTGAATCCCGCCTGAGAGAGCATGTGGAATTGCAGGAAGTGGGAGAGTGATCTGGAATGTGTGTTTTTCATCCACTGGGAAACATGGGCGGTAACAGTCACAGGAAGGAACTGGCGGACAGAGAGTTGCCCAAAGGCATCCTGGGGGATAGATAGGGAAGGACACCAGAGAAGTCTGTCACTGACATCAAGGTCTTGTCTAGCTGGGGACTCTTCTCCCTTCTCAGGGAGGTAGTCAGGGTATTTTTAGCAAAATTACACTTACTGGTCTCTCTGAGCCCTCCCCTGCCAGACATGTCCAGGCCAGGAGGCGAGTGAAGACTAAGTCCAAGTTTGTGGCCCTAGTCCTTTCACCATGGTGAATTGTCTCCAAAGTCCTGCTCACTGGAGCCAGGGCAGGCTTCCCAAGGTAAAATCTGCAAGTCACACAGGAGCTTTGCCCCAGGACACTTTGTCATTTTCATTGTCACAGAGTTGCATCTTGGGGATATATACTTAACAAGCCACTTTCCACTGGACAAGATCATAGGTTTATTTTTAAAACCATGCCCAGAACCATAGACCAAAAAAAGACCTTGGCAAGTCATTGAGTTTATCCTTACAGTTCAGAGAGAATCACTCTTCAACTTCACTCCAGAGAACCTTCCTTTGGTGACAAAGATCAGGAAAAATAACCTGCAGGAGGGCCTGGGATTTGTTCTTCCTGAGTGTCAGACCCCCACTTGCAGGAAGTCTCTCTGGCAGTTATGCACCTGGCCTGCTCTGTCGTCCCACACTAGAGCCATGGTCCCTGACCATCGAGAACCAAAGCCACAAGCAGAGGGTTAATGGGACAGTGCACGTAACACCCTTGCCTCTGTTCTGTGGCTCCCAGATGGTTGTGCTCCACCCTTCAAGTCACAGAGTTCCCAGCATCTTCAGAATCCACAGTGGGAAAGAGACCCTGGGAGGGAAGGACAGGACGCTGCTGCCGTGGGAGTTCGCTGGGGCTGCCCTGACACACTGGCGCCACAGACCAGGGCGCAACACTAGGGACTGTTTCTCAGGATTTCAGAGGCTACTGAGCTCAAGGTGTTTACAAGGTTGATTCCTGCTGAGGCCTCTTTCTTGGGCCTGTGGTGGCCATCTCCTCCCTGTGTTTCCACATAGTTACTCCCTTGGGCATGCCTGTGTCCTTATCTCTTATAAGGACACCAATCCTATCGGACTGGGGTCTGCATCAATGGCCTCATTTTAACTTCATTGCCCCTGTAAAGGCTCTGTCTCTGAATCAGCCCCATCCTGAGTTGCTGGCTCTTAGTGCTTTAACATGAATTTTGTTGAGGGGGACATGACTTAGCCCATAGTAGCACCAGAGATCAGATAAACACCAGATCATGTTACCTGCACCCTGAAACCACTTCCAAAATCATGGGGAAATCTGCATTTTCACAGCCCTGGTCCATGTATCATAAATTATGAGAGTGAAGAAACAAAAACCAAAAAAGGACATTTGAAATAATGCATATATATGCATAAGAATATACTATGTAATAATTTCTATTAATAGATTTATCAAACTATTAATATATAATGTGTTTATTATTATGCATATATATGTATTATTGCAGTGAAGAATTGGTAGGATTTATAGTAGAGATTTTAAAATAATGCCAGGATATTTTGGAACCAGCAGGACAATTTCCCATGTAAGGACTAGGAACATCTGAAGAGACTATAAAATACAGGCAACCCTTTTAAAAGTCCTTTATTAATGTATTTATTTGATTAACCTTAGTGGTATTAAGATATGTCATTTATAACCTGGTGTGTCCATAAATTTATAATATGTTGCATAAACATATTTCAGTTTACATTATATTGTAATATATTTTATTTTATTTTATTTTTAAACAGCTTTATTTTTCAGAGAAGTTTCAGATTTACAACAAAATTGAGAGGAAGGCAGGGAGATGCCGCACATACCGTCTCCACACAGGCCCCGCCCTCCACTTGGCAGAATGGCGCATTTGTTGTCACCACACGTGGACCCCACCAACACACCGTAGTCACCCAGAGTCCTTTGTTCACCTCGGTGTTCACTCCTGGTCCCGTACGTTCTGTGGGTTTGGACAAATGTACATATACACACATCTTCATCCGTGTAATATACAGCACATTTTCACTGCCTCAAACTTTTTCTTTATTTTTAAATTGTGGTAAAATACACACAACATAAATTTATAATCATAACCATTTCTAACGATGCAATTTAATGGCATTGAGTACTGTCTGTCACCTTTTTATGCCACCATCCGTCCCTAGACCCATCCGTTCACTTTGTACAACTGAGACTCTGCATGCATGAAACGATAGCTCCTACCTCCTTCCCCCAGGGCCTGATAGCCTGCATTTTACCACACACATACTGTCTGTTGTAGAAGAACTGGAAATTTTAATGCAGTGAGGGAAGAACAGAGGATTGACTAGTACCACTTTGATGTGAGCCATAACATTCCTATTCTGTGTCTGTACAGTCATATGTATAACTTTTTACTGTGCACACTGATTTGTAGCTTTCCCCTTTTTGTTTCATATATCTGCAGTACTTTTATATATGAAATATATGTCATTTTAACATTTACATGAAACTCTGTTCATTTAAACAATCTCCTTTGAATTCTGGAGGAAATCTTTGGGTTTTTTCCAATATATTCATACAGTAAAGGGCTGGGCACAAAAGATTAAGTGCAAATGTAGACTTCCACAAAGCAATGCTCTAATGGACCTTTCTTACAGTTAGATTTTTGTCTACATCCTCAATTATTTCTTCAGGATGAGTTCCTTTATTTAAGTTACTTTGAGAAAGGTATTCTGTATTTTTAGGCTTTTAAAACATATTGCCAAAGTGCTTTCAAGAAAGATGGTACCATTTAATGCTTCCAACAGCTGTGGATAAGCACACTTATTTTTCATATCTCTAGCAACCTGGGGTATTATTCCTCAAAAAATTCAAAATAATAGGTGGACGTGGTTTATTTTAAAAATTAAGTTATAGGGAAGGACTTATAATGCAAAGGTGTCAGGCCTTTTACCCTGATCTGACTCCCTGTCTTGCTCTTGGGAGATAGTCTGTTCTTAGTTCCTCTGATGGTTTGCCTCCACAGGTCTAAATAATATGCTTATACTGCTCTTTCTCCCTCTCTCTTTCACATGTATACACACACACATGCACATGCATGCACACACACAGTACTTTATGCTGGTGAGAGGAGGTTTTCATTCTGTTATACCACCCACATCTCCCTTCCATACCCATTTTTAAAATGATTGTAATAGTTGTTGAAGATTTACTTCTTATATCTAAGTGTCTCTGCAGTTGTCATGGATGGTGCAGGTTCTCTCAGCGGCTCTGGTGAGCATCGTCACTGCTCCCTCTCCAGTTCCTCTTTCTGTCAACTGTTTTCTTTTTCTCTCCCTCTTTCTTTTATTTTCTTCCCTTCCCCTCCTCTTTTTATATCTCCTTTTAAATATTTTTTCATTTTAAAGATTGATGAATATACATTTATTCTCTCCTGTAACCATGGTAATTAGGTCTTCTATGCCTTGTCCCTAGATTGATTCTAAAAGTTCAAAAATCACCCAAGTAATATTTCAGTTGTGTTTCCTTCTCTGCAGTTCCAATATAAAGAGCTGTTCACATAGAGGAGACTGTCCCTAGTGCCAAGGCCAAATGGATTCTTCTTTCTAGTATTCTAAAAATTATTCAGTCAAGCATCGCTTTGCTTTAATTCATATTTGAATCCTATTTGGGGAGCATATTTTCCCTGATATTCTATGAATTATCTTTTTTCCTACCAGGAGAATCATATTTTTCATACCTTCCACCTTACTCATCCCATTCGTTACTTAGATTGGTCTCTTCATCTTAGAAGGTACTGAATTCTGACTTGGGTTTACCATTTTCCAAGCCTATTATAGGTTTGACATCTGGGATTTCTTCTTGCTGGTTTCAGGTTTCGTTCTATTATTTCTTATTGGATCAGAGTTTTGTTCTTGTTTTTCTGGAGTGCATCCTCAAGGAATTTTCTCAGAGAGGTGGCCATCTTTACTATTTATAAAAATGATTTTATTTTGCCATGATACTTGACTGATAACTTAGTATAACAAAGTTTTTTAGATTGAAATGACTTTCTTAGTCAACAAAAGAAAAAAGCAAGCAAAATATAACCAGAGACATTGAAATTAAGAACAATCAAACAGTAACTAGAGGGCAGGTGGGAGGGGAAAATAGGGGGAAGGGGAGAAGAGTTTTCAGGAACTCTTAAAGGACACATGGACAAAACCAAGGGGGCATGGAAGCAAGAGAGGGAGGTGGGGTTTGGCTGGGGTGGAGGCGAGTGGTAGTGGGTAAACGCAGACAACTGTAATTGAACAACAATAAAATAATTTAAGAAAATAAAAAGAAATGACTTTCCACTCAGAACTTTGGAATTTCTGTTTTATTCCAGCATGAATAATTGCTGATAATTTTTACTGCTGCTCTGATTGTTGTCACTTGGTATCTTGCTCCTCTGTGAAAGCTTTTCAGGATTTCTTCATTTTCGCCCCTCTTCACATCTCAGGCCCTTGCAGTTTGAGGACTGTGTGCATCTTCATTTCTAGGAAAATTTCTCTCCTCCCTCCCTAATATCTTATTCTGTTTTCCCCCAGGCACTTCTATTAGAATTTACTTTCAGAAGTCTTTCCTATGTTCTAATTGTTCTTTTTTCATAACATTTTTGTCTTATAGGTATCTTTTTCTTCTTGGAGGTCTCAGAAGAAATTAGTTAATAATGTATTTTGGTTCTTAGTTAAATGTTGTCTGTACCTTAAAGCAGTCAGTTCTGCTATAGTGTTATTTTGCAAGTACAGATTTGTCCAACATTAGAATGTTTTTACTAGTTGTTTCTCCTCAATTCTCTTTTGTCCCTTAGTTCCCAACTGATAGATAACCTTCCTTTTGTTAACCCAATTCTATTATTTAAATAGCCTTTTGTTGCCCTTTGTGGTTGTTCTGCCATTTGGGACTTTCTCTCAGGTACTACCTGGCAAATCTGTCCAACCCCTGATACCTGCCAAAGCTACCTCCTCAGGAAGCCTTGCTCAGTGACTTGGCAGATGCCCCTCTGTTGTATATCCCTGTACAGCCTGGTGTTCTATGAAGACCTCTAGGGGGAAGTTAATAATTGCTCCAGTGATTTTAAGACTGAATAACAATGGGGAATTTCAGAAATATCAAATAACTATACCTTTACTCAGAATAAAATTAGTTGTGGGTTGAGAGCCTCAGTTTCCTCTACATTAAGCTAGGATTTTACTGAGCTGTAGTAATAGAAAATCCACTTAGAGTGGCTTTGGAAAGAATTATTTGTCTCAAAAATAAGTCCAGTCATATGTTGTTGTTGGAGTTGGATCAATGAACGCCTACTGTCAGGTCTGACATCTCCACATTTTTTGTCACCAAACCTTCATGGTTACAGGATGGCTGCTGCCACACATGCCATTGTATCTGAGTTCAAAACAGGAAGAAGAGAAAGAGCTTGACAGCTGTGTCCTGTTAATTTTTATCAGGAAAGCAAAGCTTTCCCAGATGACACTGTAGAAGACTCAGTTTTTGTCTCATGCCTAGATGGCTGTGAGTACAAGCATGGGGACAATTTGGAGGGCCTTGAAGAGAGAAGTTTATTGACTAAGAGTGGATTTTCCAGCAGGGATTTGGATTTTGTTCTGCACACTAGTGTGTCTTAGCATGCATCAGAGAATCACCTGGAGGGCAGCATAAAGCACACTGCTGAACTTCTTTCCCAGGATTTCTGGCTCAGATAAGTTCTGAAGTGATGGTGATGCTGTAGGTCTAGGGCAGTGACAATTTATAGTAGCCTTATTTTCTCCTTTAAAAAATGAGGGTATTTATTAAGGAATAAGTGATTGACTTTACTACATTTTCTTATTTTCTGTGTTTTTGATGCTGTGGCACCTGAAGCTTCATTGGCCAGGGAGAGACTGCCCTCCAGGGTCAGCTCATTCCTACAAGAGCAAACAACTTGTCTGGGAGCCCATTTCTGATGTGCAAACCAGCCAATCCCAAGTCCAGACCTCCACCCCCCTGTTACCAGGCCCCTGCAGCCTGGGTACTATCCTCCTGCCCTAGATTCCCCCAGGGCCAGTACTGGACACCTGGGGACCACCTTTGTAGTCCAGAGCACACCATAATTTTTCAGACTGTCCAATCCCAAACCTGCTAAATTTACTTACCTTGCTTCACCTGTTCCTTCCTATGAAAGTCACGGCAAAGGCTGTTGCCCACTTTCCCTTTGCTCCCTCTATCTCCCAACGGGCCCTACTGCTGCTCACTGTGGCTCTGCAGGGTGTGTTGTGCCCCCTGATGGGAATCTGTGAGTACACGTTTCTTCATGACAGGCAGTGCCACATCTGCATGTCCTACCATATGTATGTAACAGTAATACAATGCTTGTAAAGCACTTGGCTAAACACCGAGGCCTCAGGCAAAAGGGCATCAGGGAGGCATTTGGGGAAAAATGCAGAGAACAGGGCCGTTCTATGGGCCCAGGCTGGCACTGTGCAAATAGAAAGGGTGCAGCCACTGCTGAAAAGATTAGTAGTATAAAATTAAGAGGATTTGGCAACTCCTTGGGTGTTGCAAATTGGTTTATTATCTGACAACGTTTGTGATGAAACTATGTCTACTTCAAAAGCAACTCCCCTGCTTCTCTGAGTGACTTCTGCAATGGCAGCTGAAGAGTCCTCATTGCTTAGCTCTCAGTCCAACTAAGTGTCCTTTTGTGATCGGGCCAGAACTCCAGGCAGCAGGTCACTTCCAAGGTGTCCTGTCGAGAACGTTTCCTCCAGCTGCCCATTTCCTACAGTGTGTTCAGCGCCCAGGATCTAGCTGCTGATTGGTGTTATGTGAAATATACTTTCATAGTTTGGTAGCTTTGGGAAATGATGGGCTCACAAAAATTAAGCCACTTTATTTACCACAGGGCTTCTCAGACCCTTTCACATTTTAATGAGACTTTGTTAATGCAGAAAATAGTGTTTCTTAACGTGTTTTCCACAGAACCTTTACCTTCAAAGTGTCTTCTGAGTTTGTGTTTTTCGTGGAGCAGAGTTTGACAGCCCACTGTGCTCTATCTGACGTGAAACACTGGTGACACCGAGATTGTGTGGGGACTGTTAACTGTTCACCTGAAGCTCATAAGTAAAGCAATGCACAATTTTTAGATTCGTTTGCCAAGGCTCTGTTTTGCTTTAGTGTGTCGGTGTAAAAAGATAAAAAAGACATGACTTGTAACCAGTTGTTACCTACACAGCGCCTGTCATCCTGCGGAATGACTCACCCCCTGAAAATAGTGGATTGTGTTCATTGTCTTAATAGTGAATGATGCTCTGTCTTTCACTTACAGAGATGAGGCCAAAAATACCAATCTTCCTAAAAATGGCTTTACCTGTTAGCCCACCCCCCTTCCTTGAAGACTACTGATGTCTGTGGGTCTGTCTTTAATCTTCTGTTGAAGTACTTCAGGAGGAATGGAGGGAGAGCTCCAAGAAGTGGGGGTTGGGCAGAGGGAGACATGTGATATTTATTGCATTTATTTATTTTTAGAGAGGGAAGGGAGAGAGAAAGAGAGAGAGAGAGAGAAACATCAATGTGCGGTTGCTGGGAGCCATGGCCTGCAACCTAGGCATGTGCCCTGACTGGGAATCAAACCTGCGATGCCTGGTTCACAGCCTGCACTCAGTCCCCTGAGATACACCAGCCAGGGCCTGTATATGTTTTTAATCCTCACCTGAGGACATGCTTTTATTGATTTTAGAGAGAGGGGAAGGGGGAGAGAGAGAGAGAGAGAGACACTGATGTCAGAGGGAAACATCAACTGGCTGCCTCCCACAGGTGCCCTGACCGGGAATTCAATGCACAACCAATGTACAGGACGATGCTCCAACCAACTGAGATACCCAGCCAGGGCAATGACCCCAGATTTTTAAGAACACACTTAAAGAGCTGAATTTGTCTCCAGCACAGATCCTTTTCTTTCCAGCGCGTGAGCTTGTTGCCTTTTTATCAGCTGCGTAGATACAATTTATTAGTTTTTTTAATTTGCCTGAGGTTGGTATGTGAATAATTGTTCTAGCTAGCTGTAGGATGCCCCTAAAACTCAGCTCTTATCTTTAAGCAAAAAGTAGTAAACAATTTAAAGAAAAAATATATGTATTGTATGGTGTGTTAGAATCATTTTTGTAAGTTTATGCTAATACTTAGTGCTTGTTTTGTTAATTTTTTATATTATCTATTTTTTGTTACATATGTTACCTATTTGTATTCCTGTATATATGTTCTGAACCATGTTAAGAAAGGCATGTATCTGCAACACAAATGCAGAACCAAAACATGACCAATTTTGTTCAAGCTGTATGCATATCCCTGTGAAACCCAGCCCCCCTTTCCTTTCCCAGAGACATCACGGTTTGAAAGTTTGTGTTTATAGTGTTTTCTTATTTACATACATGTGTATTTTCCCTTAACAGTATGTTCTGTCGTGGTGTTTGGTTTTGAGCTTTATGAAAACAGTATAATTTAATCAGACTTATAAAATTTTACCCTCATTCAATATTATGCTTCTAAGATTTACCCATGTGGTTTTGGGTAAATTTTATCGCATTACTTTTTATTACTGCATGACATGTCATTATGTGAAATAGCCCAGTTTTTTTTAATACTCTGTTTAATGGTCTTTTTATTTTAGTTCTTTTACCAAAAAAGAAAAAAGCTATGACTGTTTTGTAAATGTCTCTTATAAATGTGCTGGGGTTTCTCTAGGACAGTGTTTTTCTGAATACAGGCCCCATCCCATCAGTGATGATGACATCAATTTAGTGAATATAGTAGAAAATATTAGTGTGCATCAAACATTGTAAGTATTGTTCCGTTAGAAGATATTTCGTTTGGATACTGAGCTTTGATGTCAAATGAACCAGGAAGATAACACATTGTTTCTAAGTGCTTATAACAGTTCACACCTGTAGTCGTGGTCTGGGGAGGTTCCCGCCACTCCATAGCATCACCACTGGGAATGGTCAGATGCACGTTTTTGTTAAACCAGTAGGTATACAACGGCATGCCTTTGTGGTTTTAATTTGCATATTTCTGGTTACTAATAAGGTTGACCAAGTTTTTATGTTTGTAAGTTTTTAAGAAGTGCTAGTCTTTGGCCCATTTTTTTGTCAGGTCGGTTTTTGTTGTTGTTAACTTAGGGGCATTCTTGACTCAGTCTGAATGTTAGTCCCATGGAATATGCATTTATTATGCATGTCTTGTTTTAGTTTCTGATTTTCTTTTCATCTTTTTTTGGACCACCATAACAGAATTTGTTATTTTTCATGTAAATGTATTTATTATTCTTTTCTTTTTTGGTTAATCTTTGTGTTTTATTTTCAAAGATCTCATTCCATGGTCAGAAATGTAAGTTTTAATGTTCGCCTTTTACATTTAAGTGCTTACTTCATTGGGACTTGGATTTTATGCACAGTGTTGGGTAGAAACTCTAGTTCTTTTTTATTTTCTCATGCAGGTAAACAATGACCCGGCATTACCTATTGAATACTCATTTTCTCTTCCCTCCTCTTTTCCAGTCTGGGACAACGCCCTCCTGTCTGTCATTGAATAGCTGTTCCTGGGCCCAATCCCAGTGGGTGGGAAAGGGGATTCCACCCAATAATAAACAGTCCCTGGATACCAGCAGGGTGTCCAGACCTTAACTTTTTCTGACACTGTCTACCTAGTGAGAGCGCCAGATTCCGTATGTTAATGGTTCAGCCCTACAAGACTTCCCATACCCCCCCACATACCCAGCCCCATTTGAAGCCAGTGGTCTGCCCAGACTTCTACTGTGTTTCTGACCAACCTGCCACAGACTGGAGGTTCCCACAACCTCCTCTTTGGACTTCAGACTCACTCATCACAACTCCAGGTTGTCTCCTGTACTCCTGACAAATGAACACTAACTAAATGAACACTAAGCCGATTAACAAGAGAAAATAACCAAATTTGATTTTGTGCACACGTAAAGAAGCCCCACATCTGTGAGAGTCAGAGACCACATGCACATGAGGGGCTCAGAGACACAGTTGAAATGAGGTGTGTGGAGCCTCCTGAGCTAAGGATAAGGTAGGGCCTCTGAGGCTTCACAAATGAGGAGGGCCACTGTCAGATAATAAGAAGAGAAGATGTTCAGTAACTAGTGTTTGCCCTGCCTTATAGATAGGTCATAAAAAGTTCTATCTGGTGATAACTCTTAATATGGGCAAGGCCCCAAATGTAAATTCTTTATGGAAGAAGTAAAAGTTTCTCTGTAGCCCACAGGGTCTCAATTACCTTTAGCTCAAAGTTATCCATGTGCCAAAGGAGCACACCTTGAGGAGGCCTGATCTGAACCCCTCACCTCAGCATCACAGTCATTTCCCTCTGTGTGCGTCTATTTCTGGGTGCTCTTTCCTGCCCCGGTGTTCCCTGGGAACATTGTTACTGTCTTTTACTAGTTTGAGAAATTTTTCTTGACATAGATATTGTCTATTTTTAAGTAAATGTATTCCAAGTTTCTTTTCTACATTAGATGATCTTTTAAAATTAGGTTTTCTAAGTATTTACTGGTTATATTGATTGTGTTTCATTGATCATATTTCCAGCTACTTTTCTAAACTTTCATTGTTTTTAATGATTTATAGATTATGTCAGTTTAGTTTTTCCTTTTTGGTTTTTACATCTCATATAGCACTTGCTTACTTAACTGGATAGACAGTGATAGTAGGCATCATTGTTTTATTTTTTATTATTAAGGGAATATTTTTAACATATTTCTGTTAAGAATGATGTTTTATAGGTATTTTTAAAAATCAGTATAAGGATTCTACTTATTTTTTTCTATTTTTCAGGAACAGACATTGAATTTTATTAAATATTTTGTCTGCAGTTTTTTTGAGACAGTTATGTTATCAGTAGAAGTGGAGTTCTTGTGGTGTCCTGAGACCCGCACAAGAGGAGGAGGCTCTGTGGTAAACTTGACTGATGATGGAAAGTTAAAGGGGTTCCCCTCCTGACTTTGCAATGTCCCATCTCTGTCTGTTTTGCTGTGGTAAAGGTCCAACCTTGTCTTCACTGAGGTGAAGGTCACCGCCCACAGTTTCTGCTCCATATGAAAGCACAGTCCAGCCCACCATCTGGCCAGCTTAGTGTGTGTTTCCAGCTGCAGCTCATTGCTTTGCCTCAGTGCTCATACCCTCTGCTGGAGCCTGAGTGTGGAGTTGCATGGCAGTGGATTGTGCGCTGCTAGGCTGCTACCTGGCCATGGAAAGCACAGGTGAGTGTGCTGTGAGAGAGCGGGTCATTGGGTGAGAAAGGGAGGCCTTCTTTGTTCCCCTTATGTATCTCAGTCTTGGAAAAGACTGGAAACGTTTTCAAAGGAACCAATCCATTTCCCAGATTTTCTCGAGCTTTTGTTAAGCCCGCCCCCTAGTTAGACTGACTGGTGTCTTTGGTTAAGCACCTCCCCCTGTACCATTTTGACTTCTGTGCTTGTGCTTGTCTCTTCCTGCTCCCACCTGACAATCTGAAAGCCCTCTAAGGTCAAGCACCTCCCTCCGGCACCCCTCAGCAATCTGGTACCAGGGCGGGAAAGGGAGGAGTGGTAAACTCCTCGGCAGAGCTCTGTGGTCCCCTTGAAGTGTGAAGCCAGTGCTTCCTGATGAAGCAAGCAGGCTTGTGCTTCCCAGTTTATTAATCTCAATGTCTCTAATTCCCTTTGCTCTCATTCCTTTATTAATAATTAGCTACGTGCTGACAGTAGCAGTTATGTTTTTTTGAGAGTTATGTTTTATCCTTTAATCTGTCAATGTGATGAATTATACTTGCAAATTTCTAAAGCAAAATCACTCTTGCATTCCAACAGTTAATCTAAGTTGTTCATAGTGCTAATTTATTTCGTTTAAGATATTTGTATCATTGTTAATATATTAGGCTGATTTATATGTCTCTTTATCTCCTTTTGTAATCAAGATATTCTTGTCCCTTAGAGTGAGTTGCACTGTGTCGCTTCTTTTTCTGTTCTTTTTAAGAGTTTATGTAATGTTTGCAAAGAAACATTTCTTGGAAATGTGTCTATAAAACAACTCGCTCCTCTGTTTTCTTTGTGAAAATATATTTAATTACTGTTTTAATTTTTTTAATGTTTATAGGACTATTCAGACCTCCTGTTTATTCCTGAGTCACTTTTGGCTTGCTTTAATTTTCTAGCTATTTGCCTATTTTGTCTAAGTTTTCAAATAAAATTGTACGTAACTTTTATTTATCTTTTTAATCTCTGCAGCATCATTGGCTATATTCCACTTTTGTTTCCTATTGTTTGTCTATTTCTTCTCTCATTTTTTCCTTATTAAATCTTATAGAGGTTTGCCATTTTTGTCAGACTTTTCAAAGAATTAACTTTGACTTTGTTGATTCAGTTATATATTTTTATATTATACTGATATCTTCCCTTTTTAATTTTGTCCTCATTTCTTTAAGTTTATTCTCTTTATATTTATTCTAAGTATTTTCAGCCTCTCTTCTTTCCAATATAAGCATTTTGGGTTTCTGTATTTTTTACGTATCGCTTTGCTATCTGACAAGTTTGATACACAGTATTTTCATGTTTCTCAAATCTAAATATTTTAAATTTCTAACAGTTATTTTTGACCTGTGAGCAATTTAAAATTATTTAAAAGTTTCCAAATTTGTTCTTTTTTTAATTTTAACTTTTTTGTTGTTGATTTTATTCAAATTACATAGGGGTTAGAGAACATCATTTGTGTGTCTTCTGTCATTTGATGTTCCTTAAAATGTTCATTATGGCCTCATAAGTGGTTAATTTTTGGAAATGAATTATAGCATGCATGAAAAGAATTTATATTCTATCAATAAAAATTAGGTTATGATGTATGTCTATCAAATCCTTTTAACTTGTGTTTTCAAATCCTCTATATCTTCACTAACTTTTTTTTCCTTTAAATCTCATTAATTGAAAGAGAAATGGTGACATCTATTGTGGTAAATTATCAGGACTTCTCTGAGAGTCTATCACTTTTGATTTACATATTTTGTGATTCTTATCACATATACCCAAATTTGGAATTCTCATAGCTTCTCAATAAGTTAAACTTTTTGATCTCTTTAAAAATGTAATTTATGATTATGCTATTATAGTTGTTGCAATTTTTCCTCCTTTGCCCCTCTCTACCTACCATTCCGTCTGGCAATCCCCTCTCTTAGTTCATGTTCCTGGGTCATGAATGTAAGTTCTTTGGCTTCTCCATTTCCTATACTGTTCTTAACCTCCCCCTGTCTATTCTGTACCTACCAATTTGTACTTCTTAATCCCTGCATGATATGGACACTGGCCAGCAGTGTCCACAGTGTTGTGGATGAGACGAGACAAATTCACACAGACTACTGAGTCCTGTGGAGGAAAAGCGATGGCATGGCCAGTCTCTCAAAGTGAGAGCTCACCAATCCTTGCCTTCGCAAGCTATTATTGCCTTTCTAATAGCGTATATCAAAGAAGGTTTTCATTCATTATATTAGGTTTGCTTTAGGTAATTACTTTTTACAGATAGCAATGGAAAGGATGTTACTGATTACTTCTTACAGACTAACAAGGAAAATATGTTGCAAATGCAAGGGAATTGTAAGAGTAATTAATCTGGTTACACTTCAGTCCCTGGGAGAATTAGCACAGACTTCAGGAAATTACTTTAAAGATATGCAGTAAGCATTTGCTGCCTCAACTCAGGGTGAGGGAGTTTTAGCAAGAGCAAGTCACAAAGCAACCTAGGTATAATGCAGGCCTGATTTTCCATGGGAGAACTGATCTGTGGGTTTGGCGTCCTGTGTGCTGCCATGTGCTTATTGGGCTTTTCAATAGAGCTGGGCTACATTTGCCCTTCCACACAGACAGGTTCCCTACATCTGCACCTTTCCCCCATTCTTCCCCTTCACTCTCCTAAATTGTAATCCTCCATATCTATGATTCTGTTTCTGTTCTGCTTGTTTGCTTAATTTGTTTTTTAGATTCAATTATTGATAGTTGTGAATTTATTGCAATTTTAATGTTCATAGTTATGATCCTGTTCTTTTTCTTAAGTGAGTCCCTTTAACATTCC
The DNA here is from genome assembly GCF_004126475.2 of Phyllostomus discolor. Lineage (NCBI taxonomy): Eukaryota > Metazoa > Chordata > Mammalia > Chiroptera > Phyllostomidae > Phyllostomus > Phyllostomus discolor. The sequence goes on along the minus strand of NC_040910.2, from coordinate 66,498,001 downwards.
ATATAAGGGCTTGGAGATAATGAACTCCTTTAGCTTGAACTCTTTAACTTGTCTGGGAAGCACTTTATCTGCCCTTCAATTCTAATCAATAGCTTTGTTGTATATAGTAATTCAATTCTAAATGATAGCTTTGCTGGATAGGGTAATCTAGGTTGTAGGTCCTTGCTTCTCATCACTTTGAGTACTTCTTGCCAGTCCCTTCTTGCCTGTAGTTTCTTTTGAGAAATCAGTTGACGGTCTTCTGGAAACTCCTTTGTAGGTAACTATCTGCTTTTCTCTTGTTACTTTTAACACTCTCTCTTTGTCTTTAACCTTTGGCATTTTCATTATGATGTGTCTGGGTATGGTCTCTTTGGGTCCATCTTGAATGGGATTCTCTGTGCTTCCTGGACTTGTATGTCTATTTCCTTCACCAAATTAGGGAAGTTTTCTTTCATTATTTTTTTTCAAATATGTTTTCAATTTCTTGCTCTTTCTCTTCTCCTTCCGGCATCCCTAAGATTCAAATGTTGCTATGTTTGAAGTTGCCCCAGAGGTTTCTTAGCCTATCCTTGTTTTTTTTAGATTCTTCGTTCTTCTTGCTATTCTGATTGAATATGTTTTTTCTTCTTTATGTTCCAAGTCATTGATTTGATTCTCGGCTCCATCTACTCCACTGTTGTTTTCCTGTCAATTTTTCTTTATTTCACTTAATGTAACCTTTATTTCTGCCTGAGTCTTTTTTATGTTGTTGAAGTACCCAGTGAGTTCCTTAAGCATCCTGATAACCAGTGTTTTCAACCCTGCATCTGATAGATTGCTTATCTCCATTTTGTATAGTTGTTTTTCTGGAGTTTTGTTCTGTTCTTTCATTTGGGCCATATTTCTTTGTCTCCTCATTTTGGCAGCCTCCCGGTGTTTCTTTCTGTGTATTAGGTAGAGCTACTTTGCAGAATGGCCTAGTGTAGAAAAGCATACCAGTAAGTTGTATGCGGTAGAGCCTTAGGTCATTGGCAGGGAGGAGCAACCCATGTGAACCAGGTTGATGGAGTCTCCAATGTGGTGTCAGCACTCTGTGGCTCTGTGTGGAGGAGGGCTCAGAGAGGGGACAATGCTGCTGCCTGGTCTCTGGAGTTTTGCCCAGGAGGAAGCTGTCCCCCAGCACTCGTATTGATGCCAGACACTTCAGTTTCTCCCTGTATGCCACTGGTGCCCTTCCATCTGCTGCACCAGTGCTGGAGCCCAGAGAAAGCAGGTCTACATAAGTCCTAAGTCTGCTGTGGGCCCTTTAAGAGGAGACTCCTGAGAATCCCAAAATTTTTCTGCCGCCCCAACCCCCACTAGTTTTTACAGCCAGGCATTATGGTGACTTATCTTCCTGGCACTGGAACCCTGAGTTGTGGGGCTAGGACCCTCACTCCCGAGGTATCCCTTCTGATTTTTTTTCACCACACTTGGGTGTGGGGCCCAAGTGCGTCTCCCAGTGTCTGTGCCTCTCCGAGTATCTTCACGTCTCTGTCCCTCCTACCCTCTGGATGAATGTGACTTCTTTAAATTGGTAGTTGTCAGACTTCCATACAGCTCAGTTTTCTAATAATGGGTGATTTTTGCTGTGGTTGTGTGAGAAGGTGAGCCGTGTTTACCTACATTCTTCACCAGAAGTCTCTCGAATTAAACTTTTCTATCATTATATTGTGATCCTGTCTCTCTTACTGTATCTTCTTTTGTCTTTTTCTTTCATTTGCCTCAACATCTGTTTTGGCCAACATTAATGTAGTATTAATTAGAAATAGCCTGCTGTGTGTTTTTTCTCTTTTATCTTCAATATTCCCGATTCTTTATGTTTTAGATAACAGTGCTTATAAGTAGCACAAACCTAGATTTTTTTATATTTTTAAATTGACTGAATATCCTTAGCTTTTCACTGGCACATTTGGTCTATTTTTATTAATGATATATTTGATTTTTATCTACTATTTTACTTTGTAGTTCCTATTTTTTTGTTCTACATTGCTTCACTTACTACTGTCTTTATTTACCTTTTGGTGTGATTCACTGAATTTTTATTGTGGGTTTTTATGTTTTTCTTATTTTGTTTACTTTGCCTCTGTTGGTTTGGAAGATATACATTCTATTACTACTTTTTATTGTAAGCCTTGATATGTTTATCATATTTTAGCCTAACCAAATCTAAATTATTGTTTTAATTCCCCTAACAAACGATACTAGGACCTTAGAATAATTCATTCCAGTCATTCTGCCTTCTTGACTTACATGGTATTGTTCTAGTATCTCAGTTCTATCTTGAATTATTTTGCTTTTAAAATTTACATGAAATGAATTTCACTTTTTTCTGCATAGTTCTGTGAGTTTTAGCACAACCATAGATCTGTGTAATCACACAAACTCACAAGGTAGATAGAACAATCCACTGCCTTAAACAGTTCTCTTTGGAGTCAGCCCCTCTCCCACTCCTGTCTGTGTCCCTCCCTGCGGCTTCCCACCCTTGTAGGTTTGCTTTTCCAGAATCTCCTATAAATGGAATCATTCGGTAATTATGTAACCGTTTGAGGTTGGATTTCCTTACTAAGCATAATAGTGTTTTTGGCAACTATCCGTGTTGTAGCCTGTGTCAGCAGTCTCTTCCTCCTTGTTGGTGAGTAGTATTCTATTGTTAATCCATTCACCTGTTCAAGGACATTTGAGCTGTTTCCAGCTTTTTGTTATACAAATAAAGTCACTGTGAACATTCATGAGTTTTTTAATGTGTTTGTGGACATACATTTCTGTTTCTCTAGAGCAGAATTGCTAAATCACATGGTGAATATATGTACAAGTTTATGAGAAGCTGCCAAACTCTTTTCCCTTTGGCAGTGTCATCACCCCCAACAGTGTCTGAGAGTTCCAATTACTCTGTATCCTCTGTAGAACTTGCTATGGTTAGGTTTGGGCAGGGGTTGCTTTTATGTTTCTGTATTAATAGTTTTATTTCATTTGGGTATTGATTTTCAGTTTCTCAGTAAATGATAATGTTGAGTAATTTTTCTCGTGCTTATTTGCCATCTATATATCTTCCTTCATAAAGTTTATGTTTAGATTTTTGCCCATTTTTAATAGAATTCTTATTGTTGAATTTGAGAATTCTTTACATATTTTGTATATAATTATCACATATGTGATCTACAAATATTTTCTCTTTCTGTGGGTTGTCTTTTTAGCTTTTAATACTGCCTTTAACGAAGCAAAAACTTTTAATTTTGTTGAAATCTAATATATCGGGTTTTTTCTTTTATGGATAACGCTTTTGATATATCTAAGAGCTCATTGCCTAGCCGAAGGTCAAAGATGTTTTCTCATGTGGTTTCTTCAAAAGTTTTATTGTCGTATGTTTTATATTTAAGTCTATGACCCATTATGTGTTATTTAAAGTATGGGTCAAGGTTCATATTTTTTCATATCAATAACTAGTTGTTCCAGAACAATTTGTTACAAAGTCTCTTTTTCCTCATTGAATTGCCTTTTCACCTTGGTAAAAAAAAATTAATCGGGCCCTGGTGACGTGGCTCAGCTGGTTGGATCATTGTCCCATATCCAAAAAGTTGCGAGTTTCACTCATACTCAGGGCACACACCTAGGTTACTGGTTCAGGTTCAGTCCCAGCCCAGGTGCATATGGGAGGCAACCAACTGATGCTTCTCTCTCACATAGATATATCTCTCTCCAGTACTCTCTTCCTTCCTCTCTCTCTCTAAAAGCAATGAAAAAATGGCCTCAGGTGAGGATGAAAAAAATTAAAAATAAATCAGTTGGTTATATCTGTCTAGGTTTTTTTCTTCATTCTGTCTCATTGATTTGTCTTTCTGTCCTTTCACTATCATAAAACCTTAATATTGCATGGTGAGTCCTCCAGATTTTTTTGTTATAAAAATTGTTTTAGATCTTCTACTTGCTTTGCAGTTTTATATGAATTTTAGAATCACTTTGTTTGTATCTATGACAAATCCTGTCAAAATTTTGCTTGGGATTACTAATTTTGTAAGTATTTACATCTTTATTATGTTGTCCTTCAATCCTGTGACACAGTATGTCTGTCCATTTTAGATCTCCTTTGATTACTTTTATAAGCATTTTGCAGTTTTCAGCATGCACATTCTGTGTGTATATGATAGACTTATACCTAAAAGCAATTGCAATGGTATTTTATTTATAATCTCAGTATCCATGCGCTCATTACTATTGTATAGAAATAAAATTTAGCTGTACATGTTTGCCTTGTATCATGCAACCTTGCCAAACTCATTTATTAGTTCTAGGATTTCTGTTGTAGATTTCTTGACATTTTCTATATAGACAAACATGCCATCTGCAAATAGGGACATTTTTATTTGTTCCTTTCAGACCTGTATTTTTTGTCTTCTCTTGCCTTATTGCTCGGGTTCAAACTTCCAGCACTATGTCGAATGAGTGTTGAGTGCAGACATACTTGCCTTGATCCCAGTCTTACTGGCAAAAGTATCTAGGCTTTCACCATTAACTATAATGCAAACTGTGGGTTGGATTTTTTTTTTTTGTGGATGTTATTTATCAAGTTGAGATATACCCTTTGGTGTCTATAAATATCTATTAAATTCTTTTGCTTAATGGAATAGTTGAGTTCTTATATATTCTTGATGATTTTTAAAAATAACTAACTGGTCTGTTAGTTGTTGAGAGAGGAATGTTGAAGTCTCTAACTATAATTGTGGATTTCTCTATTTTTCCTTTCAGTTCTATCAGTTTTTGCTTCACATGTTTTGTAGCTTTGTTGTTTATGCATATACATTTAAGGTATATCTTCTTGGTGAATTGGCCCTTTTATCATTGTATTATGTTTCTCTCTGATCATTTTCTTTGTTTTGATGTCTATTTTATCTGATATTAGTACTGCCACATCTCTTTCCTTTTGATTAATGATTGCAGGATGCTTTTCCTTTTTTAATGTCTATTTGTATTTTTTAGATTATATGTTTATTTTTTTAATATAGTTTGATTATGCTATTACAGTTGTCCCATTTCCCCCCTTCATTCCCTTCCACCCTGCACACCCTCTCCCACCCACATTCTCCCCCTTTAGTTCATGTCCATGTGTCATACTTATAAGTTCTTTACCTTCTACATTTCCCATACTACTCTTGCCCTCCCCCTGTCTATTTTCTACCTACCATCTATGTTACTTATTCTCTGTACCTTTTCCCCCTCTCTCCTCCTCCCACTCCCCTGTTGATAACCCTCGTGTGATCTACATTTCTGTGGTTCTGTTCCTGTTCTAGTTGATTGCTTAGTTTGTTTTTGTTTTTGTTTTCGGTATGGTTGTTAATAATTGTGAGTTTGCTGTCATTATACTGTACATGTTTTTTATCTTCTTTTTCTTAGATTAAGTCCCTTGAACATTTCATATAATAAGGACTTGGTGATGATGAACTCCTTTAAGTTGACCTTATCTGAGAAGCACTTTATCTTCCCTTCTATTCTAAATGAAAGCTTTGCTAGATAGAGTAATCTTGGATGTAGGTCCTTGCCTTTCATGACTCAGAATACTTCTTTCCAGCCCCTTCTTGCCTGCAAGGTCTCTTTTGAGAAATCAGCTGACAGTCTGATGAGAACCCCTTTGTAGGTAAGTGTCTCCTTATCTCTTGCTGCTTCTAGGATTCTCTCCTTCATTTTAATCTTGGGTAATGTAATTATGATGTGCCTTGGTGTGTTCCTCCATGGGTCCAACTTGTTTGGGACTGTCTGAACTCTCTGGACTTCCTGGAAGTCTATTTCCTTTGCCAGATTGGGGAAGTTCTCCTTTATTATTTGTTCAAATAACTTTTCCACTTGTTGCTCTTCTTCTACCCCTTCTTGTACCCCTATAATCCCATGTTGGAATGTTTAAAGATGTCCTGGAGGTTCCTAAACCTCTCCTTGTTTTTTTTGAATTCTTGTTTCTTTCTTCTTTTCTGTTTGGTTGTTTCTTTCTTCCTCTGGTTCACTCCATTGATTTGAGTCCCAGTTTCCTTCCCACCACTATTGGTTCCCTGTACATTTTCCTTTACTTCACTTAGTGTAGCCTTCATTTGTTCATCTAATTTGCAACCAAATTCTATTAATTCTGTGAGCATCCTGATCACCAGTGCTTTGAACTGTGCATCTGATAGGTTGGTTATCTCTTTGTCTGTTAGTTGTGTTTGTTCTGGAGCTTGATCTGTTCTTTCCTTTGGGCCATTTTTTTTTTCTTGATGTGCCTGTTACTTAGTGAGGGGCAGAACCTTAGGTATTCACCTGGGCGAGGCAACCCTGTTGCTGGGTTGTGATGCAGTATGTGGGGGAGGGGTCTGAGACAGAGCAATGATGCTTGCTTTGCTCTCTGCTGGATTTCAGTCACTTCCCCTGCTTACCCCAAGCAAACCGGGCTCTTCTGGTGCTGATTCCCCGAGGGTAGGTTTGTGTACGTTCTAGGACGCCGTGGGTTTCTCCAGCGAAGTCTCCTGTGAGGTAGGGAGTCTCTCCGGCACCTCAAGCCTCACAGGCATTTCAATCGGTTTTTTGAGGCTTTAATTCCCCAAGGTAGAACCCTGGGTTGGGTGGTCTGTGTTGCTCCCCAGTTTTGCCTGGTGATCTGTACGAGAATATGGGACCACCTGGGCTGCCAGCCACCTTGCGTGCTGCGTCTATCCACAATCTGCCACCTCGCTGGGTCCGCCCGCTGCTGCCTTGTGTGCCCTGGTCTGCCAGCCACCGCTTTGCCACGAGTCCCCTTCACCCGGCTTCCCATCACTGTCCCTCCTACTGGTCTGGATGAATGTTTCTTCTTTAACTCCTTGGTTATTGGACTTCCATACAGGTCAGTTTTCTGTCAGTTCTGGTTGTTTTTTGTTTTTAAATTGTTGTTGTCCTTCTTTTGGTTGTGTGAGGAGGCACAGTGTAACTACCTTTGCCTCCACCTTGGTCGTGCAGGATGTTTTTTCTGTTCTTTGACTTTCTACCTACCTATATCATTATATTTGAAATTCTTGTGGACAACATATTTATAATCCAGTCTGCAATCTGTTTTTAATTGCCATACGTAGACCACTTATATTTAATAATTATGAGTGTATTAAGGCTTGTGTCTGCCATTTTATCTTTTATTTTATGTTTGTTTTTTTTTGTTTCTTTGTGTTCTTTTCTTTCTTTTCTGTGGTTAGCTTACATTTTGATTTATCTGTAGTTTTTTTAGTGTGTTTTTGTGTGGCTTTTTTAGTAGTGGCTCTAGGTATTACATTACATATACGTAACTTATCACAGTCTATTGGTGTAATTATTTACCTATTTGCATACAACCTATCAAAATCCTCCACCAATTATAGTATAATTGTATTTAAAATTTCCTCTACATATATTTAGAACTACATCACACAATGTATAAGCTTTGCTTTGACCATCACAGAATTTAGAAAACTCAAGAGGAGAAAGAAAGACTATTGTATTTACCATTTTTGTTCACCATGTTCTTTCTTCCTTTCTGATATATTGAGGTAATTTTCTTTACCATTTTTTTTAGCTTAGAAACCTTCCTTTAGCAACAGCTAATAACACTTTTGGTTAGTTTTTCTTTATCTGAGAATATCTTGATTTCTTCTTCATTCCTGAAGTACATTTTCTCTGGGTATAGGATCTTAGATTGACAGTTATTTTCTTTCAGCACTTGAAAAATAGTGTTCTCCTTCCTTCTCTTCTACATGGTTTCTCAAAGAAACCCCTAATTCCAAGTGTTCTCCCCATTAGTAATGTATCGCTTCTCTCTCACTGTTGTCAAGATTATCTTTGTCTTTGGTTTATAGAAGTTTGACTGTGAGTGTTGGTGAGTGTTTCTTTGTGTTTATCCTGTCTGGGGTTTGCTCAGCTTGTTCAGTATGTAGGTTTATGTGTTTTGCTAAATTTGGAAAGTTTTCAGCCATTACTTCTTTGAGTATTTTTTCAGCACTACTTTCTTCTCTTTTTCTGGGACTCTGATGACATAAATATTTAATCTTCTGTTGCAGTCTTACAGGACCCTGAGACTGTTTATTTATTTGTTTGATATGTTTTTTCTCTGTTATTCTGACCAAGAAATTTTTATTGTTTCCTTTTAGTTCCTTGATATTTTCCTTTGCCTCCTCCATTCTGCAGTTGAACTCATTCACTGGGATTTTTAAATTTAGATTATCAGATTTTTCAGCTCTAAATTTTTCATTTCATGCTTCTTTATACCTTCTTTTCTGACACTTCCTGTTTTTGTTTCAAATATGTTCATAATTGTTCATCGAAGCATTTGTATAGTGAATGTTTAAAGCCTTTGTCAGATAATTCTAACATCTCTCCTCCTGTTGACACATTGATTGTCTTTTTTCACTTAATTTGAGGTTTTTCTGGCTCTTGGTATAATGAGTAATTTTCTATCAAAGCCTGTATATTGTGACTATTATATTATGAGACTGAATATTATTTAAACTTGCTCTTTTAGCTGGCTTTATCCAAACCCAGCAGGGTAAGGTAGAATTTTGCTTTGTTATTGCCAAGTAGAAGTAGAAACCTAGGTTTCCTGCTCAGCCTTCCTTATCCCCACTCCCTCAGGAATGGAGTGCTCTCCACATCGCTGCTGGGTGGGAGTGGGAATTCTGGCTCCCCAGTAGGCCATCACTGATACCTCCCTGGCTGGGAGGGTTAGGAGTGCCTCATTATTGCTTCCCACTTGGCTTCCATTAACACCATGGGAGAGGGTTGCCTTGTGACCACGGGGTGCTGGTGGTGGAAGTCCTGACTTCCCACTGGGCTCCCAGTGGCACCACCTCCACAGGGAGGGGAGGAATACTTTGTTACCACCAAGTGAGGGCGATGGCCAGACTACCCCTGCAGTTTCCATTGTTACTGCCCAGCAGTGATGAATGTCCCAGCTCTGTGTTCATCTCTCTGGCACTTGTGCCCTGGCTGTGGGACAGGAGGCGGGTGGGATGCCCTGTCATAGCCTGGGGAAGATGGCTACACCCTGCTCCCTGCTCAGCCTTTGCTTGTGTGGGTGGGCTAGGAAAACAGTTTTTTTCTGTAGTGTTTGGCTGGAATGAGCAGTTATTGTCTATAAATAACTCACTTTCCTGGTTCTTTGACTACAGAGACCAGGCTTTTGTTGGGTTGTTTTGTCTGCAACCATTGGTATTTCAGGTCACAGCCACTTTAGCTCCAAGTTTGGAATATGTGAAGCAAAAGATCCCTACTACTCCATTCCTTGGGTCTGGAGTTTTCTAGCCAGTCCACCTGTTAACTCTGCCTTGCAGTTTCCTTATGTTTGTTTTATATATAATGCTTCAGGTTTTGTTTATACTTAGAGGAATGGGTAAAATGTTTACTCCATATTCCCAGAAGCAGGAATCCTGTCACTGATTTGTAATATGTCATTCTTTCTTCAGTATTTTGTATGCATTACCATATTTGATAGTTGCAGTCATTGGACTCTATGTATATATTACATCTTTCTTTCTCTGCACTCATAGTCTTAATGATTTGTTTTCATGTGAATTGGCAGTTTGTGTGTGTGAGTGTTTGTGAGAAGGAGCATGAGCGTGAGGAGGAGCACGTGTGTGAGAGAAATCACTGACTGAACCTTATCTCTGAGCATCTCGAGGCACTAAGTTGGGAATGCTTCTCTCCAGAGAAGACTTGCATTTTCCTCTGATGTGAGGCTGGGGATGCTCACAGAGCAGGGCCGCTTCAGCCAGCGTCCAGGTTCTTTCCCTGAATGTGTTCATCTCAAAGTCAAGCTCCTTGCTGGCTGGTGGGCCCCACACTGGTTGCCAGAATTGGTGCTGTCATTCTCATTTGCCACCAGGACTCAGTGCTGCCTCTGTGTGTGCAGGTTTTCGTGTTTGGGGTGCAGGAGGGAGAACCTGCTTACTGCTGTTACTTAAAAAGAAAGTCTGGGAAGAATAGAAATGCTTGTTTTCCTTCATCCAGGTTTCAGTCTGTGTCAGGAGACTCTTCCAAGTTTCTTGTTTGCAGTTATTTTAAGGTCCTTGGTAAATTTCAGGATTTTCTATATTTTCTCTTAGAAATTTTTGCTCCTAATATCTCTGTTTTTCTAATCTCTCCATCAGTGGAGACAGTAGGGAGTTAAGTATGAGACTGTGTTCCTAGTTTTGTCTTGTTTTTGACTGATATGTTTCTCATTTTTCTCTTTAGGGCAGAAAAGACTGAAGTTCTGAGTGAAGACCTTCTTCAGGTAAGGGTGGTGCTGGCCCTTTGCTGATAGACAACAAGATATCATCCCTTTTAAAACCAAGCCATTCCCAATGTTGTTTCAACTGTCCCAGCTATCCTCATCCAAATCTGTTTAGACACACAACTTTGTATCGTTTACAACAGAGCTTTGCATTTTGAATACCAGGTTGGGTGAGATTTTTTAGGGGACATTTAAAGTCATTGCATTGCACGGTTAGCAGTAAGTCCCATAGTCTGAGTCCCTTCCCCTTCCAGCCCTCCAGAATTGGGTATTGTCTCCCCAGAGGTCCTCACCTTTGCAGAAACATGGGTCAGGGACTCTCCCACGTTGTTCAGACCTGTGATCTCACTCCTGACCCTGCCCTGGCCCAGTGGTGTCACTCACTGCTCTGTCTGCAGGTGGAGAAACGGCTGGAGCTGGTGAAGCAGGTGTCCCACAGCACACACAAGAAGCTCACTGCCTGTCTGCAGGGCCAGCAAGGTGCAGAGGCCGACAAGCGCTCAGTAAGTGCCCTCCTTGCCCCAGGCAGTTGAAAATTTGCCTACTGATGACTGGGGTCCCACACTTGGGGCCATGTTTTGGTGTGGCTGTTTACACAGCCACTTCTATGTCTGAGAATCAACCTCTGATCCTATAGTTCTGCAGTGTGACAGCCCCTGCCTGACCTTGAACCCTGACTGAAGCATCCTGTGCCCTCACCAAGCAAGGTGCAATTTCTCCCCTTGCCCTCCCCCATCTGGAGCTTCCTGGAGGCTTGCAGAGGCGAGCTTGAGGTCCCATTGTTAGAGAGGCTTTAACCTCCTTCAACGCCCGCTTCAGCTCATTCACAGATTCCACATGCAGATGGAATAACATTCCACAGGTCAATAGCATCTTAAGATTTCATGGAAAAAATTATACTGCATTTTTGGAGGTTATAAGTCACCTAAAAAGGCCCTTGAAAATTGTTTTTGCTGTAATGAAACAGTGTAGAAAGCATGCTAAACTGGTGTACTCTAATGTCTTCGTATCTAGCCCACTTTAGTAATAACAGGTGGTGCATAATGTGATTCCATTGGATAGTCCCTGGTGCAAACAGGGGTTGCCAGTTTTCCTCTTGCCCCTCAGCCCCCTAATTCCCACCAAAGATGAACAGATATTCTTAGGCGTTTCCTTGGCTTTATAACAGGGAATATGCAGTCTAGGAGGTTTTTTCTTCTTCCCCATAAACAGTCATTTACAAGTGGTATGTTTGGTATGAGTTTTTCCTGACCCAGAGTTACTGTTGACTTTTCATTTCCTGGTGGTCTCCAGAGCACCCCCTGCACACACACCATTTGGTGGCCCATTTCTGTTGACTGTCATGTAACGTGCCCTGCCCGACACTTTGTCACACCTCATGCTGCAATACCAGGGCCTGCTCCATGGGCCCTATCAGCCATTCCATTTTCTTCCCAGCCTGCTTTTATTTTTCCTAACATTCCCAGCAGGAATCACGCATGTGTGGTAGAAATAAACTCTTCACAGCTTTGAACAATGTCTGTGAAAACAGTTCCGCATCTATAAGGAGTTTCAGCAAAGAAACCTGGACAGTCTAAAGGGGGAGTTTGCAAAATAGTCTTGGACATGAAACCCTTCAGTCACAGAACCCTCTACTGTAACACTCCAGGAGTGCCTGTGGGTGGGGCCCGCAGCCAGGCCTGCCTGTGACCCACCTCCTTTGTTCCATGAAGCACTGTGTTTAAAGTAACCCATCTTCTACAGTACAGTACTTCTTGGTACCAAGAGTGGTGTCTCCTGAGGCTTGAAGCTGGCCTTTGGTGTTGATGAGCACTACATTATGTTTCTAGGATAAGGTACAGTTGTCTATATTTGCAGAGACTTCACTGGAGTGAGGGTCTTACAAGTTACCTGAGTCAGGAGGCATTTGGCTACCTGAGCTACAGGAGGCCGGCAGGTCAGGGGAAAATCAACTCTGAAAGGGCAATTTGTTACTTACATTTCCACAGAGGAGGGGGTGCACCATGCTGCTTAGGGCCACCCTGAAAAGCACCCAGGGCAGTCAGGAGGCAAAGGGAGAAAAACGTGGGTAATAGCCTTTATTGCAGTTTCCAGGGGAAGAAACTGGTGAGGCAGGGTAAGCAGGCATACAATGGGCTAGATTGAATAACTTCAGCAGGCTATGGGACACAGGGGTGTCCTTGTTGTCTGGAATTTGGGGTGATTAGGGCAGGTGGAGGATGGCCTGGAGTGTGAGAGCTCCTAAAGGAGGTGGTTGGGGTGTGGGCCCAGGATTGGTTGATTTGCATTTGAAAGGCACACTCAAGAGAGAGTTAGTTACTATATCTAGGAATGGCTAACCCTGGGAGGGGCAGTCCTCCAGGGCTAGCAATGCCCCCTGATGTCAACGCCTCAGAATGTAAAAAATAAAAAAAATAGTTAATTAACTACACTGATTAATAGTGAGTAACTTCAGCAGAAAGGCACTTAGTATCTTTCATATCTTTCTGAAGTAGTTGGCCCCAGGTTTGTTTGTCAGCTTTGGTTCAGAATTCCTGCAATGCTTGGACTTGCCCTTATAGTCACAATGTGGCTGCTGCAGCTCCAGGCATCCTGTCCACACATAACCACATCAAAGGCAGGAAGTGTGAGGGTGGTGAGAGAATTCTTCAACAGGGAGAAAAAAATCTTGCCCAGGACATTTTCTTCTATGTCTCCCTACCCAGCTGCAAGGGAGGCTGAGGGGTGAGTACACATCAGAGAGAAATGGGTTTGTAATGACTGTCCGTGATTCACCTGCTGGAACACACGCAGGTGGGCTTCTGTAAGCAGGGAAGACAGGCTTGTGCCTGGCCAGGCCCTGAAGGCTACAGCCTTGGACAGAGATTAACATAGAAACTAGGCGCCTGTTTAGCTGACCTGGAAGAAGTCTGTGGTGGAAGTAGGCACATACAGACCAGTGGTTTCACCTCACAGATTTCAAGTGCTTCATTTTATCAGTGATTTCTTGATCTGATTAGTCTTTTTTTTTTATCCACCTCTGATTGAATAAATGATCTGGCTGAAAAGAAAATCAAAGAGCTACTTAAAATATTTAATGATCACAGATTAGCAGGGAAAAAAATTTCCAAGGCTAAATTTTTCAGGTTTTTTTACAGTGATACTTTGAGAGATGTAATAAGAACATGGCTGTTATTAATTTCCTCAAATACTGAATATATGCCTAGTGCTCTGCAATTATTTGGTAAGGAGATGGGCCCAGATCTAAGGAATGGGTGAAAAGGAAAAGAGATAAAAAGGGGAAACTAACTCATAGACACAGACAACAGCATGGTGGTTACCAGAGGGGAGGGGTTCCTGGGTAGTAAAGGCTGAAGTGGGCCAAGTCTAGGGCGATGGAAGATGATTTGACTTTGGGTAGAGGAAACACAATACAGTGTGCAGGTCATGTATTGGAAATGTACACTTGAAACATGCATGATGTTATTAACCAGTGTCACCCCAATAAATGCAATAAAAATAAAGTGAATAAAGAGGGAAACAGAGAGAGAGAGGACAGGAAAAGTGGTAGCGGTGGTGGAACAAGTGAGCAAACACCAGCCAGGGCAGGTGGGCGTTGGAGAGGGTCCAGGGGCGGCCATTCTCAGAGGATGTGGGGCCGGCTGAAGTGCAGGTGGGGTCAGAGAGTCTCCTGGCTAGAAGGGACTCGAACAGGGTGGAGGCAGTATTCTGCATTTTATTTGAGCACCTGTAAGTTGTTGCTTTTCACCATTTCTGTTTTAACAAGCTCATTACCTCTCTATCAGTTTAGTTTCCAATACTAAAACTTTTACCATACACTTTTACAGGTTTAGCCTAGAAAGCCAGGGCTGGCTGCCACATGGGGGTGAGCCAAGAAGTGGGGTTTTGTTGCCACTAACTTAATGCCAGAGCAGTATTAGATGGTGGGTACTGATTTAAACTGGATTCCTTATGTGGGGTGGGGAATAGAAAGGATATGACTTAGCTTTCAAACTTGTCTTCTTTCTCCAGGCTAATAGCTGGTTGATTCATAGATTTTTAAAGATACTTGGTGTAACACATTTTTTTATTGTTCTCCATCCTTGCATTTCTCAAAGGGAAGTCACATTCAACAAATACGCTATTAGATGGATAAGTATTTCTCCACCTTACTCAACAAACACTTGGCAAGTACCAAGTCTGGCATGCAAGGTAGAACACATGCCAAGTTCTGAGCATATTCAGCAGGACCCCTTTCCTCTGTGAGCTCAGGGTCTGGAAGGAAGCAACATCACACACCAGAGAGGTCATTAGTTAAGCAAATCATGAGGGAGCAGCCCTGAGGGACAAGCAAAAGACAGCAGCACCAAAGGCATAAACATGCCTGGGGCAGGGGATGTCAAGTGGGGGTTTCCCAGAGGCACAAAGGAGCTTGGCATTTCTGAGTTACAGGAAGGTGGCCGGAGTGACTAGAGTAGAGAGAGTGACAAGGACAGGGGCAGAGATGGGACTACAGGGACCCAATCTCACCGTGCAGGCCCTGGTGAGGATTGGGACTTCATCCCTCAGAGCAGGGAGAAGCCAGTGTTTGAATGATTGGATTCAGTAGTATGATCAGATGTGTTGGCAATTGTGTGCAGAATAGATCAGTGGGGCAAAGGCTGTGGCGGAAGTAAGGACAGTTAGATATGCGAGTAGGGGAGACACAGTGGGGGCAGTAGGCCAGCAAGGAGGGAGAGAACTACCACCTGTGGTAGGTATGGGGCGCAGGGTATAGAGGACTTGGCAACTGAATGGACATGTGGTATAAGGAATGGAGAGCTATTTCAGGGTGTGGCTTGAGTGACTGCTGAGTCCATGGGAGTCGGTGAGATCACCTGGGGAGAAAATACAGGGTGCGAAGACAAATGGCCCTTAAATCAAGAACCTTAGGAACTGCAGTATTTTAAGCTGTCACAGGAGTATCCAGCTAAGAAAATCAGAAGTCAAGAATGGTACTGGAAATCCACCTACCTGCTCAAATCTAAATCTCAGACATCGTCCCTCATTCCTTCTCCCCTCTCCATGCCCTTAGTCTTTTACCAAGTCCTGCTGGCTCCTCCTCCAGAGCATGCCCATGTGCCCCAACGTTTACCACGTCAGTCCTTGCAGCTATCACCTCTGCCTGAGCACAGCAATTCCTAGCAGGTATTGGCTCTCCACCTGAGCCCACCCCCCACAGATCCCATTCTCTACAACCTGAGTGACTATTTAAGATGGGAACCAGATAATGCCACTCTCCTGCTTGAATCCTACCTACCAAAGGATTCCCCCCCTATAACAAATCCAGGCTCATTACCTTGGCCCTGGGACCCTAATGAAATGTCTTCACCTGCATCTTGCGGTTCAGCTCTTGCTCCCCTCCCCCTCATTCATCATTCTTTAGCTGCACTTCGCTGTTACTGAACATGCTTAGTTCATGTCCTTGGGGCCTTTGCACGTGCTCTACCCTCCATATGGAATATTCCTGCCCAGCCTATTAGGCCAGCAACTCATTGTTTGAGTCTCAGCTCAGATGTCATGTTCTGGATGTGGCTTTGCCCTGCCACCCGAGGTGTTTGCCCCATCCCCTAGTCAGAGCACCCTGCTTCATTTTCTTCATAGCATGCATCAGTGTCTGAAATCACCATGAGCATTCATTTTCTCATGTGCCTGCTCCCCAGGACTGCTGCGTGAGCTCCGGGGGAGCAGGGATCTTGTCTCTCCGTCATGACTGTGTCCTTAATGCCTAGAACAAATCCTGCCACAGGCTAGGCAATACTAAAAATAGATTGTGTCACAAATGGATGGCCCATGAGTATTTTAGGCATGAAACCTGCCTAACACATCAGGAAGCTGTTTGGATCCTTCCTGTTCTATACTTCTCTATAGAACTAGCGTGATGGTTCTGAATTTAAGTCCTGGGACCTGACTATCCTGGGTTGAAACTTAGCTCTACTGCTTCCTAGTTATACCTGACCCTAGAGGAGTCAGTTACCTCTTTATGCCTTGGTTCCTTCATTTGGAAAATGGTAACGACAATAATGAATTCCTACCCAGTAGGGTGTTTGAGAGTTCAGTGAGGTAATGCATGTAAGTGCCTAGCACAATGGATAACGTGAATAATATTAAAGAAATATAACCTGCTGCTGTTGCTGTGGCTTCACTGTTAGGCCAGAACAACCACTGAGAACTACTGAGCACTGAGCAGCAAATCTGGGCTCTGTCTCTGGAGGCGTGATCCACAGGAGAACTGGTTGGGCTTGGAGTTAGAGAAGAGCAGTGTTCAGAGATGGAGGATATGGAGTTGTGTGTGTTCGTGTGTGAGTTTGGGGAACAGAATGGATATTAGAATTTGCTTTTTATCTGAGTCATCCTGTAAACTGTGTTGCTTATGCTCAAGATAAATTTACAGAGGAACAATCATCTCGGACAAGTCAGATTGACCATTTCCAAACCCTAGAACATTCTCTCTTTCCTTCCCTTCATTCTTAAGGGGAATTTCCCTTAGAATCAGGGAAAAATGGTTTTAATAGCCTCTCTTTGACCTGAGAAGTCACTGGCCAGGAGTCAGGATGAGGTTTGCCAAGTGAGGCCTTTTCACCTGGGCACTGATGTCACCTGTGTATCAGGTGACCCTCAGCCTGGACCCTTGTCAGCAGCAGGAAACAGACTTCAGCAGCTTGTCTAGATTTATGGGCAATGTAATCCTTCTAAGACTCAATATCCTTTTTTTCATAATTTATTTATTTATTTTTAAATTATAGTAGATATTTGATATTATTTTATATTAGTTCAGTGATCCCCCCCAGTAAGATTCTAGTACCCACCTGGCACTGTACGTAGTTATTATAATATTATCGACTATATTCTCTGTGCTCTCCTCTACATCTCCATAACTGTTTTGTAACTACCGATTTGTACTTCTTACTCCCTTCTCCCTCTTCATCCAGTCCCTTAGCCGCCCCGCTGACACCCATCAGTTTGTTCTCTGTGTCTGTGAGTGAGACTCAGTGTCCTTATGTGTGCAGTGGGCAGGGGTGGGCCCAGTGTGGGGAGAGGAAATAATGCCTCAGCTGTAGGCAGTCATTAGGGTCAGCACAGCGCCCGGCACCTACTAAGCCCTCCATTTGTTCTTTGTCTCAGGGAATTTCTTTAGAAATAGAAATAATTTGTAGTGTGGTGTGGGTTACAGTTTATTAAATTGTTCTATTGCCTTGACTGCAGAATGTCTCATTTCTCCATTTATTCCTTCCTCTTTTCTTTTGGTGGATTTCTTGTAATTTTTTTATTCTTAAAGCATCTATACAAATAAAAACTTTTAATTAATTTCCACTGGGGTTTTATCCAACAAACCCCCAGCCCACGCCCTTGGATTCCTAGCACTCACACTCTCCGTAATGTCTCTCGGAGTGAATTCTTCCTTCTGAGAGTCACTGCGCCACAAGCACAGGCCCTGGTTTGTGATAGTCACACTGCCAGGAGAGGACTTCAGCACACTTTGTCACCTTCAATTGAGCTATGAAGTCATTTAGGCAAAAAAAGAACAAGGGAGCTCTATATGTCACAATAGGAAATGACCTGCAAAGATATCTCTACACAAAAAGGAAAGCGAGGCATGGAGTAATTTACCTTGTGGGTTGTGTGTGGGGGAAATGTACCCACTGAAAACAGACACACACACACCTTCACCAGTGGGGGGAAGTAGGTAGCTGAGAGTTAAAGACGGGAGGGAGGCTTTCTGTTGTCAACCTGCTAGCACCTTTTGAGTTTTGTACCATGTGAATATATTTTCTACTGAGAAGTTAATTCATTTGTTACAAAGAGATAGATATTTGATAGGCTAGATATGATAACAAACAAGAAAAACTTATTCCCTTTGTTCAAATGTTAAGAATTAAAAGGCAACTGAAGCAGAAATAACTCTCATTTTGAGATACCTTGTCACTTACTGCCACCTCTTTGTCATCTGAGAGGAGCTCGGAATCATTAGTGAGGGTATTAAGTGCCTAGAAATGACTAGAAAAGAATGTTGTCTCCCTGGCTCGGGAGGAGAACCCTCCACTTGTACACCTGCGAGCTGGTTTCCCAGTGTTAAATTGGGAAGGCAGGTACTCGGCTGTCCCCTCCCCATCCTCTCTCCAGGCCTCTGACCAGCCCCATGGTCCTTGGGGGCAGTTGTTGTTCTGTTGGTCTTGATCTTCACTTCTTTAATCACGAATGGGCACAGTTTCTACTTGACTCACTGACAGGACTAATTGGATTCATCCTTTTCCATATTTGGCAAAACTGCACTTACCAACTGGTAGATATATTTCTCCAAAAGCTGTCAACTCCTGGGCTATTAGAAGTTCCCTTTCATTTGTTACAGGCAAGATTCTCTCTTACTTGGCTTCCTTGTCAAATTCTGAGGGACTCAGGACAGCTTCAGTTCTGCCCTGAAGCTGGGCCACAGGACTCAGGATGCTCTGGAAAACCAGAATGGCCACTTTGTGTGAGCTAAGCAGTCCTACGTACGGTTCTACTTCCTGACATCTGGGGAGGAGTGTTTTCACCGGCTGATTATTAGGATATTTTAGGAACTTGCAGATTGAAGGCCTTTCCTTCTGCCAGGTTTCTCAACCTCTGCACTCATTATGTGTCGGGCTGGGTAATTCATTATCTCGGGGCACTCTCCTGTGTGTCATAGGATATTTGCAGCATCCCTGGCCTCTACGTACTAGATGCTAGTAGTGGTCACCACGGTGTGACAACCAAAAAATGTCTCCAGACATTGCCAAATGTCCCTGGGGGGACACAGTCACCCTGAAATAACTTTTTTAATAGGTAAAGTGGGAATAGATGCTCTCCTAAGATACTGTGTCCTGTGCTTTTAATCGAGTCTCTGGAAACTTGTACCTAATGTTACAGAACACAACAAGGGGGGCCTGGGATGATATACTATTATTGAAAGAAGGCCCCGGGTCCGTTATGTCCGCCGCCAGAGGAAAGACGTCTCTCAATGCCAGAGATTCGTGAAAAGGAAAGGAAACGTTCATTTAATGCTATACTAACTTAAAGTAGTGACCTAATGTCTTTACCAAAATCCCAAAGTCCCTTAAAACACCCACAAACAGACACAGTCCTTCCTTCCTTCCCCCTTTGCCCAGTCCAGAGTACCGTATCTCAGGAAAGGAAATAGAAGTCCATGGTTGAGGTAGTCCTCTGGTTCTTCCCAGTTAGTACTCCCTCTCGACTGGGAGACCTCCCTGGGTTCCCGGCACCCTCAGCTGAGTCACCGGGATCTCTGCTAAAACCAGGTGGTGGTTCCCCCTTCTAAAGCTGCGGGGGTCCCCACTCTGCCAGGCCGCGTGGTTCTCTCCTCAGGGCTGCTGCGTGGTTCTCTTCTCAGGGCTGCAGGAGTCTACACTCTGTCAGGTCCGCCTGGTTCTCCCTTCAGGGCTGCGCATGGTTCTCCTCCTCAGGGCTGCGCATGGCATGGTTCTCCCTCTTCAATGGCCGCCAAATCTGGGTTTTAAATCCCCGAGGCCAATCTTCCTCTGCAGCCTCATTTCCGACTCCTCCCACACTCGGCCTCACATGCCAGAACTCGTATCCTTCCAGCTTTACTGGGCTGCCATCATGAGTCTGGGCAGGCGTGGCCCCATGTCCTGGAGCCAATCCTCTCTGAGCTCCCACGCAGGCGCTGTAACTCAGGGGACCCGCCCCCCCCCCATTTACATCTGGGTGGGGAAGTTACTTCTAGGTGGGGAAGTTACTTCCATTCCCCTGTCTTAGAGCTGATCACAGCTACTTAACATATCTATGCAACCAGCCAAAGGCTATAGATATGTTAAGTGACCAACCCAGAGGTTAGCTGCAAGGCTGTTGCTATGCAAAACAGCTCTCAATGGCCCTGCTTCATTTGTCCCTTCCCCCAACCCACACCCTGGGGTGGGGGGTGGAGACATCTTAAAATCTCCTGGACACCTTAAGTTCTGGACCCCATTTCAAATGCCTATTTGGGGCCCCCCTCTTGGATGCACCCTGTAACACTAATAGCTTTGTAGGACAATCAGAAAATAGTGTTTGAATTCAGATGTATTAATATTGAATTACCTGGTCTAGTTTTTACCAAGAAGAATGTCCCATTTTATTTGAAATGATGGGGTAATAAGTTCATCCCTTGAATAAAAGGCATCTGCCTTCAGTGGCATGGACCTGTCCAAGAGCAGGGGAGAGGGTATATTGTAGACTCGTCAAAGGCCTTGTCTACACAGGTATCCTGGGCTCTCTCCACCTCAGGAACCACATGAACTTCCATGTCACTCTCAGGGGTTGACTTACCTCCCAAGTTCTTCTCTGGAGATACGGTAGAGGGTGCAGGTCTCCTGAGGGTGTGAAAACCAGATTCTTCAAGTTCTAGTGGATGGATCCCTAAAAATCTAGCTCCAAATTGACCCCTCTCATAGGTCATTCATCTGTCTCAGGATTGGAGCTACTTTAATCCCATCACACTCTTCTTAAATAAACCTTCTGGTTGTCCCCAGATGCCCTTTGAGTGAAACCCCAGTGCCTGTCCCGGCTGACGAGGCCTCATGCACCCTCATCACCGCCCTCTTCTCCTGCAGCTCCACCTGTTCCTCTGGCGCTCCAGCTCATTGGCCTACCTGGGGACCCTGAACTGGCCGTGCCCTCTCCCTCCTCATGGCCTTGGCACTTCCCATGTCCTCTACCCAGAATGAGCTTTTCCAAATATCCCTGAGGCATGGCCAACTCATTCTCTGACATTAGACCATCTTAAGTGCCGCCCGCTTCTGAGAGGCCTTCCCTCCTCACAGCTTCATGCTCACAGCTGCCCACCCCACCCATTCTCAGGCTCGCCCTTGTCCAGACCACTTCCAGCTACTTGAAATGATCTTCTTCCTAGTTTCATATTTATTGTTTGTCTCCCTGCACTGGAATATAAGTTCCAGCTCAAAGTTACTCACTGCTGGTGTAGCACCTGTGTGAGCACTGCATACATACTGATTAGCAAATGCGTTATAGCCTCAGCTTTCTGTGTAACAGTGCAGGGGGCCCTGGGCTGGGGGTCGCTGCCTCACTTTCCACCTAAGGGGCTGTCCGTGCAGCATGTGCACTGGAGGGCCTGAGCACGTGCCAACAGTCCTCATCCTGCTTTCTGGAGGTACGAATGGCAAGGCACAGTAAGGAGACAGGTGCATGGGTAGGAGGGAGGGAGTGGGCCATGCTCCACAGCTACAGCAACATGCTTCTTCCTTTCAGCCCTCCTTCTCTCCCCACAGAAAATAACATTTACCACTTTATCTATTTTACAGTGTACAATTCAGTGACATTTAGTATATTCGCAATTTTGTGCAACTACCACTACCATCTAATTCCAGTACATTCTCATCACCCCAGAAGGAGACTCCACGCTGTGTCCCCTCTCCCCAGCCTCAGGCAATCACTAATCTACTTTCTGTCTCTATGCTTTTGCTGGACATTTTACATAAATAGAATTGTACAATATGTGCCCTTTTGTGTCTGGCTTACTTCACTTAGCGAGATGTTTTCCAAGTTCATCCATGTAGCATGTGTTGAGACTCCATTCCTTTTGATGGTTGAATAATATTCCATTATGTGGATAGACCACATTTGTGTATCTATTCATTTGTGATAGTAAAGCTGTTTCCACCTTCTCATTATTGTGAATAGTGCTGCTATTCACATTCATGCACATGTTTTTGTCTCATCATTTGTTTTCAGTTATTTTGAGTGTCTACCCAAGAGCGGAATTGCTGGGCCATATGACAATTGTTTACCTTATTGAAATACTGCCAGACTTTCCCGCTACGCTGCACGTTTGTGCGTTTCCACCAGCAATGCGTGAAGTTTCCAGTGTCTCCACTGGAATGTCCCCCAGTACTTATTTCCTTATTTTTAAATGTATATACTATTGCCCTGGCCAGTGTGGCTTGGTTGGAGCATTGTCTCATAAACCAAAAGGCCTTAGGTTTGATTCCCTGTCAGGGCACATGCTTGCGGGTCTGGTCCCCAGTTGGGGCACATATGAGAGACCACCGGTTGTTTGTTTCACACATTGATGTTTCTCTCTCTCTCTTCCCCTCGTGCCCTCTCTCTAAAATCAATAAGCATGTTCTCAAGTGAGAATAATATACACATACACACACGCGCGTGCACGTGCGCACACACATATATATATTTATTAGGTCATTACTTTTATAGTCATCCTAGTGTGAGGTGGTATCTCACTGTGGCTTTGATTTGAATTTCCCTACACACTAATGATTGTAATCTTTTCATGTGCTTGTTGTCTATTCTGTTATCTTATTTGGAGCGTGTCTTTATCTTGAAGCTTACATTCTTTGTATTGTAATTTAATGTGAAACTTTTTTCTCTCTGTCTTGACCATAATCTGCCTCATTTATAAAATGGGGCTAATACACTTTTCAGGTAAGAGATTGGTTTTTGGAAATTAAATCATTGCTTAAATTTTTGTTACTATAATTTTGAATTTTTTTCTTGCTGCTATCCCACTTGATGTACAAATGCAGCATGTAAACTTTAGGCTTATTTTCTAAATTGGTGATTTAATTCAGTTCTAATTTTCTGAATTTTAACATCTCTGAATCTAACCCATTGTTAAATCCTATAAATGTTTAGGTTTTAAACATATTTTAAAGTCATTTGTTTCTTAGCTAATATAGTATATAGCAGAGTATTAACATTCTGCTGTTTTAGAGTAAGCAGGTGACTATTGAAGTAGTTTTCATGACAACCTTTCTTTCCTTTTCAGAAAAAATTGCCTTTAACAACACTGGCTCAGTGTTTGATGGAGGGGTCAGCTATCCTGGGAGATGACACACTTCTTGGGTAAGGTGACACCATGTGTGGGTTTGACAAATCTGTGTAAGTCCCCACCCATGAAAAGGGAACCAGAACTGCTTGGCGAAGCACTGTGGGCTCTTTTAGTCTGGCCACGGACTTTGTGGGGGGAGGAAAGGTTGCCAGTGAGAAACCAAAATCCCCAGCCCCAAAGTCATGTTTAGTGTCTATGTAGCGAGGCAGCTCCCAAGGGGAAAAATAAACATAAAATTGTTGAAGGACAATTGAAATCCCCAGGGCCCCAGTAAAAGCAAATATGAATCCTTCCGATGTCAGATGTCAGAACTTACAGGATTCCCAGAAGAACAACCCTTGCTGGTTTTGAACTCATAATAAAAACAAACTAAAAATAGAATTGACATGAGAGAGAATCCTCATGCATAATGAATAAGAGAATCAGTATCCTCAGAACTAAAAATAATAGAACGGTATGAAAGAAAATGTAAAATAATTACGTTTAAAATGAAATTTAAAAATTAGAGATGTTGTTTTCTTTGGCAGCACATATTCTAACATTGCCACGATACAGAGAATATTAACACAGCCACTGTGCAAGGATGAATTTGTGAAGCATTCCATATTTTTAAGAAAATATTTTGTAACTATGTATGGTGACAAATGTTAACTAGACTGTTGTGGTGATCACTTTGCAGTGTATCAAATACTGAATCATTGTGCTGTACACCTGAAAGTAATGTAATGCTGCTTATGTCAGTTATGCCTCAATGTAAAATTTAAGTGAGGACAAAATAATCCTTGATGAAAGAATAAAACAATATGAAAAAGAAAGATTGGGCAGAATCAAAGAAAAAAACAAAAGAACTTCTTAAAACTCAAATTATGCTTACTACAACTTAAAAACTTAATTGAGGTAAACTGATAATTACACTTAAATAGAGAATTGGTGAACTTTAAAACAAATCTGAAGTAGCCACTCAGAAAAAAACAGAATGAAGTACAAGAGATAAGGATACAGGCATTGTTAAATGGAGAGGCATGGTTGGTAGAATACAAAACTATGTCTAGTAGTGCCTGAAGAATATAATATGGAGAAGGAAAGTTTGTGGTTGAATTTTTCTTTTGTAGATTTTAGACTGGAAGAAAGACATAGTCTTTAAATTTAAGAAGCACAAAAAATCCTCATTAAGATCCACACAAGGAAATCTACTCATGGATGCATTGTAGTAAAACTGGGAATTATTTATCAAAAAGAAAAAAATGTAAGCAGATAAAACGGTAATTATGTATAAAAGAGCCATTAGAGCAATAGTATACTATTTATTCATCAGCCAAAATAAATGCCAGGAAATAATAGAGGAAAATCTTCAAGTGTTGAGCAAAAATGTAAGAATACATGATTCTATGATAAACTAAATTATTATTAAAGAATAAAGGGATAAACCCTGGCTGGCGTAGCTCAGTGGATTGAGCGCGGGCTGTGAACCAAAGTGTCGCAGGTTCGATTCCCAGGTACATGCAGGTTGTAGGCCATAACCCCCAGCAACCGCACATTGATGTTTCTCTCTCTCTCTCTATCTCCCTCCCTTCCCTCTCTAAAAATAAATAAATAAAATAAAAAAAAAAAAAAGAATAAAGGGATAAGAATGATATTTTCAGGCAAAAATTTAGAGATTTACTACTCATATATCCTCACTGAAAAACTATTTAGGTTTATGTGAAATAAATTATGTCCAGAAAAATGAAATGCAAATAACAAAGTAGCATTTTAAAAAGATAGTGAATATGGTATGGAAATGAAAAAAATTCTTTTTTTCTCCAGCCATGTTGGGGTCCTTTTTGTGGCTCTGCAAATCAAATTGGCAAAGGACAAATTAACAAAAGAAAAGCATACAAATGTATTTACATGTGCAGTGTGTGTGTATAGGAGAACTCAGCCATTAGTAACTCAAAGGGGTGGCTAGAACTTTGACTTATATAGCTTCTTAACAAAAAAACAATAATTTTTAGAGAAGTGGCAAGACACAGGAAAAGACATCTGGGTTTCAAGCGCGACCAACTGTGGGAGGGCAAACATATAGGGAAACTAACGGAAGATAAGAGGTCATGAGTAAAGTTTGTTATTTCTTTGGTGTCTTCTCTAGGCTGATAAGAGTCTAGAGTTATCTCTGGAAGTTAATTTTGTCGTTCCTGGTAGAAGGGGAAGAAGCACAGTTTTACAGATTTATGTTCTATTTTAAGCAAGTGGAGAAGAGACAGCACAGAGAGCTTATGCTGTATCTGCTTCTTCTCAGTTGCCTTCAGCTCAAAATAATCCTTATGCCATTGTGGCATGTTTTAGGGTGGTGTATTCTTCTACCCTTCAATGTAAATAAATATAAATAAGCATTAAGTTCACAGTAGCAATATAATGATTAATTTGGTGGGAGTGTAAAGCAAAGTGATACTAAAACACTAGAAAATAAAAATATGAAACATTGGAAAGGGAATTAGTATTTCATGTTCTATATTGTTTGAAAAGTGGATAAAGATTGCATTTAAAGTAAATGTACATATTAGAAGACTAAAAGTAACCACAAAAAAGAATAGATATGGAATATAAAACTTCAAAAGTAGTAAAAGGATAAAAAGGGAAATAAAATAGAAAAAAAAACCTAGAAGGGGTTAAAAGAAAAAAAAACTAAGCAAAGAAAAGCATAATAAATAGAAAACAGAAAATGAAGGTAATAGTAATTATTGCATGTATCTGTAATCATTAGACATGTAAATGGAATAAACTCAGCTGTTTATAATGTAGAGAATCTCAGGTGGATAAGCATGTAATCATTCTGTGCTATTTCTGAGAGTCACACCTAAATTGTGACACAGCAAGGTTGAGAGTAAAGAGATGGAGGATACCCAGGTAAAGATGACAGGCTGAACACACACATCCAGTTTTGGTTCCTTCCAAATTCACTACAGCAAAGAGATTGTTTTCTTAAAAGACATAAACCCAAAAATACAGGAAAAACAAGAGAAAAGACAGCAGCAACAAAATTTGTGAACAATAAAACACATGATTGATTGGGAACTGCCTTAGCAAGTTCCTAAACCTGAATCCCCAAAGCCAACACCATTTACTCCTTGAAATGCTTATAAGGCTCGGAATTAGTGGCAACAGGCATCTCTGCAATAGTGGGTCTTTGAGGGCAGGGAAGTGATTGAAGTTTTGAGTATAGGTTGAAAGCTAGTCAGGTACCACTTGGATTGCTCAAACCTAGAACCTGCCTCACCGCTGGGAGACTCATCCCGTTACCCTAAATTCCAGCTGAACTCTGGAGCTTTATTCTTTAGGGAGTGGAGGGTAAAATAACTTCTTTATTCTGGGGACACCAGGTAAGGGGACCAAGTTAAAGAAGAGACTAAGTGATCTAATACAACTGGGTGCTCAGACTCTTCAGCTGTCTCCCCAACCCATGCAGCCCCCAGCCTAACAGGAATGAGCTAAAGACCCAAAGACATTGAAGGAGGTGATACTCCAATGAATGGCCCAGCTAGATCATCTGCAGATGAGCTGACAGTTGATGAGCTCCACTCACATTTTCTGAGCTGCTTAGGCTCCACCCTTATATATAGACAGGCACCGGAGATCACCAGACATCTGAAACCTAGATACCAAGACAACTGGGAAAATAATACAGAAGTAAAATCAGGAAGAAATAGATACTACATGGGGGAGGAGAAGATTTCAGGAAAACTATGACTTATGCTTTCAAGAGAGAAGAAAAAATAATGCATTTATTAAATTAAAATAGGATGTTAATAAAACTATTTCTATAGTGAGAGATCAAAAGCAAGCTGATAGAAATGAAAAAATATGACATTCTCAGTAGATTTGGAAAGTATAGAAGAATTTGGAAAAGAGAGCAAGAAGATGACCACAGGGACTGAGAAGCAGAGAAATAATAATAGTAATAGTAATAATAATAGTAGTAGTAGTAGAAGTAATAATAATAATAATATTATCTGAAAGTGTTCCAGACGTGAAAGACATGTTATTTCTATATGTAAGGACCCACTGAGCTAATACAGTAGAAAAAAATTAAACCTATGCCAGGACTCACCAGTAGTGTGTACTAGTGACAAATCAAAGATTCTACAATCTTCTAGAGAAGAAAATTGTCACATAAGAGGATTAAAATCCATATACTTCCAGACTTGCCAAAAGCAACATTGGAGGCTAGATGATTATTGGGCAATGCCGTCAACCATATGGAGGGATAGGTGATCTGCACAGAACTCACTACCCTGAGCATTGTAAGGGCACAGGACAACGTTGTGACGTGAATCTTTTCAGAAACAGACACCCCACCCAGTGTGTCAGGAAGCTGAAGCCAGATGTGCTCTGTGATGTAGGAGTAACCAGGAAAGGGAGACAGAGACTGTAGGAAACAAGACATTCAGCACAGGGCAGAGAGAACAGGCCAGGGAGTGGTGAGGGAAGGCTGCAGGAAGACAGCTGTGCCCAGGGATAGAAGGCAGACTCAAGCTAGATTGACAACGCAGGTGTGGGAGACACTGATTCAAGAAGGTGAAATTCATTCGCATCAATGTAGTTCGGGGTCTTAAGACAAGTTAGAAAAGTGGCTGAGGATTTTGAGTTCCATAGTTGGGCCCATGGAAAACTGAACAAACAAATGAAAACAAGGCAATCATTAACTCCAGAGAGAACAAATAAATGTGTAGGAAAGACCACTAATCATAGTACACTACCCAGCCTTACTCCAAATAGCATATCTTATCAAAATGTGTAAATTCTAAACATCTGCTGATATGAATTAATGGTGGTAGGGGAAATGTAAAGATAGCTAAATCCTCATTTTCCATAGTTGACAGTTGATAATTATGCTTACAATTAGGAAAAAATGTAAGAAGTAACATTAGAAATATGGAGGCAAGTAACAGAAAAGTCAGATTAAAAACACCATTAAAAAGCTACAAAGATAAACTCACAGCCTGGGAGCTGACATTTATAGCAGATATGAAAAAGAATTTGAATCCCCTCTGCGCCCACATACGTATATCTGTAAGTATGTGAAGAACTCCTACAAATAAATTCAAATAACTAATCCCAATACAAAAATAGCCAAAGAATATGAATAGTCACTTCATGGAAGAGGGATCCTGAATGGCCCAAAACATAAAAAAGATACTCAGTCTCACCAGGAGTCAAGGAATGCAAATTAAAGCCTGGATGAGATCATATTTTGTATACACTAGTTTGGCAGAAATGAACATTTCCACCAGTACCTGGGGTGGGCAGGAGGGCAGAGTGGTGGGAACTCCTGTTTGCACCAGTGAGGGTGAAGTCCAGTTTCGAACGCAGTTTGGCAGTCTCCAGTAAGGTTACAGGTATGCACGCCTTCTCTCCTTTGCATTGAAAAACTCACACATGTGACAGGAGACTGTACAAGCACACGTGCTGTAGGCCTGCATGTTCCAGCCCCAGAGCATTGCTGTCATGACCGGGGGAAGGCTCGTAAACGGTGGTGTACTCATGGATGGAATTCTGGATGGCAAAACTATCTAATTCTGTGTGTCGGGATGGATATGCCCCAAAGATAATGATGAACTTAAAAATCAGGTCATAGAAGGATAGATTTGGTGTGAAACCATTATGTAGACTTTTTAAACTAAGTGATGCAACATTATGTATTCTGTGTGAACACACACATTTAGTAAGAAGTGGACAGTATGGCCAGGAGAAGTGTGTACTGACTTCAGAATAGCAACGGCCTCTTCTCACCCTTTATTGATTTGTAAAAACTTTTTATGTGAGTTTCAGTTAATGTGGCACCACGAAAAGGGAGGGCTGCCTGGATGCCGTTCAGGGGGAAGTAACACCTTTGAAATATATTCTGTCACCTAGGAATATGGTATCACTTTCTACTCATTCAGCTCTTTTTTTATTTGGTTCTTATTAATACACTTTGGAATGGTTTTTTCGTTCCAACTTTACATTGGATAATTGTCTGTTCATCCTGTTTTTATGGCTTAGGAGAGGTTTGTGTTTTTTTTTTTTCTATTTGAGCCTGTTGGAAAAAGACCAAGTTTTTGCTATGTGTTTGAAGGTGTTGGTTTATCCGAGCACCGATTTTAGCCAATTTCTCCAGTGCCCTCGGGGGAAACAGAAGCATCTGGGGATTCCACGTGTGTGAGTCTCTTCTCCCCACATTGTTGCCATGTTTCCCTCCATGTCCCCTTTACCCCATGCACACTGTAGGTACTCAGCATCATTTAAAAAACCTGATAACTTCGGAAATGAAAATGGATGGAGCAGGTTGGTCCGTAGGGCACCGTGGCACTCAACCAGTTTATTAGCACCGGCACATGACAGTGTACCTGGCCGGGAGGTAAGGCAGTGTGACGCAGTGGCACCATGCCCTCCAGGGTATTCAGTGTGGATTTTTCCCCCCTGTCGCAGGAAGATGCTGAAACTCTGTGGAGAGGCAGAGGACAAGCTGGCACAGGAGCTGATCCACTTTGAATTGCAAGTGGAGAGAGATGTGATCGAGCCCCTATTTTTGCTGGCTGAGGTAAGCAGTGGATGAGACCAGGCCTGAATGGGCAGGGAAGGGCTAAGCAGTGGGCCCTGCAGTCGCTCCACTCCACTCTGGTTACTGTGGCTCTCCCTCCCCCCTCTCTGTGACACTGCTTCTCATCCAGGCTACGATGCAACCACACGGTCAGGATTGCAGGATTGCCCGACAAGGTAGCCCTTTCAGTGTTTGCTGTCCCCCTCCTACCCACTTTCCTCTCTGTTGTCATTCCAGAGGGCAGAGCCACAGCTGGCAGCATCCCCGCCCTCTCCACCAGGGTCACCACTGCCACCACCCCAGCCTGCCACCCATCTCAAATCTGCAGTGAAACGAACAGCAACCCCTCCTTCCAGGAGACTGGGGACCTGTATCCCAGAGATTCTGAAAGGTCTCTTGCCATTGGTTTATATAGGTCCCTTCTCTTGGACTTTAAAGAACACTAACAAAACTCTTTTATTAAAAAGAAACCTTAATGTTTATGTGTCAACTTTGCTAGCTCCAAACAAGTAAGAAAGGAAATAGTGGAGGAATTTTATTTGTCCTGAACATGGGAACTCTTCCCAGTTGCCTTTAATTGCTCATAGAAAACCTAGCTGGCGCTGTCCCACAGAACTGCCTGCAACTATGGAAAGGTTTCACATCTGCACAGTTCCACAGCTGCACAGTTCCATGACTGTACAGTTCCCCATCTGCACCTCTACACGGTTCCTCATCTGCACAGTTCCATAGCTACATAGCTTCACATCTACACAGCTCTACATCTGCACAGCTTCACATTTTCATAGTTCCACAGCTCCACATCTGCACAGTTCCACAGTTGCACTATTCCACATCTGCATAGTTCCCCCTCAACACAGTTCCACAGCTGTACAGTGTGGTAACCACCAGCCTCCTATGGCTTTTGAGCTCCTGGAATGCGTGTAATGTGACTGAGGAACTCAATTTTATATGATTTTTGTTCATTTGAATTTAAGTGGTATAGCCACCTGTGGCTTGAGGCTACCATATTGGACAGCATACACTGGACCATGTCTGGTTTCCTTTCTGGACCACCCCCAGCAGCTCTAGCTACCCTGCCGCTGTTTCTGGGGTAGAATGCATGGGTAAATAACTGCCTTAGTGCCTAAAAGCACTCAAGGAGAAAACCTTAGATATGAGTCTTTGATATGGACCAGCTCTAGACTCCCAGATAGCATCCTGTTACGGTCATGCCCAGCCTAGAACATTCAGGAGAGACCCTCTGTTCCTCATAAAAATGGTCTGGCATGCCAACTAACCCCAAGCAGATCCCACAGACAGTTGTGACGTGGGTGCTGGGGTTTCATGTATGACCAAGATGCCACTGTGACTCCCCAGCTTTGCCTCTGGGCTCTTTGATGATGTGGGGCTACCCCAGATGCCTAACCTTCTCCTCCCCATTGGAAGTCTCTGCACTCACCATTACTCACCCCTGCCTGGAGGAGTGAATTGAAAGCACTCACAGCACACTGGATCTTCCTCACATTTTTCCTTCTATAAAAGCCGCAGCCTGAGATGACTGGTTTAATTATGGTCAATTTTCCTTTTTAAATTCTCACATCCTGCCCCAATTTTGCTGGGCTTGGAACCAAAAACCCTCCCTTGGAATGTTCAGTTAAGCCATTTTTAGAAATAAAAAGATAAAAAGAGCATCCACATACAACCCCTATGGAAGAACTCCTCAGAGCCGAGAAAAGCCATGGTAATGTGTATTTATTATTTACTTTGGAAAAAAAATCTTATTTCTATAAAAACACATCCTAATTGCATTGCCCACAGCATCTTAGGCCTCCTGAGACCTGTTCTTGTCATTCTTCTGCTGTCTGTTTTGAATTAGGTCTGTGTGTCAGATCTGCTTCCTCCCCGCCGTGGGCCCTCGCGCCAGTAGAGAGGAGTAGGACTGATGCCCTGGCTCTGGCGGCTGAGGCAGCAGCAGGAGTGAGGCTAAGCCTCATGAGCTGGGGGTGCAAACCTCCAAGATGGTTCCTGGTGATGTCCAGTGAAGAAAGTGCAGGGTTTAGCTCAGGAAAAGGCTTCAAGAATTTGAATTAAAAATTCAAATAAGGATTGTTGTGTGGCTGTCAGTAGTTCTTGAAGAATTTATCTTGAGCTTCAATTTGACTGTGTCTTTCATCTGTCACTACAGGTGGAAATCCCAAATATTCAAAAACAGAGGAAACATTTAGCAAAGTTGGTGCTGGACATGGATTCTTCACGAACAAGGTAGCATAGGGCATATTCACTTTCATTTCTGCTTCTTCTAAGGAATAGTGGTCCTGTTTGGGGTGAGGGTAGGAGCTCATTTATGGCTGTGTGTATGTTTTTATTCACCAAGTTTTTCTTAACACCCCTGCATGTCAGGCACTGGAGATAAGAGCAGGGGGCAGAGATATGGGTGCCCCACTCTCATGGAGCCTCTGGTCTGGTTGAGAAGTGGACACTAGACAAGTGAGCATGCACACTAGCCAATTTCAGGCAGCCGTGAGCCATGTAAACATAGCACAGGATAATCCTGGGAGGGGATGTTGGGGAAGGGGCAACAGCATTAGGCGGGGATGAGATGACTTACTGGGAACAGCAAAGGCACAGGCCCTCAGATGGAACTAGAACAATGCGTTCAGGGCACTGAACAAGGGTCAGCGTGGCTGGGGTAGAAGGAAAGGGGAGGGTAGCGGGATCACAGACCACAGTAGTAGGATGGATGCTGTGTCCTGTCTGTAGTGAGGGGGGAGTTTCAGATTCTGGGGACCAGTCTGCCTTTTCCTGAAGCTGGCAGTGCAGGTATGTCGATTCTGTAGCCATTCTCTGAACACCTGAGACCACTATGAGAAAAGTGAAGTTCCACCAGGGCGACTCTCTGCACCTGTCTCCTAGAGTCCGCCAGGAAACTCCTGTCACAGCTGGGGAGTGCCAGAGGCTTTGAGATGGCTTTTACTGTGGCCGGTGTGCACCAGGGCTGCACATATGTGCCTCTTCATTGTTTATAATGGTGTATGCGTGTTTGCTTAGTCTGCAATGGAAAGAATGCAGGGTCATGAATATTAACATGGATTTAACTGTTGGGCTCTACTTTAGGCCTGTTGTGGGTCAATTTTAATAATCTCTGCATCTTGTTTTAATTTTCTTGAGAAAAAGAAACAAAAACAATGTACTTGGGCTCAGAGATGTAGGACAGAGTTGAGAACTAGGAGTCAGAAGTGAAGTACCAAGGTCAAGGTCACCTGTTTTCTAGACCTATTACATTGGCCAAGTCACTTAACCTCCCAGACTAGCTTGCACACCTGTAGACAGGTAGTAACAACATTTGTGGTTTCCCAGGGAGGTCGTCTTGTATGTCAGATGAGATGGTGTTTATCACAGCACTTCCCAAGTGCTTTGTGCAAGGAAGCTGCTATGTAACTAGGTGGGACACTGGAATTCTGCCTCTGGACCAATAAAAAGTATTAGGCAGTCCCTCCAAACCAGAAATAACATAGTTTTGATCTGCAGGAAAACAAAGGTTTCTTTAGTTAACTTGATGTTTCCCAGACATCAGTCCACTTGAATGATTTTTGCCACTTGTGCTTACACATCTTTGAAAAATTGATTTCCTTTTTCAAAATGAATCAAACAAAGAAATATTGCAGCACGATCATAAATGGAACAGCAGTGTCTGTTGCCAGAAATACCAAGTAACCATGAAAGTGAACAGGATGAAGCAAAGCCAGTGCTACTAGACTTTAGATCCTCTTGCCTACAGAAGGCTATGTTCCAGAAGCTTGTCCCTTTTGTTACAAAGGAAGAGGAGGAGTTGGAAAGTTGCTGTAGTGGTTCTGACCCAGATCTGAGGGTCTCTCTTCTGTGGACTTGGGAGAATGGAGAGCAGATTGCATGGCAGTATTGTCTTAGGGTTACTTACTGCTGTGTTCTTGTGCCACATAAAACTGCCTGCCATAACACCTGTCCCGTAACCTAATATGGGACGGGGTTTAAGTCCCATATTTTGGGAGGCATGTAAGATGACTGAAGAAGTGCTGGCTGTCCCGGTATTTGGAGGGTAGTGGACACCATGCTCCTGGGTTAGCTGAGTGATTTCCTTCTGTGGGGACCTGGGTTTTTAGCCCTGAGGTCTCATCTTTGCTTTGACGAGGAAGACCCCAATGCCCAGCACAGGGCTTTGGGTCAGAAGGGTGGCTGCTAGCTTCAAAGTTCATCATCACCATCGCCGTTGGTCCTCTGGTGAGAAAGAGTTTCTCCTGGTGACCGCCATGGGCAGTCCAGTCTTGTGCTGTGTTACCCATGGTGACAGCAAGTGCATCATGGAGGCTGAACCTCAGAGAAGTGTCCTTAGGGACTTTAATCCATGACTGAACAACTTTTCCGTATTTTTAGCTCATCCTCTCTTGTATATTAAAATGTGGTAAGGGAATCTCTACCTCCCCTCTCCAAATTTCAATTCAGACCTACAATTCTTTTTTGTTTCACACCAAAAAAAATACCCCACATCCTTTTAGATGATTCTCAGGTAAACCTGATTTGTCTCCTTTATCATATTGGTGGTTATTCACAGCCCTCTTGTGCAGTTGTGAGTTTGAGAGTAGAGGATTGTTTTGGAGGGAGATGACTGGCAGTTCAGCCCCTCAAAAACTTAGTTACCTTCCCTTTGGGTCTCTGCTTCAGTAACTGTGGTGGGGATCCAACCCCAGGCCTCAATTACGGATTTTCTTCAGTTCAATTTGTAGGCTTCAGAATGAGAGGGGCTCTCTTAACAAGAGGTCCTCTTTCTTCCCACTTCAGTCCCAGACTAGAACCATTGCAGCTGACTTAATACATCTTGTAGGACCTCACTGAAAGCCACAAGCAGCAGCCAGCTCACCCAGCCTCCTGCCCTTTCACCCAGCACCCCACTCGTAGCAGCATGGGGCCTGCATCCTGACATACAGCAGTGAGAGTGAGGCCAATGCAGTGCTCTTGAGTAGCAGGGATCACCAGCCACTCTTTTGGAAAGGCTGGGTTCCCACTGCCCCCACCTCTACCCGACACAACTTCCCCACTTAGCAATTTTGCACGTGGTAGATTCTATTCCTGTGTCATCCTCCTTCTGGTTACCAAAGCTTTCTTTAGCCCTGTTCTGTCTTTCATGAACTACACTATCCACACTAAACAGTGTATTCTAGGGAGAGACATGCTCTGGAATAGGGAGAAACATGCTCTCCCTTTGAAGAAAGGCAGGATCTTTTTGTGTATTATCCATACATCTTGATCAATAGTCCTGTGACTGGATCTTTGAAATCTAGCACAGCTCTGGGGTTACTGTCAAATCCAACAAATTTATCCAATGTTTTATTTAGGCCAAAATCTAGTGGGTACATTTCCCACTATTCAAGTAAACCTGACCTCTCTGCTTCAAAAGACAATTACATAAACCTTAATATCCTCAGATAATACTGAAGCCTAGAAGATGAGTAAAAGATTGTACATGAGAAGAGTGGAGGTAAACTCAAGGAAGCTTTATGCAGACTCAAAAACAGTGAGTTGCATTGATATGAAGTGAATGTGAATGATACACAAACGTCTTTTCTGCTGTTGGTTTGGTTTGACAATGGTTAAAGAAGGAACCCCAATTGCTCCCAAAGTCACCTCACTTTTTCAGGGACATATATCTCAAGGTGAACCCCCTGGGTCCAGGACACTTTATGTTTCTGCTGTACAACTGCCTCTGGGTCCTACTGCTGGGGACTAAATTGTGTTTCTTCCCCACCAAAAATTCTTCCATTAAATCCTAACTGCCAACATGACTATATTTGGAGATAGAGCCTTTAGGCAGTAATTAAGGTTTAATGAGGTCCTATAGGAAAAGGTAGAGAGAGGGAAGAGACAGCGCCCTCTGCTTCTCTCTGCGAGCACTCAGAGCAAAGCCCTGTGAAGACAGGGTCAGAGGGAAGACTGCTGTGGGCCAGGCAGAGAGCCTTTGCCAGAATCCAAACCCTGCTGCGACCTTGATCTTGGACTGGTGACCTCCAGAACTGTGAATTGTTTATGCCCCCAGCCTGTGGCATTTTGTTATGGCAGTCCCAGCAGACTAAGCCACCTACTTTCTTTGGAGGCAAGTGAACTAACACAAGTAAATGGAGAGTTTGGGGGAGCATGGTGGGCAGTTCCTGGAGTTAATTTCAGGGCTGTGGCCATTCTAAGTATCCTGGGCCTGGCGGCAGGGCCCCTTTGCCACCAGGAAGATCCCCCACCCCTGCTTCTTTCTGCACATAGGCTGCCTTTCCTCAGGTCCATTGTCTGCATGCTGACTCGATGAGCCTTGGGCTTAGGTCTCTACAGCGTGAGCTCTCTCTCTTTTGCTTCAGTTGGAAATGTGTAGAGGAGGGGCTTCACTTGCCTGATTGTTAGTGATGAGCTACTTCCTCGGCCTCACAATTGGCAAGGTGATGAAGGGCGGGCATGGGCCTGGCTGGCCTCTGGTGCCCTCCCCCAGACCACAGGCTGGAGCCTTGCAGACTGCAGAGCCTTTGGCCAGCCCCTGAGAGCAGTAGAGGGGCAGAGCCTTAAAAGTCAGGGGATGCTGTGACAGGGGGATGCAGTCTGGACAGATGGGATAATGAATGTCCTACTAAAGAAATGTTCCTGTTTGGCTCCCAAAAATTCTTCTGCACTTCTTGTTGCCCTGAACTTATCTTGCATCTACCTTTTTCCCTCTTCTCCTCGCCCTTGACATGTCTTCCCCTTATTTCTGACTGTTTTCTTTCCTCAGCCTCCGTCAAAGCTTGTATTCTGCCTTCCTCTCCCCCAGCTCATGTAGTGACAGCACCCCTCCCAGAGAATGAGGCTGTCACAACAGCTACTTCAGTGGGAACAAATGACCTTTCTATTCTTCAAATGTTAAAGCTCAGACTCTTATTGGATAAGAATCCCTGTTTCTTCTCTTGCTTCAGAATCCCTGTTTCTTCTCTGAACAGAGCAGGACAGTTCTTGAATTTATTTGTAGAACAACTGACTGAAAAGGCCACCAGACCTTGAAGTTCATGATTAATGTCCTTTTCCTAGCAGATGTTGCCTAGAACAATTTTTCCAAGCTTCCTCTGATATTTTGTTATGCTATTACCACAAAGAGACCATTTTGGGACATCTTATAATATCTTATAATTTTATAGTATCAAAATAGATTACTTATATATTACAAATAAAATTCCCTGTGAAGGGAGGGGAAAGTTGTATGATTTTTAACTACCATGTTATTCACTAAAGGACAGAATTGGCAGGGAGAGGATAAACAAAAAAAGAAAGAGATAAGTTTGGAAAATGTCTTCACTTTATATACATGTATTAAATATAATTCAACTTTTTAAAAAATCCAATCCAAATCTATAAAACCATAAAAATCAAATCAGTGTTTATACTCACCTGACTTTTTTTTTATACTCATATATAGATTAGTTGTTTTTTCCTTCAGGTTGCCAGATGGCAGCTGTAGCCTGATCACACAATCTGTCATGAAGGTGTATTTATTATCTGAGATTTAAATCACAGCCACAGCATCTCATAGTTTATGAGACAAAAAAAGACTACCGGCCAAGATGGAGGCGTAGGTAGATACACTTTGCCTCCTTGCACAACAAAAATAAGGAAAATAACAACTTTAAAAA
This sequence comes from Phyllostomus discolor, assembly GCF_004126475.2. Lineage (NCBI taxonomy): Eukaryota > Metazoa > Chordata > Mammalia > Chiroptera > Phyllostomidae > Phyllostomus > Phyllostomus discolor. Next base: position 66,460,694 of record NC_040910.2, on the reverse strand, counting down.
CAAAAAATAACCAGAACTGCCAGAAAATTGAACTGTATAGAAGAAGTCCAACTACCAAGGAGTTAAAGAAGAAACATTCACCCTGACCAGTGGGAGGGGCAGAGATAGGCAGCTTGGGTAGAGAGGACTCACAGCAAGGTAGTGGCTGGAGGACCTGGTGGTCCCACATTTGTGTGCAGATACACTGGGAGGAACAAATGGGGAGTGAGACAGACGGTACAACCCAGGATTCTAGCATGGGGAAATAAAACCTCAAAAACCTCTGGCTGTGAAAACCTGTGGGGGTTGCAGCAGCAGTAGAAACTCCCAGTCTCACAGGAGAGTTTGTTGGAGAGATACACAGGGTCCTAGAACTTACACAAACCTGCCCACCTGGGAATCAGCACCAGAAGGGCCCAATTTGCTTGTGGGTAGTAGAAGAAGTGACTGAGAGCCAGCAGAGAGCTGAGCAAGTGGCATTGTTCCCTCTGACCCCTCCTCCATATACAGTGCCACGATGCAGTGATGGAGGTGTTTGCCCTCTCCTGAAGAATACCCAAGGCTCTTCCCCTTACTACCTAATAGGTGCACCAAGGCAAAAAAATATGGCCCAAAAGAAAGAACAGATCAAAGCTCCAGAAAAAAATAGAACTAAGTGATGAAGAGATAGCCAATCAGATGCAGAATTCAAAACACTGGTAATCAGGTTGCTCACAGAAATGACTGAGTATGTCTCAAAATAGAGGAAAAAGTGAAGGCTATGCAAAGCGAAATAAAAGAAAATGTAAAGGAAACCAACAGTGACAGGAAGGAAACCAGGTCTCAAATCAACAATTTGACCCAGAAGGAAGAAAGAAACATTCAACCAGAACAGAAGGAAGAAACAAGAATTCAAAAATATAAGGACAGGCTTAGGAACCTCTGGGACAAACTTAAACATTCCAACATCCGAATCATAGGGGTGCAAGAAGGAGAAGAGGAAGAGCAAGAAATGGAAAACTTATTTGAAAACATAATGAAAGAGAACTTCCCCAGTCTGGCAAAGGAAAGAGACTTTCAGGAAGTCCAGGAAGCTCAGAGAGTCCCAAACAAGTTGGACCCAAGGAAGCACACACCAAGACACATCATAATTACATTACCCAAGATTAAAGATAAGGAGAGAATCTTAATAACAGCAGGAGAAAAGGAGACAGTTACCTACAAAGGAGTTCCCAGAAGACTATCAACTGAGTTCTTCAAAGAAACCTTATAGACCAGAAGGGGCTGGAAAGAAGTATTCAAAGTCATGAAAGGCAAGGACCTACATCCATGATTACTCTATCCAGCAAAGCTATCATTTAGAATAGAAGGGCAGGTAAACTGCTTCCCAGATAAGGTCAAATGAAAGGAGTTCATCATCAGCAAGCCCTTATAATATGAAATGTTAAAGGAACTTATCTAAGAAAAAGAAGATGAAAATACAAATAAAATGACAACAAACTCACAGCTATCAACAACTGAACCTAAAAAAAAAAACATGCAAAAAGAAACTAAGCAAACAACTAGAACAGGAAAAGATTCTCAGAAATGGAGATCATATGGAAAGTTATCAGTGGGGAGGGGGCAGGGGGAGAATAGGGGACGAGGTACAGGGAATAGGAAGCATAAATGGCTGGTGCAAGCCCTGGCTGGTGTAGCTCAGTGGATTGAGCGCGGGCTGCGAACCAAAGTGTCACAGGTTTGATTCCCAGTCAGGGCACATGCCTGGGTTGCAGGCCATGGCCCCCAGCAACCACACATTGATGTTTCTCTCTCTCTCTCTTTCTCCCTCCATTCCCTCTCTAAAAATAAATAAACAAAATCTTTTTAAAAAATGGCTGGTGCAAAATAGACAGAGGTAGGTTAAGAATAGTACTGGAAATGTAGAAGCCACAGAGCTTATATACATGACCCATGGACATGAAATAAGGTTGAGAAATGCTGGTGGGAGTGGGGGTGCAGGGTGGAGGGGAATAAAGGGGAGAGAAAAAAATGGGACAACCGTAATAGCATAATCAAAACATAATTTTAAAAGTGAAAAACTAAAATAAAATATGCCAAAACACTTTAATGCTTTGTGTTAAATGGTTTAACATGGGAGGTATTAAAGACACATAACATTTTTGTAAGGCAAATCATTATAAGAAAGAATTGCCCAGGACTTTTTATTAATCTTTATCTGTTAGCTTAGATTTTTAAATGTCTTTGAGGGAAATATTTCTTTTCTAACTGTCCTTGAATTCTTTTTTGAAACATTTTTAATTGATTTAGAGAGAGAAAGAGAAACATTGCTATTTGTTGTTCCATTTATCTGTGCATTGATTGGTTTTCTCTTGTATGTTCCCTGACCAGGGATCACATCTGCAACCTTAGTGTGTCAGGACAATGCTCTAACCAATTGAGCTACTCGGCCAGGGCTGCTTTCTCAAAATATGTGGTGTGTCTGTCTTTAGGGTATCAATACAGCTTTAATGTCTCAATGCCTTTTGTACGTAGTTTTCTCATGAGTGCATTTTTAAGTGACAACACTTAATTTTGCTACTGTTTGCTAATAGCAAAGATAGCTTTAGTTTCTCTTTTTTGTATCATAGATTCTTGCACTTTTTGTCTTGCTTATAGCCAAAAGGAAAAAAAAATGTGTAGAGAAAACACCTAGGAATCAGATTCTTGACTCTCAAAGTCAGAGTAACGCTGCACTTCTTTCTTCTTTGGATGGAGCCTGAGGAGCTGTGTGGTTTGCTCTGTATGTTGTTGACCAGCAGAGCGTTTAAAAGAAACTATTTAATCTGTTGCTGCCTTTCATCTGGAGAGTTTACATGACAATTTCCAGCTTCTCTTGTTAATGGAAACATGCGGAAACACACAACCCAGCCCCTGCCTGAGCTTCATCAGCCCTGTGAGAAGCAGCTGCCTCCTAGACTGCACAGCAGCCCTACCCTGGTGTCCCTCTTGCCCTCCTGAGACTGCAGCCAGGCGTCAGCTGCTCTTGTCGTCCTCATTACATTAGCGTTTTTATCAAAGCTAGAAATAGTCATATATCTCATGTCCTTATTACAAGTAGAAAATAAAGGATCGAATGGACTGGTTTTTGATACAATGACCCGTTTGGCTTATTCTTCTTGCTTGCTGACCTACCTCTCTCTGCCATTGAGTTTATAGGCTGAATGGAAGAGAACCCACTGCCCTTCCCCACTGTGGCTGCTCCTGTCTGCACAATTGCAGCCTTCCTCCAGGGCGTGCTTCTGGTGCGTCCCTGATGATGACACAGCAACCAGAAATATTTGTACTTCCCGTAAAAGTTTCTGGAGTAGCTTCCTCAGAAGGCCTGCACAAAGATAAATGCTTAAAAAACCATAAATGAGGTATCTAAATGTTGCTAGGGATGTGTGTGTGTGTGTGTGTGTGTGTGTGTGTGTGTGCACTCACCAGAATTACAGAACAGAAAGAGTTTATCCACCCAGTGTGAGCAGAGCCAAACATGAAACACCAAGAACTGCAATGGAGAAAGATGGGTGATTTTATTATGAAAGGCAACACTGAGGAGAACGGGGAGCTAATGCCCCAAAGCAGGAATTCATTCCTCAATGGTGTGCAGGTTACAGATTATACAAGGAAGAATTACAAGACACCCTGGGTAAGGGGTGAGGGGTCATGCTGGAAGCTGATTGGTCGGATCTGAGAGAAAGAGAGAGAGGGAGAGGGAGAGGGAGAGGAGTTCTAGAGCTAGGATTTAAAACTAAATTTAATCATAAGGACCCTTGGCTTCATCCATGGAGAGTTTTGCCTTCAGACTTTTTTTTTCCTTAGTGATGTATCCTGTCACCTAGCCTACGTTATTGGTTTTACCCAAGTAGGTGAACATTTCCAAACTCAAATGCCCACGGGACAGGCAGGGAGTTTAAGGGAATGAAACAGACTGAGAGCTTCAAAGAGCACAGTGGCGCTGTCATTTGGCCTTTGTGGTCAGAAGACAGGAGGGAACATGGTGGTAAACTGGGGCTGGTGCCCTGCCTGAAGCAGCAGCTGATGGTCAGCATGGTGTCCACTGGGTAGCATTTGTAACCAGCTGTTTCTCAGCCTGGGCAACCCACAGTATGCCCAGGGTTCTACCTGTCTCACACCTCTCCTATTTTTCTCCTGTTTTCCATCAGGTGGCAGCAGACTTCCAAGTCTTCAGGTTTGTCCAGCAGCTTACAGCCTGCCGGTGCCAAAGCCGACGCCCTCAGGGAAGAAATGGAGGAGGCTGCCAACCGAGTGGAGATTTGCAGGGTACCCCTCTTTGCTCCTCTCTCCTGAGACAGACAGGGTGCCCTAAGGGAGTTCTTTTTGTTCACTGGAGTTCTATTGAAACACTAAGAGTGAGCCTCTGCTTAACTAACAGACCCCAAGCTTGCTTGCCTGCATCCCCTAAGGGCCAGGGACGAGTCTGGAGCATTGGGGCTTTGATGAGGCAGCGGCTGGTGTTCACAGTGTTCCTGGTGGTAGGCAAAGAGGAGATGACCTCGGGATCTGCTTGAAGCTTTTGTAAGTTGTGAGCTGCAGCTAATAGTTTCTAGGCTACACAGAACAGTTGAGAACAGTTTAGACAATAAATGAGTCTTAACACACTGGTGATATTAAGTTTTCTGGTGTGTGCCTTTTAATATTTCTGAGCCTTTGCCTGCTGGAAGAGACCCTTACCTACAAAGCTGACATGCTAGCCAAGAAACAGTTATAGAGGAGAAACTCCCACCAGCTGAGCGGAGTGCCTCCGCCTAAGAAACGCACCTCAGCACGCAGGGCTAACAGAGCCCCCTCGTTACACAAGGCCCAGGCTGTCCCATCCACTTTCCCCACAAATGTGTATCGGGCTGAGTCAACAGTGCCATTCACCAATACTGTTAGCAGCACTTCCTGTGCACATGTACATCTGCACATACTGCCGACCTGTTGGTGTGGGTTTAAGTCCCTGCAACAGCAGTCTCATGCTTCTGGAATTACACTGGGTTCCTGTTGTCTTAATTGCAGTTGTAAAGGAGAGTGGCTACTTTGCATGCAGACATCTCTGTTCTTTGTGGCCCCATCTGATCTTGTTAACTTGTCTATCAGCTTATCCATTATGATCACCCATGCAGGTGACTTAGACCCTGCATGCAGGTGACATTCAGACTCAGGTGGAATTTTTCTCTGGAATTAGAAGCACTGAAAAATATTTGAAGAATTCCTTACCTCAGCCTGCAGTACCGCGCAACCAGCTAAAGTAAGATCAGTACTTCAGATCCAAGACCCTTCGAGAGTCGAGCTGACTTGCTGTTCGAATGCCTGTGTGAATGCAGCTAGCGAGCTGGTGCTTTGAGTGCATTCAGCCCTTCTCTTGTGCTGAGTCCACTTTGCCTCTGTGCTCTCTACCATGGAGTCACCTTCTTCAGTTAAGAATTTTGTTTCTTACAGAATCACTTCTTCAGCAGACATGGAAGGGTGGTGTTAATAGGGGATCATAATGTGCATATCCAAATACATCAGAATAAAAGTTTAACAGCTTCATTTGTTCTTGTGTAGCTTCTTACATATGCTCTTTCTACCAAAAACTATATTAAATTCCCCTTCAAATATTACAAAAGTAATACGTGTTAACCATATTCAGTGAAAAAATATAAAAATATATCCAAAAATCACCAATAATTCTCCTTCTTTCAGCCCAGCAACCAACCTCTCTGTTTATAAAGAAGGGTGCCCAGTTTTTCTTCCACACTAGTATTTATTTAGATTTGTTGTGAACAGCCCTGGCTGGTGTGGCTCAGTGGATTGAGTGCTGACCTGAGAACCAAAGGGTCACCGGACCAATTCCTGGTCAGGCACATACCTGGGTTCCAGGCTAGGTCCCTAGTGGGGGCATGCAATAGACAACTATATATTTCTCTCCCTCTCTTTTTCCACCCCTTTCCCTCTGCCAATAAAATAAATAAATAAATAAATAAGATTTGTTGTGGGCAGTGTACTTTGTCACATGCCAAGTGGCCACAAAAGTTATAAGGATAAGGAACCCTGTGTGAGAACCATATAACCTTCCATTCCTTTCTTTATAATCATACAAACAATACACTCATATATAGCACTTTCTGTTACTTGTTTTACATAAATGTATGTGTTTATGCATAGTAATATTGTTTATATTAATCTACCACTTGCTTTTCTCAATGATACATCCTGGACATCTCTCCAGATTGGATGCTATAGATCTAACTTAATCATTTTAATTAGGTGCATAACATTCCATGGTATGGGTATATATACACCGTGGTTTATTTAGCTATTTTCTTGGTAATAGACATTCAAACTAGTCTTTTTAGTTGTTTTGTGTTTTGATATAAAAAATGATGCAGTCAACATTCTTCTCATACCTTGGTAATTTTTATATGAAAATTATATAATTTTTGGTTATATATATTATACATATTATATATATATTCTCATACGTTGGCAATTTTTTCCTGTTAGGCTAGATTCCCAAAAGTGATATTTTTAGATCAGAGATTATGGGCACATTTTAACAGGTATTGATAGTTTTCTTCCCTGAAAAGGACGTTGTCGGCCACATTCCCATTGGCCGTAGGCAGAACTTCCCGGTCCCCCTCCTCTCTCCCTAGAATGCGTGTTGTTCCCCTTCTCAGTTTTTGCCAGCCTGGTGAGGGGACAAAAGCTATCTCTCTGTTATTATAATTTTAATTTCTCTGAATGTTAGTAGTGATGAGTACATCTTCACATATTTATTGGACATCCTTCATAGATTTATAGGCATTTCCAGTTTGGGAAATTGTCTATCTATATTGGCAATTGGACCAGTATTTCTATTGTTTTTTTTTTTACTATCAATTTATCTAAGCTTTCTGTGTATTAAGGATATTAAACTGTCTTCCATCTGCTGTGCAATAGACACTTTTTCCAGTCTTCCATTTGTCTATTGACCTTGCTGATGTTGGTATCTGCCATGAAAATCTCAACTGCATGCATGCACCTCCTCCGTGTGGGAAGAAATCCTGGCTGGCCCACTGGGCATCTCTCACTGTGTTCATCTAACTTGTTCTTTCATTGTCTTTTAATGTTCTTAAGGTATTTTTACACTTATTTTGTGCATTTCAATACACGTGGAACCTACTTTTATACATGGTATGAGTGGAGTTTTGCTGATCTATTTTCAGATGAGTAGCCAATTATGCCAGCCCCATCTATTAAATAAGCCAGCTCCCCCTAAAGAGAAATCCTGTCATCTGATGAGTCCTCACATGCATTTCTGGGCTCTGCATTCCGTCTACCTGTCTGTTCCTGGGGTAATTCTATACCATTTCTTTCTAATCACTTTGGAGCAACTGTAACACTCAGCGAGATAACCCCACTGGCTCTCATCATTGCTTTGCCTGGTCCATGACCTCTGTTCCATCACGGTGATTGCAGTAGCAGGCTCTGGGCAGCTTTGTTTGTATTCGTAGCTGATCCCCTTGAGTATGTGCACTGATGTAAAATTTCTTTTCTGACTCTTATTTCTACTTCACTGGTTGCCGGCTGCTCCAAATATCCACTGTGGTCCTCTTTCCTCGTGTCTCTGGGTTTCCCTAAGTGGGTCATTTCACTTTACATCTCCATGGTTTTGTATTTCCTCAGCAGGCAAGACAAATCTTTAGGGTTTCTTACATTGTGGTAATCCATCAAAATGAAAACTTGTGGGCCTCAGGTGAGCAAAGTAGCAATCTGATTCCTCTTTCTTTGGGACCCAAAGAGCTTTAGCCTTCCAGGAAAACCAAGTCCAGGTGGGTTCCATAAGACAGAAGATGCTGAAACCTCCAGCCAATGGGCAGGTACAACATTCTTTGCCTGCATTGATTCAGGAGTCTCTTCAATCTCTGCCTTGCTTCCATATTTCAAAAAGAGACAAGCCCCACACTTCACAAGTATCTGCTTGAGGAATGACCTCTTTACCATTAACTGCCATTCCTCTTTATCCCTGATAACTTTCCTTGCTCTGGGGGAAATTAACATAGCTAATCTCACTCCTTTTAATTAGCTTTAGTATGATATATCTTCCTCTATCCCTTTTAATCTATATATATGGAACCTAGTATATAGATTATGATATTATCTTTATATTTAAACTGAGTTCCTTATATACAACATATACTTGGGTCTTTTTAAGTTTTATTTATTTATTTTTAGAGAGAGAGAAGGGAATTGAGGGAGAAAGAGAGGGAGAGAAACATCAATGTGTCAGAGAAACACCATTCAGTTGCTTCTTGCACGCCCCCTACTAGGGACCTACCCACAACCCAGGCATGTTCCCTGAGAGGGAATCAAACCAGCAACCTTTCGGTTCACAGGCCAGCACTCAATCCCCTGAGCCATGTTTTTTTTTTAATCTATTTTTTAAATAATACTTTATTGATTATGCTATTACGGTTGTCCCATTTTTTTCTTTCCTTCATTACCCTCTGCCCTACACACCCCCGGTACCCAGCATCTCCCCCACCTTAGTTCATGTCCGTAGGTCATGTATGAGTTCTTTGGCTGTTCCACTTCCCATACTATTCTTAACCTAACCCTGTCTATTTTGTACCTACCATGTATGCTGCTTATTCCCTGTACCTTTTCCCCCATTCTCCCTCCTCCCCCTCCCTGCTGATAACCCTCCATGTGAGCTCTATTTTTGTGAATCTTTTCCTGTTCTAGTTATTTGCTTAGTTTGTTTTGTGTTTGTTTTGGGGGGTTTTTTTGGTTCAGTTGTTGATAGCTGTGAGTTTGTTGTCATTTTATTTGTATTTTCATCTTCTTTTTCTTAGATAAGTTCCTTTAACATTTCATATTATAAGGGCTTGCTGATGATGAACTCCTTTCACTTGACCTTATCTGGGAAGCAGTTTACCTGCCCTTCTATTCTAAATGATAGCTTTGCTGGATAGAGTAATCATGGATGTAGGTCCTTGCCTTTCATGACTTTGAATACTTCTTTCCAGCCCTTTCTGGCCTGTAAGGTTTCTTTGAAGAACTCAGTTGATAGTCTTCTGGGAACTCCTTTGTAGGTAACTGTCTCCTTTTCTCCTGCTGTTGTTAAGATTCTCTCCTTATCTTTAATCTTGGGTAATGTAATTATGATGTGTCTTGGTGTGTGCTTCCTTGGGTCCAACTTGTTTGGGACTCTCTGAGCTTCCTGGACTTCCTGGAAGTCTCTTTCCTTTGCCAGACTGGGGAAGTTCTCTTTCATTATGTTTTCAAATAAGTTTTCCATTTCTTGCTCTTCCTCTTCTCCTTCTTGCACCCCTATGATTCGGATGTTGGAATGTTTAAGTTTGTCCCAGAGGTTCCTAAGCCTCTCCTTATTTTTTTGAATTCTTGTTTCTTCCTTCTGTTCTGGTTGAATGTTTCTTTCTTCCTTCTGGTCCAAATTGTTGATTTGAGACCTGGTTTCCTTTCTGTCACTGTTGGTTTCCTGTACATTTTCTTTTATTTCACTTTGCATAGCCTTCACTTTTTCCTCTATTTTGTGACCATACTGAACCATCCTGTTTAGGATGGCTCATCATTCTGTGAGCATCCTGATTACCAGTGTTTTCAACTCTGCATCTGATAGGTTGGCTATCTTTTCATCATCTAGTTCTATTTTTTCCTGGAGCTTTGATCTTTCATTTGGGCCATATATTTTTTTTTGTTTTAGTGCTCCTGTTTTGTAGTAAGGGGCGGAGCCTTAGGTATTTACCAGAGCGGCGTACCTCTTCTCTGCATTCTGATGGTCTATGTGGGGGAGGGGTCCAAGAGGGAGCAATGCCACTTGCTCAGCTCTCTGCTGTCTCTCAGTCACTTTCCCTGCTACTCACAAGCAAGTTGGGCCCTTCTGGTGCAGATTGAGACCCAGTTTTCTTTCTGTCACTATTGGTTCCCTGTGCATTTTTCTTCATTTCACTTAGTGTAGCTTTCATCTAATTTGCAACCAAAATCAACCAATTCTGTGAGCATCCTAATCACCAGTGCTTTGAACTGAGTATCTGATAGGTGGGGTATCTCTTAGTCATTTAAAAGTATTGGCTCTGGGGCTTTGATTTGTTCTCCATTTGAGCCTTTTTTATTTTTTGTCTGGTTGTGCCTGTTATGTAGTGAGGGGTGGAGCCTTAGGTGTTCACCAGGGCGGGGCAACCCAGTTACTGGGTTGTGATGCTGTATGTAGGGGTGGGGTCAGAGAGGGAACAATGGTACTTGCTCTGCTCTCTCTCAGATTTCTGTCCCCTCTGCCGCTTCCCCCAAGCAAATTGGGCCCTTCTGGTGCTGGTTCCTGGGTGGGTGGGCGGGCAGGCTTGTGCATGTTCTAGGACCCTGTGGGACTCTCCAATGAACTTTCCTGTGACTCTGGGAGTCTCTCCTGGCACCTCAACCCCCACAAGTGTTTTCAATCAGTGCTTTTAGGCTTATTTCACAGCACTGGGTCCCTGGGTTGAGTGGTCTGTGTCACTGCCCATTTTGACTTGGTTTATCTACCTGCAAATGTGTGACTGCGGACAGCCAGCTGCCTTGTGAGCCTCACTGGGTCTGCTTGTTCCCTCCCAGCGCCTGGGGTCTGTCACAGGGGTCTCTGGCCACCACCTGCGTGCCTGGGGTTCGCCAACTGCTGCCTGGGTCCTGTGTGCCCAGGTCTGCTAGCCACCACTTTTTCCTGTCTCAACCCCTCTCCACAGACTGCCGACTCCAACCCTCTTACCAGTCTGATGAATGATTGTCGGACTTCCATACAGTTCAATTTTCTGTCTGTTCTGGTTGTTTTTTTGTTTCTAAATTTTTGTTGTCCTTAATTTTGGTTGTGTGAGGAGGCACAGTGTGTTCACCTATGCCTCCATCTTAGCCGGAAGTCTGGAAGTCTTCTTTAATTTATTTTGACAATTTTTGCTTTTTCACTGGTGCATTTAGACCATTGATATTTAAGAGATATTGATATAGTTGGTTTAATATCTGTCATAGTTGCTAGTTTTCTACTTGTTGACTTTGTTCTTTGCTACTACTTTTGTCTTCTACACAGTTTCTGCCTTTTGAGGTTGTTAATTGAGCATTTTGTGTGCTTTGTGTTTTTTTTCCTTTCTTAGCGTGTCAATTACATTTCTTTTTTTTTTTCATTTTTTTAGTTGTTGCCCTAGAGTTTGCAATATACATTTACAACTAACCCAGTTCCACTTTTGAGTAACACTGTTCTGCTTCACATACTGTGGGTGCCTTTTAGTAACAAAATATGTCTAATTCTATCCATTTCACACATGCATAAGCATACATAGCATAGATGTACATATGTGTGCATGTACATACATATATACATACATTGTTGCTATTATTTTGAACAAATTTATCTCTTAGATCAATTAACAGTAAGAAAAATAAAAGTTTATCTTCGCTTGATCCTCCTTGGATCCCTTTCCTTTCTTTACGTAGATCTATGGTTCCGACCTATATCATTTTCCTTCTCTCAGAAGAACTTTTAACATTTCTTGCAAGGCAGGTCTACTGGCAACAAATTCCATCAATATTTTTGTCTGAGAAAGTCTTTAGTTCCTTACTTTTGAAGAATAATTTTTCAAGGTGCAGAATTCTAGGCTAATATATTTTTATCTTAACACTTTAACTATGCCAATTCTCTCTCTTCTTGCATGCATGATTTCTGAGCAGATATCAGATATGATTCCTTTTTTTTGCTGCTCTATGGGTATTATGTTTTTCCCCTGTGGTTTCTTTCAAGACTTTTTGTTTCATTTTGTTTTGTTTTTTATTTTTGATTTCCTGACATTTGAATATGATATGCCTGTGCATTTTCTTTTGGGGCATTTATCCTGCTTGGTATTCTCTGAGCTTCCTGGACCTGTGGTTTTGGGTCAGACATCAATTTGGGGAAATTCTCACTCATTAGTTCTTCAAGTGTTGCTTCTGTTCCTTTTTTTCTTCTCTTCCTTCTAGTATTTCTACCACGCATATGTTACACATTTTCACACTGTCCCACAGTTCTTGGATATTCTGTTTTCTTTTTTCCATCTTCTTTCTCTTTGATTTTTAGTTTTGAAATTTTTTATTGCATATCCTCTAGCTCAGAGTCTTTCCTCAGTCATGTCCCATCAAGGGCATTCTTCACTTATGGCATTTTTTTAAATCTTATCTTACAGCATTTTTGATCTTCAGCATTTCTTTTCGATTCTTAGAATTTCTATATCTCTGCTTATATTATCCATCTGTACTTGCGCGTTGTCTCCTTCTGTTAAAAACCTTAGCCTATTAATCATACTCTTAAAAAATATTTATAGCCTGGTAATTCCAACATTTTTGTGATATCTGGCTCTGGATGTGATGCCCGTTTTATTTCTTTAATCTGTGATTTCGCCATGTAGTATGCCTTACAATTCTCAAAGGTGGATGTGGTGTGCTAGGCAGGAGGAAGTGGCAGAAGTGGTGGTCAGGTGTGCAAGGATAAAAGGGTTCGGCAATCCTATGATCAGGTTTCAGCCTTCCAAGGAAGCCTGTGTTCCTGACCAGGAACTTCACCAGTGCGTCCCAGTGTTATTAGTTGTTTTACTTTCAGATTCTCTGGTTGGTTGGTTTTAGTTTTCATTTTAGGTAGAACAGGATGGCTAGAGGGGGCTGGAGTTGGGTTTTTCTCTTCCCCGTGTGGAAGGCCAGACCAGATGAGCAAGGCTCTGGTGAAACACCAGTTGGTTCGGCTCAGATTCAAGTCTTTACTCCTGAGGGCAGACCCTGATAAGAGGAATATAATGCTCAAGTGCATTTCAGAATGGTTCCTTGTCCCTTCCTCCTTGTGAAAGCAGGGGAGGATTTTTCTCCGATATTCACTGTGAGTACTTTGTAGAACTCCAGGAGGTAAGAGTGATTTTGTGAGTTTTACCTCACTGACTGTATATCTCCAGAGTTTTTAACCCTCAGACATGCACACACTGAGCCCCCAGCAGTTCGTCAGATGCAGCTCAGGTGTTCCCAGCCCAGCATTGGTTTCTGTGAAGGTTTCTGCCCAGGTGGGTTGCTATTCTCATACCCTCCTGTCTCTCTCTCCACTTTGGGGTACAGCGGTTTGCCATGTGACCTCACGTCTCTGATGGATCAAAGAAGCATTGTTGCTTTTTCAATGTATTCAGCTTTTTACATATTGTTAGTGTAACTTCTTAACATGGTGAATTCTAATCTACTTATATGCCATACTGGAAACTAGAAGTCAATATTAAAAATCAAGGTTATACTTTCACCAAGAAAAAATATTTAAGAGAGAAGTATTTAAAAATATCTTGGGGAGTTTTTAAGAATGCAAATATTCAAAATCCTACAATAATGTCATGTAATATAGGATAATTATAAAATAGAAATGCAGAGGTCAAAGAAGACTATCACATTGGGGATGTTCCTGGGTGAGAAGAGCCAGTGTGATCAAAGTTTGAATTCCCCCCAATTAATTTGATCAGAACTGTGGTGCATCAGTATAATTGTAATAAATGCCTCCAAGGTGATAAAGGTTTCTAAAGTTAATGTGACAGAATTATTGGAGCTTTGAACTGCTGTCTTTTATGATATATTATGAAGTTACTTAATTAAAATTTAGGTACTATTTTAAAAAATAAATAGAACAGTGGAAAAAAAAGATATCCCAATCAATAGAAAATCCAAGTATATAAGAAGTTTTATATCTGTGACATTTCCAGTCTATAGGGACAATCTATTTTATTCATTAACAATTTTGAGACATTTGGTTAGCTCTTTAAAAAAATTCTGTATCTGGTACAAGTACCAAAATAAATTCCACATGTATTAAAGATTTAAATGTCATATTCTCTACTGCACACATATATGGATATTTATACTGTTGGTTGATATGCCCTAAGCAGATTAGCAAAGGAGGAAATCATAAAGAGAAATATACAATAGATACTACCACATGGAAAAGCTATTAAAAAAAGGGCAGGACCAAAATGTGTTATAAGTAGTATGAAAAGATAAACGGAAAAATGGGGAAAATATTACCTATTGATAAAGCCATTGATCTCATCAACCCAAAGAATTCTTACAAATCTTGTAAATAAGAGCTAGGTGGAGACTCCTCATGGGGGCCTGATGCCCGCAAGGAATGACAGGGGGCGACACAGACAGGCAAAGCATTTAGAAGAAAGCCAACCACTTGATAAAATACAATACAAAGTAAGAACATACTATTTAAATTTTCTCTTTAAATTTGATTGTGATTAATCAGAATTAAAAGGTTACTGTAGAAAACAACTAAACAAAATACTTATGGATCAATGCTCATAATATAAATGTTTTTTTCTGATGTACCAACTTATTATTATCTTTCTAATATTTCTAAGTTTAACTATAAGTAATTATATAATCAGGATTCATTTTAATTGCAGAATTTATCCTAAGGAAATAATCAAGAGATGGGTACAAATCTGTATAAACAGATGTTTATTCAAATATCATTATAATGTAAGAAATTAAAAACACAATATCCAACAATAGAAACACCATCCATTTGTTAAATATCATGTCCATTATAAAACATGTTTATCTAGGGGTAAATGTGCTACAAAGCATTCTGTCCCATACTCTGTAAGCCTAGTAATCATGTAAAACCTGCCAACTTAGCAAACATCAGCAAATTGCTGAGCTCATAGCCATTATTTTTGCTGTTGGAGTTACAGGAGAATGTGGTGTTTTACTTTGTATTTTTCCAAATGTGGATTTGTTGCAAAATCAGAACACAAGTGACTTTTTATACACATTTAACTGGTGATTATTGATGAAAGTCTTTTTTTCCTTTATAAAGAAAATTCACTGGTGATAAGGTAAACAGAAATTTTATTTGTAGTTTTCACCCTTTTCTCACATTGTGGTGTATTCAGAGTCCATACTGCTTACCTAGTAAGGCAGTAATCTAACTGTACCTTTAAAAGTCTGTTTATGTTTCTGAGAGCGCACACAGGTGTTCTGACTTCTCTAAAATCACCTGTTGGTGAAGGTCGGTGCTGAGCCATTGGAGATGTATCTGATGGGCACTTAGTCCTTTTGTGGGGTCTCTTCCTCTCCTCTGTCTGCAGAGCCATTTTTATGCTTTGGCTCTTTGATTTTCTCTGACTTGAAGTATGTCCCTTATGACTGCCCCGCTGGTGACAGATGTGTCCTGACTGGTGCTGATGTGGGGATGGCAGACAGGTCAATCCCCCCAGAACATGTTCTGGTGAGCCTTTCACAGCCTGGGCAGCCTGCAACAGCAGTAGTTGTAGAGATGCTGTGCTGAAAGGGAGCTGAGGTGGGTGGGTTTAGAGCCTACTCTGTTCTCAGGGACCATTACCATTGCTGAGTCTCCATTTCTTCCCTTATTCTTACAGCAATGGTTGCTAAGCCCTGACTATCAGAAGCACTTTTGAGACTGTGGAGGACAGACAGATAAGATCCTTAAACTCTTGGCAGCTACTCACCTGAAACTAGAAATTCAACACCTAAGAGAGATGAGAATTTCACATGACATTGTGCCTGGCACCTAAACTGTTGTCAGTGTATGTTAATTCATTGTTTCCCCTTTCTTCGTTCCCTGACACTGGACCAAGGCTAGCACGAACTAATCTGTGTTTAAAGCTCTCCAGAGAGCAGCCTTCCCCTTTAGCTCTGTGCCTTACCTCTGTGGCCTCATGTACAAGAGCCCTTGAAGGATGTTCTCCACAAAGGCTGGCCGGCCAGGAGACGTGAAGAAAACAGATCACCCCTCACATCCTAGTGGTCTCACTGAGAATGGGTTGCACTGGCAGCTGAGGAGCTCAGGGTCCAGGAAACAGGCTCTTTCTGAAGCGTGTGGTTGCCTGCTTTAATTCATTTGGTATCTGGATCATCTTTCTTGTGCTGGTCTCACATTTACCTCAAACAGGACAGTATAGACTCTTATCTTCTCAGCTTAGCATTTCTTCTAAACACCTCCTATCTGAGGCAACCCAACAAGGAGAAACTGGAGAAATCATAGGACTTGTGCAAACAAGTCCAGACATGTGATGTCAAAGACATGGTTAGTGACAGAGTCTGCATCCTGCTCTGAATGAACTTTTATTGTACCTTGCTATGGATGTTTCTGTGGAACTGAAGATTGTTCGCTGAGGCAAATACATTCCAGATTCAGACCCAGCAGTGGGCCATTGTCCCCATCACATGGACAACTGGAAAGCACAGGATTCTTAACACTATGAGGTTTGTGTGTGAAGTTGGGTGCACCTAGGTTTTGATGTGTTCTGAATCAGCAGCCCTTTTCCTGCCCACCTGTTGTATCCAACTTTCTCCAAATTGGTATGTTGCTGTCTCCTGCATAGGCTTATTATCAACCTATCAGTATTGGGAATGAAAGACAACAAAGCAGTAGAATGATCAAAGAGAGAGAATGAGAGCATGAAGAGAGTGCAAGCGCAGTTTGTATTTGGAGGGCTCTGTACAGAGGTGAATAGGCTGCCGAGGCGTGTGGCAGTAATCTGCACATCAGTCCCCCACATAGGCTTCCCTAACTTTAGACCAGGCCCATGTGCTGGAATCCCTGAGGAACCACTGGCACCGGTGTTCTTTTCACGCCCACTTGATCTCTAGAGCCATGGCTGGGAAACACGGAAATGTCCATGGCAGAATATGTACATTGCAGGTTTTATTTAGAAAGAGATTGAAAATGATTAAGGTTCTTTCTACTCTGATGTTGAGGCCCATGCCTTAGCCATCTCTGCTTTCTTTACAATGTATTTTGTGAAGTTGTCTTTTACCTTCCACAGGACCAGCTCTCAGCGGACATGTACAGTTTTGTGGCCAAAGAAATTGACTATGCAAACTACTTTCAAACAGTAAGTGTCCACGAAGATGAAACAACTCAAAGCCTGTTTGCGAGAGTTGTGGGGCAGGCAGCAAGGAGCGTGCGCACAGACTTGAGCATGCCACAGGGAAGACTGCATCTGAGCTGAGAAAAACACAAATTAAAAATAGGGAAGTAATGGGATGACAAGGAAGGAAGAAGACAGAAGAAAAGGAGGAGAAATCCTGAAAAGCATTGTTGACAATGCTTTGATAAATATGTAGAAAAGCTGTCCACTATTAGCAATCTTCCAACACTTTCATCAAGGGACCAGAAATTTGGGGGAGTTTCTCCTACCCTAAAAAAGGAGTGATATGCATTCTTTCCAACTCAGAAAATTTATTTGAAACTAGTGGTATATCTCTAAGTATATTTCATTGGCTTTATTTGTGAAGGTAATATCCAATTTTAAAGTTGTTAAAACTAATAAAATTATTAGCATTCCAAACATTATTAGGCTACCTAATTGTTTATTTCAATATTCTAATTTTTAAAAATTATTTTTGTTTTACTTGGAGATGACAGTATCTACCCTCCATGCCAAGCCTTTAAACAGTGACTCATCCCCCTTCCCTCATCCATGGCCAATTTGTGAGGGTGGAGGAGGAGTTTAGAAAATGAATGAAGTAACCGTTGTTTTCGGGATTTCACCTGCCCTTGTCAGCATTTCAGCGGATTTTGTGGTAGTGGGATGGGAAAAATAGAACATCTTGAAGGAATTTGTTCTTTGAGCTGTATTATTTTAACTAAAGCAATTTTACCTCCCAAGGTACTTGAAGTACTTGAAGAGAATTATAGATCAAATTGCAAGTTTTTTGACCGGTTATATCTTAAACCCACTTTGCAGAAAACAAGATGTGTGTGTGTGTGTGTGTGTGTGTGTACGCGCGCGTGCGTACATGTATGCACAGGCTAATAGCATTTGGCTCCTGTAGGCATACAAATTTATAAATGTGTTTTTCATATATATTTTCCTATTGATTCACTTCTCTTTTGCTTTTTGTTTTGATGGGGTGCTTAGCAAGGTTGAATGGCAGCAAAGGCAAGCTCTCTAAATCAGGCCCCAGCTGTGGGGCAGCCCCTGTAACCCCTCATGGTTCTCCTGCCTCCCAAACCCCCATCTGTGACTGTTGCTGCAGAGACTACAGAGGAAGCAGGGCAACCGCTCTGTGCAGAGCACCCCATGTGGCACAGCAGCCTGTGTCTCCAACCCTTGGCAAAGACTAATGCTTGCTCTTGTGTTTTCTCAGCTAATAGAAGTGCAAGCTGAATATCACAGGAAGTCACTGACACTCTTGCAGGCGGTGCTGCCTCAGATAAAAGCACAACAAGGTAACCCTCCTTGCTACCCTCCTTGGTTGGGGAAGGTTGGAGACAGTCTGCCTGCCTTCCCAGATCCCACCGGTGCCCCATGTTTTCATCCATCCTTATGTGTCCCCAGGCGTCACATTTGCATGAGCAGCTTGGACTTCACCAGCTGGTGCCTTGATTCAGCTGCAGTGAAGCAGAGCCCACTCAAACACACAGTCCCCTAAGGGGATGAGTCGGGGGAGGTGTGTGTGTGCACAGATGTGTATGCAAGTGTGTGTTACATGAAATCCAGCAGCTCTGGACACAGCTGGTTAGCCTCTGCCCTACGCAGACCTCTTAGTCCTCCCCAAAACATGGGAATGGAGACTCCACTGGGCTTCCATGTCTTTCGTAGTCTTAGAATAATCTGTATGACATGACATACTCCAGCAAGGGTTATGAGTGACCTTCATAATCTTTTCCATTGACTCCCTCCTTGCTCCTCCTGATCAGAGGCCTGGGTGGAGAAACCTTCCTTTGGGAAGCCCCTGGAGGAACACCTCACCATCAGCGGCCGGGAGATCGCCTTCCCTATCGAGGCATGTGTGACCATGCTGCTGGAGTGCGGGATGCAGGAGGAGGTGGGTCTGGGGTGTATGACATGATGCTACTGGAATGTGGGATGCCAGGGGAGGTGGGTCTGAGGCATGTGTGACAATGCCGCTGGAGTGCAGGATGCAAGAGGAGGTGGGTGTGGGCATAGCCAGTCCCCATCCCCAGCAGGACCCCGAGCAGGTGTCCTGTTCCATAAGGCACAGACCACAAGATCTTCACCCCTGTTACCATCCCCACTGTGGCTCCTACAAATCTAACCATGGTAAGATGGGGTACAACCTCCTCTCCTACAGAACACAAAATGGGGCCTGCTCTCTCCTATGAACCTTCACTTTATGGGGAGACTGGTACTGCTGGCCATGACAAACTTAGAGCCACACTCTGGCTGTTCTTTCTTCATGTTTAAAATTATTTTGGCAATCTGCTACTGCTTTCTCTTCCTTTTCCTCCTGCTCCTTCAAAGGTTCTCTGATTTTAAAGATAAACTTTTAGAATACATGCACTGCTATGTTCATTACAGCATTATATACAATAGTCAAGATTTGGAAGCAGCCTAAGTGTCCATCAGTAGATGAGTGGATAAAACAGCTGTGGTACATTTGCACAATGGAATACTACTCAGCCATAAAAAGAAGGAAATCTTACCCTTTGCAACAGCATGAATGGACTTGGAGGGCATTATACTAAGTGAAATAAGCCAGTCAGACAG
Source organism: Phyllostomus discolor (assembly GCF_004126475.2). Classification (NCBI taxonomy): domain Eukaryota; kingdom Metazoa; phylum Chordata; class Mammalia; order Chiroptera; family Phyllostomidae; genus Phyllostomus; species Phyllostomus discolor. Next base: position 66,441,219 of record NC_040910.2, on the reverse strand, counting down.
AGACAAGTACCACGTGATTGCACTCCTGTGGAACCAAATGAACTAAACAGAAACAGATTCGTAGATACAGAGAACAGACTGAGAGCTCTCAGAGGGAATGAGGGTGGGGAGCTGGGTGAAAAATGTGAGAGATTAAGCAAAACAGCAAAGCAAAACTCAGACAACAGTGTGGTGATTATTAGAGGGAAGGGCATTTGTGGAGGTGGAGGAGGGTAAAGAGGACTAAAAGGTGATGGAAGGAGGGACTTGACTTGGGGTGGTTAACACAAGACAATATACAGATGATGTCTTAATAGAATCGTACCCCTGAAATGTATATAATTTGTTTACCAATGTCACTTCAATAAATTCATAAAAATAAAAAATGGACCTTTTAACCTTTTTGATCATAACTCTTTTATAGAGATCCTGAAAATATGATTGATAGCAACATTAGAAAATAGCTCTTAAGGGCCACATGTATAAAAGGTCTACGAGAAAGGAGTGGCGGTTGTTTTTATTACTGTGTAAATCTTTCCTGGGAGCTAGAACTTTCTTTGGTTTCTTTTATTGGCTGTTGTAAAATCTTCACACCATCTTCCTTTGATCTGATCAGCGGATCAATACTTACGTAGGGCCTGCTATGCATTTATTACTCAGCAAAGTATAAGAGTCGAATGGGGGCTTATAAGCTTATTGGAGAAGGTGAGCATCCCATTTATTAATTTGGATTAATTAGTTAATTAATCTGATTAATCCAAAATAGTCTTTAAGTCAGCACCTGGTCACCTGGGGCAAACTGGGAGGACTTCTGAAGAGAAGGAAGCCAGTTCAGGTTCTGATGCATGTTGGCTGCATGCCTGTGTCAGGCCTGCTCTGGATAGGGCTGTTCCAACGGATGAGAATAGGTCTTTTTTACCACATTTTGGTGCCAGGCATTTTCACCAAATTGCGCTATCAATCACAAGAGGAAAAGAAGTTTACAATGCCTAAGGGATGCTTTGATAGAGGGAGGTAAACTGGGCCTTTTCTTTCCCCATCATTTTTTATGAATTATGGAAAAAGACACTTAAAGATAAGATAACCAGCTTCATCACCTAGCATATGGTTGGTCCTGTTTCATCCACACCTCCATTTCCTGCCCCACCCCTGCTTCGGAGATTTTGAAGCCAATCCTAGACATTATATCATTATATCATCTATAATACTTCAGCAAGTTTCTCAAGAAAATAAGGAATGTTTTTAAATAGAACTAGAACATTATTACATACAAGTAAAATGAATTGGTCAACATCTTAGAATTTCTAGTCAGTGCGAACTAGTTTTTGAAGAACAGGCATCAGATGGTGTGGCATCTCCCATCTTGTCTCCGGATTCTTCTGGCCCTTCCGCCACCCACCAGACCTTCTTGTTCCCCCTTGCACTTTTCCCTACTTTGCATCCGCTCTTTTCCTTTACTAACCAATATATTCTGGTTTCCCCTAGCCTACAAAGAGGTCTTCTTTCAGCTAAACCACAGCCTCATACCCCTTCCCTGACCAGTTGGATTTTGGTTTTTGTGCTACCTAAGTCTTCAGGTAACTCACAGCGTTTCTGGTTGTGCACCCTTAGCGCTGCTCACTCCTCTGTCTCTGCAACAGCCACTTCTGTTCCCATCACCAGACTAAACCTGCCCTGTCGACCCCAGGAACCCCCAGATTGCCTAGTCCCAGACCTCAGCCTGGCTGCCTCACCACTTGGCCACCTGCGATGTTACTGCTGGAGCCACCCTTGAAATCAGCACCCACTGTGCTCCCTCGTGCCCCTTGCCCTTATCGGTGACATTACGATGACCCATTCAGCACTGCCCAGCCCTGCCCTCTACTGTCTCTAATCTTTTCCTGGGTGTCACCATCCTCTCCTGGACCTTTGCTTCAACCTCAGTGAGCATCCTGGGTCCTCACCTCTTCCCTGGGCCCCACTCCCATGTTCACTGCCATTTCTTCAGCATTTCCCCATGGGGTTTTTCTTTAACACCCCCAAACCTGGACTCACTGGCCATGTGAACAGTCACAATCTCCTTCTGGTTTTTCTGTGTCTCTCACTGGAACAGTCTTCTCAGCTACACAGTCAGAACTCTGAAGCTCTTGTGTGATGACTCTGCTCCCTTCTCTTTGGTGTTGTCCGTCACCAAACACCGTTGCCCTTCCTTCACAGCTATGGCGTGTGTTCGTGAGGATCCAGCCCTCTCCTTCGTGTGCACCGTCACTTGCTCTCTTTGTCATAGCAGCTGTGCTTGCACACTAATCCAAACATGGTTTGGGAGCTTCCTCACATATTTGCCAGAGAGCTTTGGACATATCTTTGTCTGAGACACCCCGTGCTGAGAAGGGAGTTACAATCTTAGCAGGCCCAGAACTCAGACCAGGAACATCTTCTAGAGGAACTTGGGAAGCTGAATGGCTGTCAATGGTTAAAGGAACAAGGGGTGTTCTGCCAGCCTGTTTCTCAGCCTGTGGGTCGCATCACCGAATGCAAGGAGCTAAGGAGGTGAAACAGAAACCAGTAGGTCTTCCACTCATGAAAACTTCCCTGTCTCAGTTGGGCATTCCTCTCCAGCTCTAACCTGCATCTGTCACCTCTGCACACACCCCTGTCTGCCGCTTCTCTATCTCTTCACAGTTTACTTTCATTCTACAAGGTGGAGCAGTTCACTTGGAAAAGACAACAGTGTCTCAAGGGGGACTCTAAGAACAGAACAGGGATGGGCCGAAGGAGGCATCCCCCACAAGCAAGCACCCTGTCTGCCCTACCCTGAGGCTCATAGGGAGCTTATGGCCCTGTCCCTCCCAACACACAAACACACACCCTGGAGATCTTTTCACATCCAAGTTCCTGGACTCCCCCTCCAAATTTAACTAGGTCTCAGTCAAAGTCGCCTCTAAAATGTATTTTAAATATACAAGAACAAGAAATCTGAGTGTCCAGGTTTCACTGTTTTTACTCCTACTGAGACGACAGAACAATGAGTCACCCCTACGAAGCCCTGGGGACACAACAGTGGGGGAGGCCCAGTCCCTGCTCTTCCAGAGCATTTGGCAAACAAACAGCTGCACTGTTGAAAAGTGAGGCTGGGAAGGTGCATCTGGGAGAATTCGGAGGAAAGGAGTGGGCAGGTTTCCTGACTTTGTTGGGTTTGCTTTTGTGCCTTTGAGTTACAGGGCTGTCCACTGACCCTCTGTCCTCTTGGTAGGGACTCTTCCGAGTAGCCCCGTCCGCCTCCAAGCTGAAGAAGCTGAAAGCTGCCCTCGACTGCTGTGTGGTGGACGTGCAGGAATACTCTGCAGACCCCCATGCAATTGCAGGTGGGTGCCTCCAACCTCTTAGCACGGTGTCCCTTGTACCGTAGAGGCTCCCAGGGAAGAGGCAAGCATGGAGGATGTGTGGCCGCATGTCAAACACTTGAGCCTGTGGCTTCCTGACAGGTTTTAGAGGTGTCCACTCAAGGCCCAGTGTTGGGCCTGGTTGCCATGACCCCTTGGGAGAAGGTCTCCCCAGTGTGCCAATGGAAGATGAGATAAAGGTGGGAAATAAGGCTAGAGGCCAGTGTGGTTGTCCGCCCAGGTCCCGTTGCCATGCCAGAGCCTCGGATCCATTCACATGGGAGCTACCATTTGATTTTGTTGTCTGGGTCAGGGGGCCCATCCTAGACATGGCCCACAGGGTGATGCTGGCTTGGGAAACCTGTCTCTGCCATGTCAAAGTGGCTCACGGCTGATATTGTATTCATGCCCAGGAGCTTTGAAATCTTACCTCCGAGAGTTACCAGAACCTCTTATGACCTTTGAACTCTATGACGAGTGGATTCAGGCTTCCAAGTGAGTACACCACACTTTGGAGTATCTTGTGGGTTGGAGTTTATTTGGAAGTATGTATTGAAATTATGAAAGCATATAACCTGTGATCTGGCAACTCTGTTTCTTGGTATCTAGCAGGTAGAAACATGTGTCATGCTTATACACATGCCCAAAGAGGCATATACAAAAATGTGGACTGCAGCTTTAGTGCTTTTTGCTATTTGCTATTCCAGGCAAAAGCAAATGGGGATGTGGGCATGGCTAAATAAGCTATGGTATATCTACACTGTGGCACACTCTGCAGCACAGCTGCTTCTAGTCCTCTGTGTAGATCAGTCTCCTGGGAAGCTTTGAAAAGATATCAATGCCTGGACCTTCTTCCTAGAGATTCTGATTTAATCGGCCTGGACTCCTTGTTTCAAAACTCCCAAGGCTGTTAGGTTGATAGCCATTGACCTTTGGTGAAGCTGAATCTCACTGAAGAGCCATGCTAAGCCTAATGGGATTACCCATTGGGCAAACACACAGTACCTGGCTGGCTCCAAATGGAAGGGGCATCCAGGAGCTGTAGGGGGAGCCAAGGGAGCAGCAGAACAACAGCTAGGGATTTCCAGGACAGTGCAAGGTGGCCTGTAACGAAAAGGGCATGAGTAGGTGAGCCACGTCAATTAGTGCTTCCGTGGAGGAGCTGCAGAGTAGAGACTCAGGCTAGCCCAGGGACGCCTGGCAGCAGATGCAGGAAGGACTGAAGCTCCAGTCAGTCATAGGACAGGGTGGACAAGCCTTCACCTTTGCCCTGGCCCCTGAATGTTTGCCCCAGGGCTGCTTCTGGTTATTTTGGCCCCACCTTAAATGTAACCTCAGAGAGGCATCCCTGACAAGCCGAGGTAAAGTGGCCAGCAGTCTTGATGGGTCCCATCCCTCCTGTTCATTCTGACTGCCTGGCTCACAGCTGTGTCTGGGTCACGATCACACTGGGAGCCTTGAGAGTGCCCTCCTGGTTGACCATGGCTTCCCAACCCTCAGGACAGTGCCGATACACAGAAAGTGCTCAGTGTGTGTTTGCTGGGTTGTATTGAATGCAAGGTCTTTGCAGCATCTGCCCCTCTACCTTAGAAAGGATTGAGGAGCAGGACCGCAGATGGGGCTCTGTGCCACCAGGGACACCCTAGCTGCTGGCAGACATGGGAGTGGAGACAACTGCAGGGGCTGCAAAAGCCAACATTGATTGTGAGCAAGTGCTTTGTATGATTCTCCTTTAATTCACTCACGTGGATGCTACAGAGCAAGTTCTCTTATTAATCCCCTTTATAATGAAGACAGTGAGGCTCCCAGAGATTAAATCATTGGCCCAGGATCACAGCCAGGATAGAGCTGAGTCTCCTTGGCCTCCAGACAGAAAAGCCTTCTTGGCCAGACTTTGGTCAGATTTGACTACTTGACAAATATGACCTGTGACCTTAGCATTTCTAGTGGTAGGTTTGGTTTTCTCGTCCATTGCCTAGCAGAAGTTCCCCTGGCGAATACTCCCCACTCCCTCAGGCTGAAGGGAGGGAAGAGGTTTTTCTCACACGGCCGAGATCTGCAGGGGGCCCTCTGGAGCTGGCGTGTGGGTGGTGGCCACTGCCTGCCTGGGCCCCGGGCTGAGGTCAGAGCCGGCGCCTCCCTCAGCGGGGCTTTCCGTGTCTGTTTTCTGGGGCTTTGGCCTTCCTCACATGTCAGCCTTGATGTAGATTTTCATGAAAAATTCTTAAAAACTGTAATCCAATGGGTAATTTTTTTAAAATTCTCAGATGGCTTATCAATAAAGAAACCCTTAAAACAGATCTTTTTGTATAGTGGAGAATCCTTTCTTTATGGGAATTACACATCTCTGAGTCATGTCTTAAAAGATCAGATTTTCATCTATAAAATTTACTGACTCGGAGGGATTGACTGAATGTCCGTTAAATAACGGTTGTTGAACTGGACAGCAAGCTGCCACCATGGTGTGAGCGCGGGTGAACTACCACTGTGCTCCTGGGGATGGAGACAAGTGAGAACGTGTCCTCTGACGGGAACTGTCCCTTTTAGTCACTGAGTGTCTCAGCGACCTTGGTGATATAAAGCTAGACAAGGGGATGATGACCTGCTGCTTCAGGATCTCCCTGAGGGACATCCTCCCCCTCATTGGTAAATGTGGGTCTCCAACAGGAAATAGGAAATAATGATCCTGAAGCCTCAGAGCTCAGTGTCCTGGAACCAGGGAAACGCAAGGCTTTTTCTGGCCCCTGAAGGGTGTGTGTGCCCTGCCTGGTGCCACGTATCCTGGTTCTGTGCCAGAATCACCCTCCTGACGACACCATGGCCCTGCTCACTCCAGAGCACAGATCGCCCACCCGCTCCCAACTACGACCTTGGGATGTGTGACATGGGCAGGGGAAGTTTTGTTAAAATAGCAGAGGACAAGACACAAGGAGAACATAGAGGGGAAGGTAAGAGTAATCAAACATTTGAATAATAATAGCTTGTTGGCATGGTCAGTCATGTGGTTATCTCCTTATTCTCAAACATTACAGTGATGGTTAATATGACTGCTGGTGAGGCTTCATTGAGTCATCCTCAACCAGTGGCTTTTCCTGTTCATTCCCCAGCATCCAGGAGCAAGACAAGAGGCTTCAGGCTCTGTGGAATGCTTGTGAAAAATTGCCCAAGGCCAATCACAACAACATCCGGTAAGGGGACACTGGAGGCACGTGGGTCTGTTCTTCAAGCCCCAGATACACATTTTCCTGGCTAAAGGTCATGGTCACTAGCATGCACTGAATTTTATGGTGTCCAAAGCATTATTAACATGCATGGTCTCTTTGCATCCTCAAACCCTGTGAAATTGTTAATTACCATTTTACAGATGAGGAAACATAGTAGATGACTTTGGAGTTTGCCTAGCTAGACATTGGCTAATTCAGTTAAGGTCTTTGATTTGCAAAAAGCAAAGGTTAGTTCAAGTTATTTCAAGACATTGGGGATTTGTTGCAAAGATAGGTATTCATGGACACCTGGAGAAGCTAACCAAACCTGGAGCTGGAGTTGGTGGGTGTGTCCTTGAGCGGGTCCACCGGGAGAATATTCTCTGGTGCTCCACTGTTCACCAGCTATTTTAAACACGTCTGTCTCTCACTTTTCTTGCCACCACACGAGATTTTCCTGCCTGCTCCTGTGCAGATCTCTCCTCTCCCTGGCATCTGCCCCTTCACACCCTCTGCTTCCTCACCACCGTGCCTCGCCGGCACTGCTCCTGGCCCCACAATCTCTTCTCACTGTTTCTTTAGATACAGATTTTCAGCTTCAGCTGCTGCCGCCATCTGCCTGATTCTTTCTGTTTTCCTGTAAAAAATCCCAAGAGGGTTGGTAAGGCAGATCCTCAAAAAATTAAACATAGAATTACTACTTGACCCAGCAATTCCACATCTGGCTCTGTAGCCACAAGATTAGAAAGCAAAGGCTTGATATTTGTACACCCACGTTTGTAGCAGCATTATCCACAGTAGCCAAGAGGAGCAAACAACCCAAGTGTCCCTCAGTGGATAAGTGGATCAACAAAATGCACATGCAATGCAATATTCAGCCTGAAGAGGGAAGGAAATGATGACACATGCTACAGTGTGGATGTACCTTAGGACATTATGCTGAGTGATAAAAGCCAGTCACTCCCGTGTGGCACCTAGAATAGTCTTCCGCATAGAGACAGAAAGTAGAACGGTGGTTTCCAGGGGCTGGTGGGGGATGGTGGGGTGGGGTTGGAGATAGGAGGGTATAATGGAATGGGCAGAATTTTAGTTGAAAAGTTCTGGAGATGGATAGCGATGATAGTTGCTTAAAAGTGTGAAAGTATTTAATGATACTGAACTGTATACTTAAAAATGGTTAAAATGGTGATGCGTACATATTTACCACAATTTTTTAAAACTCCCAAGAGCAAGAATCAGATCAATATAACACACATCGAGTATTGCTGACTATTATAGCCCAGGACACTGGGCAGCTGCGGCTCAACTGTCCTCAGCCGAGATACCACATTCTGGCCCAGGTGCATGTGGCCTCTTGGAGAGGGAGACATGGTCAGGAGAGGCTGTGGGTGGAGTTAGCACAGACCCAGCTTGGGAACTCCATGGTCAGACCCTGAGCCTGTGGACTTCCTGCTGGCTGACAGAAGGTGATCGCTGCCCTGTGTAGCTAAGATTCCAGGAGAAAGTGTGTGCCCTGAAGGTGCTTGTCAGAGCCCGGCAGGTTTTTGGTGTGATTTGCCAGAGCTATTTTTGTGCTTGTTTTGTGAATAGCTTCTGCACTAGTTCTCTTTAATTCATTGTAATAATAGCTTTATTGAAATATAATGCACATACCATTGTACCCTTTTAAAGTATATGATTTTGTGTGGAGGTTTTGTATAATTGTAGAGTTATATGACTATCAGCACTAATTTTAAAAGACTTTCACTGCTTCAAAAAGAAACCCTTTCCCCATGAACAGTCACTCTTCATTCAGCCCAGCCCCTGGCAGCCACTCATGCACATCCTGTCTATGTCACCAAAGATTCCCTGTGCTGGATATTTCGTGGGAATGCAGTCATACAACACGTGGTCTTCTGCTTCTCAGCATGATGTTTCAAGGCTCACCCATGTGGCAGCTTGTGTCAGAGCTTCATTCCTCCTCATGTCTGAATAATATTCCATTGTGTGGATGGGCCACATTTTATTTATGCATCCATCCCCAATGGACATCTGAGTGGTCTTCACTTTTTGACTGTCATGAGTAATGCTGCAAGTTTGTGGGGACCTACTTCTCTTGGGTGTATCCCTAGGAGTGGAATTGCGGGGTCATATGCTAAGTCATTAGTTTTTCCTTCCTTGGATCTCTCCAAAAAGCCCCACTGAGGGGGACTCCGAAGGGATAAGGGGATACCCCTCCTAGCAGGTAAACCTCCTGCCCAATGACACCTAGATGCTTTGCTTCTCGTTTCTGCACACAGGGAAGATGGCAGGTGACAGAGGTTTGAAATAAGGAACTTTAGGTCATTTTGCACTAGGTCCAAAAGAAGGATGGAGAATTTTTCTGGCCAGATGTTGACACTGAACAGAGTGAGATCTGAGTTTGTCTGTTTTTGGAGCATTTCTGTGTCCTGACACATGATATGTTTTCATCACATTGCAAAATGTATGAGTCTCATTGTTAGTAAGATATGCTACAAGAGAGAAGTTTCTACCCAGGCTTGGGGAACATGGCTGCTGTTGCATGCTCAGTTAAAACAGGCCCTTCTAACTTCCTTTCAGATACTTGATCAAATTTTTATCGAAGTTGTCAGAATATCAAGATGTAAACAAGATGACTCCCAGTAACATGGCAATTGTGTTAGGACCCAACCTCTTATGGCCACAAGCGGAGGGGTGAGTACAGGGAGGCACAAGCACATGGGTACCATGGGACTGCAGGGCAGGGAAGGGATGTCCAGGGCCCAGAGAGCCACCACACTCATTTCCTCCTCAAGTCTTATATCTTTTGCGGCTTGCTCCCTTCTTAGGCTCAGGAGGAGGCCCAGAATTCTGCAGATCTTTCCCCTGATGATCTCAAGGCCTCAGGTCTGCTGGGAGGGTCTTCTCTGAGCTAATCTAAGGCAGTGTCAGGATGGGAGGGTGGGGGCACGGTGGACCGGGCAGGGTGAGCTCTTTCAGGCTGTCCTCACACTCCATGAAGAGCACACATTCCAGTGTCAGGATTCAGAGGGGCAGGGGGCTGTCTCGAAAGAAAGAACAGTCAGAAAGAGGATGAGACTGGCCGTGAGGAGAATCATGCCTCCCGTAGAAATGTGCCTTGTACCTGCCGATTTGTGTAACTTCCTCATTTCCTGACTCATATCCTTGCATGTCTCCTGTAAGGAGGACTTCTGTGGTTGCCTTCATTCTGTAGATGGGAACAAGGAGTTCAGGAAGGTGAACCTCTTCTTCCCAAGAAAAAGCCTGCTCTCAGAACTAGGTCTGCAGGCTCCCAGGCCAAGGTGCCTTCCCACACTGTGGTGCCGGTGCCTCGACCTTGACTCAATGCTGCACTCCTCTGCTCTGGGCCTGCAGGAACATCACAGAGATGATGACCACCGTTTCCCTGCAGATTGTCGGGATCATCGAGCCCATCATCCAGCACGCAGACTGGTTCTTCCCTGGGGGTATGTGGTGGCATCTGCTGGGGCGAGGGTGGCTGGGGAGGCATCGCTGTGAGTTCTGCACCTCTGAAACATAGTCCCACTGCCAAAAGGTGTTTGTCTTGTTTTTTTGTTTGTTTTTTTAGAAGTAACATTTTTTTTTAACATTTTTATTTATTTATTTTAGAGAGAGGGAAAGAGGGAGAGAAACATGGATGTAAGAGAGAAACATCAGTTGGCTGCCTTCCTAACACGCCCCGGCTGGGGAGCAAACCCACAACCCAGGCTTGTTCCTTGACTGGGAATCGAACTGGCAACCTTTTTGGTTTTCAGGACAACATCCAACCAATTGAGCGACACTGGCCAGGGCACCCTGTTTGTTTTTAATCCCCCTACACACACGCACACACACACACACACACACACACATGCATTCACACACTCAGGTATGAGCAGGGTCATGGCAGTTTCCTTCTCTCTGACCTGAGGACATCCACAGCCTACACTAGCTGGCCACATCCATGGATGTGATGGGTCTAACAGCCACACCATAGTTTCTTTAAATCTGTGCATCTTGAAATGCTGGCACAGAAAGGAAAGAGACATCCTCTGCTTCCTAGCTGCAGAGGGAGGCTAAATCAGTGATGAAGGGAACTTCTGTCCAGAGCTGTAGATCACCTAGGCACCATCCTTTGTCATTCTCACCTATGTCGTCTGAGCTTCTCTCAGCGTTTAAAGGTGGAGCTCACAGGTGATGAGAACTTTTTTTGTACTTGGTTTGAAATTAGACTTTAGAGGCAGCTACCTCAGATGGATGTTCATAAATGTTCTCTTAGCCATGGGAACACCATTGCACAAGCATATTGACTCAGTGGTACCGGTTTTGAAGAGACAGCAGTTGTTACACCAAATTCTGTGTTCCCTTCTAAAAAAAAGGGTATCCCACCTTATGTTTAGTAAACATTAAGGGCATTTAATGTTAATGTTTCTGTGCTCTGCCTATCAGAAGTAATCAATAGTGCTGCTCTAACACATTAAGATTGATTGCCTTTATTTCATGCCAGGTGTTTTGACTGTGAAAGCTCCTAACTTCTGTTCTCATGAGAGTTCTAATAAAAAACACAAGGTCAGGTGAGGGTAAGAAATCAGGATAAAGAAATGAAGGAGAAAGGAGTTGAGGTACAGTTAATTCTGCACATTCTGTGGACAAGCTAGTTCATTGCCATTGCAGATGAACAGATTATTAGTAGGAAAGGAAGGGATGAGTATTTCCACAGATCCATCCAATAGCCAGTAGCCTTTGTGGCCTTAGTGAAGTCTCCAGGTCTAATCCTTTTCAGTTGTCCAGGAAGACATTATTATTTATAAGTAATAACACTGCCTCTTGTTTTCTTGTCTTGACCAATTCCATTGGCTGGCCCTTCTCCAACAGCATTAGCAGTGTCAAAAGTGGGCATTGCTCTTTCACCCGATCTGATTAAGATGCTCTGGTGTTTCCCTCTTAACCATGAGGTTAGAGCTAGCTGATTTTGTCTTTTTTCAGAAAATACTCCCCTGTATCCATTTCATTAAGTTTGTTTTTTAATCACAAATGGAAATTGCTTTATTACCTGTCCATCATATTAATATGATAGTTGGGCTATTCTATTACTATTGTGATAAGTTATATTAAGATGAATTATCAGCAGATGACCAAACATTGAACCAGGGAACACAATTTTCTGGGTGTGGAGTACAAAGGAGAGGCCAGCTCGCTTGTCTCTGTCCTGCTCAGGAGGGCTGTGACAGCCCAACAGAGCACGTACACTGTTCTTTCTTCCCCACAGAGATAGAGTTCAACATCACAGGGAACTACGGGAGTCCGGTGCACGTGAACCACAACGCCAACTACAGCTCAATGCCCTCCCCAGATATGGACCCCGCTGACCGGCGCCAGCCCGAGCAGGCCCGCCGGCCCCTCAGCGTTGCCACAGATAACATGATGCTGGAGTTTTACAAAAAGGATGGGTATGAGCTGGCGTCCCTTTCTCAGCATTGGGGATTGGATAAGCGGGGGGCTGAGGTGTAACAAAACACAAGATGGGCAGGAAGGCTGCCCTGAGCAGCAGCAGCAGTTAGGGCACTTGCAGCAGTTAATGTGTTCCCTAGTCTTGTGCTCTCATCTGTGTTCCTGGGGGTAGTCTCTTGGCTTGCATCCCTGGAGGTGGAGCCTTTTGAGCTGACTGCTGTCATCGGGGGCTGATTAGTTCTCCTGACAAGAAGAAAAATTGGTCCACAGGGGGATTAATATATATAAATATAATATATACATGTATATATATAAACACTTTATTTTGACTCAGAATTTATGAATGCCAATTCTCAAATCTTTAATGGTTTTATTTTTGTGATAGACCTGCTCATTTGCATTTTTTGGCAACATTAAACAGCACCTGTCATGTATAGTTTAAAACAGAAAACCTAAAGCTTAAAGCCATCTGAGTGTAAACTCCTTATAATTTGTAAGATTTTGTTTCCTCGTCTTTCATGATTAACACCTGCACCTGCTCTGATGCAGCTGTCACAAGACTCCTGAAAGCACTCAACTGAACTCACATGGGAACAACTCTCTCCCACTCCTGTTAAATCAATTTACAGATTTTGTAATTGCTTACTATGATCCCATAGTAAGTAAAATGAGCATAAACAGGTTTTATAACAAGCACAGCCAATTCATGGTAAACATCAGCTATGGTATCTGAACTAAGTGGACTTCTGATGGACAGCAAGCTGAAGGTGTCAGCCAGCATGTCTTCCAGAAGAAATGCATGCATTGCTTGATCAGGCAAGTCAGTTGAGTCAATTTTGGTTAGGAATTAAAAATGACCACTGTGACATAAAATTTAACAACTGCTGCTTTAAAATAGATAGGAGCATAAAGCACCTAATGGGAATATCAGAAGTTCCTTCAGCAGAAAGTATAGCAGCGGCAACCTTCAGCTTCCCATTCATACCACTAGGTGACTGGAAAGCTATTTGTTTGACATGCGTACGGCCTAAAGGATTCAGAGGGAAGGTCAAACACTTAGGACTCTTCCTTTTCTGAATGCAAGTTGGCACTGGGGACCTACACTGCGTCCTGTGACGAGGGAGGAAGGTTCAGCAAGGGCAGTGTCCCTGCTTGTTACTGGACCACCAGACACTTGACCTATGAGGCCAGTGAGGGTTGTTTATCTGCTCTGTGCTGTTGTTTGTTGTTCTTTTAGCTAGTGCGGAAAGAAAGTCTGGAAATTCTTTGAAACTGAAGAGAACAGAGGGAAAATTTCTTAAATCTATAAAAAGAAGAGTATACTTAGGGTCTGATCTTTGCATCATGAGGAGCAAGTCAGAGACACAGATGGAGACAGAGCGAGAGAGAGACAGAAAGTGCTAGCAAGTGCACTGGAATGGTTTGTAAAACTCAGTTAAAGCGACTCCATTCTGTGAGGTGTCTCTAGCAGAGGGACACCCTGGGAGTCAGCTTCAGTCCTGGCTGGGCGACAGAGCGCTCAGCGGGTCCCATTGTTTCTGCATCAGAGGTGTGCTCATGTGTCCTCCCCAGACCTCATCTGACCTCAGGACCCTCCAAAAGCAATCTAGATGACCTCTGAGGGAGCTGCACTGCAGGCTTGTGGGGCACTTAGAGTCTGCTGGCCCCAGAGCAAGCAGGCAGCTGGAGAAGCGCAAATGGTGGTATTTTAGGCAGGTGCCTCTTCTCTGAGAAAGGTCTCTCACTCAAGCACTATGTAAATAATATAGCACAATGTTCTGCACGATGTTCTGATTGAAAGCTGAAGGTGCCACCATACACTTTAAGGGTGTAGAAGATGAACTACATAAAATACCGTTGTGCACAAAATGAATATATTTTATGTCTTTTAAAACTTGTCCTAACTTTTAATTACTTGGAGAGCATACTGGCAGCTTAGGATAAGCCTCACTGAGTTGTCTGGGGTACAGTACATATGTTTTAGGGTACAGTGAGCTTGCAGATGATCAGTTCCTAACTAGCTTTAAGGGAAATACGAACCCAAAGTTTTGGGTAGGTGTTTTGGGCAAGAGAAAAGGAATTTGTATCAGTTGAGTCCCTGTATTATTTTAGCAATATTAGGGGAATTCTCCACATTAGTCCCAATTTCTGAGCTTTTAAAATCTTTGAGACACATTTCAAAGTTTTCAAACTACCTCTAACCACTTGAAACACTTGACAAAGTTAACTTTATTGAGGTTTTTGATCAGGTTAAAAAAATAATATATTTAATTATATTTCAATAAAGCTGTTACTTTAAAAAATTGGCCCTGGCTGGTGTGGCTTGGTGGATTGAGTGCTGGCCTGCAAACCCAAAAGTCACTGGTTCGATTCTCAGTCAGGGTACATGCCTGGGTGGCAGGCCAGATCGATGTATCTCTCATCGATATTTCTCTCTCTCTCTCTCTTTCTCCCTCCCATCCCCTCTCTCTAAAAGTAGGTAAATAAAATCCTAGGGGGAAAAAAGACAATTTGGGGAACAAAAATGGATGACATTTTCCTGGACTGATGGCTGTTATGTCCAAGACATCACTGAAGGTAGTTTCTCCCCAGTCCCCAGCTCCTGGCCTTTCTGATTCATAATGACACAGGAAACTGAATTTCTGTAGCAAGTCCTGGGATCAGGTTTATTAGCTCACTTATACATTTTTCATGATTGCAGTAGGCAGAATAATGCCCCTCCAAAGATATCAGTTCTTAAACCCTGGAACCTGTAAATATTGCCTTATTTGGGAAAATGGTCTTTGCAGATGTGATTAAAATAAAAATCTTGAATTACAGAGATAACGCGGGATTGTTAGGGGGGACCCTGAATGCAATCACACCAGTCATAAGAGGGCAGCAGAGATCTCTCACACACATTCGTGCGCACACACAGAAGGAGATGTGCACATGGAACAGAGATTTGACAATGTGGCCGCAAGCTAAGCAATGCTGACGGCCACCAAAGCTGGAAGGGGGAAAGGAAGGATTCTCTCCCCTGAAGCCTCTGGAGGGAACACAGCCCTGCTGACACCTTCACTTTGGCCCTGTGATGCTGATTTTGGACTTTGAACTCCAGAACTGGGGGAGAATACATTTCTGTGGTTTACTAACTTTGTGGTACTTGTGACAGCAGCCACAAGAAACCAGTCCATGTGTCTCCACAGCTACACACCAACAAACAGCTCCATGGTAAAGATGGCAGCAGGGATTTGATTCTTCTCCCATTGAGTTGACATCTGATTATACTCCCTTTTACTCTGAGTTGGCCTCCATGACTCACTTAGCTAACAGGACATAGCAGAAGAGATGTTCTGGGCCTTCTGAAGCCAGGTCAGAATGAACCTTATAGCTTATGCCAGGTCTCTTGGAACACTCACTCTCGGAACCTAGCTATGTTGCTGTGTGGGAGTCCAAGCAGCCCCTTGGAGAGGAACTGAAGCCCCTAGCCTTCATCCCCAGCCAAGCACCGAGCTGACAGCCAGCACCAACTTACTGGCTTCGAGAGTGAGTCATCTTAGTCTTCTAGGCCAACTCAGGCAACCTCAGCTAGTCCTGTGTAGCGCAGACAAGCTGTCCCTGTCTGACTCCGCCAGAACTGTGGAGTCGTGACCTAGATAAGTAAGCAACCAGGTTTTGAGAGTTGTTTGTTAGGCAACAAAAGGTAGCCAGAACAAACGTTTAAAAAACAATACTGATGTCCTGCTTCCCCCACCCCCCCATTCCTCCAATCTGACTGGACTGGCCTGGGCTAGGATTCAGGCAGTGATACTTGTTAAAGCATCCCAGATGATGCTAATGCACATCCAGGGGTGAAGACCACTGAATCAAAGAAAACCGTTGCCATTCTAGATAAAGAACTTAGCAATAATACCATTTTTAAAAACATTTCCCCTGGCTGGCATAGCTCAGTGGATAGAGCTTGGGCTGCGAACCAAAGTGTCGCAGGTTCGATTCCCAGCCAGGGTACATGCCTGGGTTGCAGGCCATAACCCCCAGCAACCGCACATTGATGTTTTTCTCTCTCTCTCTATCTCCCTCCCTTCCCTCTCTAAAAATAAATAAATAAAATCTTTTTAAAAAATTAAAAAAAAACATTTCCTAGCTTTCCTACTTCAGCCATTGAGCGACACAGTATTAACAGGTCACGCCAGTGCTCTCTACACCTCCCTCAGTTCCCACTGAAATCGTAGGGTGCAGTTTATCATGTATTTTCAATGCTTTGTTTGTATTTTCTTTTTGGTTAGTTTTATAGAATAGCGATAGTTGTTTCTTGGATCATTTGTCCCAAATAATAAACGAAAGTAAATTTGCAAATTCCTTCCATTTTTCTGACAATGGCAGAAGTGTTGTCCGTGGTTACATCAAATATTTTTTATGCAAGACCTACTGGCCCTGAAAGAGTTAGCCAGGATGTCTGCTCTTGCCCATGGATCAGGATGGACTCGTGGGCCCTGAGTGTTTGTCAGGCGCATTCTCGGGCTGTGCCCCTAGCAGCATCTGAACAAACTTGACAGGGATTCTTGAAGGACCTGTGGAGAAGCCCAAATGCAAGAATAGGAAAGACATCAGTGATAAAGTGTCCTTGCTAACATTACATCTCTACCCTCCCGATGGCTATCATCCCCCCTTCCTACTCCTCTTGCCCCCACTCGCGGCCCACAGCCAGCCTCAGACTTCAGGCAGACCTTGCCAGTACCGCCACTGCCCCCTCCCCACCTCACCTGCCCATGTTTATTCCTGCCTGTTGGCCACTTCCTGGCTCTGGCCTATATTCTTTACACCTGCCCTGCTGGCTGACACACCCATCCCCCTGCCCGTGCTCATTTCTAGTCTCTTGTTCCCCTAACCCCACTGGTGACAAGTCCCAGCAGCATCTGTGAAGCTGCCCACAGACCCTTGGATCCCCATGGGATGGCAGTCTGTTCACAGAAATCCGATGAGTCTGGCTCTTTCTGTGTAGAAGACCAGCATGCAGCTCCTCTTTCCGGTCTCGGAACCTGTGTGCCTGCACCCCTTCCCTGGCTCCAAAGTGGGCTGGTCCTCAGAGACCCTCTACCTGGGCCCACTGGCAGCAGCCCAAAAAAGCTATGAGGACAGTGGAGCAGAGCCAGCCATCTGCCCAAGAGCTCAGCTGGGCATGTGACCCCTCCTCGGCCTGTGCTGCTCTGGGACAGGTCTGGCCCCGCTATTTAGACCTTAACATGGGTGACTTGGAAGAGGCATGTTTAATTGGAAGGTCCAAGGGTAATCTGAATGGCACTGTTTGGAATACTAATTCTACTCTTGGTTATACGGGGTCGGCGGGGAGGATGGAAATCTGGAATCTAATGAGTTGCTGAAATACATGACTCAACACATTGAAACCATTTTCTGTAATGTATTCAATATGACTTCTTAGAGTTCTTATCTCTGTCTACTTTCCCATGAGCAATCAAGTTAATTGTGCAAGCACAGAATACACTAAAGCCCAGTGGGCTGGCTGGGGACAAGGGAAGGTTGCAGAAGGCTTCCCAGGGTAGGGGAGACCTTCTGTAGGTAGGAGGGGTTGTTGCCATTCAGGATGAGTCCTCTACACCCTGTCACAGTTCCTTTCCCAAAGACACCTCTACTCTCTCCTTTTCTCCTGCCCTGATGACCTGGCTAGGGCAGTAAGACTTGGGGGTTTGAGAAGAACCCCTTGGTTACATGCCACAAGTCTTCATAATGTGGCTGTGGCATGCATCCTGTTCCAGACTTATTGATTGTAGAGACTGTTGTTACAAAACAATCAGAACTAGTGATCCGAGGGACTCACTTCTGTAAGTGGGAGGAGGGACCATATGCCATGGATAGATGGTGCCATTGCCCTATTTCAGATAGGGCCTGAACCTATGATATGCGGACCTAGAAAGTCATTCCACATGTTAGTGGAGGATTTGACTTGTTTTGGGTTTGGATCAATTAAATGGACCCTTGAGAGGTATGTTCTTAGCCCAGGCCCCACCTCAGCTTCCAAATGTCCAGGTTCGCCCATCACGGATGCTGCAACCAGGTCTGTGAGGTGTGGCGAGATTGAGCCCAGCCTTTACTTGCACGGAGGAGGCAAAGACACATTGTCATCATATATTTAAGAGAGGCATTATCCCTGGAGGAGCTAGAAATTACCTGATGCTGGTCTCTCTGTGTGAGTATGGGGTAAACGAAGTCTTCAGGTATTTAGGTCCCTTGTCACTCACCTTGGCTACCCAGGATACCATACAGAGACTCCACAGGTCCCTGCCATTGCTACACGTACTCCAAGTGCATCTTAAACACTCTCTGAACTTCCAAGTCTTTGATGGACATTTGGGGAGCTACCCAAATTTCTGGGGTCTGCATCTGATGGCTAACCCATTTCTTCTCTCCCTTCTCCTGGCCTTCGCCAAAGGTAACTGATCTCTAGAACAAAAATTAAAACCTTCTCGATCTCTACAGACTTAAACATTTCAAAACCAAACATTGGCTGACACTTCTAGCTAACAATGTACCTTACCAGGCTTCAGAAATAGTACTGCAGATATCTATCCTACAGAGGGGGAAAAATCCATTAACCCTTGACAGCTAACTTCCTAGAATGGTCTACAGCAAACTCTGTTCAGTGGTGAATGTATTGTTTTGGTAGACACCTATTCTTCTTAGACCTGGATCTTCAAC
Source organism: Phyllostomus discolor (assembly GCF_004126475.2). Taxonomy (NCBI): domain Eukaryota; kingdom Metazoa; phylum Chordata; class Mammalia; order Chiroptera; family Phyllostomidae; genus Phyllostomus; species Phyllostomus discolor. Next base: position 66,422,528 of record NC_040910.2, on the reverse strand, counting down.
TTTCAGATTTTGGTTTTTATTTCTATTTTTTGCTGGGCCAGGCCTTTGTCTCTTTTAATGTTTAAGGTTCTGGATCTCATGTTTTCCCTGTGTGGTCTGCCAGATTACAGACTTTAAAGCAAGAAGGCCATCTTCTTTCCTTCATCAGCAGACATTCATAGATCTAGCCTTCTACATCCTTTCCTTACCCACCTTTGCAAGAAGAATAACCCCAGGGGAAACAGCCCTTTGCAAATGCAGAGTGTGAGCTTTGGTATGGGGCTTTCTGAGTTCACATTCTGGCCACATGACCTGAGGAAGTTACTTAACCTCTGATTGCTACAGCTTCTTCATATGCAAAATGAGGAAATAATAGTAAACAACAACCTTAGAATTGTTTTAAGCATTAAATAAAATTTTACTTATGAAGTGTTTAAAACAGTGCTTGATATATGTTAATGTTAGCTGTATTTAGTAGACACACTAGACTTCTTAATTACGGTTTTAAGACAGTAATGTGGCTGGGTGCACTTTCTCCCCGTGATGTGCCCCGACCAACCCATTCTTTGACATCTCACTAAAAACACCTCGAGTGTTCTTCTCTGTCTCCACCTTCCTAGGAGGGACTGGGCTACTTCTGCAAGCACAACATATACTACAGCCCAGTGGACAGGCCAGGGTCAGGGGAAGGTTGCAGGGGACTCCCTGGGACATGGGAGACTTTCTGCAGGTGGGGAGGGTTTGGCCATTCCTGGCTGAGTCTCCAGTCCCCTGTCATAGTTTGTTCCCCAAAGGACCTGTCAGCCAAGGTGAGCCTGGTGCTTTCCTTTCTTTCCTACCCTGATGACTGGGCTGGGCAGTGAGACTTAGTGATTTTGTGAGGATGCCCCTTTGTTTTTCTGTTCCTTAAGCCTAGAATCATCAATGTAGGCTTCCTGCAATCCCATCCTCTGAAACCCGCTGTGGCCCATTTAACTCAGAGATTCCTAGAAGCCTAAGGAGCGTAGGGAAAGGGGACTCAGCTCTCTCCTTATTTTTGTTTCCCTTACTTCTAGCAGGGAAGCCACCCCAAAATCTTTTCACGTTTAAGACAGTGTTTAGGAAGGGAAGAAATCTGATGGCAGAACTGTAACCCAGCTGATGTGACCCAGATGGTGTCTTTCCAATATTTTCACCTCATACTGAGCCTGATTCACTGACACAATATCCTTATTCCCTGTTTGATCAACCTGTTTAAGACTGGGGTTCACTCTACATATTTATCCATGAAGATTGTTTAAAATCATCTGTACTTGGTACCTCCCAGGACAGAGCATCATCTTAGTCAAGGCTACCACTTCCTGATCTCTTAGTAGATGCTAAGTAATTCATACACCTTGTTCTAGTTGTTCTTACAACAACCCTGAGGAAAGGGAAATGGTGTTGCTCAGAGGATAGTAGATGGTAAGTAGCTCATCCATATCACACAGTAATGAGAAAATGTCAATCAGACACCAAAGTCCTCCTTTCAAAGCCCTGCTCTTGGCCACAGGACTACGCTGCTCCCTAGAAGATTCGTGGTGAGCAGGGCAGGGAGTGGGGTCACCCCATCATGGAGTTGCCACTCCAGCTCCATGCTATCCAGTCACCAAGCCTTTTTCTTTCCTCCATCAAGATATCATATGATTCTCTGCATCTCCAACTGGTCAGTCCCATAAAGTTCTGTTTGTGTAGCTAGACAGACCTCTTATGGTCACAGCCTGTGTTTCCCATCGCTCACTCCACCACAACCCAGTGCATGACTACTCAGCTCCCTCCCCTGGGTAATGGCCTATCATGTTAAATATATCTTAGCACTCAGTAATTGATAAAAATCCCTTCATGGAAATGCTGGAAGTGGGATGGGAGGTATTAGCCTCCTTCTGTAGATAAGGAGGGAGCTTCACTGAGTCAGTGAATGGTTTAGCTGGGTCATGTGGCTTGGATCCTTTCAGAACCTATTCCAGGATATAATCTCATGAAAAATACCAATGTGCCTTATGATAAATTCTATACAAATGAAAGGTCCTGGTAGACTGGCAGGAGTTAAATGGGACTGTCTTGCCAAGGTGAGGACTTGTCACCTGGCCTACCCCACATGGATCCCATGAATGAGCCAGCAAGAATTCTGCATTCCCAGCCCCTGGTTTCCTTACCCTGACTCCTTGTCCATTTTGAAAATGCCAGTGGACATCTGAGGCACGCTCACCATGAACAAGTGATGCTGCCTCCCATAAGACAGTAATTTCAGGTGGCGATTACGTAGAGCAAGGCAGTCTCTCTGTAAAGGCAGAAGCTCATGTTCAGCCTCCATTTCTTGGTTGCTGACATTTTGCCACTGACACCCAGCAGGTCTTGCCCTGTCCATGCCATGTGCCCCAGGCAGCCTTGGTGTCTGAGATTGCTGCTGTTGGAAGGTGCCATTGGAAGTAGTTGCATGTCCCACCAGCCCTGGTCCTAAATCCCAAGCCTCTTCTCCCCCTCTGCACCCCCACCAGTGGGAAAGGTCTTCCTAAGTGAAAGAGAATCCATAAGGAAGAGAAAACAGGGTGAGACTCACATCCTTTAGGCATCCTTCTGTTGACCACCTTGGGAGATATCATGCATCTCTGCCATCTCGCTGACCATGGCCACTCCGTGGTATCCCCTGAGTGGAATGAATATTAAGCTTCTTCCTCTCTGCATCCTAATAAGTTCTGAAGACCAAGAGCAGAGTTGGATACTTCCTTGCAGCTCTCTTTAAACATCTGGGATGTGCCTATACCCTGTCCCAGACTTCTGGGTGGCCTCTGAGAGTGGTTCTGAATCCCCTACAGAAACTGCTTATTTCTTGGTGGAGGGTCCTTAGACCCAAGATGACGTTGAAAGCAAGTGGGTCCTGGAAAGAGAGTGACCCCACTTGCCCCTCCTGCCTCCCCTCCTGCCAAGGTGCCTCCTCAGAGCCATAGAGGGGAGATTGGAAGGTTAGCGCTGACACGAGACTCAAAGAGGCCTCGTGACCCTGCAGAGGAGGGGGTGTCAGGAGGCTGTCCCTGCCCCCTGGTGGGGTGCACTCAGCCTACAGCCCCAGCCCTTCACTGTGTGCCTCGCTGCCGGCTGTATCCCTTAAGGCATATTTCCTTAACGGACCCAAAGGCTGCTATAATCTCCAAACTTGACCCCTTTAAAAAAAATTTGCTGCACTTCTACAAGGTCCATTTGACCTTGTTGGAAGGCAGGATTTCATGGCGTGATAGCTCTGTGCTTCTGACCAGTGTGGGTGAAGAGGTGAGAGTAAGCACAAGGTAACGCTCATACCCACACCCCGCCACACATGTGCCTGGTAGAGGCAGATGCTGGCTGGGAGCATGTGTTTTCTGAGTGAATGTCTCTATCTGTCCTTAATACTGGAAACATTAGCTCTTGCCTTAGTCAGTGAAGGCCTTGCCTGTGTACCTCGTAGAGCAGAGGAAAGGGCATTAACTGCCTCGTAAGCCAGGCGGATGACTACTGTCCTTCCATCAGTTTGATTTCTCCCTTTTGATGCCCTTTCCTGCCCACCCCCACCCCTACACACCTTGATATCAACCATTCAGTCTCTCTGTTCACCTGTGAGCTTAGTAGGATAAGATTTTCCACCCACACAAATAGAAGAGCCACTTTAGGAGACCAACAAAATGGAACCTAGTTCTTGGCACGATGAAAGCCCCATGCCGAGACCCTGACCTTGACAGGAGACAACCTGTATGTCCAAAGGGAGGCATAGTCTTTTTGACACTAATATCTGTATGTTTCTGTCTCTGCAGCCTTAGGAAAATCCAAAGGTACGGTATCCTCGGGTAGCTATAGGCCATGTTCAGTCTCTGGGAACTAAGTGAGCCATGCCTTAGTGAGCTCTGCCAGAGGGTGAATGTGCCGTGTCTGGTTGCTTGGCCGACTGACTTGAGGCTGACTGTGTTCCCATCATTGACATGGAACCAGAGCAGAGAGACTGTAGGCATGAGCGGCCCCTTCCCGCCTGTACACAAGCGGGCGCGGCCTGCGGAGGTTGAGGCTTGGCCAGGTCCCGGGGCTAGCACAGGTATTTAGATGTCTCCTGCTGGTCGCTGCCTTGTTCCAGTCTCATGCTACCCTTGTCCCTGTCCTGCTCACCCACCTCTCTCCCACTTGGGAGGAGTGAGTGCCCCCCAGACAGACTGCATTCTGCCCTGAAAGATCAGCTGGCTTTGGCAGCAGGTGGAAGCGCAGCTGCCCGCTGGGGTGAGACCGGCGGGGCAGCTGGAGGCTCCCACAGTGGCCTGTCACTTTGCAGAGCCCTGCCCACACCTCCTTGCTTCCCTGGGCCCAGGAGGGTGCTACGGCTGCGCTGCTGTTCTACCACTGACCTGCTTGAATGTGTCCGCTTCGTGGGGGAGGGAGCCTGTCACCTGCCGTACATGGATAAGCATGTGTCTTTGTGTCCCTCACCAGCATGGGCGTGAGGGTGATGGACACATCCTGGGTGGCTCGAAGAGGCTCCTCGGCAGGCCGGAAAGGGTCATGCGCCCCGCCCTCCACGCAGCCCCCTGCCCCGCCAGCAGAGCTGGCCACACCTCTGCCCTCGCCCCTTCCGGAGCAGCTCCCAGAGGAACCCACAGTGCCCTCGGTTTCTCCATCCAGCCTGGGCCTCCAGCCTGGGCCTGAACGGACCAGGTAAGCCCGGGCAGGCTGCCTTCTGTGCGGGGGGGTGGTGGGGCTCCCTGCACCCACTTCCAGCCTCTTGGATTCCATCATCCCCCCATTTCTATGCATTCACGTTGGCCTTCCACATCATACTGGTGCTCAGGAAGTCACCACAGCTCCCTGAACTATCAGATGCAGGCCAGGCTCTCCTAGGAGAACATCCCTAGCAGACAGCAAATTTACCCAGAGGCAACTTGTACAGAGGTATGGGGAACCTCAGTTCCTGGCTCTCCATTTCCCCTCCCTCTGCCATTATGACTTCCCTATTTTGCAATTTCGAATTTCAGTACTTCTCCTTTCCTCTCCTCTACCCTTAGATTTGTGGAGCCATGTTTACTGCTAACAAGGGTATAAACCAGGGAAGGGGTGAAGGTCATGTGGTCATGCTGGCCCAGCAAACTTTGCAGCTGGCCACATGGTTGTATTTCCATTCTCCTAAGGGGAGAAGAAAGATGGAGAACAAGCTCATTTCATCACTAGTTTATGAGCTCTTGCAGAGAACCGTGTCTGTCCAAAGCTCTGAAACATGCAAGCTTCGCACTTTGCGAAGTGCGCATTCCAGCGAGTAGATGCTCAGGATGATTAAGGCACGTGGTCACACCCAGAGTCTCCGCAGGAGGAAGCTGGACCTGCCCTTCCTTAAAGGGGTGGCTTTTAGAAGTGGGACGTGCACAGCAAACTACTTTGCTGTTCTGTTTGTGTGTTTCTATGTGTTCTCAAACAGCAATCCAGAGAACTAGAAAGGCTATGTCAGATCAGATAACATTGTGAATTGTCATTGGAGGATGTGGCATTCCTCCATGGTCACTGCAGTGAAAAATTGAGGACCATGAGAGGCTGAACCTTTTAACCCAATCTTTGATTTCATGCTCACTCACATCCACACACAAACACCCCAAATGAAGGTATTGTGGGTACTTTATTGTAATAAGGAAATGAGAAAGAGAAAGGGGACAGTGACAGAATTTGGGAGAGGGGACTGATACTGGATGTGCTTGGGTTGCTGCTGATGGCTCCCACTCAGGGTACGGGCGGAGCTGTCCCTGGAGGGGTGCTCACCAGGCTGCGGGCCCAGGAGAGGGATGCAGACGGGAGAGCAAGCTCAGTGGAGGAGCAAAGGCTGATGGCTGTGGGCTGGCAAGGCAGACAGGTAGGAAGGAGACCGACAGTAGACTTGCTGGCAAGATTCCCTTTACAGACACTCACTGGCTTCATCCTGATTTCCTCTTATAACGGAGACTTGGTGCCAAACAACATTTGACATATAAATGATAATTCTAGAAAATGCCCCTCAAAGATGGATTTCCCCTGGCCCTGAGATGTTCTTGGATGCTACAGATGGGTGGCTTTGGAGAGTCTCTCTCTCATTGCTCTGTAGTCCTGCTGTCCCCTTTTCCGGGAATAGCCAGTCCTGTAGCCTTCCTTTGGCTGTCCTGTCCCTGTTTGCCTGTCCCGCTCTCCTACTCTCCCCACAGGATTCCTCCCAGTGCAAACCAGTGTTCCACTGCTTTTTGTTTCTTTCTCTGTTTTTTTTCGGTTTTCTGGACACTTGCAGCCCCGATGGCATTTCCTCCAGTTGCTAGATCCCTGTTACGGCTCTTCCTTACCTCCCTGTGACTTACTCCCATCTCCCACTCCCGCCATCTCCAGCCCCTCATCCCCTCTCCCTCCAGGCTGGTGGCTTTATCTAGCCAGGCTCAGCCTCTGCACCCTGCTCATCTGCTTGGTATTAACTCTGACCCCAAACTCTGCTTCCTGCCCCTTTGCACTCCAGCTCCTGGAGTCTTGCGCCCCAAAATCAACCTGTCCTCAAACATGTTGTAACTGTGCCTCAACCATGTGGTGCCCCTTAGGACCGGCTTCCACCCCACCTCTCCCCCTGGATAAGCTGCACCTGGGCTGGGGAGAGGATCCAGGCCGTGTAGGTAAATTCTTGTTTCTGCTGTGGGGGCAGGTCTAGGTGGAAGAGAAAAGAAGGGTGAACTCCTTGGTCCCTAGATTCTTGTCCATCTAGGGGAAAGGAGAAGAGTCTATTATGCCTCAAGAAGCAGTTATTTTGTTTGCTTGTCTTGTGTTTTCTTTTATTGCTTTATTGTTTTATTTTACCTTTCTCTTGCGGGAGGCAGAGATGACGGAAGAGTGGAGGGATATTAGGCATTAGTGCCTTGAGTGCCTGGCCAACTTGGGCCTGAAAAGGAGTGAAAGACAAGTTCTTGCCCAGCCAGGGTGAGGCCAGGGGGAGTGAGGCAAGGGGTTGTCATTCTTGCCATTTATTTATTTATTAATATTTTATTTATTTATTTTTAGAGAGAGGGAAGAGAGGGAGAAAAATATCAATGTGTAGTTGCCTCTCATGTGCCGCCCCTCCCCCCTCAATGGGGACTGGGCCTACAACCCAGGCATGTGCCCTGACTGGGAATCAAACCAGCGACCCTTTGGTTCACAGGCTGGTGCTCGATCCACTGAGTCACACCAGCAAGGGCTCGTGACGTTTATTCACAAGACAGAGAAAGGAATTAATGCTCTCCCAGACCTCTGAGGAAATGGTCCTTCCCCTTGGGTGGTATAACACTTACCCTGAGAAGGGGAGTATGTACTGCTGCCTCAAACAAACAAGGCCTCCCCTCCCTCCCTGATGTGGGGAAAACTAGCTGAGCTTGGATGGTGTTTGCTGCTCCGGCCCAGACCCCTCCAGCCTTTCTCACCACACCCCAGGGGAGTGAGTAGCATATTCTTAGCTCTTTCATATTTGGAGTTTCCAGACTCATTCAGGGAAGAAAATGGGCTCTCACTGCTTTTGCAGGGAAGAAATAACCGATGTGGAGGATTTAGGTTTCCATGTTTCCTGTTTCCTACCTGAGGGCACCAGAGTCCATGTAGGTTCTAGCAAGGACAACAGGGAGCTCCCAACCCTAGGTCACTGCCCTGATTCCCCAGGGGCTCCTGCAGCACTATACTGAACACAGGTGAGGACCCTGAGGGGAAACATGGAGGTCGCTTGCTAATGTCTGCCATGGGTGGCATGACAGGGGATGGTAGGGGGTGAGGAGTCAGCCCCATATTTGCTATCCCTGGTCTGTGGAATGGAGTCAAACAGAGTGTCTCTTAACATGTACTCGATCCTTAGGAGAATGCCTGAGAAAGAGCCAGCAGTGAGGGATGAGCCCTGTTTGGGACCTGGTAGCTCAGGGTGTCCTCTTATCAGTTGGAGGGACTCCAGAGACCCTCAGTGCCATTGACCCTGATCCCCTGTCCAAGGCTGAAGGGCTGGGACTTGAATGGCCCACATTTGAGAATACAGCCAGGGTCTGTTTTAACCCTGTGGTTTGCTGGGACCTCCTGAGTTTGAGGAGGAGCCCCCAGTTTGTCCCTGCTCTGAGATGTTACAGAGGTTCGGAGAGAGCCATGGTCATGCAGCTTCGCAGTGGGAGCCCAGGCCTGCGGCCCTCATGGGCACACTGACACCGGCGAGTCCTCCTGCTCTGCTCTGCTGGGGCTACGGAAGGGATGAGCATATTTACGTGTGTGTTCCAGTTTCAGGATGTCCAAGAGTCCCGGGGTTGATCACAGGGTACAGAGGGGGTTCAGGAGCCCCGCCACCCATTGCTCAGGTCTCCTGGTGGAGAGAGGGTAGAGGCATTGAAAGGAAGCTGAAGGTGAGGGCCACAGAGGGGGCTGTCAGAGCCCCGAGAAGGGACAGTCACCGCTGGAGGCAACCTGAAGATGCTAGAAAGGGCCTGAGACAGAGCAGAGCTGGCCCGGAAGAACAGCCATTACCATCCATGTGCTGGTGCTGAAGTTGCCCAAGTTCAGGGGTTCTGCTTTGTCCTGCGTGCTTGTGTTTCAGCACTTCCAAAGGCAAGGAACTTTCTCCAGGGTCTGGACAGAAGGGAACTCTGGGCTCCAGCCAAGGGGTACCCTGCGTGGGGACGCAACCAGGGACACAACCAGGCACCAGCCCCAGCCAGCCGCCTGCAGACCAGAGCCCTCACACTCTCCGGAAAGGTATGTCCCCACCACCCTCCCTCCACACCTGTCGTCTCAGGCTGGGATAGCTGCACACTATCCTGAGAACTCATTTCCCTCGCTTAACATGGATACTTAGAAACCGTGTGCTTAGAAACCGTGAGACATTCCTGGTCTGTCCTTAGAGGTTTTGGGAGATAGCCCACCCCAAGGGGGGGTCATCTCATCGCTAATCCCTAGTTCGCTCATTTGTACGGTGGGCTCATTAGGGGCATGTACAGGGTATGGCTTCCCACACACCGAGACCTCTGTGCAGAGTGGCTGTGCAGGAGGACACGTGTCTTCCATGCTCCCTGCCAGGCCCCATGACATGGTTTAAGACGTGTATGGAGTCTTCTGGAGGAGACCCCTGCCCCTCAGCCAGCGCCTCACACAGCCACCTGCCCCTGGGGTTATTTGAAGAATGGGACAGAGAGAAAGGAATTGAATTGTTTCTACAGGAGCCCCGCCCTTTGATATTTCTGCTTTAGAAGTTCTAAGAATTTCTACCCTGACCTCTGAGCCACCTGGCCCAGAATCTGCCACTGGAACCCACTGTAGAAGGCCCAGTTATCCCCTCTGAAATGCCTCCTGAAAGCTGAAGACATGCTCCATGGTGACATTGCATAAATGGGGAGCCTCAGGGCATGTGTACTTATTCGAGACTTTTTTGTTTGTTTTTACTTTATGTCATTGCTTTGCAAAGGCTTTAAATTGTTTAAAATAGCATACATAATGTTTAGTTTGCTCTCGATTCAGGCCTTTCCAGCTTCTAGATGTGGCTTTAGCTCCAGGACTTTCGGGACAGGGCTGGTTCGCAGTGGGTACTCATACCTTCCTGATGGGGCCTTTCCAGCCTCCCTGGCTCTAGGCTGCTGTGCGATCCCATTACCTGGGTCTGCTCTCCCCAGCCCCTCCCACCCATTCCCTGCTCCTGCCTTCTGCGTTCACAAGTAGTCGCCCCACTGTGTGCAGAGCTCTAAGGGCCAAACAGCAACAGGCAGAGCCGCTGTTCTGGACACTGTGGGTCATGTGGGGAGCTCCAGGGTTTTTCCCCAGACCAGACCGACAGGCTTTCCTCTCCGTCTGGGTAGAGGTCCTCAGCCATGTTTGTGTGTGAGGCCTCTAACCCTCCCCTGCAGCCCAACCACGCAGGGTCATGACTAAGCCCTCGTTCTGTCCAAAGGCAGCAGCTTCCTAGTGCCAGCGGCAGCTTGGCCCTTCGCGTTCTCACAGCACCCTGGACCTGTGCGGGCAGCGCAGCCCAGAGCCACGGAGGCCCCTTTCCCCAGGGACATTCAGTAGCCCAGCCATCATTTGAAAGATGCAACTTTCTTCTTCACCCTCCACCGTTGTCCACGCATGGTATACTTAGCTTTTTTATTTAACCCCTCAACTTTGGACAGCATGCCCAGTTTTACCCCATGTCCTCATCCTGTAACTGCCCAGAAGTGGTAAACGTCATCATAGACATTTGAGGTCTGGGGAGTTAGCCAACCCCAAGAGGGGTCATTTCATCACTGGTCCCCAGTTTACTCATTTGAACAGTGGGTGATGCCACTGTGTCCTCCCTCTCCCATCACGTAGGAGAAGACGTGTTCAAGCATGATTCCCAGGGTGTCCATCCACTGGCTTCTCATGGTGGAGGCACCCCCGCTTCAGCCAGCATAGCTGAAATGTGGTTTGGTTAAGTCACAGTGACATGGTACTGTACACACGTGGTCCCACTCGGTGATTGCAGTGTGCTGTGGGGAAGGGTGTTTGGTGCACTGCCTCGGGGTGTCCTGTGGGTGGGCCGCGTAGGGATCTGAGCCCCGTTAGGTGGGACCCCGAAGAATTCGCCCCCTTCTTGTCTGCACTGCAGAAGCCAGGGAAGGGTATGAGGCATGACTGGGATAGGTTTAGTTCCACGGAGAGGGGAGAGAACGGTCCCCGATACCTCCTTGAGGCTTAAGGGGCCATTTCTTCTAGAATCTGGGGTACCCACAGCCAGCCCTCCCTTAAGTCTGACAGATGAATGATCACTTTCTCAAAATGTTTACCCTGAATGTTTGAATTTCTCATCTTTCTCGGTTCATTTTCAATAAAAAGTATAATGCACTTGTCATATAATGCATTAGCACGATTAAGCAAGCAAAAAGGAAAATGAAGGCACTGTGGAGGAGGCTGGGGCAGTTCTGTGCTTAGAACAGCACATCGGTGCCTCTGTGCCAAGTTACACGCAGAGGGCACGATTCTTAGAAGAAAAACACCTTTGGGGCCAGAAGGAGGAAGGGACCAAGGGCAGACCAAGGAATGGGCCTCTGTGGTCCAAGTGTTTGGCCCCTGGACAGGTTCAGCCAGAAGTTAGCATTCCCTCTTCTGGGACCGTCGTCCCGTCCAGGGTCCACTGTCACAGGCTGAACTCTCACTGTCCTGTGTCAGACCCTGGTCTCGGACTCAGTCTTCTTCAGTGTACCTCCGACACCACTGCCGTTCAGGAGTGGTAGCAGGATGCTGGCACTCAGCCACCACCATGGAGGGGAGTGTGTTCTGCGGTTTGGCTGTGTGTGTGCAAGTGTGTGCGTGTGTGCAAGTGTGTGCGTGTGTGCATGTGCAAGCATGCATGTAGCTCATGGCAGGCATCCAGAGATGAGGAGGAGAAATTAGTGAATAAACAGGAAGATACGAAAGCATGCAATTCTAGGTTAATTTCAAAAAATTGCCTGGCCTGCTCCCAGGGCACCAAGAGCTGGGGTGGCCAGGGGCAGGAGGTAGTGAAGGGTGTTCTAACAGCCACATGGGCCACAGGCTTCACTTAACATTGTGTGTTGCTGCTGTTGTGTTGTTTTCCCTTCCAGTTTCCAAGAAGCTGGCCCCGATTCCACCCAAGGTTCCCTTCGGCCAGCCGGGCACTGTGATGGAGCAGTCCCCCAGCCAGCCCTCCCCACTCAGCCTGTCTCCTACGCCACCGAGCACCCCGTCGCCCTATGGACTGAGCTACCCTCAGGGGTACCCCTTGGCCTCAGGCCAGCTCTCCCCAGCTGCTGCAGCACCCCCTCTGGCCTCCCCTTCCAGCTTCACGAGCACTTTAACCAAATCACGGCCCACCCCTAAGCCCCGGCAGAGGCCCACCCTGCCGCCTCCGCAGCCGCCCACGATGAACCTCTCCGCCTCTAGTCCGCAGTCCACGGAGCACCCGGTGCTCGACGGCATGTCCCCCGGGGAAAGCATGTCTACAGGTAACCCAGCCTCAGCTTCCTCAGGTGCCTCTGTGAACCTCAGCAAAATGGGCCAAGTGCAGGGACTGCTGGTGCCACCCCCCGCTAACCAATCTCCGCCTGTAGTGGGGTAGCCAGGCCAGTGCCACACGCAGCTACTGAGAGGGCTCCTTGGACGCCCCATCGGCCAGTGGAGAGCCTTTCGAGATGGATCCCAGATGTCCTGCAGAGGGGCTTCTTAGGGGATTCCTCCAAGTGAATGCTGGTGACCCAGGGCTCTGCTTCTGTTCTGAGCTGGGGACTGAGTGCTCTGAGTTCTTCAGGGTGGGGCCTTCGGAGAAGCCTGGAGGCTGGGTACTGATCGCAGACAAGGGCCCCAAAGTGCAGTGAGGGCCTGGAGGCTTTCCCAAGCCTCTCAACAGGCACACCCCCACAGCTGGAGAACAGATGCTTAGAACCAAAGACATTTTTTTGGTATTAATTAATAAGCCTAATTAGAAAAAGGTTTTTCTAGTAATACATATTTAGTCAGGGGTCAGTTTCAGAAAAGGTGGATGTCCTCCTGGTTCTCAGAGGAGCTAATCAGACAAGCCCACATGGCGAAGTTTAGTTTTGCTTTAAATTTAAAATCAAAGACGGAGCTATTCCCCCCAGGAAGATACGAAAGCATGAAACCATAGCACACAAGTAGCATGAGCCATTTGTAGATGGGAAGAAGATGACATTTTTGGAACATCTCCCCAGACACGGACCACACGAGGTTAGAAACTCAGCACATCTGCTGTGGCCACCGAGGCTGGCACAGCATTGTCCTGTTGCAGGGAGGCAGGCCAGGTGTCGGGCTGTGTCTTGGAATAGAGCCAGCCTCCACCCCACTACCTCCACCCCGTTCACCAGGCAGCAGGGTCTGAGCACATCTGCTGGCCTTGTCCCCATTAGCAGAAGGTGAGGCAACTGGGAATGGAGCACTCCCACTCCCACAGCCCCACACATGCCACGCTTGCCACAGATGCACATCCGTGCACCCACACCACACAGATGCACATACTGCAGATACACACGACAGCAGTGATGCCCTAGGGACTGGGCATTCTCAGGAGGCTGTGTTTCTGCCACCCGCAGCCCCCATGGCCATCTCCAGGGCTGACTCCCAATTAGACGGCTCGGTTAGCCTGGGCGGTTCGGCTCCTTGCTGCCTGTGAAAAGTCTAGTCCAACATGAGTGTTTGTGACAGGTGAGATTTAAATACTGTGAGGAGCAGCTGTTAGGTGATTTGGCTTGTTTCTGGATGTGATTAATGTTGAAGGTCCAGCCACTGTCATCTACTGGGGCTTATAAGAAGTTAAGGAAATTCTCACTTGAACAGCAACCGCGAGCACCACTTCCCCCTGGTGGTTCTCGGTGATGACGTGTGTCCTCGGTGAGCCCTGCTGGGAGGGATCACAGGCCCACTGCTCTCAGGGGGATCACAGGCCCACTGCTCTCGGGGCTGACGGCCACACCCTGGCAGCTCGTGGTTACCCCAAGTTGTCTGGGGGACACTCCTCACAACACCTCGGCCTGCCAACTTCTGCAGCCAACCCAAGGAAGGGATGCAGAGTATTGCTGGTGCTGGAAGCAACAGAATGAGCAACAGCTATCACTCTGAAGCATCTGTGAGGTAGAATGAGGAGAAATTTGGGGGCAAAGAGTGGGCAGGAGATGGCACTGAGGGACAGGTGGTGCACCCACCAGCAGGGGAGGAATAGCACAACCCCCTTCCGTGGCCCCCACATCTGAGCCACTGACTTATAGACTGAATCACAACCCCCCCCCCCCCCAAACATGCCTGTTCTGTTTGCACGTTCTGTGGCAGCAGAACCTGGTTCTGTCCTCGGGTGCACAGGCCTCGGGGCCAGAGCAGAAGCTGAAGTGATTTGATGTGGTCCCCTGACTGTGAAACTTGGCATAGTTTTTGTTGCGTTCTTGTTTTGTCATGTTTATTCCTTTCTCCGAATCCTGTCATTGTGTCCTTGCAGCTGTGTGACGTGTGCCGCAGTGTTGGATACGTGTGAGGGGATGTTCAGGGTAAGCGGCCCCAGCCTGCCCTGTGCTCCTGCCGGAGCCAGTGGCCACCGCTCTCTGCCCCGCCTTCTGCATGTGGCTCAGACCCGCACAGCGGCTTCGCCCCTGTCGCTTCCCCAGCCTCAGCAGGAGCTGCCAGGCTTCAAGCTCATTGGGCTTTCTGGGATCTCTGGCCATGTCTTTGATTGTACTCTCTTGGCCGTAGGAGATGGGGGAGAAAGCCAGTCACCTAGTCCACCATCCCTTCCTCTCCCCATGGTTGAGAATTGAAGGGTCACAGGCTTGTTCTTCACATGATGAACTTTTGTTATCATTGGCATGCCTGCTGAAGACTTCTGTGTCCCATGTCTAGGGACAACACCTCACCTACACCTTAGTGTAGGACGTGTCCGAGGAAGGGCCTGCCCGCTGCCAGTCCCCACCACGCAGGTGCAGCCTGCCTCATGTGAGTGCACACTAGTGGTCTCCACTTTTAGGCTGACAGCCTAGCTTGCCGTCCCCTAGGCTGTGTAGGCTGAGACAGTTGGCACATCCTGAGGACTCCGTAGTATCACAGTGCACACTTGGCTCATTTTTTCCACCCCAGTACAATCAATATTTTGGAACATTTATACCAGTTTCTGCCTGGTCTCCTCCTATAAAGAGCAGATGCTCAAAAGAAGGGGCAACCAGAGTGAGCCAGAGGAGGACCTTGGGTGGGTGCCCCCCACGAGAGCCACAGTCCAGTGACAGGCATGGTGGGAGGGTATCCAGCACCCACAGATGGGTCTCCTAACTTCTGCAGCTTCCTCAGAAACAAGAAACAAGCCACCCTGCCCTCCACACCCCCAGCCTTGTCAGTGGGGTCTCTTCCCCGTGCCCTCCCTACCCTCATCCTGGGAGCCTCTGAGGGAACAGCCAGGAGAACAGCTGACTGCTCATTCCCAAGCAGTGCCTGTTCTGGGCTGGGTGTGCTTCACCTGCTCTGTCTCTGTCACACAGACCTGTCACCATCATTTGGTGTCCCCGTCGGTCTGTGGGGCACAGGGAAGGAAGACACCTGTCCAAGGCTATACTCTCCCTGGTGACAGAGGCGGGACTTGGACTCCAAGCCTCAGGGCCTGTGCCTTCCCCAACAGGGAAAGAAGGCATGGACGGAGGGGTGCGCCCTGGGCCAGGAGTGGCTGCTCGGCCCCCAGGGATGGGCCCCAGCAGTGAGAACGAGACACAGGCACCCTCTGGAGCCGGAGGAGGAGCGAGTGGCCTTCACTAGCAGAGCTGAGACCCTGCAATCTCTGCTCCCTAAGGCAGCAGGATGAACACAGGCAGGGATGACGATCTGATGACTGTTGGGGGTGGGGTGCGAGAGAAGGAGCTTTGTTCGAAAGCTTCCATGTCTGTATAATGTCTTTTAGGACCGTGTCCAGATGTCTGTCTGTCTACCTGGTATGACATTCTTTGGGCTAAATGTTTTACTTTAAAAAAAAAAAAAAGGCCAACAAAAAGGCAACAAAATGCCCACCTCCTGGTTCTGGTCCAGGGCCATCTCCCTCCTAGGTGTGTTTCTCCCACAACCCAGGGGGCTGCCCCGGGCCGAGGGCACAGCCAGGCTGAGTGGAGGCAGACACTGAGTAGGCCAAGGAAGGGGGTGACATGATTGAGGAAAAGGGGCCCAGGGTCCACAGCTCCAGGCTCCACAGCCTTCCAGGGAGCCTCCTATTGCTCCCCCGCCCCCCACCTCAGGCAGTGCAGTCCTGAGGCCCAGGGCACCTGTGAGGAGGGTACAGAGCAGCCCCAGGGCCTAGCATGTGGCCTTACCTGGGCCAAGCTGCCTGATCTCCAGGTCAGCTTTGCCACTTCAACGCCACAGATGCCTCCGACCCCACAGACCCTGAGCCCTGTTGCCACAGGTACGTTCTTCCAGATCACCTCCCAGGGAGAATGACCCGTAGTGCCCAAACAAGGCTGCATTGGAAGTGAGCTGCTTCCTGAGGGCTGAGAGAGGGGGTTCCTACATTTGGGAAGCAGGTTGCTACAACTGCTGCCAGGCTTCTTGCTCCTGAGGGCACCCCTCTGCCTGGCCCTGTCAGCATCTGCAGTATACTGTTCATGGCCTCAGAGTGAGGGCTCCCATTCATTGGGAAAACGGGTGTTTTTCCACTGTCTCTGCAGACCTCAGGGAACTAACTGCAGTCCTGAAATCCCCAGAAAGCTGTCACTGGGACCGGCCCAGAGGCAGGGAGTGTATGGTGGCCAGCCGGGAGCTGTCCTTACAGTCCTCTGTGAGCTGCCCCAGAGGAATCTGGACACTGGTCCTACAGGCTTGCTTGTCCATAGAAGCAAAGCGGTCCAACCCTGCCCTGACCCCCCAAACGCTTCAGCCGGCCCCCAAGTAGGCTGGCCCTGCGCTGGCCCATCTGCTACACTTCCTCACGCAATGCGCAACTCGTAGCCTGCCACCCCCCTCACCTTGGCCAGAAAGCCCCTTCTCACCTCTCTCTCTGCTGACTTCCAGATCTCGTTCACTTTGATGTCCCCTCCATCCACGTAGAGCTTGGGTCAACGCTCCGCCTGAGTCCCCTGGAGCACGCACGGCGACCCTCGGTGACTGAGAAGAGGGACTCAGAGGAGGAGTCTGAGAGCACCGCCCTTTGACACGCGTGTACACACCTGGGCCCGGACCAGCACACAGCCAGAGCGCCCCTGGGCTCGCCAAGGGTCCTCCATCGGCTCTTTGCTGTCACTGCCAACACAAGGCTGGAGTTTTGCAGAAAACTGCCAACTCCAGCCTGTGTGGCAAATGTCGGTGGTGCCAATTTTGTTTGTTCCCTTTGGATGGTGACTTTGGCCTTTTGTTTGGTCTTTGCCTTTTGACTTTGTGCCTATTTGATCCACTTTTGGCCTCCGTGCCCAGCAACAGCCCTCCCCACCCAAGGGCCGGCTGGTGGGAACTGTCTGCAGGGCGGGGCTGTGAGGGAGGCCGAGCTGTCCCGGGGTTAGGCCTGGGGCCACCACTGGCTCTGACGGCAAACGGCTCTGTGGCTGCAGCAGGGAGATGGGGTAGCAGGGGCTCTTTGCTCCGGGGGACTAGATCCGGGACCCTCGGCGCCCTGGGGCACTGACCTGCCTGCTGCCCCGGGGAGGCTGCCCATCACTGTGGGTTCTGAAGTAAATGGCTTAAAACAAAATGTTTCACTTCTTAAGTTTCATTTTTCCACACCCTGTGACTGAAAGCTCCTGTTTCTACCTTATTGTTTTACACTTTCGAATTTAAAAAGTGATTTTAAGGATGTCTAGAGGGCCTGAATGTAGCTCCCGCACCCCTGTCAAACATCAGATCACGTGACAGCCCCACAAGGTGTGTAGGGTCCAGGAGCTGCCCCCTCTCTGGCGGTCACAGGTGAACAGCAATAACTGTTACCCAGAGCAGGTGGCCGGAGGTGGCGCCGGCCCTCAGACCCCGGGCCAGCGCCGCAGCCGAGCCTGTCACGCTTGGGGTGGAGGCGGCGAGGAACGTGCGGGCCGTGCATGCCAAGTCCGACTCTACAGTTTTATCCTTTTAAAATAGATACGATATACCTATACACGATATATTTGTACATATGAAATTTCTCTATATTTGTTTAATTTGAGCCATTCAATCTAAACCAATGTACAGGTGTACAATGAGACATTCAAACGCTTAGTTATTTTTCCCAACCATGTAAAGCCGCTTCTCTCTGACCGTGGGACCGGCCAACTTGGACGCTAGCAGCTTCACGCACTTCCTGGCCAGGGCGGCTCAGCACCCAGTTTGTAATGAAGCCCGGGGGTTGAAAGTATCTTTAAAAACATGTACAAATAGTTGTCAAAAGTCATCTTATTAAAATAGATTTATTCTCCCTGAGCATGGCTGTGGTTGTTTAAGGGACATGTGGGGGCGGGGCCGCGGCGCCAGCTGCTCCCTCAGGAGGAGCCCGTGGGCAGGCCCGGCCCGGCCCTCCCTCCGGCTCCCTCAGCACCTGGGTTGTTCAAGCGTCTCTGTTCTCCTCGGTAGGGAGAATATACAAATAAACACTGGGTTTACCTTTAACATTTCTTTTAATTCTCAGGCACTAACCTCGTGTTGTTAAATCTCGTAAGGAGGGCAAGGCAGCCTTACATCGCGCTACCCCTTGTGCTCAGAAGGGCGGCAAGCGAGTCTCGTCCTCGCCTGGCCACGGAACAGCCCATCGACTGGCTGCGCTGCTCCCAGGACAAGGGCAGGCTGTGCTGTCCCGACCCTGCGTGGGCCCAGCAGTGGCTGGTGTGGGGACCAGTCTGCTGTCAGCCAGCACAGCCTGTCTCGCTAGAACACCAGGCTGAGAGCCACTCCCGGGGGTCGCGCCACTGGAGCTAGCCTCCTGAACACACCAGGGGCCCGACAGCAGGGGCACGCTGCAGAGGGAGACTCTTGCTCAGAGGTGGCACCAGGATGAAACAAAGCACTCGAGTTCCAAACGGAATCTTTATTGCATTCACTGTCTTTGGAAATACGTCTCCTCGAGTCTTGGATACTTGGACTTCATGGCCACAACCCGATGTTCCCTGGGAAATGACTTGTCTCTGGTGTACAGAGGGAATAATTTGGCCAGAGAAGGCCTGGGTGTGCCATTTTTCCATGTGACTTTAGTATCAATGGCGCTGGATTCCAGTCACCCTTGGTTTCCTCTGTTCAGCAGCCTTTTGTCCACGGCTCTGCCAGGCCCCATTACTGAGACACGTCCAGCATACCAGTCCACCAGTCCCTGCCCAGCTTCACACCGCCTACTCCCTTGTGCCCCCTGCGGAATGGCGCCCTCTGGCTTCCACCAGGCAAAGGGCGCACACACGGTGCCCATGCACGGGGTGGAGGATGTGAGCCTTCCAAGTACAGGGTCACTCCTGGCTGTCACTTCGCCCTGACCTTCTTGCGCTGTGGGCTCTGAGGCTCCTCTGCATGTGCCGGTTTCTGCTGGGGCTCGCTGTCCACCTGCTCGTTGGACAGGAGGGCCGCCCTCACGAGCCGCAGCTCCCTCTTCTCCCTGCGCTCCTCCATCTCCTCAATGTCACCGGCAAACAGAGCTTTCAGCGGGGCAATCAGCTTGGGCACCGTGGGGAAGTCTCCAAAGCAAACCTGGAAGGCAGGACGGAGGCAGAGGACAGCTCAGAAGGGCTGGGCGGGGGGCAGGAGTGGGAGTAGGGAAACATGTGCTCACACCGCAGGCACCAGGTCCCCTTCCCAGCAACCCTGGAGTCAACAGACCACAACTGGGAAAGAAAAGGAAACTCCATGGAGAGAGGGAGGGAACTAAAGGCAGACCTGCATTGCCAGGCCAGGGCAGCAAAGCTGAAGAGGCCTCAGAAACACAAGGCTTCCCTGCTCTGAGCATCAAGCTCTTCATAACGAGGCCCAGCCTGTGCCGGGGGCCAGGCCTGGCTTTCCCACTCACGAGAGGAGAGGGGAGGACATCCCATCTCCAGGCTTTGGTCAGGCTCATGTGATGGGATGGTGGGAACACAGTGAGCCTCCAAGAAGCTCTCAGTAATTTCCAGCGATCGACGCTGATGTCTGTCCAGAAGGGCCCGAGGAAGGTCTGGCTGGCCTGCAAACCCAGGGCTGGTCGTAGCAGGGTGACGGGCACCCTCCCGCCGGGCTGGCCCTGAGCCCGACCATGCCTCCTTGTGCAGGGGCAGCGCTGTCCCTCCGCCTCGGCCCCACCCCATGCAGCCCACCCCATACACACCTTCATGTGGTCAAAGGCAATTCCAACTTTCTCGTTGAAGTCAGGGCTGAAGAGGGGGATCTTGGCGTAGCGCTGGCTGAAGTGGTTCAGCATGATGAACTCCGCGTTCATGCGCATCCCCACGCCGATCGCCTGGGAGGTCGTGCTGCCAGGCGAGGAAAGCAAGCAGGCGTAAGGGCCCTGTCCCCAGCCGTACCTTCCCCTGCTAATTCCAGTCCCACCTTCCCCCTTCCCCTCCTAATTCCCTCAGTGGCTCCAGTTGATTCCAGTGTATTTCTAATTCTTTCTAAAGCTATGCTGCTCTGAGAACTGTGCCTACAGAACTCCACAGAAATAAGGCAGAAGGGCCCAGCAGCAAACTGCTGCCCTGGATCAGAAGCCCACACAGCCCTCTGGGGGGAAGCGGGCCTGCCTCGAGCCACTGGAGGACAGTCTTTTTCTGCAGGACTGACATGAGGTGCTCACTGCCATGGGGGGAGGGAAAGGGCGTGGGTGACGACGGCTTAGCAGTCTCCGCTACCTGTGTGTCTTTTCCACAGCTTCCTGTTCCAGACCATCTTCCAGAGTGGCCTCGTGTATCAGGAGGGTGGCGTCTTTTCCTAGGGAGTAAGCACAGGCATCAAGCAGTGTCCTCTGCTGCCAAAACACTTGGCCCCAGTCCACACAGCTGGCTCCCGGCCAGCACTCGCTCCCCTACCCTGTGGCATGTTTGCATGTTAGGAATGACAACCAGAGGCCGCCAGGCAGGACCAGAATCGGCTGCCCCTACTCACCCATCTGGACCAGAGCCTCACAGGGCATGGTATCCCCTGAATAGACCAGTTTCCAGCCAGACGTGTGGACCAGCGCACAACCAAAAGCATGCTTGCAGTGTCGGACCAGGCAGGTCTGAAACTGAAGGTGCAGGGGAGCGATTGCAGCTGCGCTCCCTGCCTCCTCCCTGCCTCCCCGCCACCTGCGGCTGCCCATACCGTTTGCAAATCACAGGTGCTCAGCAGTGAACTAATCAACCTTTCAACTGTGGGGTTGGAGACCTCAGCTCCTTTCTGAAGGCATTTGGCAGGAATCATACTATGAGAAATAAAACATTTAAACAAATATTTTTAAAATTTAACTTAAATCAAAGTTTAAGTTTCTGGCTGGAAAGGCCCAAAGTCATTATAAAAAAACAATTTAAATCACAGTCACTAAGATGGGAAATATAGTCTATGAAAAAGAACCAAACCAAACCACCAGCCATTGAAAAAAACCTAATGGGTGAGCTGCCCCCAGTAAAGGCCATCACAAGCCATTCCCGGGCAGGCTGGCTGGGCTCCAGGCACACGGGCTCATTCCCTACAAGGTGAGGACAGGGCTGACTCCTGCCACTCACCCACCTGGCGTGGACAGTCTCTGTGCTCGCCAACATGCAGGCGCTTGGTCCTGCAACTATTTTATGGAGAAGTGTTGGCAAAAGTCTAAAGCTTAGATCAGACCTGAAATGAGGGCTACAAGGAAACACAGCCAAGAAAACAGACACTTAAGTGGGAATCATCTAACAGTTTTTACACTTGAGTCAAAGCATTTCTCCCCTGCCTCTGCCATCTGCAGCCAGGTCAAGGGAAGGTGCTGGGGATATCACGGACTGCCTCAGATCAACCTGGACCTTGCCCCCACCACGCAGAGGAGGGGGAAAACTACAGCCTGGGGTGCAGGCTGCCTGGCAGCTCACCTGACGTGATGTAGAACCTGCTGGCACTGGTTGTGGTACTGCTGCAGCCAGGGCCTGAGCTGGGTGGGGGCAACCACCAGCAAAGGGTGAAAGGGCTTGCCCAGTGATGCCTGAAACAACAAAACCAGGATCCAATCAATGGCAGACACTGCAATCAAACTACTGTGGAGTGGCAGGAGGTAAAGCTATTTATGGATCCAATATGATCCAAGCAAACTCAAATGGCAATAAAATCAAGTGCCACACTCACCAAAGCTCGTTCTCTCTGCAGCAGGACATTTAACAAGCCCTGGGAAGGAGAAAGGAGACATGGGTTAGACATTTCCAAACCTGACCCTGTGCTGGGGTCATCAGGTTACATTGCGGTGGTTCCCAGCTCCCTGTTGGCCACCATCCTCTAACACCACTGGAGTGGGTGCTGGTACGTGCCGACCTGTGACCTGAAATCTCACCACAACATGATCAGAAAAGAGAAGGGAGTGGCTGGGGGCCCAGCTGCCCCACGGAGACAAGCCTCTCAGCTAGGCCTTCAGTTTCCCCTGACCAGGCCGTGTGAGAAGGTTGAAGACAATCTGGGTGAAGGCGAAAACTCCTATTGCTACAGGACAGCAGAGCAAACAGAAAGACAATACATTCTTGTGGGCAGAACTACTGCACTGGGATTTGTGACAGACCATTACCTCGAGAGACGACAAGCCAAAGCTCTGGGCGTGTTTGGGAGCGACAGGGAAGGAGAGCAGCAGCCACCCTCGGGGGCGCCCCTGCCCCACACTCACCGTGTGGTGATCCGCGTGCAGGTGGGACACGAACACGGCGGCAAGGCTGCCCAGGACCCTGTCCACATCATCTCCGTAGTGACGGCACAGCTGCCCGAACGTGCCTTCACCACAGTCCAGCAGCAGGGCCCTGTCGGGGCTGCGGAGAGGAGGGAGATGTGTGGCGCTGAGAGAAGGGCCCCCGACAGCCCAGGGGGCTGATTTCGAGAGAAGCGCGGCAAGCCGCTGTGGGACGGCCTGGCTCCCCCAGCCTCTCATGCTGCTTCCCTGAGCACCGTCTCCAACTTGAAGGCCGCTGTAACATCCATCCTTAGAGAGGAAAACTATCCAAGGGACCCTGAGGCCCTTTAAAGATCATGGAAAGTACACACAGCTACACAAACACTGGGCCTCAAGAAGATGCTTATGTGGAATGAGAAGGTAAGACATTTACTAATCCTAACAATGAGTCCCTGAAGATTCAGATCGGATGTGACGACACCCACTGGGGATAACACCATGGGTGGGCACTGGGCACATAGGAGATCTGGCTGCCCGGGGCTGCTTCACCCCTTTCCAAGCAGGTCTGGTTTTCTTAGCCCTCGTCCTCAAAGGTGGCCAGTGCAGGACAGGCCACAGATGTTCCCCTGGGGGCAAGTCATGTCGCCCCCAGCCACCGGCTGGATCTTCACTTCACCTGGCCTCAGGCAGGACTCAGGGAACTTCATTCCACAAGCTCTGCTGGCTACTTGGAGGAGCAGCTGTCTTAGAAGCCATGACCGGGGTGGGAGGGCCAGGCCTCCCGCAGGCCTTCCTCCTTCCTGGAGAGAGCTGGGAGACTAGGATGGCTGCGCCCATGCTCAGAGAGAAGCCTCAGCGTCCTGCACCCCTTTGTGGAATAAAGTGCAGTGAGGAACGCAAGCCAATGACAGCACCTTTCAGGTGAACCACCGCGGGCTCCAGGAGCCACTCTCAGCTCTGAAAGGCTGGCCACACCCAGCAGCTTTACTGCACAACCTTGGTTATACAAAAAATAATCCCCGATCTATATATATATCTGACACCAGGGTGCATCTTCTAATTGCTGTGTATCATCCACCACTGACACCTAAGATGTCAAAGCAAAATTTTAAAACCTGGTCCTTGAGTCTCACTTTTCCACAGGTACACCATGAACATTTCGGAATGCCCTCAATTAATCTCTGCAGAGAACCGACACTAGGCAAACCCAACAGAATCAACTAACTAAAAGCCATCCAACCAAAGGGCTGAACACAAAACCCATGTGCCAGCCCAGAGGCTGTGTCACACTCGAGCAGCACGGAACTAGGGGACAGTGCAATGCAGGGATTAAGACACCAGCTCACATTTGCATCTGTCACTTACAGGTAACCTCTGTGAGTGTCAGTTTATTCACCAATAAAATGGGTAGTCACTACTTCATAGGATTAATGTGAAAATTAAGTGAGGTAATTTTTTAGGAAGGTGCATGGTATATGGCATAATGGGATATTTTTATCAAAAAGTATATGGGTGACAAATTTCAGTGATTCCCAGAAGTCTAAGTCAGCTATTGAGACTAGAAAATGCATGAAGGCCACTACCCTTTTTTGGCAACTCTCTAGCAAGATGACAACCTCACAGGGTGTTACAGTGTTACATTTTCAAAATAACTTGATGCGTGCAGAGGAGCTTTTGTCTAGAAGACCAGAGCGCTCCTCACTGGACAGACACCTCTGGGGAAAGCACTACTACCTTATCTTGACAAGCGTGGAGCTGACATTTCGAATCTTCATTGGGATGGCAGACCCTGTTCCCAGGAAGATGATCTCTGGATACTGGCTTTTTTTCTCTATGGAAAAATACATACAGAGTTAATTTCTCTGGGTCGAGTGTGAGCCAGCAGTCAGCCCTGACATGAGTAAGTCCAGAGTCTCGGGAGGACGCCTGTATAAAAGGGCCACTGTGAGAGGGGCCACAGGCTGCTTGTGGGAAAAAGGCTATCTGTCTGGGAGGTGCAGCAAATGAATTCAAAATAACTGCTCTAAGTTTTTAAATTACAAAGGGGGAATTCTCTGTGCTTAGAATCAGCATTTATCTCAAGGGGCTGGTGCTATCTCCAAGCAGCTCTTAGCACCACTGGCACCTCCTGCTGTGTGCTCACACAGCCCAGCAGCAACCTGCTTGTGGGGGGTGGGAGGGGTGGGGCTCAAGGGTCAGCTCTCCAGAGAGGAAGGCAGAGCCAGAGTGGAAACCCGGAGAGCCAGTTCTGCCCCCTGTGCCCCTTCCACAGCCCTTTCATCGGCAGGCACCGTGTGCACGTTGGCAAGCACTATCTCAGGAAGTCTTGAACACAGGAACCAGAAATCCAGTCACAAGCCCCAAGGCCAGTGAGGCCAGGGGAGGCAGTATTCCCCAAGCACTGGGTGCCTGCGACTAGAGGAAGTGAGGTTTCCACTTGCCTGGTGCTGACTTGATGAGCACCCCAAACCTGTCTTCCACTCCAGCCTTCTCTATCTCTGTCATCTCTCAAAGATGGCACTGGACACCACTGGAGCAGGGGTCAGGTACTGCCCCTAACTACTTTTCCTCATGGGGCAGTGAAAGCCCAACAAGATGGGGGACGTGGCCGGAACATTCTGTGGGTTCTTATGGCCAAGCCAGGACTAGATCCCAATCCGGCCAAGTCCCGGTTCAAAGCTTTTTCTAGCATCTCACTGGAGTTTCCAGAACTGCTGCCCTCAGCAGGTGCCTTGTCGAGAATGCCTGTGTGCCATCACCAAGCATTCCAATGTCATTGGTCCGGGAGGGGGCAGGCACTAAAGAGAAAGCAGGGAAGCAGTGGGCTGCATGAATGACCGCAGCCTGTCCGAGTGAGCCATGCTGACACTACTTGGCGCTGCGAAGACACCCACAGGAGCGCAGAGAGCTGTGGTCCTTCTCTCACCTGCTGGGGCTGGGCCGTCCTGAGCCGTCTTCCTATATTCCTGTACGCTCTCTTGGAAATTGGGGAGCTCCATGGCCTCGGCTATGAATTCATCAGAATTGCAAGTAATGAGGGCATCCCTGCAAAGAGAAATGTATTTCAGATGACCAAAAGGGGCAGGTGGCCACAAACACCAGTTTGGAGATCCAGAATCCATGTGTAGAGAAAGTCTGCAGAAAGTTGTTTCACATCAGGATTGAAGACTAAGCAACTGAGAGTTTGGGCAGTTCTCTTCTGCCCTGTGGCACCTCTGTCAGCTGCAGGGCGTCTCCGAGTGAGCTCTGCCCAGCTCTAGCTCCTCAGAACATCTCCAGGCTCAGAGTCTGACAACCTTGGCATTACTGACATCTGGCGTGGGGGCTGGGTCCTGTACAGCATCCTTGGTCTCTACTCAGTAGACACCCCCCGGCCTCTAGCATTCCCCAGAGGGCTAGGGGAAAGGAGGGGGAGAGAGGAAAACCACTGCCGCTAATGAGCATAGCCCGAGAGCAGGGCCTCTCAAGCTGAAGTGCACACAAGTTACCTCCTGGGGATGTCGTCCAGCTGCAGGGCCTGACTCAGTGGCTCTGGGGTGCAGGCTGAGACTGCATTTCTAGCAAGCCTCCAGATAACGCTATGTTGCTGGTCCTTGCCACACCATGCAGCAAGGCTTGGGTCAGGGGCCCTTCAACCTTACTGAGAACTAAAATCACCTGGGAACTTATGAAGGAAGTCCCAGGCCTAGCTCTCAAGATTCCAAGTCAGCAGGTTTGGGAATTCTACTACCCACAGGTACAAGGTGAGCTGGGGGAGTGGCTACATTTGTTAATCACAGCTTTACAAAACTGTCTGCAGATGCTGACAAAGAGACCATGAGCTCTTCACTCTCCAGACGCTGTCTGGGGGCCCCAGTCATGCTGCCACTGCCTCTTCCACAGCAGCACTCAGTGTCCAGTGATGACCTGGAGGAGCCTGGTCTGTTCTAACGCAGACACTGCGGAGACGGCCGGAAACCTCAAGCTATGCAAGACTCAGATCTTAACAAGTGATGATGCAGGGCAGCAAGTTCCTCTAAGGTCACTGGGTGGAAGGCAGCCTGCAGAGCCTCTCTGAGTGGCTCGTATGTTTACCCAGTGCCCTCCGATGGGTCAGGGTCATAATGACTCGGTACCTTGTGTCTAAGAGATGCCCTAAGGGAACTGAGTTCTAGCAAAGATTTCTACATAAGACATTTCATGTTTCATTAAAACAGCAAAAACTTGGAAACATCTCAAATTAACCAACATCCCTATCAGGAATGTCAGTGAAACCTCATGCTGGCAACTACATAACGATGCAGGGAAGACTACACACTAATACAGTGTCATTTGTGTATACGCAGTACACCCACATGCTCTTTTTAAAATACACCCCGTTTACTCACAGTTCAAAAAACAATTTGTTAACCATTACTCTCTTTCCTGTATGGAAGAAGGGATTATGGGGGATTGATTTTCTTCACCAGGCACTTCTGATTTTCCACATTGTAAAATAATGAGCAGGTAGCCCTGTTACTCTCAGAGGAAGTAAGTGCAGAAAAGGGTCATCGTTGGACCCCACCTTCCACCTCAACCAAATCAGAGCCAGCTTGTCTCAGCAAATCAATCTGTGTTGGCACACGGCCACACACATGCATTTATTTATGTGTGTCTCTTGCTGGCTCTTGTGGGACAGTGGCAGTTAACTAGTTCTGACAGACACCACACAGTCTGCAAAGCCTAAAACTGTATTTACTACCTGGCCCTTCACAAGAAAGGCTTGCCAACCCCTGACCTAGATGATGCCGCAGGCCCAGCACCACACAGACCTCTGCCACTCTCTCCGGGGACGCAGCTGGTACTTGAGGAGGCACTCCCCACGGACTGTGGGCACAGTGACGGCGGCGCCTTCTTCCTGCAGGAGAGAAAAACACACCTCGTGGAGAGACAGAAAAGGGTAGGGACCAGGCCAACAGGGACCGTGCTATGACACTACCTTACAGTGGAGACTGGCAAGTGGGGGGAAGATGTCGGGGTGGATGAGGTTGAGCTGTGTCTGAATCTTGTGGCTACGCAGGTTGTGAACAGATGTGCAATTCTCATTCAGGACCAGGTGCTGGGTGTCAGGCCCAAACCTACGAAGAAACACACTGTGCATTCCCGGCATCCTTAAGGGGGCGTTCCCACTGCAGGGGTGGCGCTGGAGACCGGAGGTGGTGGTGCAGGTGGAAGTGTGCAAAGGGAGCGAGTGGCTTGGCCAGAAAGACTGCTGCTAAATGGCCAAACCTAACCCTACTTCTCTCATCTCAAAGTCTAGTTTCTCCCCAAATTCAAACCAGAAAAAATAAAATACCAGAAAAAAATAAGAAAAGTTACAATGTTTGGAGCCTACCACTAGAGATGGGAAACAAAGTGGAGTGCAGGACGGAATAAAAAGCCTAGTAAGAGGAAAAGAGATAATGAGTGTTAAGACTCAACTCTGAAGGAGCAGAGGACGAAGAGAGCTGGGCAGTGACAGATGGCCAGGCTCATGGGGGAAGAGATGAAGGGAGATGCTGGGAAGATACAGGACACGCAGGCTGGAAGGCCACCCACGTCACTACGCACTGTGAGTTCAATGCAAATAATTCCCTCCACGTGGTGCTGGCCAGCCAATGAAGCCAACAGGAAAATGTGCTCTCCTTCTAGGGACTAAATTTGGCTAGATCATCTGACTCACAGGGTTGTTAGGAAGATTAAAAAAAACAAACTGTAGAATACTTAACATACTGTAGGACATGGGTGTTTAATAAATTGGAGCTATTATTTCAAACTCACTAGTCTCTTCTTTAGGCTCTATGCACTATGAACTGTCAACAACAAGGCAGCACAAGTTCAGATGCTGAGTGCAGACCGTGGAAGCTGATGCTAACTGGAGCCTCACGCAGGCGGGACAAGTGCACACACTGCACTCCCTAGCGGTGACATTTCTTCACATGAGGGATACCGAGAGCTGCTCTCAGGATTCCGGGACAGCAGGAATCCCTGAGCTTAGGTGGGCATAGAAGTAAGGGCAGGAGGCACTTCGAAGAGTGAAGGGTGGAAATGTGGCTCGTACCATACCTCTGCATCCACTGCTGGTACCTACTATCCGCAAGCACACACTCCGGGGCCATGTGAACCACGAGGGCCACGGGGGCATCGGACTTTCCTTGGAACCTAGGTGGGAGGAAGGATAGGGCTTTGCTTTATGAAATGATACAAACTCAAAATGTGCACAAATGGGACTGGGCAGCCAGGGAGGGGCACCCCTCCGTGCACCCCAGCCAGGCTGGTCCCAGCTGCCCTCAGAGGTGCCTGAGCACACTGAAGCCCCAGCACTGACCCAGGGTTCCTCTGTGCGGCAAGCTCGGGGCCTGCCCTAGACTCAGAACTGTAACGGGCCCGTAATTTCCTAGTCCTCAGAGGTTTCTGCTCTTCCGTCTTTTCTAACTTCATGTCAAGGCTGGGTAACCCACAAAGCCCACCACTGCCAATCACTGCATAAATCCTGCCATGGGACCAACCCTCTGAAAGGCAGACAGTGAGTTTTCCCAGATAATCAGCTCCATGCCAGGAGCAACCACAGGTCAGAGGACGCCCCGTCAATGCTGCTGGGCTCTGAGAGCAGTGGCCAGCTCACACTTGTCCCCCCAGGACCTGTCATATTACCTCTGGAAAGCAGCATTCTCACAGATGGGTTGAATGAATCCTTTGTCTGGACACTCAACCACAACAAAAGCAAGGCTGGGATCCGGAGGAGTACAGATCTCTTCAGGCAAAATCTGTAAAATCATTGGGGCCATGAGGCTCTCCCAGAGCAGTCACAGCCCAGCAAATATGCCCAGCAGCCTTCCAGAACTCTGTGATGCTGCATAAGCCCCGCTGAGCAGGACAGAGCCCCTATAAGGACTACCTCTTACATCCTTCCTGCTCCCTCTGCTCCTGCTCAGGCAGGCAGCTGACTAGCAGGGGGTGTTTCAAATTGCCAGTGGCTAGAAAGCCAGGCGTGGCATGCATGGTTCTCTCAGGTCCATGGCCACTGGTCCTAAAATCCCTACATGCTAGAAAAAACATCCTGGTCGAGAATATGGCAGCAGTCTTCTGGGCCATCCCAAAGTCCATCCTCATGGGGGTCTTCCCTGAGCTCAAGGACAAGGGAAAGAGTCCACCCTATTAGGAGGAGGACCCCCAGATCCTAAATGGGCAACAGAAACACCCCACACAGCCAGCGCTGATATGCACAAGTCTAGACAACAGATCTCATTTTATTGCTTAGCCAGCTGATGCAATCTATCCAAGCTGCTCCACTTCCCTCAGAAGTACTCTCTGCAGGGCCTGAGCCAGACAGCAGCTCTGTGCAACCTTCCCTGTAGATGCTGAAAAATCATAACAGTGGGGCACCTCACCTCCCTTCCCTCAAAAGTGACGCTTTTCCCATCCTTGACAGCAGCGATGATGGGAGCGATGGCAGCTGTCCCCCTGAAACGAGGAGGCGAGCGCTCTGTGAGATCTGCTTTCCGAGCGAGAGGGAACCCATCCACCCCCGGCAGCCACAGTCCCCGCCACTCACACCGGGAGGCCCAGATCCCTGGCTTTGAGCACCAAGAAGTTTCCTTTCTTCATGTGAAGCTGGAATGAAAAGAACCCAAATGTAATTTCAGTGACTAATGAAGAAGCTTGGTTTTAATCGATTTTCTTATAAGAGCATCTTTCTGGTTTTACTTTTTAATTGCTGTTATTTTCTAATACTTCATTAGACTGCAGGTTAGGTTATTGCTTTCTGATAAAGTCAGAAGTATATTCTATTCTGAAGAAGTTATTTATTTTGAAATGCTTTAGTGATAAAAGCTGAATGACTGAAAAACACAGTGCTTCATTTCCCAACATTAATTCCTTATAAATTTAATAAAATGTAACCCACTTGCTATTTTTATAGCAAATCAAGAGGATCCTTCAAGTACCCTCATTCCGTGTTGCCATCCTGCCTGCATCCGTGGAGAGCTGCAGGGGCATCTTGAGGGCACGGGCCTGTGGGGGTGAGCACAGCCACCGCACGACGTGGCAGTCCCCCCGTGGTGCGAGGGCACAGTGCGGGCAGTGCTCTCCTCTGTTTTTCACATGTTTGGCAATATAATGCTGTTTTTTTTTATACTGGAGAAATGCTGTTATATTTCTAATATGCTATTATTATATTAGAAAATAATAATCCTACCACTAAACCTCATAATCATTCTGTACTTAAAAATTTGTCCAGACATTTTTGGCATCTACATTTCTAACATAGTAAAGAAGCACAAAAAAAGACAGAAATGGCATAAAGTGTTAGTAAGTCTTTGGGTAGTCAATTATATTTGATTTTCATTTTCTTCTTTAAATCTTTATATAAACCATTTGCATATTATTTTAACTTCCTGAAGCTAAGAAATTACTTGTAGGGCAAAGTCTCCAATTTGGATCATAAACCCTATTTAGGATTCTAGAATTTTCTGTCTTCGAAAACCTTACTCCAGGGTAGGGATCACAGCTTTAAGTGTGTGCACGTAACACAGAAATGACAGAGCTGAGATGATGCTTTTAGACAGTGACAGTAACAAGCGCTGCTCTGACCACTCTCCACACAACCCCGAATGCATCTGAAGATGAAAACTGAATGCTTCTAATGTCTAACAGGAATGTGCAGACCTTAGGCAGGCAAAACCCATGCCCTTACTATAAGCTGAGTTCAGCCCACAAGGAAAGCCGCTCCCACACAAGGGGAGCAGAGCATGTGGAAGACAGAGGAGAGCCAGAACGCAGGCCCACAGAGTCCGAGCAGCACACTGCTGCCGGGCACCTGGGCTCTCAGGTCAGGCCCTCTCCATACAGGCCCTGTTCTCACCAACCTCCCATAACTTGAGCGAGCTCAGCTTTCCTGCCTTCCAAACCCTTAGCAGAGAAACAGCAAATGATTAGACGAGGGAAAGGGGGTCAGAGGCTGAGCCAGTGAGAGCAGCTCCTGGAGGCGGCCGCGGACAGTCAGGCTGAAGACAGACCCAAGCAGCAGCCTGCGGCCCTTGGGGTTGGGGCCTCGGGGCGGACCAGCTGCCCCGGCCTGTAGGGGTGAGGCCTGTCGTCAGAACACATACCATCCCGCTCTACACAATCCACTCTACCAGGCAGTTTACCATGTAAACTACTTTCAAAAACATTATTCTGCTTCCTGAAAACCCAAAAATACACAACTAAGCTTATCAGCAATATTTAACTTTTATAAGAATTATAGTTATTATTGAAATAAATTGATAGGTGATACTGACAATGATCTTTCAACTAATAACTAATATCACCACTGACCTTTCATAATTGTTTCCACTAGTTAGAATTTGGATGAAAATTACAAATATGTTTTAAAATCAATGTTGCTTGTTTTAAAAAACAAATCAAAGCCCCCATCAACACATGAAACAAAACAGTGTCTGACCACAGATCAGACAACAACGTCTGTTGCAGATTACAATAAAATTTTAATGCAAAGTCATATTAAAAACAGGCCATTAGTCAGACCTGAAAAATGCCTTTTCGTAATAACATTCTCATAGACTCCGAGCACCTTCGGATTTGCAAATCAGGGCCTTTGGGGACACTAGCCAATATTAAATTGGTCCCGATGTCAGCAGTTAAATAATACAAACTAAAAGAGAGAGGAATAAAGGCCCGATTCATTTGAAAAAAAGAATAAAACTTTCTCTAAAAAAATGGTCTTGAACTGCAGAAATATAGCCAAATCTAAAAGAACATACAGGCTGACCAAAAGAACAATGGAAGAAAATCTGAAAGAATATAATGGCATAGGTGGCATGTTGGGAAATACAGGGGCATCCGTGTTTCATCTT
Organism: Phyllostomus discolor; assembly: GCF_004126475.2. Taxonomy (NCBI): domain Eukaryota; kingdom Metazoa; phylum Chordata; class Mammalia; order Chiroptera; family Phyllostomidae; genus Phyllostomus; species Phyllostomus discolor. The sequence goes on along the minus strand of NC_040910.2, from coordinate 66,390,497 downwards.
GGCCCAGGTGGTGGAGGAGGTGCTACCGGGGAGTTCCAGGAAGCACTAGCTCACCATGTACATGCTCACAAAGCCCACAGGGAAGATGCTTACCTTACAGACGAAAGCCACGACCAAGGAAGGGTCCCTGCCACCCCTTCTCTGGCTCACATCTGAGAAGAAAACCAATCTGATTATAACACATGTGAAGGTTTACAGGCTTCACAGATCAATGATCAGCTGGTACCTAATTTGACTCTACACAAAATAAAACATGTAATCCTTCCAATAGAAAGGTTGAAGGAAGCAATGGTATTCTTTTTTAATCAGAGCTTCTGATTTTTCTACTCATGTTGAAATCTGAGCAAGTGAAAAATGTAAAAACTCCAACCAGAAAAACTCAGAATGGAAAATGAAAAGTATAAAAATGACACATTTTACCTAGGAGTGGAGGAGTGAGCAAAAACAAGTTGCAAGGTGCTTTATAAATAAGTATCAACAAGCATATGTGAAATAACAAAACCTAAAAGGCCCACAGAGAAAAGCTGGGTGCCAGTCTCCTCCCGAGCCACCCGAGAAAGGGTGCTGACAGGGTCAGCCTTGTCCCAGCCACCAGACAGCCACCACCTCAGGGCGCACAGGGAACTCCTCAGGGCGCACAGGGAACTCATCAAGCCTTGCCCAGCACTGGACAAGAGAATCCTTAAGCAGTCCAATTCCATTGATATATCTCCTCTTGGCATTTTAACTCAGTTTCTCAGTAGGTTGCCTCTCTGACACAAGAGGTGCACATCAACCCATTGATCTGACTGTTTTATAGCTAAGCAGTTATAGCTTCTGCATTCATGAAAAGTTAATCTGCATCAATGTCGCAGTAATCAAAAACACAAAGCCTCTGTATGAATCAATTTGCTTCTACATAAACTGAACACAAAATTTGGGGCACACCAGGGGCTGCTGATGGGCCTCAAAGCCCTGCATTGCCACATTTATCGCCCTTTCCCAGCCCCCCACGGGCCAAGTCCTAATGTGAAAGTAACAAGTCTGTTTTACACAGGCAGCCTTCCTGTGATGAGGGTTCTCATTTAGGGCATGAATGGCAATGGACTAAGAAAACAGAATTCTCTGGACAGTGCACTGTTTTGTTCAATTAGCATTACCATCCGGAAAGCGCTGCTCATTCTCAGGTGGTGCAGAGTCTGCAGACTGCTCTGGACTGAGCCTTTCTGGACTCTGTGATGGCTGGTGATTTCCACACTTCTGCTCACCTGGTGAGGATGGGAAACAATCAAGTTACCTACCACGCCAGGTGAGCTCCCAGGCAGGGCCTGGATGTTCACATGTGGAAACAGCATGCCTTCTCTTACAGCAAGGACCAGCCACCTCCCCACCTGGTCTCTGGGCCGTGGGTACATCGTACTTGTCTTTACGTTTCTGCTCAGCTCAGAGCCTTGGCTATACTAGGAACTCAACAGGGTTTGTTAACTAAAAAGCATGCATGTAATTGGCTAGTTTATTCATTATTATCACTCAATAAACAGACCTAGGCCCAAACGTTACCCATCTACCTGAGAAGGGGCATAATTTTGCAGTCAGTTAAATCTCACAATCAAAAAGAAAAAAAGAAAGAAAGAAATGCTGCTCAAGGAAGCCAGTGCCCAGCCCCTCTGGCACACTCAGTCCCTCAGTGCTGACTGTGCACTGGGACAGCTATGCCGGCCGGTGGAGCAAGTTCATGCTGGTCACACAAATACATGTGAAAGTGAACTGCCCCGTGCTGGGAAGGGAGTGGAGGGTCGGTGGGGATGGGGGTCAGAAAAGGAAAGACATATGAGCAGGAGTGAGCCGGGGTCAGGTCCCGGGCCACTCTGGCCTTTGCTGCAAGCTCTCACTTGTATGCCTTCAGCACCTGGCAAGCATCACACTAGTTAGCAGTGTCAGAGAAATGACTCTGAATTCTCCTGGCAGTCTGGAAAGGCTGACACGGAGTGTGCTCAGCCAGATGCAAGGAAGATGCTGACACAGCAGGGCCTGACGGGCAAGCAGTCTCTCTCTGGGTCAAAGCCACATCATCTGGCCCTGGGGCCTGAAAAGGCTCCTGTGACCTTCTGACCTTCTGACAACATTCTATTAGGTTGCTATGTATTTAAAAACATGTATCACGTATACCTCTCCAGAATCCTTATAGCAAAGGAGGTATTTACATCATGGCAAATAAACCCCAAGCAATTAATATGCAAATCTATGAGCACTGTACTGATTATTTTCTGCCAGCACCTGAAGTAATTAATACCCCAAAGTACAGGCACTGTCATTACATGTACGTTAAATGTTTTGTCCTTAAGATCATCAGGTCCTTAAGGACAGGAACCACAGCTCAGTTCAATTCCCTAACGATGCTCAGAAAATAATGCTGGGTACACACCAAGCCAGTGTTCAGGCAGTTTCTCTTTTCAGCCACCTTCCCCGTACCCAGGGCCTGCGTGCCCCACCCCTCCTGGGACACATGGCTCCCGCACTCACTGTATATGGGGATCTGGAGAACCGTCATGGTCTCATCCTTGTATTCTGGTGCAGAGTGGGGCCGCACCGCTGCATGAAAGAGGTATCAGGAAAGCAACCGCATTAGCACAGACGTGCGTGAAGGTGAGCTTTACAGATCAGCAACCACAAGCAACCGAACTGCCTTGGAATTTTTGTGAGAATCTGCACTAAAACCAGAATGTCTGAGTAAATTAAAACTTGGGCAAAAGAAGCAACGTGTATTTTTATTCAGTTATAATATTTACTTGGAGGGAGAAGTGTATAAGGGGTCTAAATAGTAATGGAAAAAATACAGTAAAGATTAAATAACAAAATAAATAATATATTTGCTATGGCCAAACAAAAAGACATATTATGATCACTGGTGACTATGCATTAAAAAAAGAAAGCAATACTCAAATTTAAGAGACACATGTTAACACATAAACACCATGAGGCCAGAGAATCTGCCATGTCAACTGTAAGGGCAAGTATGGCTTCTGAAACAAGACACTGGTATTTCTGCAGAAGGGGAGCACAAATAAGCTGGAGGAGCACACAGCTTCCAGGACAGGGCCTGCACCGTCCTGGGTCAGCCTTTCCCTGTGGCGAGGCCCCATGTGGCAGAGCCAAAACTGAGGGTCAGTGTAAAAGGATGGAGACAAAACCTGTAGGTCTCTCTGCTCACACCCTTCCTCCCTACAGCTAGGAATCCAAACTAATTGGACTCTGAGAACCATCTCCAGCCTCCATTTAGGGGATATGAGGTGGGGGCCTAGAAAGTGTAACAGGCGATGTTTAAAATGCATCTATGTTGATGAAGGATTCATTTTAAGGTTTAATTTAGATAAATCTTTATGGATTCTAATTTGACAGACTGGGGCACACATGAGGAAGAAATGAGAGACAATGAGGCGGAGTCAGGGACATACCCAGCTCTATTCCTTTCAATGGACCAGAAAATATTTTGATAGCTTCTAGGAATTTTTCCTACAAAAAAGAATGAAGAGAAAGAAGTGAGCCGTAATGGCTTCATAAATACAGAAGGCAACAATGTATTCAAGAACATAAGAGGTATCAACATGACCTTGAATAACTATTTTAAACTTCTTCTCCACAAACATTTACCAAGTATTCACTCCATGTTAGATGCCAAGGAGTTAGCAGTGAGAAGATGGGGTCCTTGCCCTCAGGAAACTTTGAGTCAGAGGAGGAGACAAAAATGAAACACATGACAACACAAACAACAACGCAGTGGCAGCTGTGCTAAGTGCTCTTTAAGAGACAGGAAAAACGCTGGGGGCTGGGATATAACTTGTCTGGAGAGTCAGGGATAGCTCCTGAGCCAATGACCTTTAGCTGAGCCCTGAAAGTTCAGAAAGACTGAGGCAGAGATGAAAGGAGGCAGAAGGAACTTGATTATGGATGAAAACCCTGAGATGAGAAGGAGTTTCGGTGGGGCGCAGTGTGGCTAAGAGTTGGTCTGTGTTGCTCCAGCTTGGTGCCTGGGATATGGATGCCAGTGTGGGCAAGGGCCAAGGTTTGCAGGACTTGTGGGCCAGACAAGGGGTTTGGAAGGCAGTGAATGGGGAACTGTTGGAGGCTTCTAGGATGGAAGTAACTTTCTGCTATTAAGCCTGAAAGCAGTCCCCCTGGCTACAGTGTGGTGGGTGGATTACAGAGAGGAAAGACTGGATATAGGAAGCTCTCCCAATAGGCGGGGGCAGTTGACAGAGATGAAGACAAATGAGATGGAGACAAATGGATGGATTTGAGACATTACTTTGGAGACAATTAATGGTACTTGGTGATTGGCTGCCTTCATCTTAAGAACTGGGAAATGAACTATTTATTCAACAGTTACAACCACATGCACACTTCTCAACAGTCGTAAGGTATGAAATGTCTGAAACTTGGTAAATAGCTAAGAATAAAAGCTAACATTTATTGTGTGCCTACTTGGTGCCAAACAGCTAAGAGATTTAGTGCTTTATCTGTGTTATCTCATTTAATCTTTAACAACTCTATGAAACACGACAGCCATTTTATGGATGAAGAAACTGAGGCTCCAAGAGGTAACTTCTTCAGGGTTATACATTTAGCAAGTTTTAGAATCAGGCCTCTTTATCTTGAAAGGTAAAGGGTTTATTCCACTGTTGATGATCTCTGGAGAACAGAAGACTGATGCAAACATGAAAATTCTTGTCATAACTTTTAAAACGTGTGGTTAGTTTTGAAACCTGAGTCAGGAGAGACTTACCAGTTGTGGAGGTCCAGAAAGTACACACTTTGGAAGCCCAGTTTCCTTTAAAGTAAGAATCATTCCTGAAAAAGACAAATCAAATCTCTCACTATTCTGACCTGTAGCCACCGCCAGCAGGAGAACTTTTTAAAAACCAGCTATTTTTCTGCTCATTCCAGCTGTGAATGATCAAGAACATGTGTACAGCACAAGTGATGCTAGCCAGAGGTATGAGGGACACCAGATATCCCTTAGATGCCTTTAGAATGAACAGGACTGATACTAGGGTGAGGCAATCAGTCACCTCAGGTATGAAATCATTCAGGTGAAGAATGGTTTTAAATTTTTGCACCCTAGACATCTTCTTGCTTCATTCTAGTCTCAGCTCTGAAAATGCAACTAGTACAACACTACACTCCTTCCTATCCACATTACAAGGCTTACAGAATTTGGTGGCAGCACAATCTTGACCTTCACAGCAGGCGGGCATTAATAATGGGATAATCTGGACAGTGGGTATCTGTGTAGCTGTTGATATTCTTGATGGTAAGTACGGTACCTGTAATCACCATCAGGACATGTTCCAGTTTACTGTCACACATCTCCAGTCCAGCAACTTAATAAATGAGTGGATGGGACTATTTGAGGGCAGTATCCACATTAAACTCTTCTATTCTGAGTCACTGCTTTTGATGATCTCTATGCTGTAGCTGACTGGCATAGCATAAAAAGAATTCCATCAGCCCTTGTCTCAGAAGATAAGCAAAAAAAAAAAAAAAAAAAAAAGGGCAAGGCAGGTTAAAATCCCACAGACATCCTGCCTGTCTCTGGCCCTGAAAAGAGTGTACTCACCACACAACCCCCCAACATTACTCCAGTGCATTCGGGTCAGGAATATGTTGTCCAAACGAGACACCTTCAGTCTGAGAAAGAGAAAACATTTGACCACAACAAAGTGGATTGACCAGGGACCCTTTCTTCTGCTGTTTTTATAAAAACACTCCTGCTTCTCACCTCAGCTTTCAAAGCCCATAATTATCTCGCCCCAAAAGAAAGCAGTTGACTCACTTGTGCTCCTGCATGAGTCGCTGGACACCTTCACCACAGTTGAAGAGATACCTACAGAATAAACATTATAGAAGTTACTTAGCAGATTCTATTTTGTAAAATTTCTGCCACTGTTTAGATGTTTCATTGTACACTCGGGGGAAGAAAAAAAAAACAAACCCAAACCTAAAAATCCATGTTGCGCTACCTGGCCGCATTTCTGCTATTAGGATACTGGGTTTTGAGAGGTTTTAGCAGAGACGAGGTGGGGTTTTGGAGCTGTGCAGGCTGGGGATGCGGTCCAGACAGGTCCTTTCCCCATAATCAGGCCTGTCGACCTCACACACCAACTCTGAGGTCCCGTCTTGGTGTGCACGGGAGGGGTTGCGCACAGTCAGTGCCAAGGGGGCACTCGGAGCCCACGGGTAGGAAAGAGGACGCTTATATCCAAGTCTGATGTTCTTCAGGGACTCCGGGAAACGAGAAGGACGTGGGAGGTAAGGGATCTAGGATGCCCCACCCACCCAAAGACAAAGTTGAAAGGCAATGGCGAAATCCCACGTGTCACGGCCCGCACACGGAGGGCCGGGCGGGGTTCGGTAAGCAGACGGACTCCAGGCTCGACTCACTTACCGGTTGTACTCGGAGAAGACATAGAGCGCCGCGCCCACGTCCCGGCCGCCAGCAGCCACCACCTGCAGGTACACAGTGTTCGGACCCCCGGGCTCCCAGGACGGGCCGCGCTTCTCCCGCGTGCGCAGGTGCCTCAGCGGATCCTTAGGCGGACGCTGGCGGCGGGCGGGCCCCTGAGACATGGTGCGCCCGGCCGCGGACCGCAGCAGCAGCGAGCGGAGAGCCCACATGCGCCAGTTTTCACGCAGGCTGAGAAATGCAACCGGTCACCCAGTCTGTACGCCTCATGCCCCGCCCCTCCGACCTCATGGTAGATACAGCCAATCAGCATGTCGCAAACCGAGCTGCCCGCCTACACGAGGCTGCGCGTCCAATAGTGAGGAGCCTTGCCTCTTGGACTTGTCAATTGGCGGTAGCCATAGAGTCGGAGAATGCTAGAGCGCCCTGATTGACCCCGCCTCTTGTCTTTTTCCGGCTTTCCCCTTGTCAATATTCACGGAAATCGTCCTTCGCCCGGGGTGGGGCTTCCTGGGGCGCGTGGACGGAAAAAGCACTACCAGCTCAGGAGCTGGCCTTTGGAGTTTCCAGTTCTTATGAGGGGTTCGAGCCCCGACGCCGCCAGTTGTGAGCTGTCCTCTTAAGCAAGTCAGTGCCCTGGTTCTTTCGTTTGATCTTGCTTGTGGTTGTGTTAGATTTACTTGTGAGGAAATAAATTATAGAGAATGTTAGTGTAATTCGAACGAGTACATGTGTCAAATGACTGCTTTTACTGGCCTTTGGGAAGAAAAGCAAGAATAGCAGTTGGGGTTACATAACAAGCTCTGGAGCAGCAGTCTTGGGTCTATTATTCGGTCATAATAAATAAGGAGTTGCAACACCATGGATGAACCTTAGGAATTATGCTACAAAATAATATAGAGAGACCCAGTTTAATTTTGGAGCAGGAGCTGCCGTTCCAGAGGAACTTCCTCACAGAGGAAGTTCCTGCTAAAACCTTTGGGATGTTAAAGGGGCAAAATAATTTTTGGACAGGACCTAGAGCAATATTGCTGCCCCAAATGAGAAAGCAAATATTATCACTACCTGACTGATGACTACTGAAATGAAAATTGAAAACATTCCCTGGAATTAACATCACTTTGTTAATAGGAACACAGAAACACCTTCCTATTGCTCCTATAGAAACACCTTCCTTCTATTGATGTAATCTCATAAATACTGCTTGCCTTGTCTCCTAATCAGAACTTTGCTCACAAATAAATGCATGCTGCCTCTCAGTTTGGCCTTCTATTTTAAGATTAGCAATGCTAAGTGCACTAAGCCAAATACAATTTGGTTTCATTTTTATATTGAATAAAAAGAAACTCATAGAAGCAACGTAGATTGGTGGTTAGCAGGGGCTCAGGGCTATGGGAAGTTGATGAAGGCAGTCAAAGGTATAAACATTTAGTTATAAGACGAATGTGTTCTGGGGGTCTAATGTGCAGCACGATGATTATAGTGCTGTATTGCACACTTGAAAGTTACTGAGAGAGTAGATCCTAAAGATTCTGACCACACACAAAAAAGTGAGGTGATGGATGTATTAAATAACCTTATTGCAGTAGTCATTTTGCTATATAAACTTACATAAATCGTAGCACCTTAAGGTTATACCATGTTATATGTCAGTTATATCTCAATAAAACTGAGGAAAATAAAAAACACTATAAAACTTGTAAAAAGATATTAGGAAGTACAATACAATAATGATTTTTCCCTTGGTGACTACTTTGATCCTTTTAAAAGAAATATTAAATTCCATGCAAAAAAAAAATAAAATTTGGTTCTTCTGTCTTAGTGGTTCCCAGGCTCATTTCTGTCAGGTAATCCCGGACCATTTATACCTTAAAAATATAGGAAGAACTGCTTTTGTTCATGTACTTATGTGAAGTTCAGGACAGTTAGTGGCTATAGTTTCCAGGGCACAGAATGCTCTTCTGCACTGATGCTCTGGGTCATGTTTTTTGCTTAGTGTGTGGAGAAGACAAATGCTAAGGCTTCCCTGAACTGAGGTTGCACTGGAGTGTAAATTCTATAAGGACAGGGCTTGTTGGTCTGGATCTCTGTTGTAAGCCTTACCTCCTGGGCTGGTGGCAAGCAATTAATGTTAGGGAATTAGGAAGAACTGAGTAGCTCAACCTAGGTTGGTCCTTGCAGTTGGCAGGGCCCCAAATTCCATCAAGTCAGGAAGGAATGTGTTATCAGAAGAGGGGATGGTCTGACTGGTACCTCCCAAAGAATAGGTAGATCACAGGCACAGAGACAGAAGTGTCCCCATGACGGTAGACTCAAATGCTGGAAAATTTTATTTTTAGGTAATAGCTAATGAGCTAGTAATCAATGTATGTAAAAGCTATCATTCCAGGAACTGAAGGTAGGACCCACCCTGACCCCAGGAGACCTTAGGCAGTTCCACCTTCCTGCCCCAGGAGGACTTCAAGCAATCAAGATGGTATCTGAGCCGTTGTGCTCCAGGGGGAGATGCCCACTGCCAAAGACACAGATAAGGAATGCTGCAGCTTTTATCTGATTAACTTTTTCCCAGAATTCCAAACCCCTTACCTACACTTCTCTTCTTATAAAAAGGGTCAGTTTGAAATGGAATTTAAAATGGTGTGTTAGGGCACATAACCTGCCAGCTTTTCAGATCGCCGGCCATATGAATAAAGTGCTCATAAAGATTCAATCCCTGTCTCTGCCTATTGCAGGGGTGTCCAACATTTTGGTGTCTCTGGGCCACACTAGAAAAAGGAGAGTTGTCTTGGGCCACACATTAAATACATTGTGACATATAATTTTAAAAATCTCATAATCTGTTAAGTAAATTTACAGTTTTGTGTTGGACTGAATTCATAGCCACTGGGGGCCGCGTGTGGCCTGCAGGCTGCGTGCGGGGCCAAACACTCTTGGCTTATCGGCTCTAGTAGTGACAGGCAGCATGAACTCCGGCTTTTCCAGTTTCAATTTTAACTTAATCACACTCTCTCCAAATACTGTAATATTCTGAGTTTCTGGGCATTGGGGCTTCACCATATGAATTTTGAGGGGACACAATTCAGTCGAAATCGGCTTGCTCTATCCCTTCCTCCTCCAGCCCTTCAACAGCCAGCACACCCCCGCTTTCCCTGTGTCTGCTGCCCCAGGCGTCAGAGGTCAGAACTAACTGCAGAGGCTCTCTGTTATGATTCCAGCTGGCAATTGAACTGGAGCCTGAAATGAGGGGTCTTGGTCCCTCACAGACGCTTGCCCAGGGACAGAGAGAGAGGCTGTAAGGCAACGAACTCCCTCTTGACCTGATGCGAGTATTCTCAGTTGAAGGGGTGCTAGGCACTCATTTAGTAGGTGCGCTCAATGGGCAATAGGCTGGAGCAGTTAAGTCTTCTCAACTCTCAGGGCACATTCTAGATTCTTCTCACATCCTTGATGAAGTATTGTCTTGATGGCTCCAGGTCTCCGGTGGTGGCAAAAGCGGTCCGCAAAACCGGTCCCCGAGGAGTGCAGTGAGCGCCCTCACCACTAGAGGGCTCCGTGGTGCCCCAGCTTGGGGAATGCTGGGCTTCCAAGGCTGCGGTTCCTTCAGTGTCCAGCTATCTTGAGAGCTTACTTTTAAGGCTACCAAGTGCTAAGCGCTGAATTGTCAGTAAGAAAAAGCCAGCACATTTAGCCAAGGAACTTATGGACTGGCAGGAGGCTGGCAAATGTGAACCTTAGTATTGCCCCCACCACTACCAATTTATACTGAAATTTTTCAAACATCTCTTGAACACTCGTCACCCACTACTTAGATACCACCATTAACATTCACTATATGTACTTTATTGCATGTTATCATGTCCCTCTGTCCATCCAGCCATTTGTGTTATCTTTTATGTATTTCAAACAAAGCCAGGCATATCATTTTGAGATATTTTCCTCTTCTTTGGGTCTCTTCTCCCCCACTTCAAGCAGCCAGTGAGCTACCCTTAATGTCTCAGGAGAAGGGCAAGGTGGTGAAGCGAGTAGGAGTAGCCCTGGGGTCCTCCTTGCTTTTGTTTCAAAAGCGTCAGCTCCTGGGGAGAGGGGACGTGCTGGACACACAGTGTCTTGGCTAACAGTAAAGGGAGAGAGGACACTCTGTGCAGCAGGGACGGATTGTCTGGGACCAAGGGGCAGGAGTGAGCAAAGGCAAAGAGGGCTGAAGGGCAGGGGGACCTGTGCCCTGTCCCCTGGGCAGAGCCCCTGAAGGCTGCGGGACTGCAGTGTGCAAGGGCTGCCCGGGAACCTGGGTGTTTCTGTGATGAGTAGCCCAGGTGCAGTGGCCGAGGACCAGATGGATTGTCCATTTGCCTGGACACTGTGTGGACTTCCTCTGTACCCCATGTTTGTAGGCCAAATTATGTTCTTCCAGAGTTCCTGTATCAAAGCCCTAACCCCCCGGTAACCACAGGATGTACCTGCATTTGGAGATAGGGCTTTTATTCAGGTAATTAAGTTAAAATGAGGCTGTAGTGTGGGAATTCCTTATAAGAAGAGGAGAACAGGACACAAGAGAGACACCAGAGATGCTCCTGTACGAGGACAGACTGAAGGAGGACACAGCAACCTGGCAACTGCCTGCAAGCTCATGAGAGCAGCCTCGGAAGAAACCAAGCTTTGATCTTGGCCCTCCAGTCTCCAGAGCTCTGAGAAAACAGATTTCTGTTGTGTAAGCCCCCTGCCTGTGGTATTTTGTTTTGGCAGCAGGAACAAGCTAATTTAGCCCATCCCCAGGCACCTGATATGGCCCCTGGGGTCCCAGGGACCCTGGAATAGTCTGGATTTTCTTCCAGTGCACCTTAATGGCTCAAATGAAGGTATTAGAAACATAGTTATGTTTTTTTACACAGCCGATGTTTTCATTGGGAGTCATATCCAATACACAGTTAAGCAACTGATTTGAGGATGTGTGTTAATAGAGATATACTCTGGGTACAGAAGAACGGTGTCAGGGAAGGCTTCTCTCAGAACATATGGCATGCTTAGAGCTTTGAAAAAATTCTTGATTTCTGGAATGGCAAGGTGTGAAAAGGCATCCCAGCTGCAGGGAGCAGGACAGAGCTCTGAAAGACAGGAGTATATACAGAGAGCTACACAGAGCAGCTCACAGAGTGCTGACTCCTTGGTAGGCACACGTCCATGGATTTAAATTTATGAATCAGCCCTGGCTGGTGTGGCTCAGTGGATTGAGTGCTGGCCTGCCAACCAAAGAGTCACCGGTTTGATTCCCAGTCAGGGCACATGCCTGGGTTGCTGGTCAGGTCCCCAGCAGGAGGTACACAAGAGGCAACCACATATTAGTGTTTCTTGTCCTTTCTTTCTCCCTCCCCTCTCTAAAAATAAATTGTTGGGAACTTCCCTGCCTGGTTTCAGAAGCTGTAACCCCCGCCAAGGCTAAGGCTGAGGGAGGGACCTTGGGACCATAAGCCACTGAGGAGACAAAGCTTACCTCTCTGGCAGGAGCACCACTTCTGCTCCTTTTACTTCATCCATAACTGGCCCCCAATGCTTGGGCGGTTAGCCAATGACAGGTAAGATTCCCCAAAGGGGGGAATAACCTAAGCCAAGCACGATCACGTGGGAGGCCCCCAAGGAAGGACTTGGGGAGCTACAGCAAAAGGGGGTGATGGACTTTCACCCCCCAGCTTTGACAAAGCCTGAGTCCTCATTCTGTTTGCAAGAAGTCTCCTAATCTCTTGGCTGCCTTACTTCCCTGCCCGACTTAAGCCTGAAACAATGACAGAGGGTGGTGCAGCCCTGTGCTGGAAAGGGTGGGTTCCTTGGGTGATCAGGCCTAAGAAAGAATATGCAAAATCCTATGAAACCAGCTTTGTTTAGAATGCTTTCAATTAAATGATAAGGGTCTAAGCAAGAAGTAAGTTTGTTCCTTAAAGTTTTACAGCTCTTTAGCTATCTGACCCTGACTCAAAATAGGCCCTCAGAGTTCTTTGTTATCTATTGTTTGATCCTTACTGCCTAACAATGATTAATGAGCTTTACCTGAATTCTTGTGTAAACAAACCCAATAAAAGCCCATTGAGGAACAGGCTCTTGGCCCTTCTCTTTTGAGAGATTGGCCACCTTTCCTCCCCAAGCAGATCATGTCTTGGTAGACTTATTCTCATCCGTGGCAGCCGGAGGGGGGTGGGGAGGCCCTGCGAGCGGAGCCCCCCCACAATAAATAAATAAAATCTTTAAAAAAATAAATGTGTAAATCATCTATCCTCATAGTCGACCCTGCCGGGTACATCCCATTACAACCCATTTTCTCATCTAGAAGATGGAGGCAGAAAGAAATTAACTTGCTTGAGGTTACAAAAGTGGCAAGTAATGGAGTCAGAATGCAAGCCCAGGCCACCCGGTTCCCCGGTCTCCATTCCCTCCCACTTCACAACTTCACTCCTCGAGCAGCTGCTATTCCTGGAGGATGGACTCGGGGTGAGGTAGGACCCCTCTGCAGGGTGTGCCTGGGAGTCAGCCTGTGTCCCATGAGCAGGGCCTGGTGTTTTGATTTTAGCGGGCAGTCCAGGATGATTCAGCCTGGAATCTCAGGTTCCTGAGTTTGTTGATTTACTCTTGGGGACCTGAGAATTCCAGAATTCTCCAACTTTTCACTTTCCTTTGAAGGTACTTGAACGTATTCAGTGCGGTCCACCCAGGCCTCAGGAATGGCCACCCACTTCAGCTGCATTTCTAGTCATGATGTCCCAAGGGACCCAGGTTTGCTACCAATATGTAATTTTTAAGCCAGACTGGATGGAGTTTGTGGATATATTCTCAGGGACTTCAACATATATGTTGTTTCATTTAATGGAGTTTGTCATGTTACTCAAATTTGGGAAATACCACTGTAGGATCTTATGCTGGGGTGGGTTCAAGGGTGGTAGAAGAACAAAGGGGGCTAGATTTCACTGTGTCTTGTGTGGGGGCCAGTAATGGCCCTGGGTGTCAGGAGGTACCCAGGAAAGAGGGGTGCCCGCAGTGCTGCTGGCATCTCTGGAAGCAACAAGGTGCAGTCAGGAGTCCATGGACTTCGGGGTTTGGGGCCTGGCCTGGACCAGCCAGGTAAGCTTGACCAGTTTCTTAGCTGCTCTGAAGGCGCTCCCCAGGAAGTGCAAGGGTTAAAGGATGTGGTAGAGGAAAAGCCCTGAAAGGAGCAAGGGATGGTCAGTCCCTGGTGGTCTCTCCCCTCACTCCCTCTCCCCCCGCCCCCGTCATTCCCCCCCACCCTTGCTCTCCTTTCGCAGCCCCCACCCCACCCCACCCACGCTCCTTTTCTCCATCTCCCTCACTCCCTGCAGGTAAGGGCCCTGCAGCCCCCTCTAGGGCAGTTGCCACACTGACTGTCATCCTGCACTTGTTGGTATTTCCCTCTAGACTGTGCCTTCCTTAGAGGTGAAGGGAGTGGAGTTGGCACCTCATGCTAAAGAGCATGGGAAGCCAACAGAGGAACACAGTGGTGGAGCAAGTGCGGCTGCTGCTGGCTGCTGTATGGAGACGGCTGGGTGGGGAGCGAGAGGGCCATGGGGAGGCTTCTAGAAGACAGATTGCTGCCAGGACTGGGGTGGGGATGGCGCAGACCGAGGGAAGTGAACGGATCAGGACATGCTTTGAGGAGGCATTCTCAGAATCTGCTGATAAGTGAAGGCGGAGTGGAGGACAAAGGAAGTTCAGAGTCAAGGGTAACTCCAGGTTTTGACTAGGTTAAGCAGGAGGATGGGGGTGCCTTTAGCGGGGATAGTAAAACCCAGAGGAGAGAGGCTGGAGGGTGAAAGCAGAGTTCTCTTTTCCTCATGTTACCCTGGGTTGCCAGCAGAGGGTGGATGTAATAAGTAGTCAGTTGCGTACTTGGCCCTGGAATCTGGGAGAATTTAGGGCCAGTGACGAGAAATCGGGATCCCTTACCGTTCAGAAGTCATTTAAAGCCTTGGCACTAGTCGTGATCCCATGTGGAGAGTATGTCATGTAATAAAGAAAACATGGCCCTAGCCCGGCCCAAGGCACAGGAACAGCCCAGCATGAAAACCTGAGCAGGGAAACTAGAGCCTGAGCAGGGGAAGGAGCCTCTGGTGAGTCAGAACAAAGCCACTAGAATGTGGAGCCTCAAAGCGCAGACAAGAAAGAGCTTCAGCAAAGAGGCAAACTCAGTCCAGCAAACAGCGCTGAGCGGCCAGACTGATGAGCACACCAGCAGGGCCACCAGTGGGCACCCTGTCCCTGCTCTGCAAGCTCCCCCCACAGGTCACGGGACCCCCACCCCATCCGCACCTTCCCACAGATGCTGCCACAGATTCCTCCTCAACCCTGACCCCGGATGCCGCCACTCACCAATTAAAGATGATGTGTAAATGAAGTCTGTTTGCCTTTCCTGTTATCACCTGTCTCCTCTTTGTGTGGATGAAGAAACTGAGTCCCAGAGAGGCACAGTCACAGCCTTTCGCCAGCAGCCGTGCAGTGTTCCGCCTTCCGGCCCCGCAGGGCACCCCAGGGTGGGAGGGAAGCATATGACGTGGGCTCTAGACTGTTGTTGTGGTTCATGTGCACTGGTCAGGGTTCTCTAGAGAACCAGCTGGGCATGTGTGTGTATGTGTGTGGTGTGTGTGTGCGCATGTTTTGAGAAAAGGATTTATTTAAGGAATTGGCTCATGTGATGTGGAAGCTAGCGAGTTTAAGGCTGCGGGATAAGCCAGCAGGCTGGCGACACACAGAGCCGTGGCTGAGTCCCGACGACCACACGCCGGCCAAATTCCTCCTTCCTCTGGGACACCAGTCTTTCATCCCTGCAGGCCTCCAGCTGCTTGGGGCAGGCCCAGCCACGTTATGGAGTGCCCTCTGCTTTGCTCAAAGTCTACTGATGGAAAGGTTCATTTCATCTAAAGTATACCTTCACAGAAACATCTAGAATAGTGTTTGACACCAATATCTGGATGTCCTGGCCCAGGTAAGTTTTCACAGAAAATGAACCATCACACATTGGTCAAATGGACTCATTTTCAGCAACAGAGTTAAAAGCAGTCTCATCTGATAATAGGAGGAAAGGTGGAAAGGGGGTAGGGAGCCTGTGCTGGCTGTCCCTTGTTGAGGTAGCATCCACAGGAAACTTGGCTTTGGTGATACTAAACGCATCCGAAACCCTAATGAAAGCAGTAATAGCTGCAATTTATTGAGCGCTTGCTATGTACCAGGCACCCTGCTAAGTGGTTTTCAAGGAGCATCTCACTTGGGATCACTCTGGCCCTGTCTGGCCAGGGCCTGCAAGCAGCCAGCCCTGTATGGGGTCTCTGCCTCCTCAGGGCTCTGACCCAGAAAGTCCGCTATAGAACCTCTTTCTCGGGACCCTCAAGTAATTCTGCCCCCTGGTCTGCAGACTGGGGGGTATTCTCCAGAGGCAGGGTGGGGCAGGAGTCCCTCTGCTTCAGGCGCTGAAACTGCAGCCTGGAGGCTTCTGTTCTCTGCTCCCGGTCTGCCTGGCTCCTCCCACGAATGGGCCTCGCTTATGGATGGGGACGTGCAAAGGTGGGAATCCCTGGGAGGAAAAGTCAGGAGTTTAAAGACATTATCCCAGATGTCACCGTGTCTTGGTTATATATTCTACTTTCTTCTCCCCTCCACCCTCACCTCCCCCTTCATACTGCAGAGGGGGTGTATCCAGGGGACTGCAAATACCTGACTATTATTGACTTAAGTCAACAGTACAAGCTCCTGTTTTACAAGAGAAAAAAAAAACTCATAAAAGATCTTGAATGCTGCTTTATGTTCATATTTATTTTCATTTCTCTTTCTCTCCCTCTCTCCCTCCCTCCTTCCCTCTTTGCCTAAAGGGGAGCTGGTAGCAACCACCCTGCTCCGCAGCTCAGCTGGTGAAGTGCCTGGACAGCAGCCAGTGGCCTGGGCTCCATCTACTGATGAATCATCAATTTCTTTCTCACCCAAAACATCTGGTTTAGGATCCTGAGTTATGAGCTAGTATTAAATATAAAAGTTTATGGCATCACATATATAATACTGTTGATTGGAAACATCAAGAAAAGTAATTGACTGGAGGGGACTCAGTGTGGCCAGCTGGTTGAACATCTGGATAGGATCCAAGGGACCTGAATTGAATTCCCAGTTCATCTATTTTTTTCTTGGTCAGTAATATCTGGTCTGGGATCTTTAAAGATTTTGACTCTTTCAGCGCTATTTTTCCCAGTGTTTTGTACACATACAAAAACGGGAATGTGTGTTTCAGTTCCCTGTAAAAGACTAAAATAAAATAAGTGTAGTTTTTATCCTCTCAGACATCCATTCCGCAGACATTTCCCGGTCCTTAACCTAGCCGCGTGGTGTTGCCAGCTGTGACCACGTGGTGGCACTGTGCGCCCACTTTCCCAGGGGGCTGAGGTTTCTGCAGAAGAAGGCAGCTCCGCTTCTGCATCTGTTTAGCAGCTGAGCAGCCTACCGGGGAAGAGTTCCTACCCAGATGGGGCTTTGTTCTCTGGGGGCTTCACTTGACTTACATGACTTAGTTGTCCACAAAATTCCTTTGCCAACTGCTTCCCTGTGACTGATAACCTGGAGTTCACCCAGCCTTTTGGTGACACTATGCTCTGTTGGCCGACACCGCAGATTTCTCCTTGTCCCTCCAACGTTGGGGTCCAGGACTTACGAAGCACAGGGGCCTCCTTTCTGGAATCTCTTTTCCAGCAGCTTCTTGCAGGATACCAGGCAGAGAGAGCGCAGTCCCATTTTGTGTGCCAGCTCAGACGGGTGAGAGCGGCCCCTCGGGGTGCTGTGTTGACTGGCCCGAGGTCCAGGCCTGAGCACAAGGGTGCCGTGGTGGGTGACTGGCATTCCTGTTGTGCCATGTCTGCCACCCTGTGCTTTACCACCTGATTTGGGGACAGCAAAAGGGATGCTTGGTATGTGGCACCGCCCCGATGTGGTCTGCACCGTTGAAGAACATTTTATATTCCTTCCTTCCCTCATTTCTCAAACGCTCTGTGTCCAGCAAGTTCTTGCGCAGGAAAAAGGGCAGGGAGCCTTCCTTCCTTCCTGCGCACAGGTACGCTGTCCGTGGCTGGGCCGCATCCGCCCCTTCCTCCAGAGAGCAGCAGGCAGGAGCACAGAAGCTGTTGTTCTATGTGTCGCTTTCATATATTGAGCACCTGATAAATTATAAAATAAAAAAGACGGAGACGAGAGAATTATTAAAAAGTCTGCAAACTATTTATAAAAGCTTAGTATTTTGAAAATGATTCATCAAGAGCAGAGGTTTTCCAAATGGGGGTCCAGGGCCACCAGCATCAGCCAAGAACTTGTTCCTGGGCCCCCTCTCAGGCTGCACCCCAGGCCTGAGTCAGGAACCCCCGGAAGGGCACGCTGGCCACGCTGCTGCGACAAACCCTCCAGGAGGTGCAGATGCCACCTTCCCATCCTCCCCCTCCCTATCCTCCCCCTCCCTGCCTGGATAATGAATTCCTTTGAAGAGCCAGGTGGATCATCGCAGGATTTACAAACTAGTGGGAGGCAGAGTGTAAACCTGGGCCCAGGGTAGTTAGAGATGCTCCAGGGGAGGAAGCTTGTAGTGTGCTATGCGGGTACATATTAGAAGCACCTTGCCCAGCTTTGGGCATGAGAAGAGAAATGGGGTTGTAGACAGGCAAAACCAAAGTGAGGAGTAAAATGTTAGAACAGAAAAACGTATGCAGTCCTTTCTCAACTTTCATTTTGCTGATCTGAATCAGTAACTGTGTGAAACAACCTGTAGGCCTCACACAAAACCCTCTTTGGTGGTTTTGGGCTCTTGGGATGGGGCAGTGTACAGAGGCTGGGCTGGTAAAGCCAGTGAGTGACCAGAAAGGGTGGGGATGGTGGACAGGTCAGGGTCCCAGTGCCCCAGCCAAAGTGTTACAGGATGCAGCCGAAAGGGGACCCCCAAATAGGGATTGGGAATGGGGTTTAGAACTCAAGGTGTCCAAGAAATATTAGGATGTCCTCACCCCTTCCCCCCACAGGTGTGAGTTGGGGGAAGGGACACATGGAGCAGGAACATGCAGGGCTGTTTTGTACAGCCACAGCTTTGCAGATAATCCATGGCATGGTCACTTAACATAACTATAACCTTTAACTGGTTGCACAGATATGTTAAATAGCTGTGGCCGTACTCTGAACCAGGGGGATGGAAGGAACTTCTACCCAAGATGTAACTGGGGGTCAGGTCCCCCAAGTTACAGCACCTGCATGAGAGCTTGGAGAAGATTGGATCCTTGACATGGGGCCACACCTGTCCAGACCCATTATGGTAGCCGAGTAAAGCTGGAAGGATATGAGAATGCTGGCAAGTGTAGCCAATTTGGGAGGAGTCGGAAATGTGGTTGCAGAGGAAGATTGGCATGGGGAATTAAACCCAGATGTGGGAGACATTGCACAGAGGACCACAGCCAGTGCAGAGAGGACCACAAGACTGTGGCAGTGCGGAGAAACATGCGGCTTTGCCAGAGTGGGGACTCCCGCAGCCCTGTGAGAGAGAATCACCTTTAGCAGAGAACTGCCACTCGGCTTTGACAGAATGGCGCACCCCCCGCCCCGCTCCCCACAGCTTTGTGGAGAGATCCATGCGGTTTTGCCAGACTGTAGACCCCTGTAGCTTTGGTAGAAGAGGACCATGCAGCTTTGGGGTATTCCCTTTGGCCTTGGGGCCTGGGAAGCAGGAGAGACCTTGCATGGAAGAAGGGTGAAAGAACTCTTGCCAGTAGGCCATGAGAAGATGCCACATGACTTTGGATTAATTAGAGATCCCACCTGGACAGTGACACAGCTGACGGTGTCAGGAGCCTGAATCACGGACATTTGCTTCTTTTCCTAAGTTACGGTACCTTGAATTAGGGCAGGGGGAGAAGAAAGCACTGTGGGAGTCTGTGGGTAACCTAAAGGACTTTGATATTTTAATGAAGACATTAGGTCACTACTTTAAGTCTGTATAGCATTAAATAAACATTTCCTTTCCTTTTCAGAAATCTCTGCCTTTAAGAGATGTCTTTCCTATAAGGCAGTGGACATAACGAACCTGGGGGTCCTTTCGGTAATAATATATCGGTGTACCACCCCCTTGGCCCTATGTGGGTATGTTCTGTAACAAAAGGGTCAGTTCTGCTCAGAGATGCAGGCCCACACAGTGCCAGTTCTTGAGGTTGTTTTTCGAATGAGTCTTGAAATCTAGATTTTTATGTGAAGTTTCCTACAAATACTCAAAAACACTCTATGGGCCAAGAAGAAGATGCCTGGAAGCCAAGTTGGGGCCCCTAGAACACTGGGCTGTTTGAGCGTTTGTCTCCATGACCGCCATCTATTGGTGAAAGTGGTTGCTGTGCCCTTTGTTCTTCCTCCTCCCTACTTAAATTTAGGTTTTGATTTTCAAAAATACATGGTTACCGATGGCTATTCTCCTCCTCCTTCTTCTGGAAATCAGTCAAACTGAGGGTGGCGCAGTGTTAAGACAATGTTGTGGAAGCCCTGGGGTGGGGGTGGGGCCAAATGCATGCAGACAGGCAGGCTTGAGGGCCTGCTTTGCAGCTGGGAACTTGGCAGGGTGATTCCAGGCCCTGGAACAACACAGATGATGAACACATTGTCTTCTCTGGGGTCCGAATCCAAAGGCCTTGAATGGGTGTAGAGTCCTATAGGCAGAGCGGGCATTCTCTGCTGCCTTTACTGCAATCTTAAGATTTAAGACTTTTCTTTTTTTTTTTAACCACTTCTTTATTGAGATGACCCCCAACTCTTCAATTTTTTTTAAGATTTATTTATTTACTTTAGAGAGAAGGGAAGGAAGGGAGAAAGAGAGAGAGAGAAACCTCGATGTACACAAGATTCAACACACACCCAAATGGGGACCTGGCCCGCAATCCAGGCATGTGCCCTGACTGGGAATCAAACTGTCAACCTCTTGGTTCGTAGGCTAGCACTTAATCTACTGTAGAGCCACACCAGCCAGGGCAAGATTTTTCTTAAATGAACTTCATAGAGGCTTTTGAACATCTTCCCCCTCAATTGTATGCAAAAGTCTTTGCTTGTGTATTCTTCTTGGGAGGGCTGCTGGCCTGAGTCAGCTTCTGGAAGGGACCTGTAGCTCACAGAGGGGGAAGATAAACCTGTCCCTCAGTTTCTCAAGCCTGGGTTGCTAGGATTGCTCTGGGGCATTTGTTAGAATGCAGATAGCCAACCCTTCTGCCAGAGTTTCTGATTCCAGAGAAATTGCCTTTCTATCAAATTTCAGGTGATGCTAGGATGCTGGTCTGGGACCACATAGGCTCTTTGAGAACAGGAGGAACCCTGGGTAGGAAATAAAACCCTCAACTCTTGTTCCCACTCAGGAAGAGCCAAGGTGTGATCTGGGCAGCCTCAGCCTCATTGCCGCACCTGTGAAGTGAGGTCCTTGGGCTGAGTCCCCATGAAAGATCAGAAGCCAGTGCTCTTGCCTTTGTCCTCAGGAGAAATAGAGACTTTGAGAAGCTGAAGGGACTTTTCTTTTTGAAAACACTTGCTTTCAAGTTCATTGGGGTATTGTTTTCATACAGGAAGTCACCCATCTTAACCCTTTTACATGCAGGTTATTGAGGTTTCGCCCAGGTACACCCCTGAGTATGCACTGCGGTGAGGACGTAGAGTGTGCTCACCTCCCCTAAGTGGGTGTCTGTGCCTGTTCGTGGGACACTTGCCCTTGGTCCCTGGTGACCTTTGGTGCTGGTGCACCGAATCTCAGGTCTCAGTTTGCACCATATCAGTTCCTGTTGCTGTTGTGACAAACTGCCCCACACTTACTGGCTTAAAACAACACACGTCTATGCTCTTACAGTTCCAGAGGTCAGTGTCTAAAATGGGTTGGCAGAGCTGTGCTCCGTGAAGGCTCCAGGGGGCATCCCCTCCCTGGCCTCTGACAGCCTCCAAGTGCTGCCTGCTAGCCTACGCTGATCTGCTGGTGTCACCACCCAGTGCTGATCTGCTGGTGTCACCACCCAGTGCTGATCTGCTGGCCTTCACTTCTGCTTTAGCCCTCAGATCTCTGGCCCTGACTCTCACGGCTCAAACTCTCTTACCTCCCTCTTGTTAGGTCCTGAGATAATGCAGACTAATCTTATCTCTTTGGTGTTTGATATAATTGCTTCTGCAAAGTCCCTTTTGCCACATAAGGTGACACATTCACAGGTTCTGAGCAGCAGGACATGGACATCTTCGGGGGCTACTCTCCAGCTCATCACCCTCACACGGCACAGGAGGGACTTCAAGCCCAAAACCAAGCTTTCCAGGTCGGGCCCGTCATCACTAGGCTCATGTCCACCTGCTCAGCTGTGTCTGCCTTTCCACACCTCCTACACAAGCCAAAGAGGGTTTCTCCCTGTTCAAATAAAAATTATGCCAGCTAATATGAATTTGGCATTTGGTATGTGCCAGGCATGTTCTAAGCACTTTATACACCCTTACCTCCCTTAACCCTCATAGCAATTGTATGAGGTGAGTGTCCTTTATTTCCCCCTTTTACAGCTGAGAAAATGGAGACCCCAAATATGTGCAGAAGTGTCCCAGGTCACATGGCTAAAGCAGAGCAGGGATTACCTCTGGGAAGCTAATGCCGGTGTGCCTCCAGCCAACCACTGCACAAACTCATATGGCCTTTCCAGAACACTCCTTCAGGTCTCTTAGCACTGCCCTAGGGACCGGTTTCCTCACTGCTTGTGGAGGGGATCAGACCATGCACCACAAAGATGCTGTGTTGGCACATTGAGAATTTTGACCTGAAGGCAACTGAGAATCAGCAGATGCAGGAAGGGCTTGCTGACCTCCCCCCTTTCAACCTTAAGGCAGACCATACATTTCCCATGAGAAAGTATGATTTTGACACCAATTCTGATGTGTTTCATTTTTCCACACCACCAAGCAATTCTTTGACACCAGCTGGGTATCCAACAATTAAACTCAATTCTGACATTATGTACCCAGAGATTATAGTTTAGTTTTAAGGGACTACCTCCCTTTCCCCCACCATACCAGAGGCCAATCAGAAGTTCAGGTTGTCACCAGTGTTTCTGAGCAACAGGTTGTAGTCACAGGTTCCAACGACCTTCTCCTTGGCTTCTCTTAATTTGCTAGAGCAGCTCACAGAACTCAGGAAACCAGTTTACTTAATAGAGTACTGGTGTATTACAAAATATGTTAAACAATGTAAATGAAGAGCCAGATGAGGAGATAGAGAGGGTGGGGTCTAATGTGGAACGAAGGAACTTCTGTCTCTATAAAGTTTGAGGCCCAGCATATGGACGTGTTCTGGCCCACACACCTGGAGTCTCCCCGAACTCTCTTTTCGGTTTTTTATGGAGACTTCATTGGACAGGCACAATTGAGTCAGCTATTGGCTGCTGGTGATTGACTCCCAAGAGATCAGGGATTGGGACTGAATGCTATACTCTCAAATAATGGTTGGTTCCTCAGGAAAACAGGCTTCGAACTTCATGAAATTTCCAAAAGTCACCTCATTAACATAGACTCAGTTGTAGTTGAGAAGGGATTTTTATGAAATAATTTGACCTTTATGGCTCTGAAGTGATTTCAGTACAAGAGGCCAAATATGACAAAAGATGCTTTCATTGCTCTTATTGCTTAGAAAACTCAAAGTTTTGGGAGCTGTGAGCCTGGTATAATGGCCAAACTACAAGGTCTGTCTGGGAAAAGTCCAGCCATTGTTAATATAGCGAGAACAGTTTTCATGACATCGATGTAACCTGGCAGCCAAGGAGAGTGGAATGCTCACGTGTGAACAATGACGACTTCACTGTACTAGTCAGTGAGGGTGGTAGTTGCCATTGAGTGAGCACGTGTGCTGTGTGGCCTTTGCATTCAACATGACTGAACAAGTAGAGCAACACATCTGCATCAAATTTTGCTTTAAGCTTGAACATTCCTCCACAGAAAGTATTTGTATTATTTAGAAGGCTTTTTCGGGGATGATGCAATGAGTACACTGCAAGTAAAATTGTGGCACAAACATTTCAAAGGTGGTCGAGAATCTGTTGACAGTGATCCACGTTCTGGAAGGCCTGCAATAAGCAGAATATCTGAGAACGTTGAACATGTATGGGCTGCAATCAACAACGACCAGGGACTGACACTGTGAGAACTAGAAACTCATCTGGGGGTTCCCGAAACTACTGCGTCTAAGATTTTGACACAGGATCTTGGCGTGAAACATGGTGTGGCAAAGTTCCACAGCTTCTGCTACTAGAGCAGAAGGAACATTGTGCTGCAGTTGGGAGAAGTATGTGAGGTCCCAAGGTGCCTACTTTGAAGGGAACTGAGGCGTCATTATCCTATGTACAGTGTTTCTTGTATCTTGTATCTTCGTCAGCCTGTAAACCTGTAAATGAACAGCCAGATGTTCATGTGTGTCTCCACAATTTATCACTGGATAAAATGGTATATTTTATACCACTTTACCGTATTATTGTGGTATAGCATTTATACCATAATAAAAGGGTTGAAATGGTATATGAGCTGTCAAGCCTGCCTGCTTCTTTGAGTTCTCATTTCTTATAGAATATGAAGGCCTTTGTGTACAAGTAAAAATATTAACATCAATAAAATATTTATGCTTTTCTCTTGTTAATCTGTCATTTGTCAATTTAATTATCAGGCCTAGCCACAGAACCTGAGAGAATAGAGGAAAAGTCTTTCTCTACAGTTTTCACATGTTCTATTCTTCATCTCCTCCCTGTTTACCCAGGCTATTTTTAAAGACCACATTCAGATCTACACTCCTTCTTAACAATTCCTGAGGAAGCTGTGGGCTCCCCTCCCATCTGCACTTGCCCTGCAGGGCAAGAGGATTATTCATACAAAGGGTGGAAAGCTAGGATGGGTGAGGCAGGAGAGGGTTGGGAGAGGAGTTGGCAAGAGGACCAGCTCTCTTTCAAGGATTAGTTTGTAAACCACAGTTACTAGCACAACTACCAGCAAAGTCCAGAGTCAGATCTGGTAAGAAATCTTCAGCTAGAACTGGATTTAGGTGCCCTAAAGGTGTCATGGACACCTGGTTCACTCTCTACTTTTGAGCATCATGCTTCTTTTTGTTGGCCTCATTCTCAGATGGATTCTACCCAGAGGAAGTGGATAATCTATATTATCTTAGTGACCCCCCCAGGAAAAGAATAGTTTGTTCACAAAGGTTCCAATAAAAATCCTGGAGCTGATGCTCATTGGCTTAAATTGGCTCAGCTTTGATCACATACTCAGCTCTCAGCCAATCCCAGGGTTGGGAATGCACCACTCTCATTTGTTGGAACTGGTTTACTGGCCCACATACAGAGTGAAAGGAAAGGGTCAGCCCATCTGAAACTCATAGACTGATGGTGGGAAAGGAATAATGGTCTTCCAAAGGAAAATCAAGAGGATGTTACCATCAGAGGAGGAAATGACCTCTGGGCATCCAAAAATGATAGATGATTCTTCATAAACTCTCTTTGGCACTGGTCATTTTTGAGGTGAGCTGTCTGTTTTCTAATTGGCCTTTGATACACCTCTTCTGTTGTGGAGGGTTTTGTATATATCCCTGCCTGGGAGGCTATATTTCTTTTGTTCATACTCCTTGAGTTCTGCGTCCCGACAGTAAAGGAATCACATGGGCTCTATAGAGTCTAGCCTTGTAAAACATGACCTGCAGCTCATATGTGTCCAGGCCAGCTCACCAGGAAGCCCCATGCCAATTTGGAACCAAACCCCACAAGGAACACAAGCTGTGTTGGATCCCAGAATACAGTGTTCAGGTGCCCTTTTCAAGACCTAGGTACCTGGCTCTTAGCTCCTGAGAATATTGTCTATGGCTGCGATGGCTCACAGCTGTGTGTCTCACTGAGCATTGCCAATGGCTGCACTATAGGGACCCGCTTCAACAAAGGTCATATGCCCCCCCAAGGCTGAGCTCACAGTCAATGGCTGGCTGACATGTGTTGGCAACCTCAAATGCAGAGCTCCCCTTAGACTGACGGAGGCCTCAGTTGCAGCCACATTGTGTATCAACTTTCCCCCTTGCTCATTCCTGCCTTCCCCACTTCCGTAGAGATATCTCTCCCCAATAAACCTTTTGCACACAACTCCCCATCTCAAAGTCTGTTTATGGAGGAGCCAAGCTAAGACATCCAGTTTTCTCTTCTATGGTCAGTGGACTTGTTGCCCTGAAAGAAATCAGTGTCTCTTTTTAAAGCCTTTAATGTTGAGGAACTGACACTGGAAAATTGGTGTCTGTGCTGCCTGTCATTACCACCATGAACAAGTAAAGGCAGGGAGTGAATCTTTATAGGCGATTTATTCAGATGCTGGTGATCTGAGAAGATGGCTGGTTATGTGTCCTCAAAAACCATCTTGACGTTTCATCTCAAGCTGACCTTTTTATTTATATTTTTTAAAGATTTTATTTATTTACTTTTGGAGAGAGAGGAATGGAGAGAGAGAAACATCAATGTGTGAGAGAAATAGGGATAGGTTGCCTCTCGCATGTCCCCATCTGGGACCTGGCCTGTGACCCAGGCATGTGCCCTGACTGGGAGTTGAACCAGCGACCTTTTGGTTCACAGAACTGGCACTCAATGTACTGAGCCACACCAGCCAGGGCAAGCTGCCATTTCTATACAGAGAAGAAAGGGTAGGTAAGAGGTTTGGGGGGGAAAAAGGTTAATTAAATAAGAGTTGCAGCCCCAGCAAGGATTTTCCTAGTACTTCTTTATCTGTTGATCAACAATTCTTTATCTGCATCCCTCCCTAGAACACAATGGCTCAGATACTTTCCCAGTCAATGGCTTGCAGACATCCTGGGGCACAAGGTTAAATTGCCTGTCCACCTCCTGGAGTCCTGTAGGTGGAGCATTCCAGTTTTGGGAACAGGGAATAACAGCTTTCCCCTTGCATTAATCACTTAAACTTATCAACTACAACTACAGATAAAATCTTTAACTCTTGAGTTTCCCTCTCATTTCCTCAATCTGTTGATGTTTGGCTTGCAGGCAATTGTTGTCAGTTTGGCCCAAACGAACTCACAAAAGTCCTCTAGAGGTCTGAATGTTTCTTACACGGACAGATTTGGAGCTGAGCCCCACGTCTATCCCCACAGCAGAACCCCCTCGCAGCAGTCCCCACGCCTATCAGGATGGGCCCTTTGATAAAGTTGTCCTCATGTATCTAACAAGGGTCATAGTTTTTTCTTTAACATGGTGGGGGGCTGCTCATCATTTAAGATCTAGTTCTTAAGATCTTAGAAGCTTATCCTGCCTGTTAAAGCCACTTCTTGCCTGGCCTTTCTTCGTGTGTTTTACATGTTTTAGTAAAACCCCTAGTACTGGACACAGATCATTACAAGTGAAATACGGAATTCGTTATAGGACCCAGACTCTGCATGTTGTAGGGGAGCCGGGAGGGGAAGGTCTGCAGAGGGACACTGAAGGGTCAGGGAACCACCAACATTTCTGAAGCCCTGGCACAGCCCATGTGGCAGAGTTTACAGGGCAATCTGGGAGGCAGCCACGTGTGAATGCTAGAATTTTTCAATAATGTTTTAAGGATTTTATTTATTTATTTTTAGAGAGAGGGGAAGGGAGGGAGAAAGAGAGGGAAAGAAACATCAGTGTGCGAGAATACATCGGTTGGCTGCCTCTCACACATCCCCAACTGGGGATCTGCCCCAAAATTGAGGCATGTGCCCTGACTGGGAACCTTTCCGTTAACCCGGTGCTTAATCTGTTGAGCCACACCAGCCAGGGCGGGAGTAGCTTTGGTTATTCCACATGAAGCCCCTCCAACCACACCTGAATTTACACTGCTACTGGGAACTTGGCACGTCTAGGTAGCTTCAGGATGGGGATTTGTTACCATAGGAACCAAATGAAGGTTAGAACTTTCACTTCCAACCTCTGACCTCCAGGCAGCTGAGAGAGCAAAGAGGCTAGAAATGGAGTCAATCACCAATGGCCCATGACTTAATCAAACATGCCTACCTAATGGAACCTTGATACAAAACTCAGAACGACCATTTGGAGGAGCTTCTGGGTTGGTGAACATACCCATGTATCAGGAGCGAGGTGCATACCAACTCCATAAGGATGGGGGCTCCTGTGCTTGGAGTCCCCCCAGACCTCAGCCTATGAACTTCCTTATCTGGGTATGTATTTATACCCTTCCTAATTCACTGTAATAGTAAGTGTCGATGTAAGAAGCATCCAAACCTGTAAAGAATTTTTATAAAAGTTTATTTGAGCCAAACCAAAAACAATTACTAGGAAACAAGATCTTAAATGCTCTGGGGAATAACAGATTTATAGTTCTTTTTAATGTATTTGGAATTAAGGAGGGAGCAAAAGGAAGACTACATGGAGGTTGTAGAAAGCAAGGTGGGGATAGGATTACAGCAGCAGTCCCCAACTGTTTTTTTGGCAGCAGCGACTGGTGGAGCTCAAGTGGTAACGCGAGTGGCTGTAAACACAGATGAAGCTTCGCTTGCCCACCCCTCACCTCCTGCTGGGCGGCCTGGTTCCTAACAGACCATGTGTCAGGACTGATCTGTGGCCCCGGGGGTTGGGGACCCCTGGATTACAGGATTATTAATAAGATTATGTGGTCCCTTGAGGGCGGTCACACTTTAGAACAAAGGTCTAAGAAGACGAGTTTCTGGGTGTGAGGGCGATCTGGCTGTGATGCCTGTCACCCCATTGATGGCCAGTGTTGGCTCGGCTGATCTGGCTGGCTAGGCAGGTGTCCCCTTCCTCCCTCACGGATCCATGTGCATCCCTTCTGAAGCTGTGCTCAGTCGAAGAGGACTACCTTCCCAACTAGGGGAGAGGGCTGGTCTTCAGTCAAGGGTATATGAGCAGCTGAGCTCCCCTGCTAGAACCCCCAAACAAGCTCTCAAGGTCCATTTGAAAGGGAACATAGGGCAGTCAAGCTTCCAAGACTCCAGACACATCCAAATGAGGGGCTGCATGGGGCAGTCTGCCTTTCTTTAAAGAAGAAACAAAAAAAAAAGACTCATTTCTAAGGTGTATTAACCTAGATGCACTGAAACAGGGACAGGACTTGCTTAAGGCAAATATAAGCCTTTTAAGAAGTTAATGTCTGGGCATGACTGCCCCCTAACCCCCTCACCAGATCTGTTAAGGTAGGAATTTATGATCAGATCACTCTGTGAGGTTACTTTCCACAGAACCCCTTTTTCGTCCACATACTTTTTTTTTTTTAAATCAGTTCTGTGAGTCATTTCTGGCAAATGATCGAACTTGAGGGACATCATGGGAAAGTCCAAATTTGTAGTTGGCTATTTGAAGTGCAGGTGTCTGGGGACCCCATTTGTGGTTGGCATCTACAGTGGGGGGCTTTGTGGAACTGAGCCCTTCACCTGTGGAATCTGTGTAACTCCGGGTATTCAGTGTGAGAATTGAACTGAATCATTGGACACCAGTTGGTGGTCAGAGAGAGGGAGAAGTGGGTGTTGTTGCTGGTGTAAAATTGACAAACAGCAACAAACACTAACAGTTTTTATATTATTATAGTCTTTTCTAAATTTTTGTTGTATTTGTTTTTGTACTATATTCAAATTTTTAAAGTGCTATTTGTAACCAACTGAATTGATTCCATAACACTCTACTTGATCAGAACTCATAGTTTTAAATACACTCTTCAATATACTAGAAACTTCTTAAAAGCAGGAACATTTTCATTTACTTTGGCATTCCTTGTGTCTAACACAATACCCAGTGCAGAGATGGCACTATTATCATGTCATGGAATTTATGAGAGAAGGAATAAAGTTATCTGATTTGGGGCATGGTCCTCCCTGGCTCAGGTTTCAGTTTTATGATTCTATCCAGGGACAGTCAGACTTAATTAGTGTAAATTTGTTCCTCAAAGGCAGGCAAGTCACATCTACTGGAGTGGTAATTTATTAGTTCGTCACAGAACTGTTTGCGGGGTATCAGTCAGTGGGGATAGTTCGCTTGCTGAGTATAGAATTAATCAAATGGCATTGGTTGTTCCTTGGTGCTATCCCCCTTAAGGCTGGGTAACTAAATGAATTGCCCCTCTTAATTTGTGATACTTCTCTCGGGACACCATTTGCCATGGGTGTAGTTGGAGCAGCCCCTCGCCGCCGTTCTGAGAGGCTCACAATAACATCTGCATTATATTCCTTAAGTTTACTCTTCTTGCCCAGCTATGAAGGCCTATGGGTTTCCATTCTTGGTGGAGATTTAGGGCACACCCCAGTCTCATCTGAAGTACATTGCTGAAAGGCGTTTACCCTGCAGATGGCTAATTGCTTCAATTGCATGTTACTTCTTATTAGCTTCAGTTTGAGAGGGTGGCATTTCCTGACCTTGTCCTCAAATTCTGGGGCTGAACCATGTCCGAAGCCAGTTGACCCTTCTGCACTGAATATACACAATAAATAGTTGCTGAGTGATTAAACTGATATTATCAACCAAAGTTTTGATTTGTAGCCGACCCAGTCTGACCTGCAACATCCTGGCCTCAAAGGCTGTTAGGATGGTCAAGGGGGGTCAGCATTAGCTAAGGCTGGTAGAGATCTGCCTTCTCCCACCAGGTCTGAACCTTTAGCCAGTTCCAACTTCTCATGATATTCAGTGCAGATTTCCTGAAACATATGCATGAAACGCACCCTACTCGTTTTCCATGTGGAGCCTATAAAAACGCATATTCCCCTGCCTTGCAAAGACTCTCACCCATCTGGTTTACATTTGTGGGAATTGCTGCCTGCCGAGAAAAGGGTTAATGACAAGAGGGAAGGAGAGTTCTGTTTACTTGGCTGGGCTTTGCAGGAGTCCAGTTTCTCCCAGAGGTTGAGCCCAATCAAAAACAATCCAGGGGGCTGAGGAGGGCTTCCTGTTAACCCCGATAGAACTCTCTATTAGCAGGGCATGCGTGGCACTGAGACTGGGAAATTTCGATTGGTGCAGCAGTGGCGGCAGCAACAGCCATGCCACTGAGAGGAACATCTGCGGAGAGTATGGCCAACGAACAACTAGCACTTTAATAACATAATGAAAATCACGTTTCTGTAATTGTATAATATACAGGCCCAGTGCTGTAACATCACTTGTCTAAATGTGATACAAATTGGACGCAGGATCTTGGGCCCAAATGCTTATTCAGGGATTATTATTATTTTATTGTCATAGAGAACTAATTTTTCTTTTTTTTTAAAGATTTTATTTATTTAAATTTTAAAGAGTGGGGAAGGGAAGGAGACAGAGATGGAGAGAAATACCATTCTGTGAGAGAGGAACAGTTGCCTCTCACATGCCCCCAACTGGGGACAACCCAGGAATGACTAGGAACTGAACCAGTAACCCTTTGGTTCGTAGGCCAGCACGCAATCCACTGAGCCACACCAGCCAGGGCAAGAGACCTAATTCAGTGTCATGGAGCCAGGTTGCTTTTAAGATGGCCAGTTCCAAAAATGAATCACCTCACATTCTCCCAAAGGTCTTCTCAAAGGTTTCCAGGAATGACATCCTTCTGCAAGCAGAAATGGACACCGGGATGTGCTGGCTGGTGGTGTGCTCTCAGTAATTATTCCCTTAAGGGCTGACATCAGAAAGGAAGTCACAGGAGGTGAAAGTGAGCCATTTTTCAAAAGGGCCACTTTCCGGGGGCATTTCTGCTGGAAACACAGCCAATCTTGAATTAAGCAGACTTCTAGTAATTTCACTGTTATGATATTAAGAAAATGATCCCGATTCTTTGATCACTTTATGTT
Source organism: Phyllostomus discolor (assembly GCF_004126475.2). Taxonomy (NCBI): domain Eukaryota; kingdom Metazoa; phylum Chordata; class Mammalia; order Chiroptera; family Phyllostomidae; genus Phyllostomus; species Phyllostomus discolor. The sequence continues at coordinate 66,359,229 of NC_040910.2, read as the reverse complement.
TTATGTGAGTGTTGTTATGATAATACAAAGTCTTTTCTAGCTGTAAGAGCCACTATTATCCTGTAAGAAGGGTAATAAAATGGGGGCAGTGCATTAAAGTACAATCTAGGGCCGAGCAGCACTATGTGGGACAGTGGAGACATGTGTGGCCTTCTTTATAAAGGGTCGGTTTGCCTCCCATATTTGCTAATCCCCCACTGAGCCCAGTTGTCAAGACTTTATCATTTAAAGGGCATTGAAATTTCCCCCATTTTAATCTAGTTTGATCTTCAAAGCAGCCCAGTGAGTGAAGTAGGGTAGTTTCCATTTCCTGCCATTTTTCGAATGGTTAAGCAGCATGCTCAGCACCCACTAGTGATGGCAAAAGGTTGATATTCTGACATTCACACCACGTCTTCTACGTCCAAGGCCAGTGCAGGTTCCTGCCCTGCCACACCCGGGTCATTTCTAATAATTTCCTTTTGTTGTCAGTATAATTCAGAGTCTAGTCCACAAACCCTAAACTTAACATGATAACTGGCAGCTACTGCACAAGTGAAACTCACTCATTGCTAAGATGAGATTCACACATTTACCTCTTCCCAGCCTGGCCCACACACTGTGTCCTCGTGGATGACCCAGAGCAACAGCGCACTCAAGATCTGGTGTCAGTGCAGGTCCTGTGCTCCTCTACCACGTGCTGTAGCTCAAGCATGCCTGCAGAGCAGCTGAGCCAGCGTCTCCTGAGAGCGTGTCCAAGCAGCAGAGGCTCAGGCCCATGCCAGATCACCCAACCAGAGTCTGGGCTACAACAGGAGCCCCGTGTGATTCACGTGCGTGCCAGGAGCTGGGAGGGCTGCATCTCTAACTCATGCTTGTGCTCAGCCCTACCTGTTGCACGTAGAGAGCTGTGCGGTTCACCAGTAAGGAGAGGAGGAGACCAAGCAGAGCATGCCTACCCACATGACTACCTCTCTTCAGGACTGAAGGAGGAAGACCGAAAATGGGTAACAACTGCAGAGAGAAGAATTTGCAAACGTAGAGGAACTTGCCCATAGATGCCTGTAGACATCTGGTTTGTGGTCTCAAGGAAATGGACAGTGATATTGATTTCTTAAAATGACAGGCACTCCAAATACTTCTTGCTCATGAGCACTTTGGGAAATCCCATTTCAGAAAGCCTGGTTTGCTCTTGGAGGGGGACACAGGCTGACCGTTCCTCCAGGCAGTGACCTGCCAAAGGGGGTGTGGGCTGGAGGCAGACAACCTTATCTTTTCCACTCCTGTCTGGGCTCCTTCCCTCTCTGCGTCTGCCGCCCAGTCCCAGGTGTGCGACCCTGGCTCCCGTCCAGGGTCAGGACCTCCCTCTGGGCTGTGCTCTCTGGGCCGTCTGGAAGCTCACAATCTATACAGCCAGAGACCACTCCCCCCACCCCCCCTTCCTTGTCTTTGGGTCTGAAAGCCCGCTCCTCCTCCACCCCACTCTTTCCGCCTGAATCTTTGCTTTCCGCAGGAGCTGCCAGATGTCAAATTGCTTCTTATTCTGTGGCTTCAGGATCCAGGCAAATGTCCACGAGGGAGAGGGTTGCAGCCACCGAAATGCAGTGTGAACCTGGGGCCCTGGATTCTGTGGTGGGCAGGGACGTTGAGCGATTTGAAATGACTCTCCTGGGAAGCGGTTGTCAAATTTCTGGTGTGTTCAGGAAATGTCTGCCACATTTTACATCAACATTCTCAAACTGCCAGTGAGTGAAGTGTTGAATTGTAACAATGAGTGAGTGAAACGGACTGCGGTGCCAATACTGAGCTAGCTTAGGTAAGAGAAGTAACAGTTTTTTAATTTTAAAAAGTTACTTGGTGTGGTACAACTATTCCTGGTGCTTTTCCGCATGCAGTATAAATCTGATGTCATGTGAAGTCACAGTATATGGAAGACTTTACATGTGGATCATGGGTGGAAAAAATTGGGTGCCTCTTGGCTATCTTCCATCATTCACATTTCAAGGTTCAGAAGGGTCAAAGTCAATCAAAATACTGTTGAATATGCCTCTAATCGCTGCCCTACACAATAGCCCAGGGTTTGTTGCTCCAGGGTTCAAAGCATTTATGTTACTTTCACTGTGACTCCCAGCTGCTTAGGATCCTACTCAAATTTAACTTCCTCCCCAGGCCTCCTCCCAGCAGGGGTTCGTGTCTCCTGCCTCCTGCCGTGTCTTGCAGGCTGAAGGGACACAAGTGTGGGCCAACAGCGAGGTCCCTCTTTCCTGTAGGCTGACTGCTCAGTCCCATGCATTCTCCCCATTAACCCTTTCAGGCATGTTTATAAGAGAAGAAATGGGAGCTAAGCTGCATCGCATGAGGACGTGCCTAAGGTCACGGAGTTGTGCAGGGCAGACCAGGATGTAGGGCTCCTAGAGCCTGTTTTTTTCTTCATGCCAATGGTTCTCAAAGTGCCGTCCCTGGAGCCCCAGCAACAGCATCACCTGGGAATTTTCTGGAAATAGAAGTTCTCGGCCTCATCCCAGACTTACTGGATCAGAAATGCGGGGATGGGCCCAATGTACACATCAAAACCAAAACGCAGGAGGGCCTGTGTTTTAACACCTCCCCTACCTCCCCCGCTGGGGCTTCTGGTGGGTCTTCCCCACCAGCCCAGTGCCCTGCCCTGTGCTGTTTCAGCCCCTGGACTGTGAGCTCCCTGCAGGCAGGACTTCTGCCTTATCCATCCATGAGCGATGCACTGCACGAGGTGCTGCTGTGGAAATCCAACAGCAGTAGCTAACATGATGGGTCTCCTACTGTAGCCAGACGGTGTCCTGTGATTCATCTCGTTTATTCTCAGAATAACCCTTGGGGACAGGGACCAGTATTCCCCGCCTTTCATAGAGGAGGACACTGAGGAACAGAGAGAGGAGCCAATGTACCACCTGGGGAGGCCGGCTGTGAACCTGGCCCTGACCCAGAGCCCAGGCTCTTCCTCAGCGGGCTCTGCTGCTGGGCACATGCTGACCATATTGACTGCTGATCTGGACCCTTCCGTGCACCACGTGAAGACAGGTCTAAGATGTGAAGGAGGGAAAATGTCTGCCTAGAGAGCTGCTTAGGGGAGTAGGGAGGGCTTGGATTTCCTGCAGAAAGGAAAACGTAATTTTCTTAGGTAAGCAAAAAATGAATTTTCCAGCACCCTAATAGATCTGGTTATCTTGATCTCTGATACAGGGACAGTGCCAAATCTACTCAGCACTGCTGGTTCCAAAGGCCCCTGAGTGTCTCGAATTTCTGCATCAGATGGAGCAGACTCCTGGGTCGCCAGCGAGGAACTAGTGCAGTGAGGGGAGAGGAGCGTCGCAGGCTGGGGCTCCTGGAGAGGTGCTCGAATTTGAGCCATCATCTAGGTCAGGACCCTGCGCCTAGAACCAGTGTAACATTGGCTGTACGCCACTTACCCTTTCTAGGCCTCTGTTTCTTCATCTGTAACAGGGGGATAATGATGCTAGCTGCTGCATTTGTGTGGGGCCCAGGCCCAGGTGAGCTGGCAGCTATGAGTGCCTCACACACAAAACGTCATGTCTGAAAAGTCCAGTGTCCTTGGCTGTGACCACTGTGAGCTGCGAGGGTGGGAGGCCGTGAGAAGATGCCTACCCTTCCTGAGTCCCACTGCGCTTCCTTCTCCAGGATGCATGCGCAGGTGGGACATCTCACGAGGACCACAGGATGCAGGTTCACTGTCCTTGTGTCCTGGTGATAGGACTTTCTAAAGAACCAGGGCTGGCAGCCCTGGGAGACCAGGAGCAGAGAGCTCCTGAAGGATGCCAAGCTGTTCTGCATTCCAGCCCTTAAAACGATGGCATTTCCCAGCCTGGATTTAAACAGAATCCCATTCAGATAGCTGGGTGGCCCCGCTGAAGAGTCTCCCCCACCTCCGTAGCCATCCCTCTTCAGGCACCAAAGCTCTTTCTAAAATGTCTTCGCCTTTCACAGAACACCAGCACTCAAATCCCCCATTCCAAACAAATGAGAAAGAAACCCCTTCCCTCCAGGTTTTGCTTGTGCCCCGGCCACCAAAGCCAGGATAAAATTTCCAGGCAGCCCATGTGTGTATAATTGCTTCCTGAGAGGAAGATCCAGAGAGCCTGTTGCAAATGAGGTGTTAATGATGAGCGCCCCAGGATTTGTTACTACAGCAGAGTCCCATCTGGATTGACTACATTAAGTGGCTTTTTATGGGGATGTGGCCCTTAGTGGGGTCCCTTCCCCCTTTGTGAGGGAGCATCCCACCCTAGGAAAGGAAACAAAGCAAAACAAAGCAAACCCCACCCTTTGCTCTGCTGCAGGAATGCAGTCTGCTGCCTGGGTTACCCAGGCATCTGGGTGGCAGTCTAGGGCAGGGATCTGCAGAGGGAAGAACTTGGGGACTTACTTTGTGAGTAGATGTGTTGCTTTAAGCATCAACAATGGGCCCTCGGTGAGGAACTGGAATATCGGGGGCTTAGTCTGAAATCTGAGGTTTAGAGGAAGGAGACTAAGAAACTTGAACAAAGTTCTGGGAGATCTATGAGTAGTAGTTTTTCATCTGTAAATTAGGTTTACTAATATCAGTCTCTCTCATTTCAACCTCAAAAAGCTCTCTAAGGTGGTATCTTAGATCCAAAGAATAAGATCATTAAAAGGAACTATAGTTAGAATTTAGGTCCCGCCACTTTTTGTTACTGACTAGAACGCAGAAGCTCGAAGATGCAGTGTCCTGAGGACAGAAGACTGAATGAGGATGGGAACGCTGCTCTTCCTCTGTGGGAGGCACTGGCTGTTGGTTATGATTTTGGCTGAAATAGACCTTTACGAATTTCCGACCCACCCCTTGGCCAGCGACTCCACGTTCACCTCCCTAAGGAGCGACGTGCTTGGCTGATGTAAAGTATGGCTGGGGCCCTGGAGTTCTCCTCTCAGATGTTTGCTGCGCCTCTGTTTGCCTGTCCCACGTGCCCAGCAAACAGACCACTCTGCGGGCTGGAGACGTGGCCTCGGGCATCCTGGCCAGTCAGGGAAGGGAGGCCTCCCTATGACAGCCAGAGTCTGGAATGCAGGAGATGTAAGTTGAACTAGCTGAAGCAAAGCACAGTTCTGAATTTTCTCAACCATGACAATTAATGTAATCTTTCCTTTATGAAGACGGGACAATTAGTTGGATACAGAGGGCAATAGTAAGAGCTTTCCTGTGGAGTTGAGACCAGTTGGGGTGTCTTTGATACCAGCAGAGGGGATGATGTAGGTGATGTAGCTCCCCAAAAGGGCAATTCCTGGTCCACATTTGGATTCATTGTAGCCAATTGACTTTGCCCAAATAAATAGGTTTCTTTTATCTCATTAAAAGGCAAAAAGAAATTTCCAGAATGTTTGCTGGATGGGGCAGATGAAGATGTTGGTGTTTTCTAAAAGCTCTCAGGAACGCCCTGGTGCTCAGGACGTTCATCTGCATTCTGAGGAGGGTTTGGCTGTAAAGCTTTGTGGCGGACACAATTGGACATGTTTCATTAAGGCTGCACCTCCGTCTTTTAATTAACTTCTTGTTCCTGTCTTTGGTGAAATATTAATTATTTTTTAATCATCACTGCGACGCACTTTAAGGAGAAGCAGCTGGAATCATCCAACCTTAGTTTCATTATACAGATAGGTGTTATAATAATTAACTTAATTAGCTTGTCACTGCTTGCATAAAATATGACTGTATTTGGAGAACAGATATTGCTTCCCTGGTCCAAGGTTAATTAAGAAGTAGAGTGTACAAGAGGTCAGGTTAAGTGGCGTCGGCAGCACCCTGATGTCTGGCCAGTGTTACAGAGCACGTTTCTGGGGTGGCTGTGACCGGAAACCAGGCAAGTCCAAGCTCTGGCACTGCCCCCGGGGTGTCAGCATCATCAGATCTAGACACAGTGGGCTTCGGCCCTTCTGGGGGTTCTCTTCTCTGTCTGCATCAGTGGTTGTTACTCCGGGGTCCATAGACCTGCACAGGAGAGAGGGAAAAGCCAGTGAGACACTTTCTTTAAGTGGCAGATGGTTCTTTGTGACCTCTTGAGACCTGGACATGCCCGAGTGCGGGTGGTAAGACCAGAAGAGGGTGTTCTGTGTGGTGTGTAACCAACCAAACGCTTCCCATGTTGCACGTACTCAGCTAAGTGATTTACGTTAATAGCTCACTTCATCCTCACCCCAGTCCTGTGAGTCAAATAGTGTTATCCCTATTTTAGAGCTGAGGAAAGTGAGGCCCAGAGAGATTCAGTATTTTGTCCAAGGTCACATAGCTAGTTCAAACCCAGGTCATTTTGCTCCAGAGGCTAATTCTCAATCGCTAATCCTCAATGGTTGCTTTTGAGTAGAATGCTCCTCTACTATGCTGCCTAGTCCTAATATCAGTGAGAATAAGCAGTGCTTCTTGGGGAGAGGAGACTTTGTAAAACACAGACTTTCTCCTCCAGAAGTGGGATCCCTTGCAATGAGAAAAGTGACACTAAACCAGAGTGTTTAATCCCAATTAAAATGCTGAGGAGGTGGCATGGGTTTGAAAGAATGATTTCACCCCTCCCTTGTTGATCTGTGGGTGTGTATAAAGGGTATAGCAGTTTTCATTTTGTTTTGTGATGATACAGCAGTCCATCAAATGTTGATTTGGTTCCACAATCAGTCAAGCCTGCTAGCCATTCCTTTGGAGGAGAAAATGTGCTTCACAGGCACATTTACAGCCTTGGAGACACTGTGACACAGAAAAGCACATGGCATCCCTTGACAGTGGCTCATCAAAGAGGGTCTAGGGGGTCTGGAGAATGATGGAAATCTCAAGCCCAGGTGGTTACAGCATAATGGGAGATGTTGGCATTGGCCCTGAAATGTTATGCCAGCTGTGCTCTGTGGTGGTTGGGAGGGAACTTCATATTCAAGGGGTGCGGCCTGCATTATGAACCAGGAGGGCCTATGATCAACCCGGAAGGTTTGTCCACGTTTCTGAGAAAGTGATCGCAAAACCCTTTACTCCAATTCCTCATGGCCTCCTGGCCTTGATTTCACATGATGGTTTGCTGACTTTCTCAACTGGAATGATTTAAAATTATTTTAAACTTAACTATGTGCTCAACACTGCTATTATTTTACTTTAGGCTGTTATTAATTTGCCCTCAAGTGATGTGTGGTTTGGACTGAACTGTGCCGATGTGGTTTGTCATACATGACGCTGCATGTAGGACAGAAGCTTGCAGAAGATGAAAATGAGACCATTGAAAAAGAATGCCAGTCATTGCTATGGCTGCCATGAATAATGTGCCACATGCTGCTACTGTTTGAATCAATATTTTCCTTTTTCTTAAATCTTCACCCAAGGATATGTTTATTGATTTTAGAGAGGGGCAGGGAGAGAGAGAAAGAGAAACATTGATGAGAGAAGGGAAACGTCGACTGCTTGTCTCCCATATGCACCCCAAGCAGAGATGGAACCTGCAACCTTTGGTGTGTGGGACGGCATTACAATCACCGGAGCCACCTGGCCAGGGCTGTCTGTTTGTTTTAGATTACATGATCCAAAAGGTGGGAAGTGACACAGAAACAAGAGAAGCCACTACAGGGTTCACATTTACAGGAACAAACAGAATCCAGCAGACAAAGAGTTCCAGTACAGCAGCTGGGCAGCCTACCACCCTCTCTGTGGGAGGAGTGCTGAGGGATTGGAGTGGGGGACGGGGAAGCAAGCTCTAGGGGCCCAGGCAGTGCCTCTCGGAGGCTCAGACACCCTGAGGCTTCCCATCTTAGTTCTCCCTTTGCCTGAGTGGATAGGAGGGGCGGATGGCAGAAAACATCACCACCGTGTCAGAGGGCAGGTGGAAGGAAGCCCTCAAAGGTGACTAGGTTGACAACCGCTGGTACAGCCTCACAGTGGAACACTGCTCACCGACAGATGGGAATGAATGGACAACACACGCAACAGCGTGGGCAGACTTAGAAGGCCTTACGCTGAGTGAAAGACACCTGTCACAAACAGTGATGTGCATGTTATGTAATTCCACTTCCATGACAGTCTGAAAAGGCAAACTACAGGACAACAGAGGAGTGGTCGCCAACAGGTGAGGACTGAGGTAAAGATGTGACTGACTGAAGTGGCAGCCTGAGGGTATGCGGGGGCTCCTCCCGCAGGGCCCCCCTGGCCACCATGGATGAGAATAAGTCTACTAAGACATGATCTGCTTGGGGAAGAAAGGTGGCCAATCTCTCAAAGGAGAAGGGACAGGAGCTTTTTCCACAATGGCCTTTTATTGGGTTCATTTGCACAAGAATACAGGTAAAGCTCATTAATCATTGTTAGGCAGTAAGGATCAAACAATAGATAACAAAGAACTCTGAGGGCCTATTCTGAGTCAGGGTCAGATAGCTAAAGAGCTATAAAACTTTGAGGAACAAACTCACTTCTTGCTTGGACCCTTATCATTTAATTGAGAGCATTCTAAACAAAGCAGGTTTTCACAGGATTTTACATATTCTTTCTTAGGCCTGATTGCCTGGGAAACCGGTCCTTTCCTGCACCACCTTCTGTCATTGTTTCAGGTTTAAGTCAGGCAAGGGAAGTAAGGCAGCCAAGAGATTAGGAGACTTCTTGCAGACAGAATGAGGACTCAGGCTTTGTCAAAGCTGAGGGGTGAGGGTCCATCGCCCCCTTTTGCTGTAGCTCCCCAAGTCCTTCCTTGGGGACCTCCCACGTGATTGTGCTTGGCTTAGGTTGTTCCCCCTTTTGGGGAATCTTACCTGTCATTGGCTAACCACCTAAGCACTGGGGACCAGTTATGGATGAAATAAAAGGAGCAGAAGTGGTGCTTCTGCCAGAGAGGTAAGCTTTGTCTCCTCAGTGGCTTATGGTCCCAAGGTCACTCACCCAGCCTTAGTCATGGGGGGGTTACAGCTTCTGAAACCAGTCAGGGCGATTCCCAACATGAAAGTTTTTTTGAGAGGATATAATCATTTTGTATCATTATTGTAGAGTTGTTTACACAAATTTTTAAAAAGATTTTATTTATTTATTTTTAGAGAGGGAAGGGAGGGAGAAAGAGAGAGAGAGAGAGAAACATCAATGTGCGGTTGCTGGGGGTCATGGCCTGCAACCCAGGCATGTACCCTGAGTGGGAATCGAACCTGCAACATTTTGGTTCACAGCCTGTGATCAATCCACTGAGCTATGCCAGCCAGGGCACAAATTTTTATATAAATTCATAGAATCATACACATGTACACAAAAACTTACTACATATCCTTTGAAAAATATGTATTGAGAGATAGCATTATAACTAAGTAATTTCCATCTTTCTGTTCTAAAACTTGCTTAAAACAGTCCCACAAAAATATACCTTTAAATTGGTACCATATTGTTTTGTGTCTGAGGTTTGGTGTCCAGGGTTCACCATGAAATAATAAAGGCATTTAGAAGGCCTCAGAGTTTGTTGGTTCCTTTGGGGACCTGTGTTGATGGATCCCTAAGACAGGCACATAGGTAAGCATCAGCTGGGAGGTGGGAACCCATGCTGGGAGAGCACTCTCAGCAACCAAGGCATTTTGTTAGCTTAGCCCATCTCTCCTCATTCTAGAAACAAAACCACACAAAGGAATGGTGAAGGGGTGGATGCATGTTTGTTTTACTGGGGACTTCAGTTGTGTCAAGTGGTGGTGGTTTATTAGAAGGTACATAAGGCCCTGGCTGATATGGCTCAGTTGGTTGGAGCATGATCCTGTAACCAAGTGGTTGCAGGTTCGACTCCCAGTCAGGGCACATACCTAGGTTGCAGGCTCAGTCCCTGGTCCAGGCGGGTGCAATCCCCAGTCCAAGTGCATACAGAAGGCAACCAATCAGTGCTGCTCTCTCCCATTGATGTTTCTCATTCTCCCTTTCTCTCTCTCTAAAAGCAATGAAAAAATGTGAGGATTTTTTTTTTTAAAGTGTACCCAAGCATAGAACTCAAGCAAAGGCCAAACAAGATGTCCCCAAGAACAGGAAGCTGTGGGTAGTTCTGACCCCAACATGGCACAGTGGACTTCATGGCTGGAGCTGGTGAAACTTTGCTCAGTCTCCCACCACTAATCCTAAAACAGCTAATTTTCTCATGTCTGGTGTCTCCTATTTAACTCCAACCCTTGATTCTTCATATCTTTCCATTATCTTGTGGCTTTTGTTCACTCATAGCATCTGCTTCCTTATAGCTTCAGCTGGTGGCTACAGTTCTACCTCAGCTCAGCTGGCATGGCTGACTGCACATTTCTGGATGCCCTGGACGTGCCCAGCCCATGCTTTTGTGCCAGTCTGCTGCACACAGTGCTGACAGTTCAGGAAGGGGCTATCCCTTTGTGCCAGCGCCCACTTCAGGTCCAGTCAGCTGTCACCACTGGGGGGCACTGTCACCTGGCCTGTACCTTGGTGCATGTTCATTGGACAGTCTGATTTAGGAGGGGCTGTGGGTTAGAGGCACCATGGTAATCCTGTCTAGGACAGTATTCCACAAAGAGAAAGCCATTTTGTTTGAGACAATATATATGTACTGAGAAGTATAAAGGGTCTGCACGTTTATTCTCTTTGTAGGCTAGTAAGCTAACCTGTTAGTAGTTCATGGGTATTGGCAGAAGCCTCCTGGGTCAGAGACAAAGGCCTCTGGTGTAATGTCAGTTCCCCATGACCCTCAGGTCCCCTGGGCCTGATGCAGGGGACTTCACATGCAGAGGGATGAATTAAGGGGGGGAACACAGAGCTTGGGGGAGTGGCTGTTTCCCTTGTGAGTGGTAAGCACACCAGCTCTCTGGGCAGGAGGACGAGGCATGTCCTCTCTCAAGGCTGCTTTCTGACTCACGGACCAGGCACAAAGTGCTCAGGCCCCTACACCATTGGCGTTCCCAGTGAGAGTGCGCAGGGACACGGGGCCCCTGGCGGTGGTGCACTACCTCTCACAGCAGTACATTTCTTGCCAAATGTAAATGTAAGAGAATTCAGTGAGACAATAACTAGGATATAAATCACCTGTACTTGCTACCACAAAGTTTTCCTGGAAATGTCATCATTATAAGAGTAAAAAGTTAAAGAGTGTCCATTTTGTTTTGCTCTCCTGCCTGCTGGCCTCCTGGAATGAAAATGCTTCAGCTAACTGTAAGGCTGCAATTACCAGTGGTGGCCATGGGGTGGCACACTGTCAAAAGTTCCAGTTTCCTGGGAAAAAACTGCTGCCTGTGGATGCAATGCAGAGATACAATACAGCACTCAAGGGCTCCGGACAATAATCCAGTGAGAAGGAGGGTAAGTCAAGAGTACCTTTCCTGAGGCAGTCATTGTGCATCACACACACCTTGGAGCACGCTGGGTCCCCTTTTACTGCTGAGGCTTGAGCCCTGATCTGAAGGTAACAGGTACATCCAATCCTTCTCAGCAGGTACCTGAAAAGTGACTTCAGTCTAGGAAGCTATGTCCTTCTTTGTGATCAAATCCCCGGTCCTTCTCCTGTAGGTGGTTATCAGCCTCTTCTGGAATGCACTTGGGGTGTCACTGAGCAAAAATCCTCTTCCTTTTCTACAAGACAGGTCCCTTTGCCCGGGCTCTTCTCACAGTAACTGGGCTGATGGTAGGAGCTTCCCTTCACCACACGCTTACTGTGCACCAGGCTGTGTGCTCAATGTTATTTTACTTTCACAACAACTCTGGGAAGGAAATATTTTTATTATCCACGTGTTATAGCTGGGGTAGCTGGTACTTATAAAGTCTGAGAAATTTCTAAGGTCACACAACTAGTAAGTGGTAAAGCCAAGTTTTGAGCCCAGGGCTAGAAAGTGACCAGCTAATCACCACTCCCCTACTATGTTCCTGGACACGGTGGCCTGAGGTGCTGCGGGGCTGTTGGCTGTGGGATGCGTGCGGGCAGTGCCTTTGGATGGAAAGAACACCTTTTATTTTTTAATTTTTTTCCTGGTATAATATCATTTTTTATTATATTTTTTCAACTACCATTTAGTCCCCTTATGCCCACCCCACTGCAATCACCATACTGTTGTCCATATCTGTGAGACTTCTTTCCATTTTTCTCAATCCCTCAATCCTGCCCTTCCCCCCTTAGCTGTCAGCCTGCTATCCATCTATGAGTCTGTCTCTGTTTTGCTTGTTAGTTCAGTTAGTTCATTAGATTCCACACATGAGTGAAATCCTATGGTATTTGTCTTTCTCTGACTGGCATACTTCACTTAACATAATGTTCTCCAGGTCCATCCTAACTGTTGAAAAGGGTAAATTTTTCTTCTTTTTTTTTTTTTACAGCCTAGTAGTATTCCATTGTATAAATGTCCCAGAGTTGTCTTATCCACTCATCTTCTGATGGACACTTGGGCTGCTTCCATACCTTGCCAATTGTAAATAACACTGCAATGAACATAGGCATGCTTATGTTCTTTCAGGTTAGTGTTTTGGGCTCCTTTGGGTATATTCCCAGCATAGGGATTACTGGGTCAAAAGCAGATCCATTTGTAATTTTTAAGGAAATTCCACACTGCTTTCCACAGTGGCTGGTAACACAGTTTTCAGCCAGGTAACCTAAGATAAGGGCCCTAATGAGAGTACACCAACCTACATTTCTGTAGTAGCTAGTGAATAAGAGCCTATCCCTTGTCAGGAAACTGAGACTGGCCCTTCCTATTTCACAGGGTGACTGAGATATTCAGATATCACTTAGAGCATGTCACCCACTGTAGAGCAGTTCACAGATATAAGACATTATCAGCAAATTGCTATTTGGTCTCAGATCTAAAAGTACAGACTTTCTCTTTGATAGGGGTTCTGCTGTGAGACAATGAGACAACTTTAATTTCTGGGGGCCTCATGGTTTCCTCTTGGTGCATCAGTTCAGACTGTTGGTTGCTGGCTGTCCTGTGTCGAGAAGGATGCTGAGGGCTCCCTGGACCTGTTGGACTGATCAATGTCACAGTTAAGGTGGAAAAGAGATTATGTCATGCCTGATTATTCTGTGCTGGTCTTGGGGTGAAGCAGAGACAGACGAAGACCAAAGGAGTATTATATGAGCCCCGCCCCCCCCCCCCCCCCCCCGGTTCTGGAGGAACCCAAGATCCGAGCATCGGGCAGAACCCCTCTTGTGGTGGTCCCTTCAGGGTCAGAGCTGCTCTTAAGTGCATTGACTACCCACAGGGAGGGCGTTAGCTCTCTGCTGTCCCAGCAGTTTAGGAGACTTGCCATCCTGGAGGCATGCCTAGCCCTGGCTCCTGGGACACGGAGCTGGGCTGGAGCCATAATAGAAGCCAAGCTGCCTGACTGGGGCGCAGGATGTGATGAAAAGCCCTGACAGTGGATGAGATAAGGAGTGCTAAGTGGAAGCAAGCAGGGCTGGTCCGCACACTGGCAGCACAGCTTCTATTAAAACCAGGCCTCCCGCCCCATTCCTCACATGAGGTTTTCTTCATCTCTGCCCATCAGTTAAGGGAACGGTTAGGAAAGTAACAGTGACCAAATCCAGGGCTGTGACTCTGGGGAGGTGACTCTTGGTGTGCTGGGGCACAGAGCAGTGACATCTGAAATGGTCCTGGGAAATATAATGGGGGCTCCCATGAAACATGACTCAGTCTGGGGGCAGGCACATGCATCAGGGACCCATGGGAGAGGCCCAGAGTCTCTACCAGCTCCCCACACAAAAGTGTTTTCAGAACAGTTCATGGCATGCTATAGTCCTATTCATAAGACAACACCCCCCCACACCCATGTTCAAACGAATTTAAACATACCTGAACAAAACACCCACGCGCCCACTCCTCAGTGAGAGCCACTGCACACGCTGAGGTGTGTGTATCACTGCTGATACACGCCTTGTTGACAAACACAGGATCAAACTATCCATCTGTCCGCTATGACCGCCCCCAGCCACATGTGGCTGTTAAAATGAGAATTAACTAAAATAAGAGGAAAAAGCAGTTTCTCAATTGCACGAGTCACATTTGAAGTATCACCCAGTGTACGGAGCAGTGCAGACGTTCAACACTTCCCTCGACACAGGAAGCTCCACGGACAGCCCCATGGCAGCTGCAGCCTGCGATTCCTTCTCGCTCGTCGTAGATGTCTTTCCTGCAGTAAACTGTGGCTGCACTGTCTCCCTTCCAACGACAGCGTGGCATTCCATCGTGGGGGGCACACTCACTGTCCACAACAATTCCTCTAAAGCTCAAGATTCCCATTATTTCCAGGTGGTCATGACGGTAACAATGACTCAGCAGGCCGTCTAAAATCTGAATGTTTATCTGAAAGTACAGTTACTTTTTTTCTATTACTTCTAGAGCAGTTTGCACAGTTTTTAGGCTTTTTTCATACTTACTAAATTACTTTCCAGAAACTCAGCATAAATTTATACTCCTCACAAGTAAGGCATGAAAGGCAACAATTAATCTAATCTAAACAACAATTTAGAAAATCATTGTCACTTTGATAGTCAAAGCAGTATTTTCCTCAAGGATGTTTTGCTTTGCTATTCTTGGATTTTTCATAGGGTTTATACCCACTTGTATTTCTTTTGGAACTTGCTTTGGCTGAGATTTTAATGGGCGTGTTTATTTCTTTTAAATTGGTTCATAGAAGATCTTTATATGTGGAGGATCAGGCTTTTACCTCATAACTTACAAAAGCTTTTTTTTGATTTGTCATTTGCTTTAAATTTTTAAAATTTACAAGTGAATTATTGTATTTAGTCAATTCTCTCAGTGTTTTTCTTTTAGATTTCTGCCTTTGCTAAGACAGACTATCGTTACCCTGTTAAAAATTATACATAAGTGTTTATATTCTATATTTTACTTTTTAAAAACACAAACCTTTAGTACATCTGGAGTTTATTTAGGGTGTTGTGTGAGCTTAATATTTACAGGTACTTTCTAAATGGTTAACCACTTTTCCCCAAACTATTTGGTATATTAGTTATTCTTTTTCTACTAACTTTAAGTTTCACCCTTATCAAAATTACACATATATATTTGGGCTTCTTATTATACTTCATATTCTATTTTATTACTCTGTCTTTACCATTTGGTACAAAAACATATTGCTTTAATTATTGTAGTATATATCATATGTTAATATTTGTGTGGTGAGTCTTTTGTGTAACTTTTTCCTTTCCAAAATATTTTTTACTTTTTTAGTGTACCTATTTCTTCCATATGAATATTAAAACCATTTTATGGAATTTCAGAAATAATCCTGGTAGAGTTTTTATTGGCATTGTTAGTGTAAAACTAAATTTGTGGGGGGGAAAATACTGTATCAGTATTGAATCTTCTTATCCAGAAACATGGTATATATTTTTAATTTATTCTCATTCTTGTGTGTGTCTTGGTCAAGTTTTTTAGTTGTTTCCTTCATATAAGCCTTAAATATCACATATGAATTTCAACTGACTTTTCCAAGAACTCGGCTGAGTTGTCGTCATGGAGGTGAACCAGGCCTTGGCTTCTGGGGGTGGGGTCAGAGGGCGAACTTCCTGGGAGCCACACTAGAAAGCAGATCCCCTGGACTGAAATGTGCAATGAAATAATTTAATTAAAAATTGTTGTGAATGAGATCTTCAAATACCATAATACTTTGAACATACTAGTGGGGGTACATAGAGTATAAATTTTAAATACTTATTTTGTAACTAGTTTTAATAGTTTTTATGTTTTTTATTTGTTATAATAGTTTTTAGGTTGCATATCTTGGGCTTTGCCAAGAAATACTCATATTATTCTAGAGAAATGTTTGTCAATATGTAGAATTTTTATCTTTTTTCTTAATATAGATCAATATTATATAGCACAATACTAGAAAAGCATAGCTGTTTCAGACTGACAGATGGACCTGGAGTAAAGTCCAACTAAAATTAACTCAAAATTTCCTGTGGTTCACCCAGTTTCTGAGGCCTAGTGTCCTCAGTTAGAAAAAGGGGTAAGGATCCGTACTGTAGAAGGATCCTCTGAGGATTAAATGAAATGCATCCTGTGAGACACAGACAGTGGCTATCATTGCTGTGTGGTTGCGTTTGCTGAAACTCCCAGCACCTCAAACACAAAGTGTCACATGGACATCGGGCTGTAATGGCAACAGAGTCATTGCTAAACAGAAACACCAGACTGTTGATGACAATGTTGATGGTGAAGGTGATCACCGTGACTAATATTTATTAAGCATTTGTGCCCCTTGCAACACATTTATCATCACAACAATTGCAGAAAATTACTCCAATATCTTGCAAACTTGCTCCTAATCATATTGATTTTATTCATTCATGCCATCATTCAATGAATTCACTCAAAATCATTTGTTGAGAGTGAATTGAATCTCTCACTTAATATGCCTCAATTCTTACCACTCCAGCTTTTGTAATGGGATAAAGGATGGAGCTCGCTTTCTGATGAAAGATCATTCCTTCAACCATCACTTACTGATACTAGTAATGAAGAGATGAGTAAGATGAGAAACTTATCCTTGAGTCAGTTATAGTTGAGAAAACCAGAGGCGTAAGGAGCATTATCCCAGAATATGTTAAGGTCATGAGACTGTAGTGAGGGGAGTACTTGTGCAGGGAGGCAGGGGGCTTGCTGGCCGGGGCTGTTGTGGGGTGGGAAGGAGACAGGCCCACAGGGGTGGTTGGAGTTAGAACTGGCTGAGCCACGGCACAAGATGGGTAGGAGAGAAAAGGCATGACAGTGGGGGAACACTCACACAAGGGGACTGGGGCACACACCCAAGCCCTGGGCCTAACTTGCCAAATAACTTGTTCTTCTACAGTGACATTTAACTGAAAGTAGGTGGACTTTGTGATTAAATTCAACTTGAAGTAGCCTGTCTATAAGTTGGAGCTTATCTTTGATAGTTTAATGAGGCCAGCAGAATAAAGAAGGAAAACAATTGTGCCTTGTTAATATTCATAGTCATAATATTTATTGGGACTAAACAAAGATAAAGAAAGTAAATGTAGCTTTCACTGGGAAAAAACTGGGGACAAAATGAGGGACTGAAAGAATCTACTGCTTTTTGGTGAAAACAATGGAGACATTAATTTTCTTTGAATTAGCTTGGCCTCTATTTTTCTCCTTCCATCCTGTCTTTCTCTCCAAACCTTCACCGAACAGCAGGTTTCTAGGCTGGCTGGACTTTCCCTCTCTCTCTTTCTCTCTCTCTCCCCCTGTCTCCCCCGCTCTCTCTCTCTTTCTTTTCTTTTTAAATTTTTATTTATTTATTTTATAGAGAGAGGAGAAGGGAGGGAGAAAGGGAAGGAGAGAAACATCAATGTGAGAAAGAAACATCAATCAGTTGCCTCTCACATGTATCCAACCAAGGACTGAACCTGTAACCCAGGCATGTGTCCTGATCGGGAATCAAACCTGTAAACTTTCACTTTGTGGGGGAATGACACCCAACAAACTGAACTACACCGGTCAGGGCTAGGCTGGGTGAATTTCTTATAATACTGACGAGGGACATTAGCTAGGGGTCATAGAAGAATATTATTTAACATCCCCCCTAAAATCATACACAAATGGTGTACACAGGAAGGATGTATTGACTTGGCTTCTGTTACGTGCTGGTGAATCCAGAATTTGGAGATGGATTCGTTTGTCTACCAGGGTGAGCTTTTCCTTCTTTCTCTCTCCAGCCTGCTTCCTCTTCAGGTATTTGGGCTTGGCAGGTTATTAATGGGTGGAACCCACAGACACAAGGAAATGATTTTATGGGCTTTCTTCTGGGCTCATGTACAATTTTTAAGAATTCCTTTTGATCCTCTAAGATCCCAGCAGCCAACTCTGGTTAACATCACCCAGGAGCCAGCTGTACCCTGAGCTATCCTGGGAGCCAGCTCCGTGTGTGCCAAGCTGCAGGCAATTCTGTCTCCTTCCAGGGGCTGGCGGCACCTCGAGAAGATTCAGGCAAACAGAAGTGGCAAGTTGGATCCTTCACATGTGAATTTGATCAATATTTACATCTGTGAAAAGCATTTCGTACCAAATAAATCTCTTAGAAATTTCATTGCCATCTCTCCACCTCTACATTGAATAGCTTAATCCTCAGTCCTTATACACAAAATTCCTGACTGAAGGCCTAGTAAGAATTTAGGGTTGATCCTGTTCTGAAACTTCAGCCTGTTCCCCTGAACTTCATGGAGGTGTGTGGAACAAAGCTGCTCCTAGTGCACATTGATGGGTTGTAGGAAATGGGTAGAAAGTAGAAAAACAGGAGAGAAATAAGTGCCCGATTTTCAAGAGGGGTTGCTTCAAACAGTGTTCAGCCCCAAGACCCAGATCACAGGCATGGCCTAAAATGCACCTGGCTTTCAATCAGGCCTGCCAGTCCATTGGGCGGTATTGAGAATGCTCACAGGCACAGACAACATACATACAGGTAAAATACTTATTACCAGTGTGATCCTGGACTGAACTGACATACATACAGATAAAGTACTATTATGACTGTGACTCCAGTCTGGACTTGCTCTTTGTTTGTGATGGGATACTAGACTAGATCTATCAGTGATGTGCTGCAATTCTAATGTATATTCAGTTAACATTTTTTTCTGGCAGCCCCCAGTTTTATTGAGATAGAATTGACATATAACATTGTGTAAGTTTAAGGTGAACAACATAATCATTTGATATATGAATATATTGCAATATGATCACCACAATAAGTTTTAACATCTATCACCTCACCTACTCACCAAATTTTTCCTTACGATGAGAACTTTTAAAATTTGCTCTCTTAGCAACTTTCAAATATAGGATAGAATTTTGTTAACTATAGTCATTATTGTTCTATATTACATTCCCAGAACTTACATTGTAACTGGTAGTTTGTACCTTTTTGACCACCTTCAACCAATCCCGCCTCCCACCTCTCACCTCTGACCTTTTCTAGTGTATCTTAACTGGCTTCTTGGTTAACTAATTCATTGAATTTGAGTAAGGTATGTGAGCCATGTATCCTTTTTCTCTATCTAGATTGGTAAAAAAATTGTACATTGAATGATATTACAACTAGGAAGAATTGTACCTTATCCAGCACCTGGGTCCAAAGATGGAGAACAAAGATTATCTTCAATTTGGGAGATTGTCTGCAGTGGTGAACCACAGGGCTCTGCTCTCTAGAATGTTTACACATATGCCCAGTTTGAGGGAAGGTGTTAGGCTCATTACCTTGTAGATAGCATAGGGGGCACACTAAATAGTGGGACTAAGCCCATCAAACAGTGGGTCAGGTGTTTGTGGCTGGGGACAGTGGAAGCTGGCTTTCCATTTTTTCTTTCTTTTCTTCCCCCACTTCGTCCTCTATCTTTTTCATCTTTGTGGTAACAATTTATAAATCCCACATAGGGCAATTGAGAGATTAAATTAGATGAAGAGAAGTGGGTCCAGAGTTGAAGGTGGTCTTGGTTCAGAGCTGATGGAGGTCCCAAATCCCAGATCTCCTGAGGAGTCCTAGTAGGGATGTAGCTCAGACCCTACCCTCTGCTTTGCCCATTATGCTGACATTCTCTAGAAATAGTCTTTGTGAGTGGCCATGTCTGCCTTTCTGAACACAAGCATTCAGTGCCATGAAACGGTGGTTACCAAGATCTGCAGGTGCTAGATGAGGTCTTCTGATTGGGTAACCAGCCCTGGGGATAAAGCAGCTGCTGCCGCCCTGTGCTTCTGCTGAGCACACACATCAGAAAGACCACCAGAACTAAAAACAGGTGGGGCACCAAGTGCGTTCAGGATGCAAGACAGAGAACCAGCACTTTAGGTGGGCGACCACACATGCTGAATATTACTCAATGCTGAAGACTAACATTTTAGAGCTAAAAGAGACTACAAGAAATCATGTGGTTAACCTCCCTCTTGGATACAGAAGATGTGATGCAGAGAGAGGTTAGTTGATTTGTTCAAGATCATCCAGTTAGTTACTGGCAGGATTGGTTTCCTGATGCCTGGTCCAGAGTTCCTTCTACTCCATCACATTGTTCTGATTCTAACAACAACAACAACAACAACAACAACAACAATACCAATGGGTTACATTTGTATGGTTCTTTAAGTAGAAAAGCCTTGGATGGTTTAATGAGGCCGACAGAGTAAAGACGGAAAACAACTGTGCCTTGTTAGTATTCATAGTCACGATATTTACTGGGGAGAAACAAAAACCAAAGTAAATGTAGATTTCACTGGGAAAAGACTGGGAACAAAATAAGGAACTGAAAGATTCTATACTTTTAGGTAAAAAACCAAGGCACGACTGATTTTCTCCATGTTCACTCAGTCTTTTCTCTTCTTGCATCCCTGTCCTCTCCTGCTAGACCCCCTCCAGGAGCAGATTTCGTGGCCAGGTGGATACCTTACAGCACTGAGGAGGATCTTATATTTTACTTTAAGAAGAGATAAGGCCAACAGTATCCCCACGTTATAGATGAGGCAGCTGAGGCACAGAGAGTCTACGTGATTTGCCCAACGGTACGTAGTGCAGGAATGACAGACTCAAACCAAGGTTTCCTGGCTTACGGCCAGTACCCTTTCTTACCCAGCACTCTGACCTCCTTCCTGCACTGAAACAGACTGGGTGAGTCCCTGTGAGGGTTTGTTCTAAGCCTTTTTTTTAAAAGTTCTACAGATAGAGATTGTACTATTAAAAAAACATAATTTAGGGCCTTCAATATACAGTATCTTATTCTGGAAAGCAAAGCCTAGAGCTGTAAGGAACTGACATATTCTATTTAACATGGTCTTCTTATTTGAAATATGAGATGTGTCCATGTCTTAAGGCCTCACCTCTAGAAAAAAATGCCACCCAAGATCTTATAAATAAAAGGGGCAGAGCAAGGAGAACCTTGATTTCCTGTCTCCTTGTGAAGTCTACTTTGTTCCACACTGCATCTGAGTCTCAGCGCTGTGGTGTGAAGAGCGTCACTCTTAAGCCTTGTGGAGTGCTCAAAGTGTCTTCCAAAATCGTGGCTGGGTAGGGAAAAGCATTCATCTTTGCAGTCAGAGGGTTTAGTCTGAACCCTGGAACCATCACTTAGTAACTGAGTAAGCTTAGGCAGTTTACTTAACCTCTCTAATCTGTGCCTTCATTTGTAAAATTGGCATATTAGACTATCTGACTCATGGGGCTGCTGAGGTGAAGAGGGGCCATGCATATTTACCTGGCAACACAGTGTTTGCCAGCAGGTAGGCATTCTGTAAGCCAGGTGTGCAGAGCCTTTGGCTTGGCTGACCATGAGGACTCTCAAGCCAGAAGCACTACTTTGATGCAAGTGCTACACAATAATTTTCCAAACAAGACTCCCTCACACTGGCTTCTGTGGCTCAGTCAATTGAGTGCTGGCTTATGAACTGAAAGGTTGCTAGTTCTATTCTCAGTCAGGGCACATGCCTGGGTTGTGGGCCAGATTCTCAGATGGGGGTGTGTGAGAGCAACTGGTTGATGTATCTCTCACCCATCAACTTTCTCCCTCCCTTCCAATCTTTCTAAAAATAAATTAATAAAGTCCCTAAAAAAGGACTTTGCCCTCACCCCTTCATCTTTCTCACATTATACAAGGTCTGTCGAGAAGGTATCCAGCCATGTACTATGAAAAATAGAGACATTTCTTGAAGAAGATACAAGATACAAGAAACTACGTACATAGAACAATGATGCCTCAGTCCCCTTCAAAGTAGGCATCTTGGGACCTCACACAGTTCTCCCAATTGCTCAGCTGCCCTGTCATATTTTCCTGAGTCTCGCTGATGATCTGAAATCTCTTCCCTTTCAAAAGTGATTTTAGTTTTGGGAAAAGTCAGAAGTCAAAGGGTGCCAAATCTGGGCTGTAGTGGGGGCTGAGTCACCTGGGCGATTTGACGTTTTGCCAGAAAATTCTGCATGAAACATGATGCATGAGGGTGCACATTGTCTGATGAAGCTGCCAATCATCAGTTGCCCACAGCTGTGGCCCTCTGAATCATCCAAGTAGTTTCCACAGAGGAACGTTCAGGCTTAATGCCAAAACTGAAGCAGATTCATTGCTCTACTCGTTCAGTCATTCTGAATGTATTTTGAATGGCCACACAGTACACATGCTCACTCAATGGCATCTACTGCCCCCACTGACTAGTACAGTGAAGCTGTCATTGTTCATGCATGTGCATTCCAGTCCACTCTCCTTGGTTGCCAGGTTACATCAGTGTAGTGCAAATCATTCTCATTATATTAACAATGGCTGGAATTTTTCCAGACAGACCTCGTATGTTGATCCCAGGAAGCAGAGGCTGAGAAGTAACATTTTTTTTTAATCATCACCCAAGAATATGTAGAGAGTGGGAAAGAAAAGGGGAGAGAGAGAAAGAGAAAAACACCAATGTGAGAGAGGAACATTGATCAGTTACCTCCTGCATGTGCCCTGACCAGGATTGAACTGTGACCTTTTATTTTATGACACTCCAACCAACTGAGCCACACTGGCCAGGACAAACTTATTATCATTAAGAGAATGCAACAACCTGAAAACCCAGCTCCATCATGCTGCCTGTGGTGGTTACCTTCATTGACAACCTGACCAGAGAACAAATATCGGAGTGCCAGATTTTTGGCTGAACATTATTTCTGGTGTGTCTGCGAGTGTTTCTGGAAGGAGTTAGCATTTGAGTTGGTAGACTGAGTGAAGAGGACTTCTCTCCCCAGTGTGGGTGGGCATCGCCCAGTCCACCAGGGGTCTGAACACAACAGAAAGTGGAGCAAGTGTGAATTCCGCCTCTCTGCTTGATTGTTTCAGCTGGGACAGTAGTCATCTCTTGTCCTCAGACTGGCATTTACACCATCGGTTCCCCTGGTTCTTAGAACTTCAGGCTCCTACTGAGTCCTGCCACCCACTCTCCTGGATCTCTAGTTTGCAGATGGCAGATCCTGGGACTTCTCAACCTCCATAATTATACGAGCCAATTCCTTGCAGCAGATTTCTATATATCTATCCCACTGGTTTCTTGGAGTTTTTGTTATTGTTGGCCTGGATTCTTTCAATCCCAATTTTGCTTTATTTTTGTAAAGATTAACCTAATAGCCAGAGCACGTGACTAACAAGTACTTTATCTATCTATCTATCTATCTATCTATCTATCATCTATCTTAGTGCGGTAGGTAGAATAAAATGTCACTACACAAAAGATGCTTATACATTAATCTCCAGAACCTGTGAATACATTATGATAGATGGGAAAATACTTTGCCAGTGTGATTAAGGGTATACACCATGGGATTGTAAGATTACTTTAGATTATTGCATGAACCCCATCTAATCACAGGAAGGTGGAAATCCCCTCAACAGTGGTCAGAGAGAGAGAGAGCCAGAGACCTAACAATGATGGAAGCGTTGCTGGAGACATGCTACCTGGGTGACTCTGAAGATGGGAGATGAAGCTGAGAGCCCAGGAATCCAGGCAGCCTCTAGAAACTGGGAAAGGCAAGGAAGCGGATTGTCTCCTACAGTCTCCGGAAAGGGAGGCAGACCAGCAAGCAGATGCCTTGATGTTAGGCCAGCGATGTGCTGTGCTGGACTTCTGACCTATAGAACTATATGAAAATATGTTCGTGTGCTGAATCAATAAGTTTACGGTAATTTATTATAGCATGCCATAGGTACCCCTCAGAGATAGGGTAGCTCTTCCCCACTCCCAATTTGAAACTGATAATGTCACACACACATGAAAAGGGTATGAAAAAGTTTGTTATCCACATAATGAGACTTTCAGGGTGACTCCCAAGCTGTCCAAGAATGGCTTGAGAAATCAGGGAAGGAAACTGGCTTGGAGGATTTGTGGTGGTTAGGAGGTGGGAACTGGGTGAAAGTTCATGTGCATGGTTTGATCTTACCATTAACACCCATGGAAAGGGCTCCCAGACATTGTTACCAGCTTGCCCAGGTGTGGGGCAGACAAGGAACAGGTGACTGATGCTCAAATACTGTCGGCAGTCACATGTCAAGAAATGGCATCTCATTCTATTCCCTCCAAGTAGAAAATTAATACAGCAATCTTCCTCTGTTGCAGAATGTCACTCACTCGCGGAGAGATGATGAAGCACAAACTTTATTACCCGGGGGGCTCAGAGGGGAATCCCAAATTCTGAGCCCCAAAAAGGCTGGGCTCTTTATACACAGGCTTCGCTTTATATAAAGGCGTCGCTTCTTTATACACAGGCAGAAAGGGGGGTGGGTAAGTCATCTGCAGAAGCAGGCATACAAAAGCAGAAGCGAAGGTCAGTATTTTGGCCTTGAGGTAACTGTTACCTTGGTGACAGCTCCTACTCAGCTCCCCGTCATACAAAAACAAAGGCATTGTAACATTTGCAAGTGATACAAAGAGTAAACTTTTTTATGGGGTTTTCTTTTCCTGCCACACCTCTATTCCACGTAAGCAACAACCCATCCATCCATCCACCCATCCATCCATCCATCCATCCATCCATCCATCCAGTGTTTTAAGGGGCATGCACTCTGTGCCAACCACAGCTAGATGTTATGAGTGCAGTGTTGTTCCTGAAATAAATTTTTCTCCTGTTTTGCTCACTGTCTAGTGGGAATGGACATTGAATGGCTTCATAATTATTTGATTATTTGCCAAGTGTCCCAATTGTTGTGTACAGTGAGGGCTGAAAGAGATTTTTCTTACTAGGAATTAGGAACATTTTCACTGGCAAGATAATAGTTGGCACAGCTCTGAATAAAACAATCAGAAATTCAAAAAGCAGACAGAAATGAAAGCACTTCAGACCTCTGAAGGAACACAATGGAGAAAGGTAGAAAGGCATTAAGTTTTGTCTGTGTGGCAAGAAAGTGGATTAGCAGAGAAGGCTTTTTTCCATCCTTTGATCCCAGGTGGATTCTCGATGGGGAAATGGGGTTTCATGAAACAGTTCGGGAGAAAAAGCTGGAATAGTGGGAGCGGGTAGAGTTAAAGATGACCAACTGCTGATTACCTGCAGGCTGACCTAATTTAAGGATGTTTGTTTTTAGCTGGAAAGCACCAATTTATACCTAATCTAACATATATGAAGGAAAAGATGTGAGACTTCTAGCATGAATAAGACTGGGAAGAAGTAAAGGAAGTTAATCAGTAATGAGCCATCTGTCACAGTCTACAGCTTCTTTTCCAAAGATGGTCTAAGTAAAGGATGCACACACAGCGTGGCATTGTGGGGCTGCTCACTGAAGGGGCAGGGGTGTGGCCTGGAGGGCTGGCCAAGGGAAAAGCTGCTCCTCGGGATCAGTATCTGTTTCCTCCCCCTTGGGTCCTCCTCTTTGGGCGAGTCTAGAACATCCTAGGGGGTTGTTGGCCTTTGACTTCCACTTCCCTACCCCAGGGCCTGGCAGCCTGGCAGCAACGTTCACGCGGCTTTTGCCTCCTGCGGGTACCAGCCAGAGTGGCCTGGGGTTTTCCAATGTCAGTGACCAGGTTCTGTGGGAAGGAGACTGAGTCCTCCCTCTAACTTCTCCTCCCCACCTCATGCTGGGTCTTCACTCCTTCTCCCTCTGTTTTGTATTTTAGACTCAAGTAGATTTTTACATGTATAATAAGTTCTTGCTTTGAACTTAAATATAAACAGTATGTTTTTTTTTTTTTTAAGTGTGGTCCAGTGTTACTGGAAATGCTGTGATGTGATTAGTTTTTGACTGTGAAATACCTCAGCCTTATCTCCAGGAGACAGCTGCTGGGAGCGCTTGGAGGGCTCTGGCTGGTGGCTGCGGTGTGATTTTTCTTAAAAAACAAAACATAGACCCCCAGATGATCTGAGTAGAGACTTTCCACAAAATCCCCTCTGTCAGAAGCTCATTCTTTCTGACTTTCATCCCCTCATTATTTGGGGCGATCCCAATGCATGCGTGCCCATGTGGGGGTTCAACAGGTTCCCGTCACAATCTGGCCATTTTCCTCTGATTCCTCCCTCCTTTTCTGCTTTCTTCTTTTCTAAACTTGCTCAGCTACATCTAAGGATTTCTCAATTGAGGAAACAAATTATTTGGGTCAGACAGGCCACCATCACTATTTATGAACCAAAAATGCTTCTTGGCATTTTGAAAACTGATTTATTAATAAACACAGGGGGTCTTGCATGTCAACAACTGCAAAATATGGATAACAGATTTGCATCTTCTATCATTTCATGGCCTCATTCAGTAGGAGTATTTTGTAAGTTAAAACAAAAACAAAAACAAAAACATATGGTAGTTCCTCTCAATCCCCTTTTGAACTAGCTGCTTACCTCTTTCTTCAAAAAGGAAGAAACAAAAAGAAAAAATAAAACTACTTTCTTCTTAATTCACTGAAAAGTTTAGCTTTAAAGCATTAGAAGATTTTAAACACGTAAATTACTATGTGTATGATGTATGAGTCAATTAAAGAAAGAAGAGGCAATGGCTGACTCACATCAACCTCCAGCTAAAGCATGTTCAGGGAAATGAATTTAGGATCGGATCAAACAGGGAGCCAGCATCACAGAACACAGCACTCTGAAACACAGCACTTCTGAACACGGCACTCTGCAGGAGTATTTGAGGAATGCTAAGGGAAAGAGAATGCATATTTATCTTCAGTGAATTACATTTTATCTGGGAAACAAGACATCAAAAGTTGTGTGTGTGTGTGTGTGTGTGTATGTGTGTGTGTGTGTGTGTGTGTATTTATTCCCAAGGGATGCCAAGGTGCAGAGGATCATTAATTAGTAAATAAGCAATATAGATAACAGCTGCACTAATTGAGGGCAGCAGCATTACTGAAGAATTGGAGAGACCTTAGAGGATTTCAAGTAAAAGATGGAATTTTTTCATGACTTTCAAGCATAATTTAAATCCCTATGTGGGAAAAGCAAGGAGGGAATCTCAAAAGAGAAAGGCTGAGAAGCCTTCAGGAAGGATGGCCTAGCGGCCCAGGTGCCAGTGAGGACAGCTGCTTTGAACCTCACATCCGTGGACTCCAAGTACATACTTTTCCCCTCTGGCCCTTCCCCGACTCACCATTGTATCTGGGAGGGCCGACCACGTTGTTAGTTATCTAAAATTCAAAAACAGACAAAACTAATGGACGATTATAGGTCAAAGTGGTGATTATCAGAAAGGTTTGGAATTGGAGAATACCTGAAGAGATTTCATTCAAAAAAGGATAAAAAACATCAGATACTTAGGGAATGCCTAAAGAAAGAAAAATGCCTCAAGACTTCTACACACACACACACACACACACACATGCCACACAGAACTACTGACAATAAACAGAACGAAATACCATGCTCATGGATTAAAAAATTCAAAATTGTTACAATATTTTGTTTTATTATCAATTTATATGTTTAATACAATCCCAATCAAAATCCCAGTAGGTTTTATTTTTGTGGGAATCTATAAGCTTATTCTAAAATTTTCATGGATATGGCAAGGGCTATTCTTAGATAGTCAAGGTTGGAGAAGGATACCGATAATATAAACTTATAATAATTAATATTGTGATTTGCTACTGTAAGGAGAGGCACACTGACCAATGAAATGGAGTCCAGACACAGATTCACACATATTCCATCACCTAACTTATAACAAAGTTGCTGCTTATGTTCCTGGTTGGAGTGTAAATTGGTTCACCCACTTTGGGAAACATAGTATCTAATAAAATTAAACATCTGACTATTCAATGACCCAGCAGTTCCATAGTTAGGTACCCCAATGTGCATATATGCAGACCAAAAGATATGTACAGGGATGCACCTAATACTCTGGTTAATTATCTCCCCAACTGAAAACAATCCAAATGCCTATCAACAATTGAATGGGTAATAAACTTTAGTGTAGATTAAATTCAGACTGTGTAACACTATGTAGCAGTTGTCCTGGTGCATTTGGGCTGCTAGACCAACATATCTCAGACAGGTAGCTTATAAGCAACAGACACTTATTTCTCACACTTGTGGAGGCTGAGATGTCCAGAATCATGGCACCAGAAGATTCCATCTTTGGTGAGGACACACTTCCCAGGTGGCCATATTTTTGCTGCAATCTTCCATGGCAGGAGGGTCTAGCGGGCTCTGTGAGGTGTCTTATAAAAGCACTAATCCCATTTATGGAGGACTCCACCCTCAGGACCTAAGCATTTCCCAAAGGGCCCCACCTCCTAATGCCATCACATTGAGCACGAGAATTTCACATACGAAATCTAGGCAACACAGACATTCTGACAAAAGTAGCAATGCAACACAACTTCTCCCTGAGGAGTCAGATAGCAGATGTCTGAGTCTTCGCTGCCCTGCAGCCTCTGTCACTGCCAAGCGCCTCTGCTGCAGTGCTGGGAGAGCAGCTGCGGGGAAGCCCACGCACAGATGAGCAGGGCCACGTTTCTGGAGCTTTATCTGTGGACACTGAAATTTGGATCCCATATAATTTTCACATCACAAAGTATTAGAATTTTTTCAACTATTAAGAAAATCTAAAAACTATTCTTAGCTTATGGGCTATACAAAAACAGGAGAGAAATAAGAAATTAACAAGTGCCACACATGCAACAATATGAATTAACCTCATAGACATAATGGTGAGTGGAAGAAAAGCCATACCAGAAAGAATATATACTTTATGATTTTACTTATATCAAAAACAGACAAAACTAATTTATGATGATAAATGTCAAAATGATGATGATCACAGAGGTCATAATCAGGTAGGCTTCTGGGCTGCAGCAAATGTTTTATTTTGTAATCTGAGAGGTGGCTAAAAAGATGTGGTCATTTTACGAAAGTCATCAAGTTTTACTGTAAATCTTCCATATTTTTATAGTACAATTAAAAAATTAATACTGTTTAATAGACAGCATCATATGGTGGCTAAGTACATGGACTCTGTACACAGATTGCTATGTGTAAAACTTAGTTCTATCATTACTGTGTGGCCTGGAGTAAGGTGCTTCACATCCCTGTTCCTTAGCTTGCCTCAAGTGTAAAACAGGTGATAACGATAGTACTCATCTTGTAGTATTGCTGTAAGAATTATGAGCTAATCCACATAAAGCCACTTACAACAACGCTGGCAAATTCTGAGCACTCAATAAACATTAGCTATTATTATTGTGGCCAATAACTTTTTTGCTTTAGGTGTTTTGCTCAGCTTATGAAGATGATTATAAACTCTTGATTCTGCCATACATTATGTTCACTTTCAGGTTCCATCTTGGGCCAGGGGCACAAAGAAGTCATTCTAACTCACGTGATCCAGCCTGACTCATAACAAGTTCGGTTCTGGGGAAGAGTCTTGGAGTGAAGGCTTGTAGTCATAAATAACATCAACACCCCTCCTCTTATTTAGAATGCCCACATAGCTTGTAAAAAGTTGCAGTGTCAGTAGGTGCTAGTGGAAGACTCTGAGATCAGGGATTCCAAACAAACATATACTTTCAGTTTAAACTAGTCATTTTTATAGGGAACAGAAGGGGCTATTTGGAGAGGTGCATGAACAGTATTCCCTTGTTGCTCTTCTGCCCTTTAGGCCTGGATCTTGCAACTGAAGAGTGCCCAAGGCAGGACCTCTTGACCTCAGGAACTTTATACGGTGTATCCCCTGCTCATCGACTCCAACTGTTTTCCTGGGGGCAAAAAAGCCAAAAATAAAAAAAGACAGAAATAAACATATACCCTCTATTCTTTATATTGTATAAATGGCCATACTGGGAGGCATAATGTTCCATGACTTTAAAAATGAAGGAAAAAGCTTTTTATTCTCACTATAAACATTTATTTTCTGTTCAATCATTCAACAGATTTTATTAAGTGCTGCATAACAGGTCAATGAAATTCTACATCAAAGACATATTTTTTTAACTTTGTTCTTTGAGGTGATGTTTCTTTAAAATTTTGGACCATGGAATGTCACAGCCCCCTCTTTTTTTTCCCCCTAGTTACACCCATTTATATCCTAGAACACACTTTGGGACATGCTGAGTTTACCAGTCCTTTGTTGCTGAATTCTGAGGTTTCCCAATCTTTGCTGCCATAAATAACACAGTGGTGAACACTCTTGCACCTACAGCTTTGCACACATGGTAGATTATCTCTTTAGGATAAATTCCTAGGAGTGGGGTTGTTGAACTAAAGGCTCTGTTTCTTTTTATGTGCATAAAAGACCCACTGTCAGTTTTACGAAACTTAGGTAATCACAGGCTCGTAAAACCTCTGCGTTGGCAGGGATCTCAGCGAGCACCATTGGAAGCCCGCCTGACGCAGTGGGCAGACGGGGGCTGGAAGCCAGGTCAGCCTTAATGCACTTCTTATGGTTCCACGTGGGCTCTTGGGACAGCTGTCCAACAAAGAAAAAAGATGTGGTGGAGGAAAGTCAGCGAGGCATCTCCAGAACCAGCACAGCTCAGCAGCTCAGGTGACTCCCTGCCTCTCTTCCTCGTAGACTTTCCCTTTCAATCTAGTGTGTCTTATTTATGAGCCACTGGATATTTACCAAGAATAAAACATCAGGGAAACTAGGATCCAATTTAGCACCCACTCCTCCCATTAAGGAATAGCCAAGGACCCAATGTACACAAAGGGCACATTCTGTGTGTGAGAGTGTGCATGTGTGTGTGCACCCAAGTAGTGATTGCTTTGGGGCATTTGGGGTGAAACACACATCCAGGGCCATGTGATATTGATTTTCCCGCAGCCCCGATAGCTGTGAGCTTGGAGTACCCTGAGAAGGGACTAGGTGGGCAGCTGTGTGAATTATTTCCTAGACTTGCCTGCTGTTTACTGGAAAATTGGCTGCCACATGGTAAGTGCATGTGTTTGAAAGATTCTTGGTAGGAGGTAGCAATAGCAGCCTTAAGCCTGGAAGCAAAGCAGAGACCCAGGAAACCCAACCTGAACTCAGACCTGGAGTGTCCCCGACCCTGGCCTCTGGACAGGCACCAAGCACCTTTCCCAGTGCCTTCATAAGTGTTCCTCTTGGTCTGGTATTTGATTTGAACAGTATCCAGCATTCCTCAAAATGAAAAGGGAAGGGGCTCCCAAGATGCCTTTAACTCTCGTTTGGGGGGAAAATAACATCTTTCCCGGTGGGGAGGACCACTTCATCACATCAGAGTAAAGGCCCCTAACACCCATTCTTGTTTCTGGCTGGGATAAGTTTTTGATGTTTTATAGGAACATTCCCATATTCTCCCATACCCATCTGGTTCCTCCACTCTGCTCTGGCATCTCCTACCTCATTATTGATGGGATGGGAAATGGGTCGGCAAAGAAATCCTTGTCAAGAGCTGCCCAGAGCTGCCCTAGATCATGTGGCTCAGGTTGGAGTCCACACCAGGAAAGGTGTGCACTGTGGTCCAGGGCACAGGAATGTTCTTTGGTCCACCCTAGGGTCACACTAAACCTGAGGCCAACTCTAGAAGCAAAGATGGCGTCAGCATCCCTTCCCTTCCGTGGGGTCTCTCACAGTGCTGGGCTTCAGTGCCCATTTGTGGAGTGAGTGAGGGAGTGACTGGGGCTGTGGCTTGCTTCAAGTACAGGCTTTCTCAGCCCGTGGGTGTGGACACACATGTGCATCTGTTGACCTTAGTGTAATAAACCCCGGAGGACTTCACGGTGAAGCAGGATGGAAGCGAGGGCTTCTCTAACATTAGCAAAGTCCCCACCCTCTTCCTTGGTTCCCTTCTACCTCCCTACTGCATGCACTGGGGTCAGAGGTACATTGACAGACCAATGGATGACTTGATTTCAGGCAAAAGTATTGTTAGGCTGAGGCCCTTTGGAAAGCAGAGACAGACAGAGCAACGTTGAAAAGAGCAAGGCTAGATAACCAGGTGAAGTTTGGATCTGGTCCCCAGATGCTCAAGGCTGCAGGTACAGATGTGCAGTTTGGACATTGCAAACAGCACCAGCAAAGGGGAGTTGCAGTTAGAATTCAGCCTGTGCTATTGACACCCCTGTGCTCTGCTGTGGGCCCTGGCCACATGGAGAAAGAGGCATCCTTCCCCGAGCAGGGGACACTGCTGCTCACCAAGCTGCGCCCATGTGCCTTTTCTGATTTGCACAAAGTGTCACATAAGACAATGTAACCTGTGAATCAGCTCCATGTTGCTGGCTTATGTTCCACCATTCCCCTTTTAAATGTCCTGGATGTGTGAATGGTTTGTGTGTGTGTGTTCTCAGTGTGGCTCTGAGGGCCAAATGAGTGGATGGGGCCTGGTATGGAAATGAGCACATATCATGCTAAGTGAAATAGGCCATTCAGACAGAGAGAAGTACCATATGACTTCACTCATATGTGGAATCTAAGAAACAAAATAGAAATAGACTCATAGATACAGAGCACAGACTGACAGCTATCAGAGAGAAAGGGGTAGGGGAACTGGGTGAAGAAGGTAAAGGGATCAAGCCAAAAACCAAAACAGTATAGCAGTCACTGGAGGGAAGCGGGGTGGTGGAGGTGGAGGAGGGTAAAGGGGGTAACTGGTGATAGAAGGAGACTTGACTTGGGGTGGTGAACACAGTACAGTATATAGGTGATGCATCATAGAATTGTACCTCTGAAACCTATATAATTTTATTAACCAATTTCACTCTAATAAATTCAGTACAAGTAAAAAAAATAATAAATTTTAGCAGCATAATATAATGAATGTATAAATAAATAAATAAAATAAAATGAGTGCAATTGCATCTATGCCAAAATGTCCTTTCCCTCCTCCTGAAAGACAAGGGACAAGCCTCAGGCCAGGAGTCTCCCCACTCCTTGTCTGCCCTAGTGCCATAGACATGTCACCACTGCTTGTCCAATAAGGTCCCTTTCCTGGCCCCTTTCCTGATTTTGCATGGGAAGGAGGGGTCTTGCTAACACACATGTCCTGTTTTTCCCCTTGTTGAGGTGGGTGGCTGAGAGCGGGTGGATACGGTTTAAGATGCTCCAGGTGAATTGAGCTCCCCACTTAAAGTGGCGATGTCACCTCCCACGACTCCTGATCTTCTCTCCCATCTTCTAGGATGTCTTTTTATTGCTCCCTTAAAACTGGCTACCAAAGCACTGGTAGTTTTAGGTTTCAAATTTAGCCAAGAATTTAAAGCCAAGAGGACCTCCTGCAGGTAGTTCCCACAGCCATTCCTGATCCTACGATCCTACGTTTCTACTTCTCTAAGATAGGTGCACCCACAGATAACACAGTGGAAGAGAGGGGTGGACCTGGGAGAACTTTTGTCTGGTTTCCAGAGTTTCTGGGTTCCTAAGTGCCTCAAATGACAGGCAGTGGGTCAACAGGACCTTTTGAAACCCTCCTGGCTCTATTGTTTTCTTATTTTATAAGCTGTAAATCACCAAAGACTCAGCACTGGATTCTACAGGGATGTCTAAATGGCATCATGACTCACGTTTTATGTTCCCACCCAGATCCCTCTTTTCCTCCTCAACTCCTCTTAATTTATAGACTTTTCTGTAAGGAGAGCTATAAATAAATGGACATTTCTGAATGATGTTCCATTCTTTAAATCAATCTTCAAATCGGCAGCAGTATCACACGAGTAAAGGACAATTCCCCCACAGCTTGGGATAGGCTTCAGAGGAGGTTAAGCCTCTAATATGGAGTCAAGCTTGATCCTTATGTGCCCTCCTCCACCTCCCCACATAATTTAAAAGCAGTATCAGTTTCTTCTGTTTTTTTTTTTTTTTTTTTTTTTTTAACAGAAATCTCTTCAATGTGACCTCTTACTCATCTTCAGTTAAATGTAAAATTGGAGGGTGAAAGACAAAACACGAAAACAAGTTGGTGTGACCAAGACTAAGAGTTCATGTTTCTTGACCTGAGATCCACATAGATGCCACCCATGGCCTTTCAGGGTGTGTGTGTTTCACCCAGTAATATATTCAGAAGTGTTTCTAGTAATAATGCCCAGTGACTGGGTGGAAATATATTGAGAGCTTTATATGTTAAAAAGAAAACTTTTCAGAACTAAGATGTCAAAGCAGACTTGTTTGAGAGAAAGACATACATGTGAAATGTCGCATCCACTTTGTAAATTAAGGAAAGAGAAAATTGCATTTAACAAGAATAACATGACAACCTATAGTTTGAGTACATTATCGTCATATGAAGAAGAAGGATGAGGGGTGGAATGAAAAGGAATGTCACAGGAGAGCGGTCAAGGGGAGGTGAAGAGACTAAGAGGGAGAAGGAGACAGAGAAGACAGAGGGCACATAGAAACTCATTCATTTATTCACCAGACTTACTGAGCACGCCTTATGTGTCATATTGTGCCAGGCCCTTTCCTGTGGGCTACCTCTCCAGCCTCTCCCCCCCGAAGGCATGGATGGGGCAAAGCGGGATTTGAGGCCTGGGAAGGTCCCACGGAGGCCTTGGCTGCGATGTGGCAGGTCAGAAGGCATTGTGTGAAGGAGGGTTTCAGAGCATCACACCTGTCTGGTGGAAGGTGCTCTGGGCTGTTGGGAGGCTGTAGCATCCTTTCTGGGGTTAAGTCCCTGAAGCTGTGTCTCTGGACACACGTCATCTTCCACTGCTCAGGTGAAATGTCAAGTGATTGTGGAGCTGCCAAAGGTTTATGGAGAACTGGACCAAAGATTGTAAGATAGTTTTTATCAGAATCACTCAGTGTTTGTTGTAAGTGCAGACAACACAGCACCCCACCTCCCAGAGTGACATTTGACAAGACTGAGTAGAGCCCAAAATGTCGATTTTCAATAGGTTCCCTCTAGGTGATTCTGAAGCAGGAGATCCTGGGCTGAAAGGGAAGAAACTGTCATTTACTGGGTATTTTATTTTATTTTATTTTATTTTATTTTTAAAAGATTTTTTTCATTTGTTTTCAGAAAGAGAGGAAGGGAGAGAGAAAGAGGGAGAGCAACATCGATTTGAGAGGGAAATATTGATTGGTTGCCTCTTGCACACCTGCAACTGGGGACCTGGCCTGCAACACAGGCATGTGCTCTAACTGGGAATTGAACCAGAGACCCTTGGGTTTTCAGGCCAGCACTCAATCCATTGAGCAACACCAACCAGGGCTACTGGGTATTTTATTTTTTTATTTTTATTTTATTGTTTTATTTCATAGATTCTATTTATTTACTTTTAGACAGAGGGGAGGGAAGCCAGAAAGAGGGAGAGAAACATCAATGTGTGGTTGCCTTTCATGTGCTCCCTACTGGGAATCTGGTCCACAGCCCAGGCATGTGCCCTGACTGAGAATCAAACTGGTGACCCTTTGGTTTGCAGGCCCATGCTCACTCCACTGAGCCAACCAGCCAGGGCAACTATTGGGTATTTTAAATTGCAGTTTTTGGTTTTAGGTTCTATGCTGCACAGAACCATTAGACTCTAGGGGAAGTCACAGTTGGGATCGGGAGTTGTTATTAGGTTATTAGTCTCATTGATAATTTAAGACTGCCCCCTCCCCTATTTGTTTCCTTTGTGTGGGAGACTTTGTTGCTGCCCCTCCCATAGACTGTGGCCCACCCTGGAAATCACTACATCTCCACCTGCACCATCTGTGGATGGCTCTTGGATAGCTTTCAAGCCTTCTCCTTAAGACCCTATCTTTTTCTGCCTGAGGGTTTCATCTGGCTTCTGGAGTGTTCTCAGTTTATGCTAGAGGTAACTGGAGCAGCAGGAGCTATTTCTTAGAAGACTACTTGAAGTAGTGATGAGTGGGAGTGGGTGGATAAATGCCTCGCTTTCTCACTTCATGATGGGACAGGCTGGGAGCGCCTTCCACACAGTCTGTTAGAGGCCCTGTGCCCTTGCCACAGCAGCAACACTCTCAGTCGTGGGCTCAGTGACTGGCTTTTCTCCTTCCCCAGCCCCACTTGCCCTGCCCTCTCACCCTGCCCGAGAGTCGCCCCCCAACTAAGCCACTGACACCCACATGCCATCTCAGGCTCAACTTGGGGTGGAGGGGAACCCACACTAGACACTTTCTTTTTCTTTTTTCAATTAAAAAATAATTTATTTTCCTTTATTTTACTGAGGTATATTTAATATAAAATTAAATTAGTTTCAGGTATACAATGTTTACCTTTTGACCTCTCATACCCATTTTGCCCAGCCTCATTTTAATTCTTTATGATGTTCCTTGTAGCCTTGCATAAATTCTCCAATGCTACCAAGATCCCTTCCAGGAAAAAAAAGTCAGGTGTAATGATTTAATATTTGTATATGTTGTGAAATATCACTACTGTAAGTCTAGTTAACATCCATCACCATGCATACTTACAAGTGTATTTTTTTCCTGTGATGAGAACTTTCAAGATCTTGTACCTAGTAACTTTCAAATACGCCACAGAGTAGTAACCATAGCTGCCATGCTGTCCATTCCATCCCTGTTGTAACTGGAAGTGTTTGCCTTTTGACCTCTCACATCCATTTTGCCCAGCCTCATTTTAATTCTTTATAATGCTCCATGTAGCCTTGCATAAATTCTCTAATGCCACCAAGATCCCTGACAAGTAAAAAAGTCAGGGCACAATAAAAATTTACTTTACTGCAATTTAGGAAAAAACAAAAGGTAAAAAGCAAGGAAGATTTAATCACAAC
Source organism: Phyllostomus discolor (assembly GCF_004126475.2). Taxonomy (NCBI): domain Eukaryota; kingdom Metazoa; phylum Chordata; class Mammalia; order Chiroptera; family Phyllostomidae; genus Phyllostomus; species Phyllostomus discolor. The sequence goes on along the minus strand of NC_040910.2, from coordinate 66,322,673 downwards.
CTTACAATCTCTCTATCATTTATACAATTTCTTATATTTCAGATGCCCACTCAACACACGCCAGACCAGTAAGATATCTTGCATTTTTAAATTAAAACTATTCATTTGTACCTACTCAACCTGATCATGGGTTCACTGTTACTTGAGCTTAACTCTGCCCTTGGCAGTGTCCTGAGTTCCCTTGGCTGGTGTGGCCACCCCTGCCTGCTCCCCCGCCTCTGCCACCAGCTGGCCCAGAACTTCACCCAGACATTGGATTGGACTTTACCCTCATCACATTCCCTCACATTGGAATTTGGCATCATAGTTGACAATGTGCCTCCATACACATTACATTTTTTTCTTTATCCTCACTGGGAGGCATGCTTATTGATTTTTGAGAGAGGAGACGGTAGAGAAAGACAGAGAGGGAACCATCAATCTGTTGCCTCTTATATGTGCCCAAACCAGTGACTAAACCCACAACCTCAGTATATGCCCTGACTGGGAATTGAACCCATGACCTTTGACCCATGACCATGGAGTTAGGATGCTCCAACTAACTGACCCACACTGGCCAGGGCTCCATACACATTATTTCACTTGAGCCAAACAACAACCTATGAAATAGTCAGGATATGTTGCTTTATTCCACGGTGAAGGAAATGGAGGTTTGGCACATCACAAAACAAGGACATGTCTTGGACAATCTGAGAATTCATATATTGTCATTCCCAGTCTAGTAGGCTTTCCATAACACTTCAGTGTCCTTGCAAACAGCAACTTGCACAGATCTGTTAAGTTACTCACTTATTAACCAGACACTCAACAGTTATTTCCACTCAGGTAGCTCAAGCTAACACTCCTCCACTACAGCCACCTTTCCCCAGCCTGTGCAAGGCTCCATCCCACTCTGCCTTCAAAACACGTTTTATGCATTTGCCTTCTGTTAAATGGTTGACACCTTTTGTTGTACAAATTTCCTCCATAAAGTCCTAGGTCTTTGCATTTCTCTCTACAAATTGGAGAGAAATAAATCACCTTTGCCCTTTGCCCCCATTGTCAGCAGTGGAATTCCAGAGATAGTGAACTGTGAGGAGCTCCTTCCAACATACCAGGCCCAGTCTTCAGCTCCGGCCTGCCCCTGCCTGTGGGCTGCTGGTGTCTTCTAAGCCCGGGGCTCTTGGGGGAGCCTTGCTCTCCAGCCCACTGCAAAGAAACAGTCATTCCTGGAAATCCACTCCTAGTCCCCACCAGCCTCCCAACAACGGGTGTTTATGGCCACAGCTCTGCAGCTGGGAACCATAAGGCATGAATGAACGTGTGTCCATATTTTGGAGCCAACTTTTGTCAGGAATGCACTAAACACTTCATAAATTAAGTCCTTGGCTGTCAAGCTACCTCTGATATTAGATTAGTCATTGCTAACCCTTCCCTACACAAAACCCAGGGGATGGACACACTGGATGGTGCCAGAGCTTTTCGTTTTTCTTTTCTTTTTTAATGGGAAATGTGTGCAGGGGAGTAAGTCCCACACTACCCGATCACAGATGTGTGTGTGATGGGCATTCCTTCTGGTTTCTCAGCGTTCCTTCTCTGAGCACACACGGGGTGCAAAGTGCTTTCGGTGGTGTGCTGGCCAGGCTTCTGGCTGCTGTGGGTCTCCCTCAGGCTTTGTGAGTGCCAGGCACCATTGTCAACATTTTATACGTTTAGAGGAATTCAGTCCTGCTGATGGTCTTAGGTCAGGGGTGCTATTATTATCCTTCACTTGATGGCAGAGGAAGCTATAATACTTGGGTAACTTGTCCAAGGTCACATAAGTAGTTCATAGCAGAGCTGGATTCAGCAGGCGTGACACTCCTCTAACCCCTCTGTGACCAGCCTCTGCGCAGCGTGTGTCAGACCCGCAGCGACAGCCACTCTGCTGGCGCAATGGACAGGAGACATGGGACTATGGCCCTTAACCTCAGCCCTCAAAGGTCTGCCCATTTACTTACTAATGCAGTACATATCTTCTTAGGGTCTGCTGCCCTTGGGGGTCTTAAGAAACTCTCTTTTAACAGGTATTTTTTAAAATGTATTATAGTATATTCCAATATATTAATATTAAGTACTGTAATTATATTTTCTGATATATAAAGTAATTTAAAGAAGAGCTCCCCGGTTGAATAGAAAGTGGAGGCCCAGAATCCACAACATACCTCCCTCTCGAGGTGCTCCCCGAGGCCCTGTTCAAACAGGGCTCATTTGAGGCCGGCGGGCATCTTCAAATCAATAGTTTTCCATGTATGTTTGAAGAGGTATTGATTCTGACTGGAAAGAGGGGCCAAAGGAGAAAAAGGATTTTCTTCCATTTTGTGGAACCACTTCGCTCCGGCCACAGATTTGCATGAATTCCCAACACATGACAGTTAGTTAGATGACAGTAAGGGTTAAAATAAACTGTGTGTGGCACAGGACCATGGAATGTTTCTGTATATCATTTGAACCACATGTGAAGTGGAAATAGTTGGAAGGGAAAAAAGTTAGTAACTCAGGTATATTGTATGCCTCTGGAAGGGGTTACTAAGAAACGTACGTACAGTTATAGTGCTCACTCTACTGACAGCTGTTCTTAAGAGCAGCAACATCATGCCCTGGCTGAGGAGCTCAGACACTTAGAGCATCGTCCTGATAAACCAAGATTGCAGGTTTGACTCCTGGTCAGAGCACATGTAAGAATCAACCAATGAATGCATAAATAAGTGGAAAAACAAATCGATGCCCCCTACCCTTTCCCCCCTCTCTGTCTTTCTGAAGTCAGAAAAATTAAAAGCAATAATGTGTTCCCAGTATTCTTTGGCCTGAAAGTGACAGGAACGTAACTTAAGCTAGCTTAAGCAGAACAGGAAATTTATTAATTATTATAAGCAGGAAGCAGTGGTTGATCTGGCCCAGGCTCGGTGAAGACCAGAGGTTGCAGTTACAGACAAGTGTGCTAAACAATTTCCCTCATCCTATAGATGAGCAACCTGCATGAACACTGGGTTAGGTGACTACCATTGGCTCTAACTGCCCATCTTCCCCATGTCAAAATCCTGAGGACAAGAATAAGACTTTCTCGCTAAACTCCAACAGATACCTGTTCTGAGCTAATCCCTAAAGCCCACAATTCTCTGATCTACCAGCCCAGGGCACACTTCAGTATATGGGAAAGTAGGTACCATGATTTCCATACTGTTGGGAACACAATAAGTGGGGAAGGGATTATTCCTCACAGCAAAAGAAGCAATGCATATATCCAGTACAAATTATTTACAGACATTCCATGACTTGGGTCACCCAGAGCCTCAGTCCTCTCATTCTTGGGTTCATGTATTCAGTCACAAATCTCTATGGGTATCCCAAGTTCCTGGCTCAGAACCCCTGTGGCCATGCTTGGTAACTGTATTAGGTTGCCAGGGCTACTGCAACAAAGCTCTAAACATTGAATGGCTTTTAACAGAAATTTATTGTCTCTCAGTTTTGGAGGCCAGAAATCCAAGATAAGGCATCAGCAGGGTTGATTCCTTCTGAGAACCACGAGGGAGGGAGATTCTGTTCCATCCTCTCTCCTAGCTTCTGGTGGTTTGCTGGCAATCTTGGTCCTCCCTTGACTTGTAGAAGCATCCATCACTCCATCTCTCCCTCCTTGTTCCTGTGGTGTTCTCTCTGTGTGTATGTCTGTTTCTAAATTTCCTCTTTTTATAAGGATGCCAGTTGTATCAAATTAGGGTCCATCCTAATAACCTCATTGTAACTTGAGTACCCACATAAAGATTCTATTTCCAAATAAGATCACATTCTGAAGCACTGGGAGTTAGGACTTCAACATACGGATTTTGTGGAGAGATAATTCAGCCCCTACAAGTATCCTAGTGAGAGTTTAGGTCAGAGCAGGTAATGAGGGTACAGTGGAAAGTATTTTCAATGAGGTTCAGGATCAGATTCCCTAGCCTTTACTTCCCAGAACATACACCCCTCCCCCACTACACTGGTCAAAATTCACTGTCTCCTAAAATTTTACTGAGGAAGAATCTTGGCTTAGTTGTTTAGTCACTAAACTTCCAAGCAACAGGGAAGATGAGTTTTAAACCTGGATTTTAGCAGTCTGAGCCTGTTAGCTCTAGAGAGGGAGGTTTTTCCCTCAGGTGTTTCTATATCCCTTGAGAGGGGTATTCTGATGCCAATGGTGAGTAACCTTTTCTAACACCCTCTATATGGTAAGAAGTGACCATCCCACCTCACTTCTCCATGTATCTGCTCAACCTCTGGCGCATGCTTCCCAAAGGTCCATTTTCCCCAAAAGCCTGCAGCTGATGGCATCATTCACCTCTTCAGCTCAGTCTTCTATCTTCCCAGCACATGGTCAAGTATCTGGTTTCTGGTTGTCACATCCAGAGCCAATAACTTGGTAACCTGTTCCAAATATGCTGGAGAATATATCACCACCAGCTCACACCACCTTGCACTGGCCCACCAGAGCTGACTGTGCACTTCTCTTCCCAAATCAATTTTTAAGGAGGTCATGTTGGTAGCTTGACATTGGCCATGGTGGGAGAATTTACATCACGAAATCAGCCAACGCTACAAATCAGGATTCTGCACCACTTCACCACCACTCCCAGAGCTGGATGCTAAACACAACCTAATTGTATTAATGTGGCAAGCTACCAGTTCTCCCAGTCTCTCTTATTTTTTAGTTCAAAAATCTTGAGATAGTGGGGCCAGTCCATGGGCCAGTCTCCCCAGCAGGGGCTGGATGAGAGCAGGAGAAAGGCACAAGACCAACAGGGCAGTGGGGCTGTGTGAATATGGTCCATCTAGGGAGACAGTGAGTGGTAGATTGCATTAGTGTGGCTCAGAGAACTCCAACAGTTTTCATCTCATGGCACACATAAACTACTAGAATTCTGCAGTACACCAGAAAATATATTTTTTGCCAATCTGACAAAAAATAAGTATAATTTTGATTCACTCACACTGGGTGGCTTTGTTGTGTTGGCTGTCATTTTTTTTTTTTTTGGACAATCTAACAGAAAAAAAGGTCAGTGCCCTGAGCTAAACAGTTAGGTATTGCACGTTTTAAAATTCTTGCAGTGCACAGTTGAAAAATCACTGGTTTGGTTTTTAAGACTCTAATCTGTCCCCTGCTTATCCTTCAGCCTCAACTGCCTCCTCTCCACTTGGAACTCTACTTTCCAATAGCACTCGGTACTCTCCGTTACTTGTCTGCTCTGTACACTGTTGGCTGATATCTGCATCTCGGCACGTGGTGTTCTTTCCCGGTCTGGGCACTCCTCCTGGCATCCCTTCCTTAAGCCTCAGTTGTATCCCTTTTTCCCTGGAGGCCACTTGTATATCTCTTGATGTATAACAACAGCTACAAAACCTCAGTGGCATGCAATAATAAGTAGCTATTTCCTGAGAGTCTGCAGGGTTCAGCTCTGCTGGGTTGGCACAGTAGACAGTTCTGCTGGCCTTGCCAGGGCTGGCTAGTCATTCAGGGCTCAGCTGAGGTCCTTGGCCTAGGCTGCTAGGTGGGGGCACCATCTTTGGAACAGCTCCAATCCATGTGCTTCCCCTTCTCCTGGGACTGGTAGGCTATCCTGGGCATGCCCTTCCTACAGTAGGCAGAAGTGAAAAAGTGAACAAACTCAACCATGTAAGTCCTTCCCAAGATGCCGCTTATGACTACTAACATTCCAATGGCCAAAACAAGCTCAGAGGAGGAAAATGGGTCCTGCACATAGTGGAAGATAATATGGCAAAGGGTGTGGATACAAGAAGGGTGAAAAATGGGACCATTAATATAATCAAGCACATCTCCAAATATAGGTCAGAATGTATTCTTAGATGACGCAGATCCCGGCTCCTGGGGTCCGAGGCATTGTGGATGAGACACGAGACAAATTCACATGGACTACTGAGTCCTGTGGAGGAAAAGGAACAGTGCAGCCACTCTCTCCAGGGAAAAGTGCCTCGACCCTTGCCTTGACAAGCTCTTATTGAATTTAGTTTGCATAAGAATACAGGGTGTATATGTGAAGCTCATCAATCATTGTCAGGCAGAAATGATCAAACAGTAGATAACATTCAAAGAACTCTGAGGGCTTATTCTGAGTTAGGGTCAGATAGTTAAAGGGCCATAAAACTTTGGGGAATGAACTCACATCCTACTTGGACACTTATCATTTAAATTGAGGGTATTATCAAAGTAGGTTTCATAGGATTTTATGCATTCTTTCTTAGGCCTGATTGCCCTAAGGAACCTGCCTTTTTCAGCACAGGGCTGCACCCACTACCGGCATTGTTTCAGGTTTAAGCTGGGCAGGGGGAGTAAGACAGCCAAGAGATTAGGAGACTTTTTGTAGATAGAATGAGGACTCAGGCTATGTCAAAGCCCAGGGGTGAGAGTCCATTACCCTTTTTGCTATAGCCCCTCAAGTCCTTCCCTGAGGACCCCTTTGTGACCGTGCCTATCTTAGGTCATCCCTCTTTTGAGAAATTTTACCCATCATTGGCTAACCAGTCATCCACCTGGGGCCAACCAGGGTGAAGAGAAAGGGGGCAGAGGTGGTGCTCCTACAAGGAAGATAAGCTTTGTCTCCTAAGTGGTCTGTGGTCCCAAGGTCCTTTACTCAGCCTTAGCCACAGGGGATTACAGCTTCTGAAACCAGGCAGGGCAGTTCCCAACACTTAGATACCTTTTTAATTTAGTTTATTGTGCTGAGAATTGAAACCAACATAATTCCTTCTTCTAGTGTTAAACAATATAGAGACCAAACAAAAATATCCTAACTGCTTCCTCTAGAAAATACCTTGTCCTTCAAGGTAACTGACAGCCAACTACACAGCATTCTCATGTACTTATCTGCAGTAACAGCTTGCTCATCAAGACTTGCTTCAATTCTTTCCTTTTGCCATGCCCACTAATCCAAAGTTCTGCCTGATCCCCACCTGTTCTCTGCTGGAAAGAGTCCCTTTAAAATCACTTGGCTCAGGCTCTAAAACTCCATAAATATCCTTCTCTCCTTTCTCCACTGTCACCAGGGCCATTGGCCTTTGGCTGTTGAAACCTTGTGTACTTATGTTTCCATTTCAGTTATAGGAAAAGCCAGAGACAGAAGAAAGCTACAATAAGAAGAACCAGCCAGAGTCAGGCTGAACCAAGAGGGTGCTGGATCTGGCTATCTCACCCCAATTACAACACATCATCATGCTGCCTGACATGCCTACTGGCACTGTGACAGATTTGACAAGGACCATATAGGGAAGGAAATGGCACCCCAATACTGGGAAGAGACCAACCCATTCCTGAAAACTGATGCACATGTCTACCCCTCATGTTGTCTCCATAGTCATCCCCCCAGACTTCTCTAGGATGGGCAATTGATCTGGGAGTCTGCCTCTGGCTGCTCAATTCTCTGGCCATTGAATAAAAGTTAATGTTGCTGAACACTCAGCTTCAGTTTCACTGTTGGCACAGTGATGCTGAATGGAGAAAGGACCCTTGGAAGGACAGAGAGCCCTTTTGAGGGACCATATTCCCACAGTAGGGGCCTGGGCAAATGAAATTGGTAGCAACCCTACCAGGATCTGCCCCAGATTTAACAAACTAGGGATTCCCTTGTGGTCTTTTAGGGAGCTGACAGTTGACAATCTATATGGTAAGTGACTGTTGGGGACTGCCCTGCCTGGTCTCAGGAAGCTGTAACCCCCCGTGACTTAGGTTGAGTGAGAGACCTCCAGACCAGGAGCCACTAAGGAGACAAAAACTTATTTCCCTGGCATGAACGCTGCCTGTTCTGTGCCTAAACCTCCTAAGCTTGATCAGTTAGCCAATGACAGGTAAGATTTCCCACGGAGGGAATTGCCTAACACAGGCATGATCACGTGGATGCTTCTGGGAAGAGACTCAGGGCTGTGGAAATGAAGGGATAATGGACATCAACCCCTGCCCCCTTGGCTTTGTCAAAGCCTGAGTCCTTGTTCTTAGAAGTGAGTAATCCAAGTCTCCTGGCTGCCTTTGTATCCTCTGTTAACTCAGACCTGTGGAAATAGCAGGGGCGGTGAAGCCCAGACCAGAAACCAGGGGTAATCAGGCCTGGGACATAGAATACGCAAGATCCTGTGAGATCTGTTTGCTGGAGGATGTTATTAAATTAGAACTTGAAGGCACAGACAGGAAACCAAAACTAGCCCTTTGAGCCCTGTTAGAACTTTCAAATGATAAAATTCCAAACTCTGCCCAGAATCACAGTGGGGGTTCTGTCTGCACCTTTGTAAGTCACCTATTTCTTTAGATCTTTTCTGCCAGACTGTGAATCCACAAACTAAGTCTGTATTCTTAATAAAAACCTGCTTGGGAATAGATATGGGGCGCTTCCCACTAGAGAGAGTGTCCATTCCATTCCTACTTTCCCACAGGACCTGGTTGTCTCTGTGTATGTTTTTCTCGTGTGTCGATGAGCCATCCACAGCGTTCCACAGTCACTGCAGGCTGGTGAGTGCGTGTCAAATGACTTTAAAATGGTTCCAGTAGCAACAGTGTCTTTCATTATATGTTCAGTGCTCACTCAGAGCTATCACTTGGTAGATGTTCAGTAAATATTTGTTGAATGAATAAAATAAATTTGCACTGTGCTGTTGAAAGATAAATGATCATTTTTTCTGGCTGAACTGGGAATTCTTAGTTCTCAGTCTTGGGCACAAGGCACACCAGGTCGAAGCAGACAGAAGGAGGGTGATGCGTGGGCCTCAGAGAAACAGCTTCCTCTCTTGGCTATGTGGGGAGGAAATCTCCAATTCAAGTTAAGATAAATAAAGGCCTTGGAGACAAGGCCTTCCCCAAACTGTTTTATCTAGGGCAGGATTTGAGAATAGGGGCCAGAGTTAACATTTTGTTAAGATTTTCAACTGAACATAGAAGGCTGGCGATAACCTTTAATAGAAAGAAACAAATGCCCTGTCTCAAGTAGGCCTTCCTTGTACAGTGTTTAATAGTACTGAAGAGATTTCCTCTACCCGAGAGGCAAATTATAGTACTGTTCCTTCTGGTCAGAACTTTTACAACTACTTCCATTACTCTGGATGATGTTGATCTAAAGTTTCATCCCAAAGGTGACCCTGTCATCTTAAATGGCTTTGATGGCTCCCCATTGTCTAAAGATTTAGATTTAATGGATCTGGAAGGAAGCCCAGGAAGCTGCATAACAAACAAAACTTAGATAATTCAGCTGCAGGCAGCCTTCTGAGAAAAATGAAAACTGCTGGCCCACAAGATAAGGCTCCCACTCCTGGGCAGGGCACACAAGATTCTCTGTGATCTGTCTGACTCTTGCCTCCCTTTTCTGACTCCCAACCAACCTTAATCTTTGGAAAATCCTTACGTTATGTTGGGAAGAAAAAAATCTTTCCTTTCCCATCTTAAGTTCAGTTCCTCAGATCCTGGGAATTAAACAAAAGACAGATTAACAAGGGAAAAGTACATCATTTTTATTAATATTTACATGCATAGGAGTTCACAGAAAATAAATGTTACTCAAAAAAGAGATTAGACTCAGAGGTTTATATGCCTTTTTGACAATGAAAAGAAGATTTGGGCTTGCAGGGATGATAAATTATGGGGAAGTGACTAGGAAATATAAGGAAACCTAACTAAATGTAAGGGATATTTTAATAAAGTTTACTATGTAAATCTATGTTTTTGTCAATTTTGTGTCTTCAATGATAAGAGTCACACTTTTCTCTCTGGTATAGGGAACACGTTAATCAAAGTGCAGCAGGTTAGTAGGAAGTTAGAAAAGTTCCTTCTCTGGTGAAATAGGGAAACTGAGACAGATAACTGACCAGACAGCTGAGCAATTTACAGCCAGCTAATAAATTGCAAGATCTTATCTTTGCTATCCAAGGATGCTTAGGAGCAAATGATTTATACATTCCAGACAGTGTTGGGGCAGATCTGCTTTGGTCCTGGTCCCAGTCCCTCTCCAGTGTATTCTCTGAAGTGGAAACTGACCAGGGAATGACCCTGATCACTCTATACACTCATTTTGATGCATCAGAATATAACACCTGGAAGCTGATGAATAGTCTGATTGAGACCTTTAAATTCTCGTTTTTATAAAACTGATACAAACCCTCAACACAAAGGACCCAATGTGTGCTCTCCCTTGAGCATGCCTGCACCTTTCCCCACTTTTCCTTCCTCAGGTATGTATTTTTGCTTTCTTTCTTCTGTGCTCTAAAAGTCCCCACAAGACTTGCAACCAGGGGAGCAGCAAGCATTAGTAGCTTGTCCCAGGCTAACCCCTTGAACTTGTGTCCAAGGCCCGCCTTTTGCCTCTGTGAGTTGTTTCCTGAGTCCCCACAGCCCAGCTGGCTAATTTCTCCTGCCTCCATAACTTTCTTTCTAAAGCGCCAAGGCAGCTCACCCAGGCTCACTCCTGTTACTGTGATCTTGCCTCTTCCATCTTAAGCCCTTCCTTTGTTTCACTGTCCCCAGTTTTAATAAATGTAATCTCAAAACAATCTGGACTGGTTTGTGAAATCTTTCCTGCACCAATTAAGAATCCACACTTTCCAGACTGTGCCACAGCATACCTGCCTTAGTCCCAGTTCCTTTCTGGTGACAAAAGGGAGTTAAACCTTGCTTTCTGGAAAAAAAATGAAGGCAGAGAACCCTTTCTACATCTAATGATTCTCAGTCACCTTCCACTAAAAATAATACTTATGCCAAAAATGGCATATTTTTGAGTGGCATATTTTTGATAACCCTCAGTTCTAAGCAGAACAAAACTGTTAAGAAAATAAATAAATAAAATAATGACAAATTTGGCAAGTTTTACAAGAGGAACAACAATAGTATGTGCAAGAGATGGAGAAAAAACAAGGGGTATGATTTGGACGGGGTGGTCTGGAACAGCCATTGTCAGTAGGTCATCACCTTCATTAAGCCGATACCTGAAACATGGGGAGGAGCAAATAATAAGCAATGGGAGAAAAGAGCTTCATGCAAAGAAAGTAACATGTGCAAAGGCTTTGGGGCATGAAAGACTGAATGTACAAGTGGATGATGGCCAGACGGTATATAAAAATAGAATTGATCTACAATCTGCAACAACCAGCCCAGAAAACCAACCCCTACACTACCAGTGACCAGCCCAGGATGCCAGCCTGCTATCTAGAAGTCAGACATGTAGGAAATTAGAGCACTTACTATTTCTAGCAAATTAACTAGGAAGCCAAGCAATAATAATTGGTCCAAAATTGATTAGTAACCAACATCTCCCTTACATTTTGTCCCTACTTCCAATTTAGGATCCACTGGAGAAAACTGAACATGAGCCCATAACCAATCACTATGGTTGTCCTACTTGTAGTTAGCTGTTCTTCTCTATGCCAACAGCCTCCCATCAGAGCACATCTGAACCTTTTCACACTGTAAGTCCTTTTCACTCCTCTGTCTGTCTTTGAGCCTGTGCCAAAATGCAAGTGCAGTTGGCTGACCCTCTTGCTAGAGGAAGTTCTGAGTTAATAGTCTTGGCTTTTTCTCATTTGGTTGTTCTTCACTTATTTCCACAGGTGGGAAAGAGAGTTGAGGAGTCAAGAAATCAAACAAGCAGAGGGATGAAGCTTAGCAAGTTGGAGGACAATGGGTGTGATGCAGCTGGAGAGTGTGGACAGATGGGAGCTGGTTAAGTAGAGCCATTGCGAAGAATTGAAATTTTTGTTCTAAGTGAATGGAAAGCCACTAAAGAATTCTATGGAGAAGGAGTGTTCCAATCTGATTTACATTTTAAAATCACTATTGCTCTTATGTGGAGAAAGGATGGAAAGGGAAAAGGGTGGAACTGGGAAGATCAGTCTTGAGCCCAGGTGTTCTTTCAAAACCCGAGTTCCTCGCATGGAATGTGAAACTGGTCCCTGCATGTGCAGGGTCCCTGCAAGGATAGACGGAAAAAGGCAGCCCACTCCACATTCAGAGGTAGCAGATTTAATGACAAAGGAACTTACTTAGGAGGCTTGTCTTAGGCAACTGCAGGACTGGTAGATCTCTGCACCCACCGGCCAGCACCTTAGAAATTTATACAGAGGTCTTACCTGGGTTTAGTCATGTGTTTGGCCCAGATGGTCTCAGCAACACATTCTTCTCTAAGGATGCCTCCTTGAAAAGAGGATTTCTTGCTGTGGGCAGGTGGGCAAAATGTCCATTCTAGGAGGAAGGCAGTAAAAAGCCTCTCATTGTCTGGGTTCAGCTAGGGGGTGAGCTGATGGTCACTTCCTCTTGATGACCTTCTCCAGCACAGAGGCAGTGGACATAGAGGTGAGGAGGTGGATTTAGGATATATTGTGGAGTTAGACTCTATAGGACTTACTAATGTACTTCATATTAAAAAGTAGAGTCTGAACAGAACCAAGGCTATGCTTTGGGCTTTGTACGGGTAGAATGTGGTGTCATTTAAAGAGATGGATATGATTGGTAGTGCATACTTGATTTTGTAATATATCAGAGTGGACAAGGAGCTGGTCATATATTCAAGCCTGGATCTCAGAGGACTGGTCTGAGATGAGAAGATCTATTTTGACACTAATAGCACATGGATAATTTTAACCATGAAAATTGATGAGCTCTTCTAGGAAGAGAGAACAGAGAAAGAATGAAGAAGGGCTTATATATCTGGAGATTGCATAGAGGAGTAGGAGCCAAGTAAGCTAAGAGGAAGGAGGAAATGAAAGGATAATGTAGGAACACAGAGTCCAAGAGGAGGCAAGCATGATTAACCTCTCTGGTATTTCTAGAGTGTTAGATGAGACAGAAAACTGTCCACTAGGTTTGGCAAAATAGAAATCATCAGCATATTTGTCAAGAACAGTTCTTGGACTGATGGAGATAAAAGCAAATCAGAGAGGGTTTGGGAATGGAGGTGAGAAAATGAGCATGTCTCACCCTCTCAGCAGGTCCCTGAGAAGGAGAAGGGGAAACATGGCAGGATCTGAACGGCAGTGGAAAGGGAGTTTTTTATTTTTAAGGTGAGCTTCAATTGATTCAATGCAGTTGAAAATGACCCAAACATTCAAAGAGTTTGCTTTTTAAAAATGTCTAATTTATTTATATAATTGCAAAGGCAAGATGCGATAGGTTTTGTTTTGCTTGTAGAGGTAATGAAATAATGGCCTCAAGGAGCAAGAATGGTGATGCTGGCCATTCAGATTTTCCAAAGAGAAGCCACCAAATGTATCTTTTAAGCAAAAACGTAAGTCTCAGCTTAATAAGGAATTTTATCATCTCACATCATCACAAGTAGAAAGACGAATAGAGGACACTAAGATATTTTGAGAAAGAGATAGACCACATTCAGATAACTAGTATTACAGTACATTGTTGTAATTTTCCTATTTTCTATTAGTTACTGTTATTGCTGTTAATTTCTAACTGTGCCTAAGTTATACATTAAGTTATACATACCTTATCATAGGTATGTATGTATTGGGAAAAAAAACATTATATATGAGGTCTGTTCAGAAGGTATCCAGCCATGTAATATGAAAGAGACATTGATTGAAGAAGATGCAAGATACAAGAAACATACACAGGACAATGATGCCTCAGTCTCCTTCAAAGTAGGCCCCTTGGGTCCTCACACAGTTCTCCCAATTGCCATCGACTGCCCCATCGTATTTTCCTGAATCTCATCAATGATATGAAATCTCTTCCTTTTCAAAGGTGATTTTAGTTTTGGGAATAGTCAAAAGTCACAGGGCACCAAATCTGGGCTGTAGGGGGACTGAGTCACCTGGGTGATTTGATGTTTCACCAAAAAACTTTGCATGAAGCATGATGCTTGAGTAGGCACACTGTCATGATGAAGCTGTCAGTCATCAGTTGCCCATAGCTTTAGCCTTCTGAATCATCTGAGTGTTTTCCGCAGAGGAATGTTCAAGCTTAACACAAAATTTGATGCAAATTATTTGCTCTACTTACTCAATCATTTTGAATGGGACAGCCACACAGTACACATGCTCACTCAACAGGGTCTACCGCTCCCCACTGACTAGTACAGTGAAGTCATCATTGTTCATGAATGCACATTCCAGTCCACTCTCCTTAGCTGCCAGGCTACACTGACGTGTAGCTGACGTCACACAAACCACTCCTTTATATTAACAATGGTTGGATTTTTTCCAGATAGACTATATATATATGGTTTCATACTATCTGCACTTTCAGGCATCCACTGTGGGTCTTGGAACGTATCCCCTACAGATAAAGGAGACTACTTATCTGTTAAAAAATAAACTGAGGTTATTAAAGTTTTTAAGAGGTTTTTTTTTGAGCTTTTAAAAAGTCATTGAAATTGAGCACTACCAAACTGGAAGTGGTTATGAGATCCCTGATAACAAGAACTAGGGGAAAGACATATATGGAAAATTCAGAAGCGAAGGAAATTATTTGCTTGGCTGTGGATTAAATCCTAGTTGGCTATTTGTGATTGGAGGTGTTTAGGTTTCAATTTCTCAGCCTTGATGCCTTCACTGGCTTGGGTTTCAGTTTGCTTACACAAGCCACTGCAGCATCAGAGCCACCTCAGTCTAATAGCATCCTTTTAATTAATTTACTATATTGAACACCTACTTTGTTAAGCACATTGCAAACATTAATTAGGATCCTCGTCACAATCCTAGAGACAAGATTCTAACATTGTCAAGAATGAAAATGATTTTATTATCTCAGGGGAGCCAAAGCCTTCCCTAAAAAGTATAGAATTCAGATCTATACCCTTCTGAGCTATTTTATTTACTTCAAAAAATTTTGTTTTAATCTTCATCTGAGTACATTTGTTTTCTTTCTTTTCCTTTTCCTTTTTCTTTTTTTTTAGAGTGAAAAGAAGGGAAAGAGACAAACATCAATTGGCTGCCTCCTGCATATGTCCAGACCAGGGACCAGGATCCGACCCACAATCTTTCTGTTACAGGAAGATGCCCCAACCGACCAAGTCATGCCAGCTAGGGCCTGAGATGTTTCACAGATTTTCATGAGAGCAAACCAAGATGATTCATCCAGGGAAAATGAAGTCAAACTAAACTTGTAAAATCCTAGGTGTTGACTATGAATTATACATCTTTCCTACTGCCACATGTATGAAAGCTGATTGTCTAATGTGAGACATGCTCTCGAGTTCAGGAGCTGTTCTGCCTTCCATTTGTCAATTGAGCCTCAATAAAGCTGAGAAAAATCAATACATAAAATAGAATGTGTTCTGCCAGCTATAACACTTCTTTCTCCAGCAGGGGAAGAAATCATGTCAGAATGCCAGTGAGTAAAAGCAATACATATTTATACTGGGATAACTTGGAATTGGCTCTAATTTTTGAAAGAGTAAATTAACAACTTAAGTACTTACACAAATTGTTTCGTAATAAATTACAAGTGTTCAATTAGCCTGGGCTGAGGCATGTGGTGTTGGGTAGCTATTCTGGTGATTTCATGAAGGCCTGTAGAAAAAAAGCATTATTTACCAGAAAAGATCTTTCTGGTGCTCTGTGAAACCAGCAGGCATTACTTCGGGTGGGCGGGCCTTTGGAGTGACTCAGCTTGGCCTCTGCTTCTACAGAAACCCGGCCCATGGGGCTTTGTAACCTATGCGGACTGTGCAGATCCCCGACACCCTGGGTTCTGAGGTAGCTCCCCACAGTACCCCAGGTCTGGTGAAGAGGCTTGTTTGTCTCCTGTTTCCTAGGAAAATAACATTTATTTTTTAGTTCCTTTTTTTATTGTTGACTTTATTACAAATGTCCCCTATTTTCTCCTCCTTTGCCCACCTCCACACAGCCCCAACCCCTCAGCCTTCACCAC
The DNA here is from genome assembly GCF_004126475.2 of Phyllostomus discolor. Taxonomy (NCBI): domain Eukaryota; kingdom Metazoa; phylum Chordata; class Mammalia; order Chiroptera; family Phyllostomidae; genus Phyllostomus; species Phyllostomus discolor. The sequence goes on along the minus strand of NC_040910.2, from coordinate 66,306,814 downwards.
ATTGTGTCCATGGGCCATGCATACATGCATACATGTTCTTTGACTAATCTCTTCCAGTCCCCCCAACTCTCCTCCCCTCTGAGATCTGTCAGTCTGTTCCATGTGTCCACGCCTCTGGTTTTATTTTGTTTGTCAGTTCATTTTGTTCATTGGGTTCTGCATATGAGTGAGATTCTATGGTATTTGTCTTTCCCTGACTGGTTTATTTCACTTGGCATAATATTCTCCAAGTCTATCCATGATGCTGCAAAGGGTAAGAGTTCCCTCTTTTTTATAGCTGTGTAGTATTCCACTGTGTAAATGTACCACAGCTTTTTTATCTACTCACCTACTGATGGGCACTTTGGCTGTTTCCAGATTTTGGCTGTTGTAAATATCACAGCTATGAACATGGGTGTGCACATATTCTTTCTGAAGAATATGGTGTTTTGGGTTAGGATATATTCCCAGAAGTGGGAGTGTTGGGTCAAATGGTAGTATAATACTTTAAATCATGTCAAGAAATTTTCTCAGTATTTAAACTAGCCAAAAGCAAAACCAACTCTTGCTTTCTATTTTACAGTTATATTTTGTGTCAAAGAGCTTCTCAGTTAAGTATGAAAAAAACTTGATTTGAACTCCAGGCTCTTGCTCAGAACAGTTTCTGAAATGTAGATTCCTTAGCTGGTAATATAAAAAGCAGGGTGGTGGGGGTTTAGGGAGTGCTGCATTGCCCCTCATGTACTTGTCAGTTCTGACTTCCTATGCTGATGATTTTCACAACATTTATTGACTGGTTACAGTGTACCAAACATTGTACGTATGTGTGCATTTTTAGAGAAGGGAAGGGAGGGAGAAAGAGAGGGAGAGAAACATCAATGTGTGACAGAAACATTGATCAACTGCTTCTTGCATGCCCACACCTGGGGCCCTTGCCTGCAACCCACGCATGTGCCCTGACTGGGAATCAAAATGGTGACCTTTTGGTTCAAAGGCTGGCACTCAATCCATTGAACCACACCAGTCAGAGCCAGATGTTGTAAGTGCTGTACTTGTATTAATTGTTGAGGGTAGTATTTTTGCTTCCATTTTACAAGTGGGACATTGATGACAAACAGAAGCAGAAGCCTCCCAGGTCGGTTTGCAGAAGTGGGACTCCCACACTTGCAGACGGCTCCAGAGCCATGACACTGGGAAGCCAGTGCGAGAAGGACATAAGATAGGTGAGAAGGAAGGCAATGAAGAACTAAGGATCTCTTATCATTAACAAACAACAAGCATTTATTGTGTAATAGTACATGTACTTTTAATTTTAACACATTCATCTAGTTCATGGATTTAAATTCTGAAAAGTCATTTCTTAACAGAGAGGTTACTTTCTTCAAAAAGATCAAAACTCTATGAGGCTTTTAAAACCCTCTTTTTGCATAAAAATTTGATTATAGATCATTTTATTTGAAATAAGCAAATTATCGGGTTTGGCTTAGGCAGGTTCCCCGGCCCCCCCTCCCCCCTTAGTCTTTTTCATATAATTACTGATTGTGTCATTTATTAGTTTAATTCCTAACCTCTGTGTGCTGGGTTTTGCCCCATCTGCAGCACTCAGTTCCTCAGGGTCTTGAGGGAATGAGAATCAACCAGACTGGTCTGGGCACAGGGCAGTTGTCCACCGGTTGCAGGGGTGGGGGTGTGCCTGCAACCACAGGTGGGGTGTCCACAGATAGGGGGTGACTGCAGGCCCAGGGAGATGTCTGCAGACACGGGGCAGGGCAGTGTCCTAGGCACAGAGTGGGTATCCACAGGCACAGAGGTGGGGCATCTGCAGACACAGGGAGGCACTCACCTGACTCCTCTGCCTGCTCCCCTGGCACCTTGAGTGCTGCTTCCCAGGTTAGATGCTCTGCCACTGGTTCCTCTGCATCCTGCAGCAGCTCCTGCCTCACCAGGGCTCTGGAGGTCCAGGCAGCTGATGGGGGGATGGGACGAGATGCTCCTCTGGCTCTGTGACATCTCTAGACTGCTTTATTAGGTGGCGAAACAGGGCTTCCTTCACCAGAGTGCTGGGAATCTTTGGGTGAAAACAGAGCTTGCAGATTTTTGTTTCTCTCTGAAAACCAGTCATGAATTTGGACTCCTGGCCAACAAATGGCAGCTGGCCCTGGGTTCTCCTCTGGTCAGGAAGTACTTGCCACAGGGCCCAATGCAGCCCTGATGCTCCCCCCCCCCCCGCCCCCCGAATGCTCCCAGGACCTTCCTCAGGCTTCACTGATAGCCCACTGCTGGCCCTCAGCCCCCAAACTGTGCTCTGTGTGCTTGGACTCGCCTGAACTTCAAGTAGAAACAGCTTAGGCCTAGCCTAGGCCCAACCGCACAAAGTTAATTTCCTGAAATGTAGCAGTTTATCTAAAATTCAGTCCTCCTGGGGACATTTGCAGTGCTTGAACCCACAACCCCCATCCCTCTGCTTGCCAGGGGAGGGAGGCAGACCTGGGTGCTCAGAGAAATTTCACAAGACAATTTCTCTCAAGACACTTTTGACGGCATTTAATATTTCCAATAAGCATTTCTGGTTCCTTTAGAAAAGTGGTGCTCAGGATTTTTTCGCCTGGGGATAAATATCAACTGCCTGAGCTCTGCACATGGGGTGGGGATCTTGTGCCAACAGATCTGCCAAGCACAGCCCTCCGGTGAACCCCTCTGTTTCTAGCAGCATGTTTCACAGCACCCTGCCCCCCAGGGGTCCCCTGTCTCCTTTCCACCCTCATGTGCTGCTGCTGTCAGCCACCGGCTGCTCTGCCTGCTTCACCTGTCAACACTCTCCCAGCCCTTCTATTTACATCTTCTGGAAATCTGCTGAAACTGGTAATTTCCCGTCCTGTTCTTTCACTTGCTCCAATCTTAAGGCTTTCCGGACTTCCCTATTGTGAGTCAGAGGACCCTCAGGAAGGGCCGCAGGTTTTGAGCTGGACATCTGCCTTTTCAGGTTGGAAGAGGGGAGACGTGTAGGGAGAATCTAACCTGGCGTAGTGGCAAGAGGTCTCCAACAGGGATGCCTGTGACCTCCACAATGTCAGACCCGTCATGTCTCTGTGACACTAATGACTGTGACGAAGGCCACCCAAACCAGAGCAAGCAGGGGGCCGTTGTTCAGAGATGGCTCTTGCAAAGCAGCCAGCCACCTGTGCCTGCATTTTGGCTGAGATGCAAAGGCAGGTAGAGGAGCAGGAAAGCTTTACAGTGGGACAAAGGGAAGCCCCCTCGTGCCCAGATGGAGGCTGCTGGCTGGAGTCTAGTGGGCTGACTGGAAGTGGCGTGTCCTGGGTGACTGGCCAGGGGTCTGTGTCCAGCTCCCTCTGGTTGGTCCTGGACTGCAGTGGGGACACAGCTGAGGGGGCTGTCAGCCATGCATCGGGGCTGGCTGACTGTCTGAGAGGTTGTTGCCCATTTTCCCGCACTGTCACTTGAGACAGCGGGCTGCCTTGCTGGGCTGGTCAGTGCAGAGGTGGAGTGGACTTCCTGGGCAGGATGCTGTGGGTTGCTGGGCAGAGTTCAGCTTTTATATGTGGCCTGGCACCGTCCACTGTGTGTATTCAGTTCCTCACAGCTGTGACACCGACTGGTCTGGAAATCGTATTCATCTTGTGTCCTCAAGAGTAATAGGTACCTTGACATTTTCTTTTGTAATACCAGACATTTTCTACACATCGTCTTATCTAATCATTGCCTCAAGCCCTCAGTGGGTTGTATTTATCTAGTTTTTACAGATGAGGAAACTGAGGTAAAGAGAGCATGTATTTCTTGTCATAGATCAAGTACCCCGGGAGCGGCAGAGAGAAAATTTGAACTTCAGGGTCTGGTTATTTTGGAGCTCATCCTTTCTTCCACCATTATGACATAGCTCTCAGGCCATGAGCACTTGTTGCTCCCTGGCTGGGTGTCTCATTTGGTTGGAGCGTTGTCCCATGGGGTTAAAGGTTGCGGATTTGATCCTCAGTGGGATGCATGTGGGAGGCAACTGATTGATGTTTCTCCCTGACATCAGTGTTTCTGTCTCTCAACCCTGTCCTCTCTCTCTCAAATCAATATAAATCAATAAGCATGTCCTCAGGTGAGCATTTAAAAACAAAAGATTACTTGTTGTAGCAAATGTGCCGGTTCAGCTCCCCAGCGGAACAAGGCAGCAGTGAGTCCCCTTGACTGTGATCAACTGTCTGCTCGCCCCGGAGGGCTTTTCGACTCATCCAGTTCTAGTTCTCCCTTTAGCCAGTTTCTTTTTTTATTTGTATTTTTAAAATTGTGGTAAAATACATAAAACACACAAATTCACCATTTGAACCATTTTAAATTAAGCGCATGCACAATGTTGGGCAACCGCCCCGCTCCGCGGTTTCAGAACTTGATGGTCATTCAAGTTCTCACCACTGGAAACCTGCTCTCAGAAGCCGGTGCTCCCCTTCCCCCACCCGATCCCTGGCACCCACCCCTTTGCTTTCTGCTTCCCTAGACTTGCCTATTTGAATATTTCATGTAAATGGAATCATATAGTAAGTGGTCTTTCATGTCTGGCTTCTTTCATTTAACATAATGTCTTTGAGGTTCATCCATGTTGTAGCATATAACATAATTTCATTCCTCATTAAGGTTGAATAATATTCTATTGTATGGATGGACCACATTTGGTTTATCCATTCATTCATTGATGGACACAGTTGGTTTGTTTCTACCTTTTGCTATTGTGAATAATGCTGCTGGGAAAATTCGTGTGCCAGGTTTTGTTTAGACTTGCAGGCAGCTTTGCCAAGGACCCTCAGAGAGCTTACTGAACAATCAGATCTTTGTTTCCAAACTAAACCTAGGATTCTTCCCCAGGGCAATCCATCTTCTGGAACCAGCAGGGCAGGCTGTGGAGAGAGGAAAGAGAGCTGTGGAAAGTACCCTGTGTGATGGCCACTAGGGTGCCCTCCCAGGATCGGAAGTCATGCTTCGTAAACTGCCGAGGGCAGAAACTTCTTTAGACCTTCAATGTCAGCACATAGAATGTTTTCTTAGGCTGAATGTCCTGCTCTTTTCCTTGGCTGTCAAACTGCTACTCAGCCTTTATATCCGGTTTAAATGTCACTTCCCTGAACACTTAGACAGTGTTCCTTTAGGCATGAAATACTAAAAGGAAAGGTCCAGTATATCCTAAACAAATTCATGTAACCTAAGGTTGTGATAGCCAGGGTTTATAAGCCAGCAGCCAATACCTACCAGGACTGAGATGGCTGCTTTCCCCAACTTTCTTTTCTCTCTGTCCTCTTGCCCTCTCTGCTCCCTCACCAGGTGCTGATGACCTTTGCTTTCCCTTCACTCTGCCTCTGCCCTCCTGGTCCCTGCATTGGCTTTCTCGGCTCTGTTCGCACCTGAGCCATCACCACCATCACTAGCCTCTTTGTAACCTTGTGTACATCACTGTCCTTCAGTTTCAGGTTTACTGCTTTCTGTTCCTTTGTTAATTCAACTCATCACATTTGGCTTCATCACAGGTGGGCCCTCTCATCGAAAGGGTTCCCCATCCTGGTTTGTGACCCCTGAGGCCAGGGTCCTGTGATCCTCAGACTGTGGGGAGGGACAGATTAGAAGTGGAGTGGATCCTGAAGCCCATGTAATTTCTTCTGCCTTTGTGTTACTATACTATAGCCTTTTGTAATTTAGACAAGTAAACAAGTGAACAATATAAAAATGCCATGCTTGCCCTGGCTGGTGTGGCTCAGTGGATTGAGCACTGGCCTGTGAACCAAAGGTCACTGGTTCAATTCCCAGGTAGGGTGCATGTCTGGGTTGCAGGCCAGGCCCCCAGCAGGGGGTATGTGAGAGGCAACCACACATTGATGTTTCTCTACCTCTTTTTCTCCCTCCCTTCCCCTCTCTCTAAAAATAAAAATAAACAAAATCTTTAAAAAAATGCTGTGCATCCTCTTGAATGATGAACTACTGCATAGCAGGGACTGTTTGGCTATGGTTTATATTTGCAGCACCCAGCACAGTAACAGGCACATACTTGTTTAATACTTAATTTGGCTTAAAAACACAATTTGGGTGAGACTGAACTACCTAAGTTTCTTACAAATGTGTGAGAACATGTTGAAAGGCAATGTTAGATAATTCCAGACTGTAACAGGGTACAGCCAAGAGGGGGACCCCAAATAGGGATTTGGAATGGGGTCCAGAACTCAAGGTGTTCAGGAAATACCAGCCCCCACAGGTGTGGGCTGGGGGAAGGGACAAATGGAGCAGGGCCACTGAGAGCTGTTCTGCATAGCAACAGCTTTTCAGCTAACCTCTGGGGTCATTTAACATATCTATAACCTTTAACTGGTTACATAGGTATGTTAAATAGCTGTGGCCATGCTCTGACCAGGGGAATGGAAGTAACTTCCCCACTAAGACGTAACTGGGGGGCAGGTCCCCCGAGTTACAGCTCCTGAGTGGGAGCTTGGAGATGATTGGCTCCATGACACGGGGCTACCCCTGCCCAGACTCAGGATGGCAGCCTAGTAAAGCTGGAAGGATATGAGTGCTGGTGCGTATAACTGATTGTAGGAGGAGATGGAAATGGGGCTGCAGAGGAAGATTGGCGCAGGGAATTAAACCCAGACACGGCAGCCATTGCAGGGAGAGGACTACGCGGCTGGGACCCTAGCAATGGAGAGAACCACTCTGTCTTTAGCAGAGTGGGGACTCCCACAGCCCTGCAAGAGAGAATCACCATGCGGCTTTAGCAGAGACCCTCCACTCGGCTTTGGCGACCCCGGCCTCCTTGCAGCCATTGAGGAGGAGAACTATGGGGCTTTGCCAGAGTGGAGACTCCCGCAGCCATTGCGCAGGGAGGACCACAAGGCTGGGGCAGTGGGGAGAGAACCACGTGGCTTTGGCAGAGAGGGGACCCCCACGGCTTTAGAAGGGGGAACAACCACCCAGCTTTAGCAGAGATCCTGGTGACACAGCTGATGGTGCCGGGAACCGAGGGAGGCCTACCAGCTGAGCATGGGTTACTGGGAAGAACTGGGGGCTGCCTGAGCCATGGACTTCTATTTCTTTTCCTGAGATATGGTACCCCAGACTGGGAAAAGGGGGGAAGGAATGACTGTGTATGTTTGTGGGTGTTTTAAGGGATTTTGGGATTTTGATGAAGACATTAGGTCACTACTTTAAGTCTGTATAGAATTAAATAAACATTTCCTTTCCTTTTCACGAATCTCTGGCATTGAGAGACATCTTTCCCCGGGCGGCGGACATAACGAACCTGGAGGGTTCCTTTCGGTAATAGTATATCACCTCTAGTGCCCCCTTTGTTGTTCGGTAACAAGACTAGCAATGGGTTTCAGATGAATGCCTGGGAGCTGGTAGATGTGTAGAACTTGCCTTCCATGCTTCATAGGCTGCTCCAAGGCAGGGGTAGGAGGTGACACATGGGGGTGTCAGTCCCAAGGTGTGAGAGACGTATGGACACAGGCAGCACTAGCCAGTGGGGAGCTGGGCTGAGGCCCACTCTAGCAAATTCAAACATGGCAGCAAACAGGTGGGGGCACGGCAGGGTGAGTGGGCATTCTCTTCCTTGCCCCCCCCCCCCATTTCCTGCTGGAGCCCTGCACTTGCCTGTGCCACTGCAGCCTTCATTAAGCTCGTGGTCTTTCCAATCCAGCAGACCCAGAGCACTGAAACATGGGCCTCAGAGAGCTGTCCAAATTCTGTTTAACACCATGGAGATTTCCAATGTCGAATGTGGTTGATTGGGGAAGGACATTACTGGTAGGTCTGGTCAGGGATGAAACCAGTCAAATAAACATTTTATCTTGATGGTCAAACACCCCTGTACCTACTCTTTTACTTTCTTTTTAAAAAACTTATTTAAAAGGTTTTACTTTCAGAGAGGTGAAGGGAGGGAGAAAAAGAGGAAGAGAAACATCAATGTGAGAGAGAAACATTGATCCATTGCCTCTGCACACCCCAACCAGGACTGGCGTGCAACCCAGGCATGTGTCCCAACTGGGACTTGAACTAGCGACTCCTTGGTTCACAGGCTAGCACTCAATCCACTGAGCCACACCAGCCAGGGCTCTTCTTTTTGCTTTCAAATCTGTTGTTTTCTGCTCTTCAGACTCTGAGGCTGCCTGCTGGGAGGAGCAGTGCAAACATTTCAGGCACCAATCAATATGAGGGCAATATGGACTCAGTGAAGATGGATTGTTGGATTCCAAGACATGCAGTATCAGATGAGTTAACCTGGGATCAGGTGGGGGATGGTGCTGCTCCTTGGAGAAAGTCTTGGGTGTCCCAAGAAGAAGCAATTGGACCAGGCAGTGGGAAGGGTAGGTGGGATCTTTGGGCTCAGAAAAACTGGAAGAGTCTCCTCTTGGACTTTCTTTTCAGCATTTCCTCCAAATGTGGTACACAAATCAATAATGACCTAAGAATATTTTACTGTGAATCACTCTGCATTAATTTTCATGTTTAAACAAAAGCAATATAAATTGCACTTGAAATGAATAATTCTATTGATGTCTTTTCCTTTTTTATTTTTAGATAATAATTGTACTGCTTATTCCATAGTCACATTTATCAATAAAGTGGCAAAACTGTTCCCATGACAGACAGGACAGGGACGTGTCATATGAAGAAAAGTAAGGGAAGGTTTTCATAAGCTGGAGGTGAGGAGTACCACAGTAACACAAAGGTGGCTGTGGCAATCTCAGACGACAGTGTCAAGCCTTGCCGGTGGGTGGGGACAAAGAAGGGTGGCAGCCTGAGACTGCTGCTGTTCCCTAAGGAGAATTCCTGATACGTTCAGTAACTGATTGCCTGTACGACAGGTGTGCATGGAACAGGGCGACACTTCTGCAGAATAAATTCTACACGTTCTCGGGCAGGTTCTCTAAATCTCATCTGTGATGAACGGTTGCTGAATTAGGATTCTGAAAAGCTCATTCCAGAAATGGACACCCAGGGAAATTTTACAAACAGTGAAATTCCTTTTTTAAACAAAATGTTTTAAAGATTTTATTTATTTTAAACAGAGGGGAAGGGAAGGGAGAAGGAGAGGGAGAGAAACATCAATATGCAAGAGAAACATCGATCAGTTACCTCTCAAATGCTCCCAACCCGGAATCTGGCCCACAACCCAGACATGTGCCCTGACTGGGAATCGAACCAGTGACCCTTTGGTTTTAGAGGCCAGTGCTCAATCTATTGAGCCATACCAGCCATGGCCAACAAGTGGAATTCTTAGGCCAATCAATAAATAACCACACATACCAAACCTATTATTAACTGTGAACCAAAGTGGTGTCATGTTAGGGCTTCTGAAAGAACCCAAGCAGGAAGGATGATTCAGACAGAAGACCCTCACCATTTTCTTCAGCCAAAAGATTGTCAGGCTCCCCTCTCCAGACACCCCCCGGGTCTCCAAGGCCTTCTCAGAATTTTTCTTGAGAATCTTTTCTTCTCCTGTATATTTCTCCTGTAAAACTGTTCTCACTCCCTTTCACCCAGCTCTGTGATGATAGGAGCTAGGGCACGTTCAGTCCGGGCATTGGCGACACTTTCAGTGGCATCTGCACACCTGTTGGCTGCATTCATAGCTTCATCCAAGAACAGAGGGAATACTGCAGAGAGGCCTGTTGCACGGGAGGCTCTGCTGCTTTGGCATAATCCCCCTGTAGCCAATTGTTCCCCACCTCTGGCTAAACTGGTCAGCTCCTAGCAGTCATTCCTTCATGGTAGTGTGTGACAGGACAGGAAGAAGCTAGGGAATTTTCTGGGCAAGAGGAATAGGGAAACTGAGGCAAAAAAAGAGAAAATTACACAAGGCCAAACCGTTTGAGCAACTTACAGCCAGCTGGTGAATCACAAGACCTTGACTGTCCTGACCACTTGAGAACAAATGGTTTACACCTTTCCTCCCTGACCAGAGAACACACAGCTTAAATCTCCCTGGTCTGGAAAATAGAGAACAGAGACCCAATTAATGTCATTTGTGTCAACTAAACCCAAGGACAGATGAAGTCAGAGGAACATATAACAAAAACCTGATTAAAAGCCAGACAGACCTAAGATAAAGGTAACACAGTACAGCAGACCAAAGAATAACCCCCACCCCTATTTTGACCCATCAGCATATTAAAATGCACCTGGAAAGCTGATGAATATTCTGCTGAAACCCTCCAGGGCATGCCCATGCTGCTTCTGGGGTGTGAACTTCTTACTTCTTCTGGACACTAAGGTCCCCATGAGACTTGCAGCCAGGGGAGCAGCAGGCAGCTGCAGGGCAGCTCCTCCCCCACTGACCCCCGATCCTGTCTGTCTCCAAGGCTTCTCTTCTCTCTGACTTTCCAGAGAGCTGACAGCAGCCCTGCCTTGGCTCGCTCCTTTCTTAGAACATACCTATGGGGCCAAAGCAGAGCACCACCTGGGCTCTCCTGTTGCTTCTTCTACCCTAAGTCCTTCCTTTGTTTCACTGTTTCCAGCTTCAATGAATGTCCTCTCAAAGTCACCTAGACTCGAGTTGTGAAATCTTTCCTGCACTAAGTCTGAACCCACACGCTCTGGGCGGGCCTGAGGCAGACCTGCTTCAGGTTGGTAACAGTGGTGTCCAACTACGACAAAGTAATACCTGCTACATTATTTCTCTTGATGAATCTTCCCCTGGGCTCTATATACATTGTGGATAACTGTGGGACTGACGTCCTGGCTGTGAACTTGGCCTCAGCCAGTGAAAAGGCAGCTTCTCTCATCACTTCACCTATCAACATTTTAGTCCCTATGATCTTCTTTAGAGTCTGTCAAAATTGAAGAGGAGTTAATCTAACCAAACAAAAAACAAAGGTTTGGCTGCTTGTTACAGCAGAAGCCAAACTCGCCAGGCAGACAGATGCTGGTGCAAAAGGAAACAGGTTTTATTTTAGGTGCCATGTGACCTGGGAGAATGGGACTCCTGTCTCAAAGACCATCTCCTCTTTCTGCCAAGGAAAAAGTCCAACCACATCCTCAGCAAGGCCAAGACAAAAGCCAGTGTCCAGAGCTCCTGCTCCGTTTTAAAGCATGGTCCCTCAGAGCCCGCAGGCAGCTGCTTTGTGGTCCTGGTCCCCATGTGGGCAGCTGAGCTTGCTCCTGCTCCTGTCCATTTCAGGCTCCCTCCTGGAACCTGTATGTGGAGCCCACAGGGCTTCCTGGGCCTTGTGATCATGTGCTCCTGGGCAAGAGGGTGTGCAAATGCATGGTCCAGTGAATTGCCAGGTGGGCAAGAGAGCAAGAGAACACCCCTCTCCCCGAGGCCATGGGCCATGTGGCTGCCAGACCACAGAGCCCAAGAGGAGAACAGGCAAATGTTCTGTGCGAGTGCAGGTCATAAGCAAGAGAGAGGGACTCTTTGTTCCCCTGGGATTATATTAGCTTGGGTGTGGGACTGACCAGGTGCTTTCTCAAAGTGACCAATGAACATCTCAAACTTTTGCACACTTTGGGTGGGTCCACCTCACAAACAGTCCCTTCTTTCCCGAGGCTGGGCTGACAAGTCTCTTTGGTCTGGCACCCCCCCCCCCCATGAGCCATCTTGACTCCTGTGGCACATGTGCCTGCCTTCTCCTGCTCCCACCCCCAATCTGGTACTGGAAGAGCTGGAGGGCTTTTCGCCTATCCAGTTACCTTACTAGCTTTTTGCACACTCAGTCTGAAAACTCCCTGGCATTCTGACAAACTGTTTTACAGTAACATTAAGGCATCAGATTTTTTTCAGGAGGTTTTGACCTGTTAATGCCATTCATCAGAGGAAGATTTCAATTTCATCTTTGCCCAATATTCTGACAATGACTTTTGGGCTTGGTCCCTGGCTGGGCAATTGTGGCAGCCACAGACCCAGCCACACTCTTTTCCTCTGCCTGGTTGTCCATCCATATTCTTTTTTAAATTTTTTAGTGTTTTTGTAAAGATTTTATTTATTTATTTTTTTAGAAAGGGGAAGAATGGGAAAAAGAGAAGAAGAGAAACATCAATGTCTGGTTTCCCCTGACCCACCCCAAACCAGAGACCAGGCCTGCAACCCAGGCATGGGCCCTGACTGGGAATCAAACCAGTGACCCTCTAGTTCACAGGCTGTCACTCAATCCACTGAGTCACATCAGCCAGGGCTGTCCATCAATATTCTTTAGATAAGGTTCAAGGAGACAAAGACTTGGCAATCTGCTTTATGCAGAATACATGGTATAATAACATGCTTATCAACCGTTTAACATTGTGTAACTTAATTTTTGGTTACAATATTTTTGGAAATATTAATAGGAGGAATTACCATCACCATAATTTTCCCACACCAACCAGCTTCCCTCAGCCTCTCCCTTTGGGAATGTCAGGTGTGCTGGGAAAGTGGCTTTGGGAATATTGTTGAGCCCACCCCCCAAGAGTGATGGCCAATGGCCTGTGAACATGCACATGAGAGATGGCAGGCTGTTCTCAGTATGACTCCCCGTTGCAGGAATGCCACAGTGAATAGGGGGCAGCCTGCATCCATCCCGATGTGAGCCAGCTAACCACGTGTTCTGGAAACACACAACAGGAATTTAACATGGGCTTGACTTAGGGATTGCTTCTTTTCAGGGTTTCCCCCCCACCTTTTGTAAGCTATCAAAAGTGTAGCTATCTAGCATTTTTTTAATATTTTAAATTTAACTTTTAAACTTGAGAACATTATTTTGTTTTTATCTGATGTACTACTTTGAGTGATCACTTTTGATTAAATAATTCTACTTTTCAAATTACAGTATGATATGTAGTTCTCCTTAAAATACATTTAAGGTTTTTTTTAAAGGTAGTATGTTTTAAGAAAAATATTGAGGAGTGATAGTAGATTTTTCATTCAGGAATTTGGCCCCCAGGGTGTCTAGGTGGCATGTGGATATAGTAAACATCCTGAAGGTGATGGTCTCAAACTCAAGGGTTTCACTGCTTGGAGTATTCTATACAAGAATGAGACGTGGTTATCACAGGGTAGTGTTACTTACTTGCAGCAAGTAAAAGAAATAGGAGATTCATATCCAAAGCACTGTCTATCTGAAAGTAGGCTTAGCCATTGCTTATGAACATCATTTGGTCAATTACACACTGACATTTTTTTCGAAGTTAGCTACACTTACCTGGTTGCATTCCTGTGAAGCCCATCCTGTTTACAGCTGCATCTGCAAAATACTGTCTACATTTTAATATTTAGCGAGAATGAATTTAGTAAGAACTGCTCAGATCTTGAATCTCTTGTTCTAACAATGGCACAAAGAACCAAGTCAGGCAAATGTTGGCTTATAGAAACCACTTTTCCCTTCTACCTCCCCTCTGTTTTTAGAAACTTTGAATGTCTTTAAAGATCAACATTGAATCCCCCTCTGTTTTCAAACCCAGAGCAGGTATTCTTTCCTCTGAACTTCTTCAGCAATACTGTCTGTCCCATTAGTTTTCATTGGGTTCTTACAACTGCAGTCCATCACTTTTTCTGAACCTGACATGTACGAAGCAGCCAATAAATGCTGACTGATACTGTTAATACTACCTTGCAGGAATACACAGCTCCATTCTCCTAGATCAGCTATTTTTAACCCATGTGCAGCAAGAATTTAAAGCATGCAATATCTGACTATTTAGTGAGGGGCACTGACCTCTTTTCCTTTAGATTGTCAAATAAAAAAATGACAACGGCCACACAACAATAGCTGTCTGGTGTGAATAAATCAAAATTGTACCTATTTTTCTCAGATTGGCAAACAAATATATTTTTTGGTGTGCTGCAGAATTTTGGTGATTAGTTTATGTACATCATGAGATGAAAAAGGTTGAAAATCGCTGTCCTAGACCATGAAATTTAGTCTTAAACTAAAGAGCTAGAGGAGGAAAAACATTTAAGGTGACAGTTTGAGAAAAAGACAGTAACAGCTTGTTTCTCCGAGGGCATAGCCTCCCCAGAGCATAGGCAGGAATTCACCAGGTCACACACACACACAGGACACATTTAGAATGACCTCCTTGCATATTAAAGCTTAGAGGGTGTTTGAGTTACCCGGAGTACTGAGTGAGCTATTGTGGGCATGGAAACTGTAACAAATGTCCCTGTAATGGAACAAAATGTATCCTTTCTCTGGGCTGAAATTCCCAAACTCAAGTTTTAAAGGGATCTTACTTTATTGTTATTTTCTTTAACAGAGGACTTTGAGGTGTGAGTCAAAAGCTGTTATTCTCCCCGGAGTCTGACTGCTGGATTACCTACCCTGCATTGGCGGGTGCCCGGACATGAATGGGCATATTATGCTTTCTATTAAAAGTTGTGGCTCTTAATTAAAAACGTGATCATGGGTCTTTATGGAGACACTGTTTAGATTTTCTTTAACTGTTAACACATAATAAATCATTTTAAAAGGACCTTTCCTCCTATGGCTTAATGGTTAGTGCATTTTTAAAAAGTGATTTGAAAATAAAACCAGGATTAAATTTAGTGTTTGACAAGGTGCTAAGGGGCTCACCACCTTGGCTGGGTGAAGACAAGAGGGCTTTACTCAATCTGCTACTGACCTGGTCCTACCAACCCCAATCTGGGTTCAGTGGTTCAAATGGCAAGTGACTCTGGTGTCAAAAGTTTAACTTGTGGGCACAGGAGAAATTGCAGACAGCCCACTCTACTCAAGCTTCCCTTTATTAAGTTGTAATTGCAAAACATGCAACTCTACCGAGGAGAAAAACCTGCTTCTTTTGTGAACTCAGCAGTAATGCCGTAAGGCAAAGGATGGCACATGGGCGCATGTGGGCGCATGTGAATAATCCTTAGATACCAAAGATCTTGGTCTCATTGTTCTTCCTGATACGTGTTCCTTGAGAGTGGAGTGATAATTGCTTGAGACCTTAGCAGCCAGTCCTTGTGGGGGTTCTGTGCTTCCAGAGGCAGGAGCCACCTTAAGTCTGAGTGATGGGCATGAACATGTTCTGATTTATTGGGCTGTTCATAGGGCCCTTGGGTTGGTTGGTACAGTGGAGACGAGACTGAAGGACAAGCCAGGGGTGGACATGGGACCTTGGTCGTGCAATATGTTCATTCAGAATGACTGTGGTTTGCATTCCTCCACCAAGGAGGAAAGCTCTTCTTCATAGGGGTAGGATGAGATGAGAAACGTCCAAGTGTTTTGCAAACTGTCAGCCATGAGGCCAAAAATAAATAAATAAATCAAACAAGCAAATAAATAAATAAGAGGTTAGTTACTATGATAATGATTCTAACTCAGTTTTGCTTTTATTTTTAAAAATCATTTCTCAGCAAAATTTCTAGTTGACTACAAAGATGGTTTTGGCTTTTTGTGTTCCTCTTCCTAATGGAATTTCCAAGCAGAGAAAGGCATTATTTTGTTTGCAACTAGACAAAAAATTTTCTGTCCAAAACATTTTCCTGGCTTCGAGGGGGCCATCTCCAAGTTGGGGTTCAGTCACATAGCCTCTGAGCTGCAGTTCCCCCAGGAATCCAGCAGAAAGAGGGCTGCTCCTCTACTCTCAGCATTGGAGACACCATTGGCTTCTGGGTTTTCCTCTCCTTGTCCTGGTTTTGACCTTCACTCTGGTCTGCCATGGAGACCACACACATAGTGGGCAGAGGGTTATTGTGTTTCTGAAGGGACAGGGAATTTATTTATTTATTTATTTATTTAAAAAAATCCCATTTCCCCTCTTTATTCCCCTCTTCCTTGCACCACTCCTCCAACCAGCATGCCCCCTGTCCCTTAGTTCATGTCCATGGGTTGCACATGTAAGTTCTTTGGCTTCTCCATTTCCCACACTATTCTTAACCTCCCCCTTTACCGACCATTCATGCTTCTTATTCCCTGTACCTTTTCCCCCATTTTCCTCCTTCCACCTCCCCATTGATAACCCTCCATGTGATCTACATTTCTGTGATTCTGTTCCTGTTCTAGTTGTTTGCTTAGTTTGTTTTTGTTTTTTAAGGTCCAGTTGTTGATAGCTGTAAGTTTATTGTCATTTTACTATTCATATTTTTAAAAATATATTTTATTGATTATGCTATTATAGTTGTCCCATTACCCCCCTTCACTCCCCTCTACCCTGCACACCCTCTCCCACCCACATTCTGCCCTTTAGTTCATGTCCATGTGTCATACTTATAAGTTCTTTAGCTTCTACATTTCCCATACTGTTCTTGCCCTCCCCCTATTTTCTACCTACCATCTATGCTACTTATTCTTTGTACTTTTTCCCCCTCTCTCCCCCTCCCACTCCCCTGTTGCTAACCCTCCATGTGATCTCCATTTCTGTGATTCTGTTCTTGTCCTAGTTCTTTGCTTAGTTTGTTTTTGTTCTTGTTTTAGGTGTGATTGTTAATAATTGTGAGTTTGCTGTCATTTTACTATACATGTTTTTTATCTTCTTTTTCTTAGATAAGTCCCTTTAACATTTCATAAAATAAGGGCTTAGTGATGATGAACTCCTTGAACTTGACCTTATCTGAGAAGCACTTTATCTGCCCTTCCATTCTAAATGAAAGCTTTGCTGGATAGAGCAATCTTGGATGTAGGTCCTTGCCTTTCATGACTTGGAATACTTCTTTCCAACCCTTCTTGCCTGTAAGGTTTCTTTTGAGAAATCAGCTGACAGTCTGATGGGAACTCCTTTGTAGGTTACTGTCTCCGTATCTCTTGCTGCTTCTAGGATTCTCTCCTTCATTTCTATATTGGCTAATGTAATTATGATGTGCCTTGGTGTGTTCCTCCTTGGGTCCAACTTCTTTGGGACTCTCTGAGCTTCCAGGACTTCCTGGAAGTTTATTTCCTTTGCCAAGTTGGGGAAGTTCTGTATTATTTGTTCAAATGAGTTTTCCACTTGTTGCTCTTCCTCTTCCCCTTCTAGTACCCCTATAATTCGGATGTTGGAACATTTAAGGATGTCCTGGAGGTTCCTAAGCCTCTCCTCATTTTTTAAAATTCTTATTTCTTCATTATTTTCTGACTGTATGTTGTTTTCTTTCTTCTTCCTTCTGTTCCACTACATTGATGTGAGACCCAGCTTTCTTTCCATCACTATTGGTTCCCTGTGCATTTTTCTTCATTTCACTTATTGTAGCCTTCATTTTTTCATCTAATTTGCAACCAAAGTCAACCAATTCTGTCAGTATCCTGATCACCAGTGCTTTTAACTGTGCATCTGGTAGGTTGGCTATCTCTCGGTCACTTAAAAGTATTAGCTCTGAGGCTTTCATTTGTTCTTCTGTTTGAGTCATCTTTTTTTTTTTTTTTGTCTTGTCACACCTGTTACGTATGAGGGGCAGAGCCTTAGGTGTTCACCAGGGTGAGGCAACCCAGTCACTGGGTTGTGACACCGTATGTAGGAGCGGGGTCCGAGAGGGAACAATGGCACTTGCTCCACTCTCCATCAGACTTCAGTCCCTTCCTCTGCTTCCCCCAAGCAAACTGGGCCTTTCTGGTGCTAATTCCCATGTGCGTGGGCTTGTGCACCCTGTGGGTCTTTCCAATGACCTCTCCTGTGATGCCAGGAGTCTCTCCCTGTACCTCAACCCCCAGAAGTGTTTTCAATCAGTGCCCTGAGGCTCTGTTTCCCAGTACTGGGACCCTGGGACTGCCAGGTCAGTCAGCCGCCTTGCACTCAGTGCCTTGCTTCACAATCACTGCTTTGCTGGGTCTGCCAGTTGCCACCCCTTTGCCAGGGTCTGCCCGCCACCACTTGTGTGTCCTCCTGCTGTGGTCTTGTGTGCCTGGGATGCCTTATGCTGGTCCCAATGTTCTTTGTGCTACAACCCCACTCCACGCCCGGCTGCCCAACTCCACCTCTCCTACTGGTCTGGATGAACGTGTCTATTTTAACTTCTTGGTTGTCTAACTTCCATACAGTTCAATTTTCTGTCAGTTCTGTTTGTTAATCTGTTTCTAAATTGTTGTTGTCTGTATCTTGGTTATGCAAGGAGGCACAGTGTGTCTACCTACGTCTCCATCTTGGCCGGAAGTTACTATTCCTATTTTTTATTTTCTTTTTCATATAATAAGAACTTGGTGATGATGATCTCCTTTAACTTGACATTATCTGGGAAGCAGTTTATTTGCTCTTCCATTCTAAATGATAGCTTTGCTGGGTAGAGTAATCTTGGATGTCAGTCCTTGGCTTTCATGACTTTGAATACTTCCTTCCAGACCCTTCTTGCCTGTAAGGTTTCTTTTGAGAAATCAGCTGATAGTCTTCTGGAAACTCCTTTGTAGATAACAGTCTCTTTTTCTCTTGGTGCTTTTAAGATTCTCTCCTTATCTCTAATCTTGGGTAATGTAATTATGAAATGCATTGGTGTGTACTTCCTTGGGTCCAACTTCTTTGGGACTCTCTGAGCTTCCTGGACTTCCTGGAAGTGTATTTTCTTTGCCAGATTGGGGAAGTTCTCCTTCATTATGTTTTCAAATAAGTTTTCAATTTGTTGCTCTTCCTCTTCTCCTCCTCCTCCCTATGATTCAGATGTTGGAATGTTTAAAGTTGTCCTGGAAGTTTCTAAGCTTCTCCTTATTTTCTGAATTCCTGTTTCTTCATTTTGTTATGGTTGAATGCTTATTTCTTCCTTCTGCTCCAAATTGTTGATCTGAGTCCTCGTTTCCTTCCCTTCACTGTTGGTTCCCTGTATATTTTTCCTAATTTCACTTTGCCTAACCTTTACTTTTTCCTCTATTTTGTGACCATACTCAACCATTTCTATCAGCATCCTGATTATCAGCGTTTGGAACTCTGCATCTGATAGGTTAGATATCTCTTTGTTGCTCAGTTCTTTTTCTGGAGTTTTGATCTCTTTTTTCATTTGGACCATATTTTTTTGTGTTAGCATACCTGTTATGTGTTAAGGGGCAGACACTTAGGTGTTCGCCAGGGTGGGACAACCCGAGTCACTGTGTTGTGGCACTGTGAAGCAGTTACTGGTCTGCAGTGACCACAAACACTGAAGATGCTCGAGACATGAGAAACATACACACAAACATATTTCTCCTGTGGAGAAATATGAACGGAATGGCCACTCTCTCAAGTGGGGAGCGCCATGCCTTCTCACCCAAACAGGCTTTTATTAAGGATACAGATACAGGTTGTTGATTACAGTCTGGCAGGGAAGATCAAAGGAGTAGGTAGCTTTCAAAGAGCTGACAGGGCTCACACTGTTTGGGGTTTTATCACCTAAAAGCTACAGGACCTAAAAGATAGTTTCATTTCCTGCCCATGCCTTCATATTCTAATTCAAGAGTATCCTCCAGCAAGCAGGTCTCACAGGATCTTGCAAGTTCTATGCCTCAGGTTTAATTACTCTGGGGGTCTACAGACTCTGGTCTGGACTGCATCACCCCTGCTATTTCCGCAGGCCTGAATCAGGCAGGGGAGACAAAGGCAGCTGGGAGACTTGGATTTCTCACAGCCAGAACAAGGACTCAGGCTTTGTCAAAGCTAAGGGGGGCAGGGGTCGATTACCCACTCATTTCCACAGCCCCCTGAGTTTCTTCCCTGGGGGGGCCTTCTCATGTGATCATGCCTGTCTTAGATTCATTCTCTTCAGAGAATTGTTAGCCATCATTGACCAACCAGCCAAGCAATGGGAGCCAGACATAGAGCTGGCAGCGCTCATGCCAGGGAGATAAGCTTGTCTCTTTAGTGTCTCCTGGTTTGGAAGTCTCTCACTCAGCCTTAGCCATAGGGGTTACAGCTTCCTGAAACCAGGCAGGGTAGACCCCAACAACACTGTATGTGGGGGCGGGGCCCAAGAGGGAACAATGCCTCCTGCTTGGCTCTCACTGGCTTTCAGGCACTGCTCCTGCTACCTTCAAGCAAATTGGGCCCTTCTGGTGCTGATTCCTAGGTAGGTAAGTTTGTGTACATTCTAGGACCCTGTGGGTCTCTCTGATGAACTCTTCTGTGAGACTGGGAGTTTCTCCTGCTGCTGCAACCCCCACAGGTTTTTATAGCCAGAGTTTGTGAGACTTTGTTTTCCCAAGCTGGAACCCTGGGATGCACAGTCTATCTTGCTCTCCGGTTGTTCCTTCTGGTTTATCCACATGCAAATGTGGGACTGCCCACCCCGATCCTTGCCATGTGCCAACTGCCACCTCGCCATGAGTCCTCTTCACCCCTGTTGCCTGCCTCTGCCCCTCCTACCAGTCTGAATGGATATTTCTTCTTTAACTCCTTGATTATCAGACTTCCATACAGCTCAATTTTCTGGCAGTTCTTATTGTTTTTTGTTTTTAAGTTTGTTATTGTCCTTCTTTTTAGCATGTGAGGAGACAAAGTGTATCTACCTATGCCGTCATCTTGGCCAGAAGTCTTGGGACAGGGAATTTAAAAAGAATTCTTCAGGTATTTCAAAGTGCCAGACTTCTCATTCCTGGGTACAGTCCATTGCAAAGTTTATCCCTGATTGAACCAATGGTTCTTCCAGCTTAAAGCCTCTTCACCTGCAGCTGCTTAGCCCTGACTCTGCCCAGCTTGGTGTCTGAATGCTGGTTTCCCTCACTCTCAGTTTCAGTCCTAGCTCTGCATCTCCACCCCAACACCTTCCCCTTATCAGAATTCTGTTTTTGAGTCTCAGGAAGAAGTCTCCCATTCTCCCCTCTTGAGAGGGAAGAGCGTGTTGGTATTACTTCCTTGTAAATTCTGATGAAGACAGTAGCTTTCACTCTGTGCATGAAGGAGCCAGCAAAACCAACAATTTCAGCATGATCTAGGGACACATCACATTTCACTTCGACAAGTCTGCATGTGCTTTTCCTTTATACTTCCTCCCTGCACCCCCGAGCCATCTCTATCCGCTCTTCATCAGCTCCGATGCCTCTGATTTTGAAGAACAGAGTCTCACATTTAGCAGGCCTTAATGGTGGTCCCTGAGTAACAGTTCTCCAGGCTGAGCTGGAAATCACAGTGTGGACAGTAGCTGTGGGGCACTGAGCTCACTGCAGCCTGAGGGGCCGCATTTGGTTTGGCAGGACTGTGTGTCTGTCCCACAGCTTCAGTCCATTGGCCTAGTGCTCCTAAAAAACAAGCAATGTGAACCCCATACTTTCTCTAAATGTTAGCCTTTAAATTACTCCGAGATGGTAATCATGTCTTGGAGTCTTTTCTTTTCCAGGTTAAAAATCCTTGTTTTCTTCAGCTATTCTTTTCCTGGAATGCATTCACTGTACTGGCTGCTCAGTTTAACTGATAAGAACACCAGTTTACTTTTTTTTCCATTTTATTTAATATATTGGGATGACATTTGTTAATAAAATTACATAGGTTTCAAGTGTACACCTCTATAATACATTGTCTGTACATTGTATTGTATACTCACCATCCAATGTGAAGTTTCTTTTCATCACTATTTATCCCCTCCCACCCCTTATGCTCTTCATCCTCCCCACACCTCCTTTTCCCTCTGGTAACCATCATACTGTTGTCTGTGTCTATGAGTTTTGTTTTTTTTTCTTAATCCCTTCACCTTTATCATTCAGTTCTCTAACATCCCTCCCCTCTGATAGCTGTCAGTCTTTTCTTTGTATCTGTGAGTCTGTTTCTATTTTGTTTGTTCTTTTATTTTGTTCATTAGGTTCCACATATAAATGAGACCATATGGTATTATATATGTCTTTCTCTAACTGGCATATTTCACTTAGCATCATAATCTCCAGGTCCATCCATGTTGTTGCAAAAGGTAAGATTTCCTTCTTTTTATGGCCAAGTAGTATTCCATTGTGTAAATGTACCACATCTTTTTTATCCACTCATCTACTCATGGACACTTGGGCTACTTCTAAATCTCGACTATTGCAAATAATGCTGCAATGAACATAGGGGTGCATATATTTTTTTCAAATTACTGTTTTCGGTTTCTTCTGATATATTCCCAGAAGTGGAATCACTGGGTATAAGACAATCCCATTTTTAATTTCATGAAGTATCTCCATACTGCTTTCCATAGTGGCTGCACCAATCTGCATTCCTACCAACAGTAGAAAAATATTGCCCTTTCTCCACATTGTTGCCAGCACTTGTTTGCTGGTTTATTGATGATAGCTATTCTGACAGATATGAGGTGATACCTCATTGTGGTTTTAATATGCATGTCTCTGGTGATTAGTGATATTAAGCATCTTTTCATAGGTGTATTGACCATCTGTATATCCTCTTTGAAGAAGTGTTTATTCAGGTCCTTTGCCCATTTTTTAATTGGATGGTTTGTTTTTTGATGTTGAGTTTTGTTAAGTTCTTTATAAATTTTGGATATTAACCTCTTATCAGATGCATCATTGGTGAATATGTTCCCCCATTTAGTAGGTTGTCTTTTCATTTGGTTGATGGTTTTCTTTGCTGTGACAAACATTTTAGTTTGATGTAGTTTCACTTATTTATTTTTTTCTTTTGTTTCACTTGCCTGAGGAAATATATTGGAAAAGATATCGCTATGAGAAATGTCCAAGAATTTACTTCCTGTGTTTTCTTCTAGGATTTTTATGGTTGCATCTAACATTTAAGTCTTTAATCCATTTTGAGTTTATTCTTGTGCATGGTATAAGAAGGTGGTCTAGTTTAAGTTTTTGCACATATCCCTCCAATTTTCCCAATACTATTTATTGAATAGTCCATCTTAACCCCACTGTATATTTTTGCCTCTTTTGTCAAGTATTAATTGACCCAAAAGGCATGAGTTTATTTCTGGGCTCTCTATTCTATTCCATTGATCTATATATGTTTTATGCCAACATTAGCTAACTTCTATTGGATGCTTACCATGTGCCAATGCTAAGCACTCAATAAATGTTCATTATGATTATAATATTATTATATTCCTAGTATTATGCAATTCAATATCATCTTTTGATATAATCTTAGTCTAGAGAAGTATGAAACACATGCAATGTAGAATAGAAAATAAAATATCTTTTCTCCAGTTTTCCAACCCCATTCCCAAGGGTTACCTGCACTGATTTTGTGTATGTCTTTAAAAATATTTTCTATGGATGAATGAACATACATGATCAGAACAAGAACAGTCGTATTGAAGCTTCATATGTGTTTCTTCCCATTATCTCTCCACTTTCCCTCCAGACGGCCCCACTTTTTCTCATTCTCTTGCTTTTCTTAATAGTTTTCACATGTATATATTTGTATCCAAGTACGTTGTTTCATTTTGCTTGTTTTTATTAACTTTAAAATAGTATCATGTTGATGTGTTCTACAATTTGCTTTTTTATTCGCTGTTGTGTTTTTGATACCCATGTTAAGGTGTTTGCCTCATTACATTTCTTCCACTGAGTAGACCTATGCTGTGTCATGATGCAATGATCTGTCTAGCAAGTCGTTGTTTTCAGTTTTCTGCTGTGGCAAGCAGTGCCACAAATATTGTATATGTCTTCTACTGCAACCATAAAAAATGGTTGCATTGTATGTGTGACCACAATTTATTCCTATATTAACAGGTGTGTGTGTGTGTGTGTGTATTGTGTGTGTCTGTTCTTCTGGGTGTTATCTCTATGCAGGTAAAGAGTACATTTATGCTACCAATTCTGGATAAACCTGCTCTAATTGTTGACTGTTGTCTTTGTGCTTGACAGATTAAAATTTTTTGTCACTTTTATTACTACCAACCCTACTCCCTAAGTGTAGTATATTTATAGCTCTTCCTCACATCTGCGTAATCAAACATTACTCTTCAATTCCTATTTATTTTTCTAGGAACTGTAAGACATATTCATTCTGTATTAGTAATTTGCCTCCTATACTTTACTAGTGTTCCTCCCCATCTATCTTCTAAACTTTATTCACAAGAGCTTTATGTTTCAATTATCAAGGTTTCTAATATTTACATTTTGTTATATAAGCAGAGTTACCTCCCATGATTTGGCTAGAGTTGATTCTAAAAGTTGAAAACTAACCCACAGCATTTATCCAATTACAGATACATAATGGTTGTCTTTTGCAGAATCAGGCAATGTGCTATAATGAGATTTCCATTAATATGTGTAAATACGATCATGTTTATGCCACTCAAAGGAGAATTTTTTTCCTGGTTAAAGTTCAAATGGGGGCTCTCAGTTTTTTTTTTAATTAATGGCTTCTTTTATATTTTTAAAATATCTCCAGTTCTCAATCATAAGAATTATTCTGTCAATTTCTCCCACTTTGCCCCTGCTGTCAAAGTTGCTGTCCATCTGAACTGTTGTCATTTAAGCTTGGTGTTGTCATCTTGGTGATTCTTTTTCCTCCTTTTCTGGGTTGGATTCATTATAGATTCCATACAGTTCTCTATTTTGGTTTATTCTCTGTTTTGTGGGTAATTTTCTAAGAATAAGTTCATTGAAGATAAATTTTATGAGACCTTTAGGATTCTGAAAAATCTTTATTTTATACTTACATTTGATTGATGCATGAACCATTAATATGAAGCAACATTAGTCAACTTTTTCATACAGTCACTTATTCAGGAAACATTTAGTGAGTCATTATCATGCATCAGAAATGAAAAGATGAATAAAGCATATTTTTTGCTCTGGAGTTATTCATCATGTAGTGGGAAAGAACAAAAACACATATATAATTATAATAGAGTGAGGTAACTGCTCTCATAGAAATATGCAATAGAGTATTAAAATATATATTACAGATAATAAGTGCAATAATGGCCAATAATAAATAAAATTATTTTGGGAGAAATAGCTATATTCTAAATATTTGACATATCTCATTTAATTCTCACAACAACTCTATGAATTGGGTTTTATTATTCTCTTCATTTTTAAAAAGGAGGCTCAGAGAAGTTGAGTAAATTACCCATATCCCAGAGGCTGTTGTTAAAAACCAGACAATAGGCCCAAAATGGCATCACTTATGTTTAGCCCCATGTTACCAGATGAAGAGTTAATTTCAGTTTTGGCTTTCCCAGAAATGGAATCCTAAGCCAGTCCATCAGGAATCATGTGATCAGCACTAGTGAGGTCACCAGCCTGACAGACCCCAACGACCCCCAAAGGAAAGTGACTTTGCATTAACCAACCTGCATTTTTTGTCAGTAGAACTGCCTATTTCTGCTCCCTTCTGCCTACAAAGTCCTCGAGTTCCTTTTCCTTTGCAAGATTGGATGCTGTCTGCTTCATGAATCACTGAGCAAAGCCAGTAAGATCTTTAAAATTTATTCAGTTGAATTTTGTTTTTTAACCATGCATGGAAGAAAAATTATAATGCAGATGTAGGTAACTCTAGAGTTCACCTTCTTAGTCATCTTATTTAATATTCCAATAAATTTTCAGTGAAAGAAGCTAGAACTGTAGCTTAAAGAAGGCTTTCTGGCAAAGGTGAGGGAGGAATATAGCCTTGAGGATTTTCAACATTTGAATAAAGGACACAGGGGAGAGGGCTCCTAGTTAAATTTCCTCGCAGTGGGTGAACCTCAGGTGTGCAAATACCAGAGTTCTTTCTTTAACTTTAAAATGGTTTTCTAAGACCAAAGAAATTTTTTATTGGGGAATTCTCCTCTCCATCTGCAGGTCATATAGTAATCCTAGACATCGACTGCTCAGATCACCAGGGAGTTCCTTCTCTTCTTCTCTCTTACCAGGTTATGGCTGGGGTATTTCATCCTTTATGTCCATGTGGTTTCTGAAATCTGGCATCTCTGCTGGGACTGTGCTTCCTGGAGGCTGGGACTCTACTGGGCATCTCCCGAGGTTCATCAGGGAACCATCATCTGTGGTCTGGCCATATCCTGTCTCTGGGGACTGAGCGGTTCCCACTGTTCAAGTGATCAACCTATCACAGTCTGGAGAAAGTCTCCCCACTTCTCTCATGGCCTTGGCAGTCTCTCTCTCTCTCCCTTTCTCTCTCTCTCTTTCTCACACACACACACAAACACACACATACACACACACAAAGATCTGTCTACCTGAAGCAACTTATATTTTCAGCTCTGCAAAAGTCTCTAAGGCAAGAAATTATGAAGGGCAAACATATGGAAATAGGACTGCAGGAAGGACTACATGGGCACTGCCACTCTGGGGAGCTACCTGGTCTTTTCAGGTGGGGCTGAACAGGCTTGTACTCTGGGAGACCACTTGGCAGTTTTATTGGAACACAATGCTCACTCGTTTTTGTGTTGTCCGCAGCTGCTCTCGTGCTGCAGAGATGGGGTGGAGTAGTCTTGACAGAGACTATCTGGCCAGCAAAGCCCGAAATATTTGCTGCCCAGTTTGCTGAACTCTGCTCTGGGTGAGCCATTCCTCTTCTAGATATATACACTCAGCTCTCACAATGGTGTCCTGCAAGACACCCCCTCAACCGCACTGTTTGTAACGATGAAAAACCAGAAACAGCACAGATTTTTACCACCATGGGAATGGATAACTACAATATGGTGCATTCATGCTCTGGAATACTATAAAGAAAGAAAAATGAGTGTAGTAGAGTTGAATGTATCAGGGTATCTACAAATCCCTTACACATAATGTGTTTTTTTTTTAAGCCAGAATTTATTTCTACTTAAAAGTGCTCAAGAGGCTTTAAAAAGGCCTAAAGGCCCAAAGATGTCCAAATTTAATATAATAACATACTGAGGTGGTGCCTTCTGGTTTCTCCTTGACAAAGGTATTAATTTGATCTTCGTTAATGAAACGCCTTGATAATTCTTCCAGTTGGGTCACAGTGACTTTTTGTGACTCCCATTATCTTTCATAAATGGCCATCAGTTTATGAACGACAAAAAATGTAATACCAGAAATACTCACAAAATGTCTGCGAATTCTACTTGAATATCCTTTCTGCATTATTCTTCGAAAGCAGGCCTAATGATTACCAGTTTGAGTAGTGGAGATCATGAAGCATGTCATCTGCAAAGACTGGTATTAAATGAGGCTCTTTCAGAACAGAAACCAGCAAATACCTTTCAAGACAAGACACACCCTACACATAATGTTGAGAGAGAAAAAGAAGATCTATGTTCCATATGACATACTAATTTGCATTTCTATAAAACAAAAATATATTATTTATCCATTTATATTTAAAATGCATATAGTTTGTTCATGGATGCCTGTATGTCTGTGCATGTATTTATATATGTAGAGAGAGAGATTTATGTAGATTAAAAACACATTATAATGTCTGCACATACATATATGTGCATGTGTGTACAAACATATGTATATGCATGTAATTTCCTCTGAAAAGGGTTAGGGATAACACTGGTGGTGGGAACAAATAATATTCTATTTGCAATGTTTTATTTTAGTTGTTTACAATGTGCTGAAGCAAAAGTGGTAAAAAGTTAACATTTGTTAATTCTGGATAGTAGGTACACAGATAACTCACTTTATCTTTTCCCCCTTTACTTTAAAGAAGCTTTAAAAAGAAAAGTCAGTGGGTGGAGTGGGGAAAAGAGGGAAAAATTGGGACAATTGTAATAGCATAATCAATAAGATACTTAAAAAGAAGAAGAAAAACCAGTAAGGGTTTAAGAACTTCTTGTTTGGAACACAGGCAGTGAAAAGAAAAGAGAAAAAAATACAAATGAATGATCCTGGCAAATTCTCTTCACTTTTTTCCTGGTTTGGTTGAGCTTGGTGGTTGAACACAGAGGGAGAGATGGCCCCTCAGAGTCTTTCCTGATAAATGCTCAGGGGTCTTGACTTCCTCCCGTCTCCTGGACAGCAGCCCTGCCGCTCCCTGAGGCTTCTCTCCAGCAAGCATGGGTCCAGTTTCACAGCGAAAGCCCTGAACCTCCTGGCTCGCTGTGCTTGGATCTCTGAGCCAGTCGCCAGTGGTTGGCGCTTGATCAGTCGCCTCCCTGTTTAAGAAGCAGCGCTGGAAACCCTGATCTTCTGTATTACCCTGCTCCTCTCCGGATCCCACTGGGGAAGACTGTGTGCTGTTCGGCTCTTTACCATCTGAAGGGTCTGTGGGGCACTCCCACACGGGAAGAGTGACAGCAGAGTCATTTGAGCTTAATTACCTTTGTGAGAGATCTTCCGAAGGGCGAGTTAGGCCCTGTACATGTCCAAGGTTGTTCAATACTCTCAGCACTGGCGCGGAAATGGGTGCCCACTTAAGCTTGCTTTATACATAAGAAATAGGACACATGGGAACATTTTAAAAAATCCTGATTTGGGAAATCCCACCTTCTCAAAAATTAAAAAAGTAAGCACAGTGAACTGCTATTTTGGAGCAACTTTTACGGATCTTTCATTAAATAGAACTGAAAAAACACCCAGAGAATGTCAACTCACCAACGCCTAGCAGACAGGGAAGCCCCACCTCACTTAGGTGTCCCTGCCCTGGATCTTCACATTTCCAAAGCTTGCCAGAGGAAAGAGCCATTATTCCAGACCCAAAATCATTACAAGGGACTTATACTTTTCAAAAACTAAATTCTGACAATATAATTACAAACGATTTTTGATGAAGAAGAAGAGGAGGCATCTGTAAAAATCAATGTGGCTAGACTTTCTGACTAATTCACATTAAAAAAAAAACACATACAAGAAAGGCAAGGAGAGGAATAATCCAAATGACAGATGGAAAACAGCGGCTGGTATGAATGTGTAAGAGCCGAAAGCACTGAGGCCTGGGGTAAACACGGAGAAGCAGGGGCTTCCTAAGTTGCGTCTTCCTGGGGCAAATGGTGAAATAAATAGAGATAGAGTGGAAAACACAGAATGACCCGAATATTTTAAAAATTCATTTCCATTCTTTTTTTCTGTATTTTTCAATCTTTAAATTTGAAAGGGGTTGGATAAAATTGTGAAAGTGGGAATTGAACTCTATGAGACAGTAATACGAACACAAATTTTTAATATGATATTAGGTTTCTGTCAACATAATCTTTCTCACTTTGGAAAATGAAAGGATACATTTTCTTCTCCCACACTCTTAAATAGTTTAGCTGACATAATGTTAACTATTTATTGAATATGTGAAAGAAGTAATTTATAATACTAATTAAGACTGGGACTCTTTCTGTGTGTAGATCTTTAACAATTTCTTTTTTACTATTTTTCCCATTGTTATTATTGCTTTTTAAGGTATGTATTTGCCAGTTTTTATAACTTGCTTTCTGAGAATAATTTCCATATATTAAAATAAAAATTAATACAAAACATTTGTTTAGGGTCTAAAAATTACCTCTCTAGCTCTGGCCAGTGTGGCTTCATCATTAGGAGCATCATCCCATGGACCTAAAATTGATGGGTTCCACCCTGAGTCAGGGTGCATGGGAGAGGCAACTGAGCGATGTTTCTCTCTCCAATATCAATGTTTCTCTCCTTTTCTCTCTTCCTTCCCTCCCTTCTTTCTAAAGTCAATAAGCATGTCCTCCACTGAGGATAAAAAATATAAATAAGTAAAAATTATCTCTCTATTCATGGCTATAAATAGATATAAATAGCAATATAAATATAATTAAGTATAAATAAGTATACTTGTACTTATATTTAAATAAGTATTATACTAATTTATATATAAAAATTTATAAAATATAAATAAGTATAAATTATCTCTCTATTCATGGCTTATAAATAGATATAAATAGCAATATCCTGAAGAGTTAGAATCTTTGAACTTAAGTTGTATATTTGTGTTTTCTCCTTTTGATTCATTTAGCACTACCCTGTTGTTTTTAAGTTTACTGATAATTACTTTTATTCTCCTTATATTGGATGCATGTGTATATTTTTAAACTTCCTAAATTAAAAGTTTTTAGTTTCTTCATTTCCATTCTTTTTAATAAAAGGCATTTAAAAGTAGAAATTTAGAACACAGGTATCAAGAAAACCACCATTAAATCAAAGCCAAAATGTGAAAGGAAGAGACTCACATCAACATTGTGGTTATTGGACACATAGATTCCATCTGGCAAGTCTACTACTACTGGCCATCTGACCTGCAAATGTGGTGGGACTGACAAAAGAACCGTGGAAAAATCTGAGGAGACTGAGATGGGGAAGGGCTCCTTCAAGTATGCCTGGGTCTTTGGTAAACTGAAAGCTGAATGTGAGTATGGTACCACCATTGATATCTCCCTGTGGAAATTAGAAACCAGAAAGTATTATGTGACCATAATTGATGCCCCAGGACACAGAGACTTTATCAAAAAAATGATTACAGGGACATCTCAGGCTGGCTCTGCTGTCTCGATTGTTATTGCTGGTGTTGGTGAGTTTGAAGCAGGTATCTCTAAGAATGGGCAGACCTGTATGCAAGATGCTAAAGGGTCTGCTTTCAGAAAAGGGGGGAAAAAGAGTGAGAGAGAGAGGAACACAGGTATGAAAAAAAATGGTAGTGAATAAGTACCTATCAATAGTAACCTTAAATGTAAATGGATTAAATGTTCCAGTCAAAAGACATAGAGTAGCTGAAAGGATGAGAAAGCATGATCCACACATATGCTGCCTACAAGAGACCCACCTCAGAACAAATGACCTACACAAACTGAAAGTGAAGGGCTGGAAACAAATATTCCAAGTAAATGGACAGGGAAAAAAAGTTGAGGTAGCAATACTCATATCAGACAAAATAGACTTAAAAAAAAAGGGGCCACAAAAAGAGACCCAGAATGTCACTTCATAATATTCAAGGGAAGAATCCATCAAGAAGACATAAACATTGTAACTGTATATGCACCCAACATAGGAGCACCCAAATACATAAGGAAAATCTTGGAGGACTTCAAGAAAGATATTGACAGCAACACAATTATAGTAGGGGATTTTAAAACCCCACTGTCAAAAATGAATAGATCTTCCAAAAAAAATATCAACAAGGATGTTGCAGCATTGAGCAATGCCCTAGATCAAATGGACTTAACTGATATATAGACAGCCTTTCATCCCAGAGAAGCTAAAAACACATTCTTTTCAAATGCACATGGAACATTTTCAAAGATAGACCACATGGTAAGACACAAAACAAGCCTCAACAAATTCAAGAAAACTGAAATCATATCAAGCATTTTCTCTGACCACAAGGGTCTGAAACTAGAAACCAACATCAAGGAAAAAATGCCAAAACAGTCAAACCCATGGTGATTGAATATCATGTTATTAAACAATGACTGCATCAAGAATGAGATTTAGGAAGAAATCAAAGTTTTTGGAAACAAATGAAAACGACCTCACAACAATCCAAAACTTATGGGACACAGTGAAGGCAGTCCTGAGAGGGAAGTTCATAGCAATAAAGGCCCACCTAAAAAAGTTAGAAACATTTCAAATACACAACCTAACCCTACACCTACAAGAACTGCGGAAACAACAAAAAAGACAGCCCAGAGCAAGTAGAAGGAAGGAAATGACCAAGATCAGAGCAGAATTAAACAACATAGAGACTAAAGGCATAATTCTAAGGATCAATGAATCCAGGATCTTTGAAAAGATAAACAAAATTGACAAGCCTTTAAGCAGACTCATCAAGATAAAAAGAGAGAGGACCGAAATATAAACAATCAGAAATGAAAGAGGAGAGATTACAACTGATACCACAGAAATAAAAAGGATTGTAAAAAATTATTACAAAAAACTATATGCCAAGAAACTAGAAAACCTAGGTGAAGTGGACAAATTTCTAGAAAAATATAATCTTCCAAAACTCAATGAAGAAGAAGCAGAGAGAGTGAACAGATAAATAACAGCTGATTAAATTGAAGCAGTAATAAAAAAAAACTCCCAAGACATCATCTGGTCAAGTCCCTGGACCAGAAGTTTTCACAGGAGAATTCTACAAAACATTTAAGGAAGGAGTAACTTACCCCCAACCTCCACAGATTATTCCAAAAACCCCAAGAAGATGGAAGGCTCCCAAACCCTTTTTATAAAGCCAGCATCATCCTAATTCCAAAACCAGATAAAGATATAACAAAGAAAGAAAACTTCAGGCCAATATTGTTGATGAACGTAGATGCTAAAATCCTCAACAAAATATTGCTAAACCACACCCAGCAATATGTTAAAAAGATTGTACTCCATGATCAAGTGGGATTCATCACAGTGATGCAAGGATGGTACAATATTCACAAATCAATAAATGTAATACATTACATAAACAATAGCAAAGACAAAAATCACATGATCATATCAATAAATTCAGCAAAAGCATGTGATAAGGTACAGCTCTCATTTATGATACAAATACTCAGCAAAGTGGGAATACAGGGAGCATTCCTCAACATAGTAAAGGCCATACACGAGAGACCTACAGACAACAGCATTCTCAATGGGCAAAAACTAAAAGCTTTCCCACTAAGATCAGGAACAAGACAAGGCTGCCCACTTTCACCACTTCTATTCAACATAGTATTGGAAATGCTAGCCACAGCAATCAAACAAGAAAAAGAAAAAAGGCATACAAATTGGAAAGGAGGAAGTAAAATTGTCATTGTTTGCAGATGACATGATAGTGTACATAGAAAATGCTATACACTTCACCAAAAAACTACTTAACCTAATAAATGAACTTAGCAAAACAGCGGGATACAAAGTCAATATTCAGAAATCAAAGACATTTTTGTATACCAACAATGAAATATCAGAAAGAGAAATCAGGGAAAAAAATCCGTTTGATATAGCAAAAAGAAAAATAAAGTACCTAGAAATAAACCCAATTCAGGAGGTAAAAGACCTGTGCTCAGAAAACTGTACAACACTGAAGAAAGAAATTAAGAGAGACACACAAAAATGGAAGTATGTACCATGCTCATAGATTGGAAGAATTAACATCATCAAAATGTCCATACTAGCCAAAGCAGTTTATAGATTTGATGCAATTCCTATTAAATTACCAATGACATATTTCACATATATAGAACAAACACGTCAGAAATTCATATGGAACCATAAATGACCCTGCATAGCTGCAGCAATTTTGAGAAAGAAAAGCAAAGTAGGAGGGATCACAATACCTGATATCAAACTGTATTACAAGGCCACTGTAATCAAAACAGCTCGGTACTGGCATAAGAACAGGCACATGGACCAATAGAACAGAGAGCCCAGAAATAAACACAAGTCTCTACCATCAATTAATATTCAACACAGGGGGCAGCAACATAAAATGGAGTAAAAACAGCCTCTTCAACAAATGGTGTTGGGAGATCTGAACAGCTACATGCAGAAAAATGAAATTTGATCACCAAATTAAACCATACACAAAAATAAATTCAAGGTGGATAAAAGACTTACATATAAGTCACAACACCATTAAAGTCCTAGAGGAAAACATAGGCAGGGAAACCTCAGACATTCCACGCAGCAATATTTTCACCGACATGTCTTGTAGAGCAAGGGACATAAAGAAAAGAATAAGCAAATGGGACCTCATCAAATTAAAAACCATCTGTATGGCTAAAGAAAACAGCATTAAAATGAAAAGATAACCAACTATATGGGAAAACATATTTGCCAATGATACCTTGGACAAGGGTTTGGTCTCCAAAAGATATAAAGAACTCACGTGACTCCGCTCCAGGAAGATAACCCAATTAAAAAATGGGCATAGGACTTGAACAGACACTTCTCCAAGCAGGACATACAGAGGGCTCAGAGACATATGAAAAGATGCTGAGCATCACTAGCCATCAGAGAGATACAAATTAAAACCACAATGAGATACCACCTCATACCAGTCAGAATGGCCATCATAAATAAAGCAACAAACAACAAGTGTTGGAGAGGATGTGGAGAAAAGGGAACCCTAGTGCACTGTTGGTGGGAATGCAGACTGGTGCAGCCACTCTGAAAACAGTATGGAATTCTTTGGAAAACTGAAAATGGAACTGCCTTTTGATCTGGCAATTCCACTGCTGGGATTATATCCTAAGAACTCTGAAACACCAATCTAAAAGAACCTATGCACCCCAATGTTCATAGCAGCACAATTTACAATAGCCAAGTGTTGGAAGCAACCTAGGTGCCCATCAGTAAATGAATGGATCAAAAAACTGGTACATTTACACAATGGAATTCTATGCAGCAGAAAGAAAGAAGGAACTCCTATCATTTTCAACAGCATGGATGGAACTGGAGAGCATTATGCTAAGTGAAATAAGCCAGGTGGTGAGGGACAAATACCATATGATCTCACCTTTAACTGAAACCTAGTCAAAAAAACAAACAAACAATCAAGCAAAATACAAGCAGAGATATTGAAATTGAGAACCATCTGACAGTGACCAGGTGGGA
The DNA here is from genome assembly GCF_004126475.2 of Phyllostomus discolor. Classification (NCBI taxonomy): domain Eukaryota; kingdom Metazoa; phylum Chordata; class Mammalia; order Chiroptera; family Phyllostomidae; genus Phyllostomus; species Phyllostomus discolor. The sequence goes on along the minus strand of NC_040910.2, from coordinate 66,272,600 downwards.
GGAGATAATGGGGGGGAAGGGGGAAGGTTTTTCAGGAACAACTGTAAAGGACACATGGACCAAACCAAGGGGAGGTGGAAACAGGGGAGGGAGGTGGGGATGGTTGGGGTGGGGGTGAGTGGTGGGGGTCAATGCAGACAACTATACTTGAACAACAATCAAATAATAAAAAAATGAAAGTAGGAATTTCTCTTGAGTTTAGCACGGACTGAATGTCAGTCATAACTTTAAATACTATTGTCATTTTCTAAAAGGGCTGTAACTGCAGTTTTTTAAACTTTATATTTTGAAATATTTTTGGATTTACAGGGAAGTTGCAAAATTGCTGCAACTTTTATGAATATAATGTAATATCTTATGCGACCATGGAATAGTTTCAAAGCTAAGCAATACACATTGGTATAATACCGTTAAGTAAACTACATATTTTATTCAGATTTCATCAGTTTTTCCCCTAATGTTTTCTAATCCAGGGCCACAGAGTGCATTTGACTGTTAAACCTCCTTGGCTTCTTCCAATCTGGCCTGTTCCTCAGTCTTTCTTGGTCTTTCATGACATTGACACTTGAATAGTACAGATTAGTTATTTTGTAGAATGTCCCTCAATTTGGGTTTGTCTGATATTTCCTCATTATTAAATTGAGGTTATAGATTTTTGGCAAGAACACCAAAGAAGTGGTGTCCTTTTGTAATGCAGGTACATGTCATGTTGATGTCTTACTATTGGATGCTATATTGGATCACTTGGCTGAGATCTGCTAGCTGTCTCTAAAGTAAGGTTACCATTATTCTATTCTATTCTATTCTATTCTATTCTATTCTATTCTATTCTATTCTATCCTATCCTATTCTACTCTATGCTCCCATTCCATCTCATCCCATTGCTTTCTATTCCATTCCATTCCATTTTTACTGTTACACGTCTTGAGGGATATACTTTTATTCTTTTAAAGGTTTTTTTTATTCTTATTCAAGAAAAAAAGTGAAGAGGGGAAGAGAGAGTGAAGTAAGAGAGAAACATGGATTGGTTGCCTCCAATGCATGTGCCCTGACTGGGGAGAGATCCTACAACCTAGGCATGTGCCCTCATGGGAATCTAATGGGTGACCTTTCAGTGGATGGGATGATGCTCCAACCAACTGAGCCACATCAGCCAGGGCTTGAGGGAGATACTTTTATACTATTCAAATATTCTGTTTTTCCTCAAAAATTTGCCATATATTTTAACAGCCATTGTTATATCTTATGTAAATTTATTATTGTTGGTTATTTTTCATTTTTTAAATTTCACCTACATTTGTTATTTGGAATTTTATTTGGAATTTTCCTTCAGGAAATATATTTTTTCTTCACCCTTTATTAACTTACTCAGTAATTTACTTTTTTGATATTTTATTTGTTTATTTTTAGAGAGGAGAAGGGAGGGAGAAAGAAAGGGAGAGAAACAACATGTGGTTGCCTCTCATGCACCCCCTAATCGGGACCTGGCCTGCAATCCAGGCATGTACCCTGACTGGGAATCAAACCAGTGGCTCTTTAGTTCACAGGTCAGAGCTCAATCCACTGGGCCACACCAGCCAGGGCACTTACTCAGTTATTTATTTATATCTAAATGGACTCATGAATATTTATTTTATTCTATTGATTATAATCCAATGCTATTACTATTTGCTTTCTTGATCAAATTATTCATGTTTGGGCTGTTGGGCGCTATCTTGGGCTGTGTCATTGCCATGTGCTCCCATTTCTTCCTCAGCACTTTTTTACTTCCTGTCACCACAAGACACTACAGATTCCTCTTGCATTTTTCTGGCTCCAGCCCTAGAAATACACACTTCTCTAAAAAGCTCTGGCTCTTCTTCTTCTTCTTTTTTTTTTTACAAAAGAATGCTAATTAGAAACCAATATCTAGACAATGGATATGCTTATTTCTACTGAAATCTTATTGTTTTGAGGACTTTTCTGTGGAGAGTAGAAATACATGAATATATATTAACTTGTGTGCACATAGTCTCTCTCTCTAGACCTCTGTGTCTCTCTTTCTGTCTCAGTCTCTCTCTCATGTTATCTGCTTTAAGAAACTCAGTGAGTTCATAGTGATACCTTTCATTCCAATCCCACACCGCAGGAGTCATTCCTTTCCCTTTCCTTATTTGTAAGTTGTTTCTGCAACAGGAAAAACCTGACTTTTATTATATACAGTATATCTATCTATTTGTTCAACCGAGTATTTTTAGGATTGCTCATCCATACATTGGTGAGAAAAAAATGATTAAGTAGGGTATGATATTAGTGTACAGTTCTTTTGGTCTTTAGCCTTACAATATCCAGTTAAAGTGCTGCTTTCCAAAGTTACTTAGGCTAGTTTTCTTCCTTGCCCCCCTCAGAGCAGTTACTTTATTAATTTGTAGTATAGTCAGGTTCAATTTTTTTTGCAGTTTGTATTCTATTTCTGTGCCATTTTCATATACATTGATTTTTTAAAGAAAACCTTGTATACAGAAAAACATACTATTTCTGTTATACACATTTTGATGAAAACATAGAGTCATGTATCTACAATTGTGATGCAGGCCAGTTTCATTATCCCCCAAGTCCTTTCATGCTTTGTAGTCATGCCCTCTCCCCTACCCAACACCTGGCAACCACTGACCGGTTTTCTCATTTGTTGGTTTGTCTTTTTCAGATTAACCTATGATAGTAACTCTACAATATGTAACATTTTGGTTCTAGCTTCTTTTCTTTAGAAAAATGCATTTAAGATACATATGCATTGTTGTGTGAACCAGCAGCTTGTCCTTTTCATTGTGTAGTAGTATTTCATCGTTTGGAAGTACCACAATTTGTTTACTCTTTCACCAGTTGGAGGACATTTGGGTTGTTTCCAGCTTTGTGTAATTATGAAGAAACAATCACACAAAGGTCTTTATGTGGACATATGTTTTCATTTCCCTTGAATCAACTCCAAGATATGAGATTGCTAGATCCTGTGGCAGGACCCCATTACTTTATAACATATTGCCAACATTCTTTCCAAATGGCCTCTACAATTTTTCAGTCCAACAACAAAAGATGAGGGTTTCAGTTGCTTTTTATTCTTGTCAGCACTTGGCATTGTCAATGTTTTTAATTTTAACCACTCTAGTAGATGCATAGTGGCATCTCATTTTGGTTTTAATTTGCATTTCCCAAATGATTAATGACCTAGTACATATTTGCTATTCATATACTGAAACTTTGAATTGAATATACTGCTAGTCATTCTTCAGTGAATTTATATTCAAACCTTTTGGGCTTTCATTTCTATTTATATTAATCTTTTGCAGTGGGGCAATTTTTATAAGTCCTTTGTTGAGGACTTTCTTTGACCTATTAAATATTTTTATCTACCTAAGTACTTTTCTTTTTTCTTCACCCTTGGAGGATTAGCGGCAGCAGCAGCAGGGTGCTGCTCATGACTGTAGTGATCGTGACATTGTTAGTCTGTTTCTTTCAAAACAGTTGCAGTAATTGATTATGTTTTCCCTGGAGAAGTGAGGACCTGGAGCAGGGATAGCAGCCTTCGACTTTGTCATGCATTTTATATGTGGTGAAACATGTCATTTCTGTGTAGCTTTAGACTTCTGAACAATGAGGAGTAGTATTTAAAATGCAGGCTGATGAGAGAATTTTCTAACAATTATAAATGGCCAGCACTGGAATGAGCTGTTTGTGCATAAATGGGTTCAACTTTGTCATAGGCAGGTATGGAGGGCCACCTGGTAATTGTGCCATTGAAGGTAACCTATGTGGGCCAGGGAATTGGGAGCAAAAGTGACTGCTGTGGTGCTGTTGGCCATGAAGATCCTATGATTCTTATGGTTTTATATAGATAGTTGTGACAAAGCTCATCACATTTCCAGGAGTTTAGCCTGAATCACGTGCTGTTTTGAAGTTATATTAGAATTAGTATGTTCCACAATCAGTTGTGGTGCACCATGTCCTGGCTCCACCTTCCTCCAGCTCTGATGCACAAGAACTAGTTACTTACTAACAGCCTTTTTGTGGCAGTGAAATGACATGGTGCACATAGAGTGGAGAGTCTGCCTGGTGCACAGTGAGTGCCCTATACATTGGAGCTTTTATTACAACCACTTCCCTGTCCCAATTTCCTCCATCTCCCCACCATCATTTTAGCACTTTCCACTGCTTATTTCTTATTACTTGATAGACTGTGCCACACTGAGAAAGATGTGATGTCTTGCTTCTTTTGTGGTTTAGTTGTGTTCTCAGGCTCCCATTTTATGATCCTCATCCCTTGAACACATTCTGACTTACTCTGGTCTCACCTGTTTAGCTCTGCCAGATGAAATATTATGGTCTCCAAAATCATGCAGGAAGGAGAGTCTACGTATGATCTTCCCATCACCCTTCTAAGTACACAGGCAGGCAAAGTTTACCCACCCTGAGGAATATCCACCAAGAGCTTTACTACCAGAGTTTACTTCACGTTGCTTTCTGATCTGAGCACAGATAATCAAAGTTATTGCACTTCAACCTACATTTTCTAGCATGTGCTATTCTTCATCCTGCTCTGGGCCTAACTTTAGTATTAGCATTTGCTTACTATGTAGAGAAGGTATTCTGTTTAAATTCCCACTCTCACAGGGCTTTAGAGCCATGGGGGGTTTCCACATTCAATGCAAAGTTTTATGATCCCTCATCTCCTACTCCTTACAGTTACATGCAGCCTGCAACCGTTTCCTTATGTTTACTGTCACTAAAAGCCCAGTCTCAGGATAGGCCAATGTCTGTTTCCACTTTCAGCACTCAGGCTATCACCTGGAGGGGAAAGGTCCCTACAACTACAAATTGGTGAGATAGCCTAACAGCCTTTTCCAAGGGAGTGTTTCATAATATTGCCCAAGCACCTGGGGTCTAGTCTAAGTCAGGCAATACTGCAAATCTCAGTGTCTCTGTGCCTTTCCTCAGAACCAATAACCCCATGAAATGGGAAAGGAAAGACCAATTTCTGCAAGTCCTTGCTTTGAAGTTTGACTGCAAGTCATTTATACAGAAAATCAAAACATCACATTGAAATAGTTTGATCATCTTCTGAAAAGTTCTGTCTTTTCATTAATCAAGTTATTATATTCTCCTCCACTTGGCAGGACTCCCACAATTTGGAAAATTGAAACTGTAGGATTTTAGAGTTAGATGGAATCACAGGAATCATTCAGTTCCCTTTGTTCTTGGTGTGGGAATGTCTTTAAAAAGCATTCTAAATGGCTCTACATTTTGGGTGGGGGGTGTGGAGGGCTCAATGCTTGGTAACATGGACCATCTAATTATGGATGTCTATTGTTAGAAACCTCTTTCCTCTTTTCTGTGGCAAAATGTCACCAGTGACCTCCTGACCGTCTATATTAGAATTTCAGTCCCCATGACCTTCACTCCTTCATTTTATTTCTGTGAATATGCTACATTACATGGCAAATGGGCCTTTGCAGTAGTAAATAAGGTTACTAATCACTGATATTAAGATTGGGAGATTACCCTGGCCGGCTGGCTCAGTTGGTTGAGGCATCATCCCATGTACCACAAGGTTGTGTATTCAATCCCCAGTCAGGGAACATACCTAGCTAAGGTTGTAGATTTGATTCCCATTTGGGGTGCATTTGGGAAGTAACTGATCAATGCTTCTCTCTCTCTCTCTCTCTCTCTCTCTCTCTCTCTCCCACCTCCCTTTGTCCCTCTCTAAAATCAATGAACATATCCACAGGTGAGGATTAGAAAAATGAGATTGGAAGATTATCCTGGATTATTGCATGAGTCTAATCTAATTACATATGCCCTTAAAAGCACAAATATTACTAGAGCTGGTAACATAAGGGAAAATCAGAGATTCAAGGCAGGGAAAGGATAGGGTGTAGTGTTCTTGGCATAAAAGTGAAGGGGGACCCATGCCAAGGAAAGTGGTGCCTCAGTCCTACAGCCACAAGAAACAGAAATTTGTCAGTAACTTCAGAGAGCTTGGACCCTTTGCTTTTAGCCTTGTGAGACCCCAAGCAGAAGATGCATGCTGTGCCCAAACTGCTGATCCCAGTTCTGTGGGTAATAAATAGGCCGCACCCCTAGGATCATCAGTGTTCTTGACTCTCTTTCATGCTTCCCATCCAAGTGTGAGTCATGACCCATCTGTTTTACTCAGGGCAGCTCATACAAGTGCCTCTTCCACTCTCAAGTGCCATGGGCAATATGCCAGTCCCTTCATGGGGTGATAGATGTGGTCTTGCCACCTGTTATACTCCTCCACTACCCCACATGTGTTCACAATGACAGAGGGGTGACACCGTACAGTTTTCCCAGGACTGAGGGGTTTCCTAGGATATGAAAATTTCAGTTCTAAAGCTGGGAAAGTCTTGGCAAACTGGAATGAGTTGGTCCTCTGACTTAATTGGCTGCTCATGACTGAGGCGCTCCCCTGTCATAAAGCCTCGTCGTGTCAGATATTTGCTGTACTGCCTTCTTGCAGCATGGGCTTGGAGATATATATATATAACATGTAGGTTAGTGAAATCAAAGGAAAATATACTGGAGTACTTTGAGGAAGGCAATGCCCAGAGATGCACAAATAAAAATGGCCTTTTTTATCACCTTTGAATGGCTTTGTATGAAGATATGACATCTGGAGCTGCAGCAGCCACCTTGTGGCCATGAGGATGTTGGCCTAACAATCAGACCAATATGCCAATGGGGAGGAAAAAAAAGATGAAAGAGTCTGGGTTTTTGAAGATATGGCTGGCCCATTGTACTAACCCTGTAGCCACCTTCTTCTGGACATCTTATGGAATATTATGGGAGATAATATTATTGGAGTCACTTTTATCACATTGTATTGCCATTATGAGTCTCAACTTCAGCTACTTTGAAATTCTTGCATATAAAGATTAGTTTTCCTCCCAACACAAGTGCAGGAGGTAAAGTTGATAGCACAGCAACATAGAGACTTTGGCAAGGAAGTCCAGGAGAGAAAGGCAGTTGAGGAAGAGCAAGCCAGGAACAGAAAAGTGTTTTCTCACTTCCTTGAGGCACAAAAGGCACAGAATATGACAACATGATGTCATCCAGGGCGGTGCTCAGGGATGGAACCCTGCAACTTGGGGAGGAGGGCTGGAAAATACTACCTGGCATTGGGTAGCATATGTTTACATAGTCAGTGTATCTAACTTCCCTACTGTAAGTCTCAGACACAGATTGAGTCAAAGGAGGAGAGACCTCCTCACTCTGAGCCAAGCAGAACTAGTAGGGAGTGGAAGGTGCCTTCAGTGTGCAGTCTATCAGTAGCAAAGCAAAGTAGACTTACACCTCAAAAGGTGTGTCTGTTGAAATATGACTGAAAAAGAATTTTTACCAGTGTCAGAGAAATGTTGTTGGTACCTTTCACACTTAGTGGAAAGCCATTATAATTGTGGACATGAACGAATTTATAAGAGCTTCATGAGATTCTTTGTGTCTGTGATCCCCCTGCTCTATCTGCAGCTCTTAAGTCTGGATATCTCAAATTTCCCCACCTGAGGTTTCCAGGGAGATGACCCTCAAGCTGGGGGTTGGATTGCAGAATAGAAAATGTGTCTGCTCTCCCTCTGAAGGCACAGTATCTTCTTTACATTAATGTTTTCAGTGCATATCGGGTGATAGGTAGTAGATATTTTCTAAAACAAAATCTAATCTTGTTGCTCCTTTGCCTACAAACTTTCCCTACTTCCACTGCCTATAGAATAACCCCTCAGCATGATGTCAAAAGCATCGCACAGCCTTATCTCAGCTTATCTGGTGAGTTTCACCTACAGATTCTCCTGCCATGACCTTACACACCCTCTGATGTCCCAGCAGGAATAGTCACTGCTCTGCAAACATGGCTCCCACCCTCTCACCTATATCCCTTTCTTGATCCTGTTCCCTCTACACGTACTCTTTATCCTGTGTGTTCCTGGTGAAGTCTACCCAGCATTTATATGCAATCAAAGTCAGCCCTGCTCCATGAGTTCCTCACCCACAAGGCTCCCAACGAGCAGGTGAGCACCTGGCAGAATGCCTGAAATGCCAGAGGTGCACAGGAAGTACCTGTGGAATTGAGTTGCGATAAACTGAGTCTAAATCCACCTCTTTGCAATTTGAATATTGCTACTAGTAATATTCAAACATGTACAAGATGATCTGTTGTTTCTTTACATAACAGTACATTTTGAAAGCAGTCACCAGGCATCTATGTAACCGTCACCTTTCTAGACTCTTCCAATGATTACCAAGTTACTGGTGACTGATCTTTATTACTGTGTGGAGATTTTTATGCATTATCTCATTTGACCCATGGACAACTCCATAAGGAAGGCAGAGCAGATTTAGATCTGTCATTATCCTCATGTCAGAGATGGAGAAACTCAGTTTCAGAAAGGTCAAGTGTCTTGTGCCAGGCCATATAGGCATTGGTATTCACCTGACTCACATCCCCAGGTTCTTTCATGTGCTTCATGGAGTAATGACCATCTCAGTCCCTTTATGCTGAATCATCTCCACTTTGAATAAAATTTTTACTTGTAGCTCTTAAGTTTGGAGAGAGTTTTTATTGTACATGCTATTGCTGTCTGATTTTGTCACTGGATGGAGGTTGAGTAGAATTAGAGATCTTGGTTTGGATTGAGCACTACATGTTCTAATCCAAAATGGTGACCAAAGATCCCATGGACATCAGGGGACATGCTGAGTGTTACTGATTAGGCCACAGTAATATAAAGTTTTTTATTTTTCCCCATGTTAATCACTTGGGGTCTTCGTCTGGAAGTACCAGGCTGTGATTAAAGCTGACCTCTGACACAGGATATAGCAGCACCTGAACTGTTCACAGGTCCTGCAACAAAAGTAGGCTCACCATTTTGGCCCACGGATTTCAGTGGTGTCCTGAACTTCGGGAATTGCTCTATTGGATCTGTGGAAATGCCATTTTTTGATAAAAACAATGAGCAAGTTTAAATTCCTCTTCCTTCTCTTAAGTCGTGCAGGTGCACTATGTGTATTTTTGTGGATATTATGTAGTATATGTTAGGTATGCATGTGTTCTATCTCTGTTGTGTTGCTTGTGTTGGGTATGTGTATTCTTCTGTGTGTGTGTCAGTGTTTGCATTGCTTTGGTGTGTGTGTGTGTTGTATCGTCTGTGTTGGGTATGTGTGTTATTGTGTGTGCATGTCAGTGGCTTTCATTGCTTTGGTGTGTGTGTTTGTCCATGCATGTATGTGTGTGTTGAAGGCATTGGAAGAAAGTGAGCAGCAGGAGGAATCTGCCTTCTCACTAGGAATGGCAGGGGTGTTGAAAAATCTCCTCTAAATCCCTAATCTTTTCACCCAAGATTAAGCAAATAAAATTGTTGGCTTGAAGAAGTCAGATTCTTGATGACTGCAAAGAGACAGTGGCAAAGAGAGTCAAAAAGCTTAGCTTCATATCAGCAAAGAGATAAAGGGGCTTCAGCTCTGAATGACAGTTTGGGCAATATACCCTAATCCGATTACCAAGGAATTCAGTGTTGCTCTATATTAATGGTGGGTTTTAAAAATGGGTGCTAAAGTGTTAGTGTTCATCATCCAAAGACTTCAGATATTCATTAGGATGAAATAGCCCTAGCCTGAGACTCAGGGCTAAGTGGCAGGAGACTGGGGTGAGGTTGGGGAGGGGCAGTGAGCCTCACCTCTTATAAGGGCCCTTTGTTCACCCAGGGCTTTGTTTGAGCTGTCTGAAGAGAGAAGGGGGAATGGAGCCGAGGGGGCTGTGGCAAAGTCATGGGGCTGACTCCAACCTCAAGACAATTCTGCTTTGAATTATCTGGGTAGAGAATTTTCACACTGAGAACATTTGCTGCTTCCTTTAACCTCCAGGCTAAAACAATACCTCATTTAAAAAATTATCCTATGGGATTTACCATCTTTTAATGCTTTATTTATTTGGAAGAGAAGGAAGTCAATGTGGTGTGGAAGAATAGAAAAGATGTATTTCCGTTACAAATTAATTAATCTCAAGGGATTTTGGTGGAAATCCTAGTATGAGACTGGGCATAAGAATATAATTTACAAGTACCAAACACACTCTTGGGTCTTGAATTCCAACCTTCTCTGGCTCCTGAGTTTCAAATCCAAACCAGGTCCTTCAAGACCAAGGTTCATTACTTATCTGGAATGCTGATGTTTTGTGTGTTTCCTCAATGAAAGTCTTATTTCCATAACATGTATGGGCTGGATTATATTTGGAATTGAATTTCACCTGGAAAGTGGCTGGCAAGTGATTTAACTATCTATATCTAGCCTGAGTGGGAAAGGGATATCTTGTGATTCCCTGGGAAGCAAGCATGGGTGTGGTCTTTGAGGTAAGGGACACCCAATGTTCCTGTAAGGGTTGAGGCCTGGACTGAGGATCTGGTGAACCTACCTGAGTGACAGTGATTCACTTTTAGCTCTGGGTAGAAATCAACTTTAAGGGACAAGGAATTTCATGACCCTCCCTGATCCCAGAGAACCCATGAGTGTTTTTTCCTGACACGCACACACAAAATGTGACACAGTTATACATGGAGGGTTTTCTTTTATTAGCAGCTTGGTAGGGATCAGTGGTGGGAGAGAGAAAGGTCTTTGATAAATGTATTAATCGCTCCCTGATCTCAAAGGAACACTCAGGTTGTTCTTTAAGGAGGTTGGTAAGTCCCAAACCTAGTTGATTATGAATATCACCTGGGTGTACTATTGTCAATATAGATTCCTGGACCATTTCTAGACCTAGTTAGAATGTCAAGGTGGTAGGGCTCAGGGACATGTAATCATAATAGTTCTCTGTTTAATGCTGGTCATAAGCCAGGTTTGGGAAACACTGAAGTAGGATATCATGGGACCCAAGAACTCATCAGGGGATGTAGCAGAGGGCTTCAAGGTGGTTTGATCCTTTCTTACTATTAACTGATTACTGGCCTTCTTTTTTTCAGTAAAACCTCCTTTTAAGATATATGATGGCTAGTTTGAGAGTAGCCCTATAAAAGGTATAACTTATGTCAGAAATGTAAATATTTGTACCATTCAAATCCCTAAGCTTTATGTGTTATGGTTGATAGATGTACGGCTTAAATAAACAGATGACTTGCTCAGGCTCACTTGCATCATAGGGAGTTGCCCCAGGTTCCACCCCCAGCTTTGTCAGCCCCCTGAGCTCATGACCTCACCGCTGTATCATACCTCCCCCTGAAGAGGAAATTCACGAAATTCACGAAAGGATGTTTCACAGTTCCTCTCACTTAGGTGAATTTTTAATGAGGAGTGTGTCTTCTGCCCTTCCAGTCTGGTTGCAGTTGTCATTTGTGGTTTCAGAGTACCCCAGAAAGGAAAAAGTTGGCCACATCCTGTGGTGTCACTGAGCACAGAGGCCGTGGGCCACTGCAGTTCCTGGCTGAAACCTGGTGCAGGGAAGCTCACTGCCATTTGTATTTCTGTTTGGGATCTGCTGATTTTCTCATCACCTTGAATGCAAGATTTGCACTTATGCCCAGCACAGTTTAAAGAAGCTAGGCTGTTTGATTCAGCAAGGAAATCCTTTTGCTCTTTGTGCAATGAAAAGTTTACATGTGGCAAAGTGCTTTAAAAAAGGAGTGGAGTATTCTGCATTCAGAAATAAGTGTGGGGTCTTGGGTCAAAGAAGGGAGTGCTTGGGCAGTGTACATGTGCTCTCTAAAATGAGACAGGTGTGATTTTAACGGCAGGAGCAGAAGTGGATGTTGGGATAGAGTGCTATTGTATGGTCTGAGCTGATGGCTGGAATTGGTGGAATTGACTGGGTACTTTGTTACAAATGGAGCAGGAGTTACAGAAGAAGGGAACAAAGATGGTGAAAATGGGATGGAAATAGAGGAGAGAATAGAATGGCCATGTGTTTCCGAATGGAAAATCCAGAGGATTAGCCCTCACTGCAGTTTAGAAAGGCTCTCCAGATTGATTTTAAGAGTTGTGTCAGGTGCCAAAAATTACTTGTCAGTCCCTAAAATTAGTCAGCCTTGGCAGATAGGTAGATGAAAACATAGTATATGATGATAGTATATCACAAAACACATACTCTGTGTGCCAAGATACTTTGCACATATAAACTAACTCTCTAAGTGGCTGCAGCAAAGCAGGCGGAGAACAGGATGTTCACCGGGAAGCAGAGTGCAGGAGGAGAGGACCCAGGCTGCTGCTTTGATGGGAGAGATCTTTCTCACCTGTCCCTGGGGACAGAAGGACCGGCAGGTCTTGGAGCACCTCGTTTGAACAGACAGTGGATGAGCCCCCTTGTCTTTTAAAAATGACATTACAAAACTTAAAGCATAGGAGAATTGGGACAATGGATGTGTAAAGAAAAGGGAAAAGCACAGCTAAGTCACAGCCCATAGATGTCAGTAGAATCAAAAGGATCTAAAACCAGGAAGCTGGATTCCAGGCTTCTTCCAGGGACGAGAATAGGACTGGACTGATTCTGCTGCTCTCCTTTGTCTGCAGCCCAGACGGGCGAGCCCATTCACCAGGACGCTCGCCCTTTTGATTTCCATATCAAAGGCAAACTGGGCTGCTCCGGAGCCTTGGTGGCAGTTTGACAGCCAGGATCCCACCTCAGATCAATGTGCTCTGCCAGTCATCACCAAAACCGAGGCTTCCTAACTCACTTGCCCTGAGAAATTTATTCTTTTCAAAAAATTTTGTGTGTGTGTTAGGGAAACCCCAGGAAACAAAACAAAACAAAACAAAACACAGCCCTGGACTCTGGGGGTGAGTTGGGACCCCCTGACCAGCCCAGCTCATGTCCCTCCAGGTTTTCTTCCTGGTATGAGAATTAAATCAGGTCCAGGGTCAGAAACCCTGAAAACAAGATGTGTAGGTATCTTCAGCTTTAATCATTGTTTACAGCTTTTTAAAGTGATTTTATGAATCCAATAGAGGCTTGAATGGGGATAACTTACTCTCTGGATGCAGGCTACAGGCAGGAAAAAAATCTAATCTTTCACTTGATTCTCCCTCCCTCCCCACCTTCTTTCCTTTCTTTTCTTTTGTTTCATTTTTCTTTTCTTCTTCTCTGTATGAGAAAAGGGGTTGGGAACAAAAAACCATCATCTAAAAGTTACTAGGTTATTCTAGCAGTATTAGTCAGTCACAATGGGCTTTAGCTAGGCAGGAAACTGGGGAATCTCAGTTATTACATTATGATCACCATTACTCGAATACACTCTCAAATAACATTTTAATGCTCAGTTTTTCACTATAGACATCACTTAGATGCTGGAGTAAGAGCAGATTGAGATCCTGATCATTCAAAGACCTCTGGCTGATTTGGGTGCTAAGGAGACTTCTAACTCATTGAATAATTAAGCCACATATTTCTGTGTGGGATTATATTGTAGCCATTCACACCTTCTTTTTATTTATTTATTTTAATTTTTTTATTTTTCATTTTAATTGTTGTTCTAGTACAGTTTTCTGTCTTTTACTCCCATCCCAGCTCACCCACCCAGCCTTCCCCACCTCCCTCCCATTTCCACCCCTGCCCTCTAGTTTTTGTCCATGCATCCTTTATATTTGTTTCTGTAAACACTTCCCCTTTCCCCCTGAAATTCCCTCCCCTCTCCTCTCTGCTCACTGTCAGCCTGTTCTCTATTTGGTTATATTTTGCTTGTTTCTTTGTTTTGTTGTTTAGGTTCCTGTTAAAGGCAAGATCATATGGCATTTGTCTTTCACCACCTGGCTTATTTCGCTTAGCATAATGCTTTCCATCCAATGCTGTCACAGAGGGTAGGAGCTCCTTCTTTCTTTCTGCTGCATAGAATTCCACTGTGTAAATGTACCGTAGTTTTTTCATCCACTCATTTACTGATGGGCACCTAGGTTGCTTCCGACACTTGGCTATTGTAAATTGTGCTGCTATGAACATTGGGGTGCATAGGTTCTTTTGGATTGGTATTTCAGGGTTCTTAGGATATAATCCCAAGCGGTGGAACTGCTGGGTCAAAAGGAAGTTCCATTTTTAGTTTTCTGAGGAGATTCCATACTGTTTTCCACAGTGGTTGTACCAGTCTGCAATCCCACCAACAGTGCACTAGGGTTCCCTTTTCTCCACAGCCTCTCCAGAACTTGTTGTTTGTTGCTTTATTTATAATGGCCATTCTGATTGGTGTCCATTCACACTTTCTTAAAATTATTTTCTCCTTTGGTTGCCATAACTTTATACTAGTGCTTCTTCCCAGATTGTATCTTGGAACACTCATTCCATGAGAAGTCAATAGGTTTCACTCTAAGGAAATGTCTGGTCCTTGGACTTTGGGAAATGTTGCACCATACATTTGTTAATGATTGTGGGTGTAGAACACCACTCTAGTCTACCCTGTGTTGTTTGTTTGTTTTTCTTACCTGGTCTTCTTTGGCCTCTGAATCTCCTTTCATCTTTTGCTACCCAGTAATGGGCTTTCCTCAATGCTCAACTTTTGCTTCTGGGTTTTTTTTTTCCAATCATTGTTCTGAGGTTTCCATCTGCTTTTACAGATTTATACCTAAAGTGAACTGAACTCAGTGGAAGGACTGGATCTTTCTCCTTTGTTGTGTTTTTCTTTTTATTTGTCTTTCTTTAAAAATCCACTTGGAATTCCTCCTCTTCATTCTGCTCAGCTGCACTGATTTCCTCTTTTTCTGCAACCCAGTCTCACAACCACTGTTACTGATGTGTTAACGACACTGCCACTTTTCCTTAACAGAGGGAAATAATGAATTCATGTTCAACTCCTTCCCCCTTCTTTGAAAAAATGATTACTGACATTTTTCATAAACATCTTGAGTACTCTTGCTTCTATAAAGAAATGTTTAACATTAAAAGGAAGCCAAGAATCTTTATACAAATATGGAGAACGCAATCTGTGGATTTAAATGGTTAGAACAAACATTTGGTGTCTTCTCAGAGAACTCTACTGGGATTCTCTCCTCTCCCCCAACTTGTAGCCCAAATAAACAAATGAAAATAGCAAACAGTAGAGTGTATTAAAGAGTGAGAAATAGTTTCCCAAACTAGAGGGAGAGCAAAGGTTAGTGAAAGGTACATGCTGAGCGGTCCCAGGAATACCTGGAGACAGGAATGCCCTGGGAAGTGAGTCTGCTGCCTCCTCCTTAGAGGTACTGCCACCCTGCAGGAGTCTTGGCGTCTGTGGCTAGATGTTTCATTGTTTTATTTATGTAAATTTGTGTAATTGAGATGCATAATATTGGAACTATCTTGTGGTCTTGGTGAATGGGAGTCCCAGCATTCCCTCCAACTTGCTCTTTAAAATATACCTTGACCACATCAGTTATATGGGTCATAGAAATTATTTCTTTGAATTTTGTTTCTTAGCTCTTCACTTTTCTTTCCTAAAAGAAAAAGCAGTACATATTCATCAAAAGAAAACACACATAAGGCCAAGAGAATGAACAAGCAGTGGCTGTAATTTCATGCAGCCGGGCAGTGTGGGACAGAGCCTGCTGATACTGGTTAGGTTTTTGCCGTTGTGTGTGTATGTGCATTTCTTTAGAAAGGTCATGCCGTTACAATTTCCTAACCTGCATTTTAAAATTGATAATATAGTTTGAAAACCTTTTTTCATGCAACAAACACTTCTGCAGCCTCATTTGTGCAGGCAGCAGAGTACAGCTGACCCTTGAACAATGCAGAAGTCGGGGGACTGGCCCTCTGCAGTTGAAAATCCACATGTACTGTATATTTGACTCCCCACAACTTAACTAATAATAGCCTACTGCTGACATCACCAAAAACATAAAGTCAACTAGTATATATTTTATATGTTATGTGCATTATATATTTTATTCATACAACAAAGTAAGCTAGAGAAAGGAAAATATTATTAAGGAAATCATAGGGAAGAGGAAACACATTTGCAGTATTCATTAAAAAAATCTTTGCATGAGTGGACCTGCACGGTTCAAACCCATGTTCTTCTCAGGTCACCTGTCTGTCATTGCAGGAGCCCCCATTGTCTTCTGGAGCATGAGATAAAGAATCTTTCTGTCATAAACAGTGCTGTCATGAACTCTTAGAGATAAACTTTGTGCAAAGTCTTAATTATTTCCTTTAGATGAAATGTTTAGAGGAAAAGTGGATTTTCTTGGTTAAGGAGCATTCACACTTTTAAGTGTACAAATTATATTTTGATAAATGACTCCCCAAAATACAAATTACTGCTGTTGCTTCTTGCTGTTATTACAAATTTTTGATATATATTAAAAGGAAAAATATCATTTTGTTATTTTTATTTACATTTATTTCAGTACTAATAAGGCTGAATAAACCATTATGTTCTCATTGCTTATTAACATTACTTAACTAGCTACTAGTTCACGTGTGGTACTAGTTCATGTCTTTTTCTACTGGGATATTTATTGCTTTTCATTTCCCAGTTCTAAGGCTCCTTTATATATTGAAGGCTAACATTTAATCATAGGCCAGGCATGATTCTAAGCTTTTACACAGCATCTTTGTTAAGCCTTACAAATCCTCTGTAAGGTAGGTACAATTTTTATGTACTTCTTTCATGGAGAAACTGAGGGAGCTTAAGAAGTATTTTCAAAGATACATGATTTGTAAATTTTAGAGCTAAGATATTACCAAAGCAACTTGATTCTTAACCTCCTTGACATCTAGCCTTAAAGGAAAATTCATATTAAAGACATTAACCACTTGAATGTGTTGTAAGTTACATTTTGAACGTTTTTGGTGGCCCACAAAATATTTTTGTGTAACATAACCAGATCTATTTACTTTATGTTTCTGCCTTTGGTGTGATGGGCTGTTTCCTCCCTCCTCTGATGGTTGTTCCCAAGCCACTGTAGCTTGCAGTTTGCAATTTCATCTTTTTCATTCATAAATGCCATATATTTTATTGTTTTATTGAACTTTTTATTCTTTTCTCTTAATCTATTTCTTCTATTAACATCTGATAAAAGAATAAAAAAAGTTTTAAAGAAAACCTCTTTGCTGGTCATCTATTTCTTTCAGTAAAGTTTTGCTAGTATCTCCAGACATTTCTAAATATTTCTTGCATTTATTTTTCTAAAATATTTTGTTTATTTATTTTTAGACAGAGGAGAAGGGAGGGAGAAAGACAGGGAGAGAAACATTAATGTGTTTGGTTGCTTCTTTTGCACCCCCAACTAAGGACCTGGCCTGCAACCCAGGCATGTGCCCTGACTGGGAATTGAACCAGCGACCCTTTGGTTCGCAGGCCCATGCTCAATCCACTGAGCTACACCAGACAGGGCTCTTGTATTTATCTTTAAGTCCTTCAATTTGTTCATTATTATTTCAATATTGGTCTCTCCCATTACATTTCTCATCTGTTCCTGTTCTCCTTTTGGGGGTGGCACTGCTCCACTGTAGTGGTGTGGGGCACCAGGAACTGTCACGTGTTGACAGACCCTACTCTCCAGTGATGATTGGAGGTCGAAATTTCTCCTGGATGAGCAGAGCTTGTGTCTCTCCCCAATATCTTTAAACCTGCAGCCTGGAGAGTAAGTCCCTTTCTGGTGGTGGACGATGTGGGAAGTGAGACAGTGGAACTGGGGAATGACATCTCCCTACCAGGCAGAGAAACCCAAGTCCCAGTGAGAGACACAGAAGATGGAAGCAAACACAACGTGGAGGCTAGGCCCACTGGTGTGTGAGCCCTGGCTGCAGGAGATTCGAGGCCTGGGGCTCCCATTATGCCTGACGTTCCCTGAGGGCTCATAAAACTAAAAGACTGAAGGCCTAACTTACTTAGTTCAGGATGATTTCAGGTAGTTGCAACCAACAGAAACCTGAATACCATATTGCTTATTATACATACGTGAAATAGCTATTGACTTTTGTAAATGTGGATACAAGTGGCCAAAAAAAATCATCTATTATTTTCAATAGTTTCTCATTTGGGATTTGCAGATTTCCAGAAATTAGTGCATTTTATTTTGTGTGTGATGATAACGTTGCTCCATAATTTCAACATTTATACACACATGCACACATATTTATACATGTATATGCATGCACATGCACACACAGACACACATGTATTTCTTTCTGCTTGTATTTGCAAGAACTTCTCAGATGATTTTGGCTAACAGCAGTGCTGGCATGGGCGCCACTCCTAATTGTAACAAGGCCACCTCCAGAATACCAGGGTGGAGTGGCCTGTGCTGTTGGTTTCAGATAGATGTAACACATCACGTTAATTGAATAGTCTTCTCTATTTATTGTAAAAAGCCTTGCTTTTAAAGAAGATAAAAACAAACTTTATATTTTTAAAGTCTTTTTAGCATTTAAGAGGACAATTATGTGTTTTAGAAAATCCTTTGGTACACTAATATGATTATGTTCATAGATTTTTTTTTCTAAGGACTGATTCATTTTTGAAATTCTAGAGACAGATTTTTGTTTTTTAATTGTTATATGACTTATCTATTGTGGCTACATTTGCTTTGCTAATATTTTTCTTACCAGTTTCCCTCTATACTCAAAATTAGAAATCTGTCTGAGGTTTTTAAATGCAACATTTTTCAGATTTTGGTGTCAGGATTATACTAGCTTTCTATCAATTCTCTTGTTCTGAAACAAAGACCACATGAAGTACCTGTCTCTTTATGTTAGCTACAATTCACTGGTAAACTTCCTGAACCCAGCATCCTTTGGGGATTCTTTAAAATCATTAAACTTTTTTTTTTCTTTTTTGGTGTGTGGATATTTCTGTTTTCAACCTTGTGTCAATTTTCTAAATTGACTTTTTTTGCTCCAAAATATTTACCTCATTGAATATATCACATTGATTATATATTTGTACATAGCAATTTACATTTACACATTCCCTCTCTATCTGTGATTCCATGCCTTTCCTCATTTATGACTTTAGATTGAAGAGTTAACTTCACTAGAGCTTTGTCCATTTTGTGGTCAGGTAAGTGAATCAGTTCTTAGATTTATTAATTGATGAAGTTTTTCTTTTTTCTTTTTTTTTAATTTTATTTTAATCATTGTTCAAATACAGTTTTCTCCTTTTTACTCCCAGTCCAGCCCGCCCCACCCCTCCCCACTTCCCTCCCATTTCCACCCTCCCCCTAGTTTTTGATCATGTATCCTTTAAGTTTGTTCCCGTGAACCCTTCCCAATGTCCCCTTAAATTCCCTCTACTCTCCCCTGTGGTCACTATCAGCCTGTCCTCTATTTCAGTGTCTTTGGTTATATTTTGCTTGCTTCTTTGTTTTGTTGTTTAGGTTCCTGTTAAAGGTGAGATCATATGGTATTTGTCTTTCACTGCCTCGCTTGTTTTGCTTACCATAATGTTTTCCAGCTCCATCCAAGCTGTTGCAAAGGGTAGGAGCTCATTCTTTCTTTCTGCTGCATAGAATTCCATTGTGTAAATGCACCATAGTTTTCTGATCCATTCATTTACTGATGGGCATCTTGGTTGCTTCCAGCATCTAGCTATTGTAAATTGTGCTGTTATGAACATTGGGATGCACAGGTTTTTTGGATTGGTGTTTTAGTGTTCGGGGGATAGAGTCGCAGCAGTGGAATCACAGGGTCAAAAGGCAGATCCATTTTTAGTTTTCTGAGGAAGTTCCATACTGCTTTCCATAGTGGTTGTACCAGTCTGCAGTCCCACCAACAGTGCACTAGGGTCCCCTTTTCTCCACAACCTCTCCAACACTTGTTGTTTGTTGCTTTGTTTATGATAGCCATTCTGTCTGGTATGAAGTGGTATCTCATTATGGTTTTAATTTGCATCTCTCTGATAGCTAGCGATATTGAACCTCGTTTCATGTGTCTTTGGATTTTCTGTATGTCCTCCTTGGAGAAGTGTCTGTTCAAGTCCTTTGCCCACTTTTTAATTGGATTCCTTGTCTTCTTAGAGTGCAGTCGTGTAAGTTCTTTATATATTTTGGAGATTAAACCCTTGTCTGAGATATCATTGGCAAATATGTTTTCCCATACAGTTGGTTCTCTTTTTATTTTGATAATGTTTTCTTTAGCTGTGCAGAAGCTTTTAATTTTGATGAGGTCCCATTTGTTTATTCTTTCCTTTATGTCCCTTGCTCTAGGGGACAAGTCAGTAAAAAAGTTTCTTCGTGAAATATCTGAGATTTTCCTACCTACGTTCTCCTCTAGGACTTTAATGGTGTCACATTTTATATTAAGTCTTTTATCCACCTTGAATTTATTTTTGTATATGGTGTAAGTTGGTGTTCAAGTTTCATTTTTTTTGCACGTGGCTGTCCAGTTCTCCCAACACCATTTGTTGAAGAGGCTATATTACTCCATTTTATGTTGCTTCCTCCTTTGTCAAATATTAATTGACCATAGAGACTTGGGTTTATTTCTGGGCTCTCTCTTCTGTTCCATTGGTCTATGTGCCCGTTTTTATGCCAGTACCAGGCTGTTTTGATTACAATGGCCTTGTAGTATAGTTTAGTGTTGGGTATTGTGATCCATCCTACTTTACTCTTCTTTGTCAAAATTGCAGCAGCTGTTCAGGGTCATTTATGATTCCATATAAATTTTTGAAGTGTTTGTTCTATGTCTGTGAAATATGCCATTGGTACTTTAATAGGAATTGCATTGAATGTGTAAATTGCTTTGGGTAGTATGGACATTTTGATGATATTCATTCTTCCAATCCATGAACACGGTATATGTTTCCATTTGTTTGTGTCTTCCTTGATTTCTCTCCTCAGTGTTGTGTAGTTTTCTGAATACAGGTCTTTTACCTCTTTG
Organism: Phyllostomus discolor; assembly: GCF_004126475.2. NCBI lineage: Eukaryota > Metazoa > Chordata > Mammalia > Chiroptera > Phyllostomidae > Phyllostomus > Phyllostomus discolor. Next base: position 66,251,782 of record NC_040910.2, on the reverse strand, counting down.
GTTAGGTTTATTCCTAGATATTTTATTTTTCTTTTTGCTATTTCAAAGAGAAAAGGGGTTTTTTCTTTGATCTCTGCTTCTGTTGTTTCATTGTTGGTGTACAGAAATGCCTTTGATTTCTGGATATTGACTTTGTATCCTGCTGTTTTGCCAAATTCATTGATTAGGTCAAGCAGTTTTTGGTGGAGTCTATAGCATTTTCTATGTATACTATCATGTCATCTGTAAACAGTGACAGTTTTGTTTCCTCCTTTGGATGCCTTTTATTTCCTGATTTGGATGCCTTTTATTTCTTTTTCTTGTCTGATTGCTGTGGCTAAAACTTCCAGTATTATATTGAATAGAAGTGGTAAAAGTGGACAGCCTTGTCTTGTTCCTGATCTTAGTGGAAAAGATTTTAATTTTTGCCCATTGAGAATGTTGGCTGTAGGTCTCTCATATATGGCCTTTATTATGTTGAGGAATGCTCCCTCTATTCCCACTTTGCTGAGTGTTTTTATCATGAATGGGTGCTGTACCTTATCAAATGCTTTTTCTGCATCGATTGATATGATCATGTGGTTTTTGTCTTTGCTTTTGTTTATGTGATGTATTACATTTACTGATTTGCGAATATTGAACCATCCTTGCATCCCTGGAATGAATCCCACTTGGTCATGGTGTATGATCTTTTTAATGTATTGTTGGATGCGGTTTGCCAGTATTTTGTTGAGGATTTTAGCGTCAATGTTCATCTGTGATATTGTCCTGAAGTTTTCTTTCTTTGTTGTGTCTTTATCTAGTTTTGGAATTAGGATGATGTTGGCCTCATAAAAAGAATTTGGGAGACTCCCATCTTTTTGGATGTTTTGGAATAGTCTGTGAAGGATAGGGGTTAGCTCTTCCTTAAATGCTTTGTAGAATTCTCCTGTGAAACCATCTGGTCAAGGGCCGGATGGGCTTTTTGTGTGTTGGGAGTTTTTTGATTACTCCTTCAATTTCTTTTGCTGTTATTGGTCTGTTCAGGCTTTCTGCTTCTTTTTCATTGAGTTTTGGAAGATTATATTTTTCTAGAAATGTATCCATTTCACCTAGGTTTTCAAATTTCTTGGCATACAGTTCTTTGTAGTAATTTCTTACAATCCTTTGTATTTCTGTGGTATCTGTTGTAATCTCTCCTCTTTCATTTCTGGTTGTGTTTATTTGGGTCTCTTTTTTTCTTGATGAGTCTGCTTAAAGGCTTGTTGATTTTGTTTATCTTTTCAAAGAACCAGCTCTTGGATTCATTGATCCTTAGAATTGTGCTTTTAGTCTCTATGTCATTTAATTCTGCTCTGATCTTGGTTATTTCCTTCCTTCTGCTTGCTCTGGGCTGTCTTTGTTGTTGTTCCTCGAGTTCTTGTAGATGTAGGGTTAGGTTGTTTGTTTTAAATGTTTCTAACCTTTTTAGGTGGGCCTGTATCGCTATGAACTTCCGTCTCAGGACTGCCTTGGCTGTGTCCCATAAGTTTTGGGTTGTTGTGATTTCATTTTCATTTGTTTCCAGAAACCTTTTGATTTCTTCCCTAACATCATTCTTGACCCATTCATTGTTTAATAGTATGCTATTTAATCTCCATGATTTTGAGTGTTTTGGGTTTTTTTCCTTGGGGTTGATTTCTAGCTTCAGTCCCTTGTGGTCTGAGAAAATGCTTGGTATGATTTCAATTTCCTTGAAATTCTTGAGGCTTGTTTTGTGTCCTATCATGTGGTGTGTCTTTGAAAATGTTCCATGTACATTTGAAAATAATGTATATTTAGCTTGTTTTGGATGGAGGGCTCTGTATATATCAGTAAAGTCCATTTCATCAAGGGTATTGTTCAATGCCACAATATCTTTGTTGATATTTTGTTTGGAAGATCTGTCCATTTTTGACAGTGGGGTGTTAAAATCTCCTACTGTCATTGTGTTGCTGTCAATATCTTTCTTGAAGTCCTCCAAGATTTTCTTCATGTATTTTGGTGCTCCTATGTTGGGTGTATATATATTCACAAGGTTTATGTCTTATTGATGGATTCTTCCCTTGAGTATTATGAAGTGACCTTCTGAGTCTCTTTTTATGGCTTTTCTTTTGAATTCTATTTTGTCCTATGTGAGTATTGCTACCCTGGCTTTTTTTCCTGTCCATTTGCTTGGAAGATTTGTTTCCAGCACTTCACTTTCAGCCTGTGTAGGTCTTTTATCCTTAGGTGGGTCTCTTGTAGACAGCAGATATGTGGGTCATTTTTCCTTATCCATTCAGCTATTCTATGTTTTTTGATTGGAGCATTTAATCCATTTACATTTAAGGTTATTATTGATAGGTACTTATTCATTGTGTTTTATGTACGTGTGTTCCTCTCTCTCTCTCTTTTCCTTCCCTTCCTTAAAGCAGTCCCTTTAGAATCTCTTGCAGAGCTGGTTTGGTGGAGGTGTATTATTTTAGACTTCTTTTGTCTGGGAAGCTTCTCATTTGACCTTCTATCTTGATTGAGAGCCTTGCTGGATAAAGTAGCCTTGGTTGCAGACCTCTGGTTCTCATTACCTGGAGTATTTCTTGCCATTCTCTTCTGGCTTGAAGTGTTTCCATTGAGAAGTCAGCTGTTAGCCTTATTGGGGCTCCCTTGTATGTTCCTTCCTGTTTCTCTGTTGCTGCCTTTAAGATTCTCTCTTTGTCTTGAAATTTTGCCATTTTAATTATGATGTGTCTTGAGGTGGGCCTCTTTGGGTTCCTCTTGATTGGGACTCTCTGTGTTTCCTGGATTTGTGTGACTTTTTCTCTCATCAAATTAGGGAAGTTCTCCTTCATTACTTGTTCAACTAGGTTTTCGATCCCTTGTTCTTCTTCTTCTCCTTCTGGTATCCCTATTATACGGATATTATTATGTTTCATATTGTCTTGCATTTCTCTTAATCCCTCTTTAATCCCTTTTTTTGTGATCAGTTGGAGGAGTAAGGCAAAATGGTTTAAGAAAGCAAGACAGTGTACTATGATATTTACATTAGCAGCCAGTAGAGAAGAGATGGGTTATCTTTTGGTTCCTTATAGTGTTTACTGTGATCCTCCACCCCACTATCCACATTTTAGAAAGGATGGAAAGAGGGTAAGACTCTTATTGGGGGCGAGAGGATTGATAGTTGGATCTAGAAAGCTGTGAGGCTGTAGGAGGTCAGATTCTAAGGTAGGGTTGGATTAAAGATTAGTATATAGGAATAGTGTGTAAAAGAATAGAGACAACCCCCACAATAGTATATTTCAGGAAATTGCAAAGTGGGCTAAGGTCAGGTAGGGGTATTGAGTAGTATTTACAATTGTATGGACTAGGTCTTATTAACAGTAATAGTAAAATGACAGCCTTGTGGCAGAATCGATGAGATCTAGAAAACAAGAATAAAGAGTAAAGAACCTTGAGAGGTATATTAATGGAACACAGATGAAGGATAGTAAATTATCAACACACTGTGACTGAGAAACCAGGGGGAACCTATCAAATGACAGTATAACCAGCCAAGCAAAGAAGATTATATAAAAAGAAAAAGAATACCAAAATATCATTAAAATAAAAAATGTTGGAAAGGTGAGAAAAAGATAATACAAATTTACAGTAACTTGCAAGATAAAAAACGGAAAGAAAAGCAGAAGATGGAGTGCAGGGGAGATAAATTTGGATTGAAAAGAATATTATTAGGATGGATGGAAGAGAAACATAAGGGATTGAGAGATATAAAAATTGTAAGAATTGAAAAATAAAATGTCCCTTACAACACAAGATAAAATCAATCAACCAACAACAGCCACAAAAACCAAACCAAACCAAACCAAACCAAATAAAATAAAAAACACCTCTTGTTGGTTTCTAACTGGCCAGACCAGTTTTTCTGATCTTGCTGGCTTCAGCTGGCTGAGGGACCTTTGAAATGCTTTTCTCTCTTCCCAGCCAGATCTCAGAAGTCTCTCAGAAACCCTGGGCGCTCCCAAGCATACTCTCTCTCTGGAGCTCACTGCCACATTCTTCTGGACTCTGGGGTCCCTGCAGGGTTCCAGCTCTATGATCTCAGGAGGCACCTGCGATGTTTTGGGATTCACTGCCCCCACCCTGGGAGTCGTAAAAGGGCGCACCCCTCCACCAAACTTTTGAGATTCAGGCTCTAGGAACACCCTAAGCGCTGCGACCCTTCCGGGTTCACAGCGCAGAAGTCAGTATTCCTGATGGGGCGAGCGCTTCCACAAATCAGAACTGCAGGCTCCCGAGACCTGAGGATGCCCGAGTCCTTCCCGGCTCTGGGTTTTCCACCGATCCGCACTCCCATCGGGCTGCGGGGGGGGGTGCTCTTCCAGGCTTCCCTTGGTCATGCTGGCTGGAGGCCCTCACTTCTCCCAGATCTCTGGGTGGGTGTTCATAGTCCCTGGGCGATTTTTTCCCAGTCCAACTGGCCAATCTGTGCCTTCAAGCAACAAGCTCTCCCCTGGAGTTGCTCAACCCCCGTATTCAGGGGAGGGAGCAGCGGCTCCCCTCTCCCAGGAGCCCTGAGGCAGACCCGGGAGCACCGGGCCTGGGGACTGCACACCCCTAGTCCCTGAGCTGATTCCTAGGTCCGTTTTGTCCTGAAGCAGTCTCCTTACTGTCTGGTTTTTCAATGATAGCAATAATTTTTTATGTCCTGCTTTCAAAAGTGATTCGGTAACCTAGTCCACTTGCTCTGTTTCTGTTTCTTCACTGATCTGTGAGTTTCCCCTCCTCTTCACAGAGGCCGAGAAACATGCTGCCTAGAGTAAAGCCACCATCTTGGCAAGCCCGGAGTTTTTATTTTTAATTCAAGAATTTTTCTCTTACTTATGTCAGTGCCTCTCTACTATTTATCTTAATTTTGTTTTCCTTTGTAAAATCTTACTCTGTGGTATGCTAAGATAATTTATTTTCAATACATGTAGCTTGTAATAGAATAATTTAAAGCTTTAAGTTTTCCTAGGAATCAGCTTTATGTCCAATAAGTATTGATGTTCAATATTTATGTTGTTATTTTCTAGTTAACCATGACTTCAGTTTTGAATTCCTCTTTCCACTAGGAGTGATACATCATAGCTGTATAAATTTCAATGTGGTTGAGTTTTTCATTTACATTGTTTCTAATATCTAGTTTTATTGTATTAATGGCCAAAGACTATGGCATAGACCATTTGTTTTGGAGAAAATTTATTTATATTATCTTTGGTTTAAAATATGGTTAATAGCACTTAATAAAGTGATAAAAAACCAAGCTCTATCACCTTTTAAGTTAGATTTACTAATTATGTTATTCAGCTCTTTTATATGCTTTTTGGGGTAACTACTCAATCTAACAAAGACTTGGAGCCCTGGCTGGTGTGGCTCAGTGGATTGAGCGCTGACTCACAAACTAAAGGGTTGCTGGTTCAATTCCCAGTCAGGGCACATGCCTGAGTTGTGGGCCAGGTCCCCAGTAGGGGCACATGAGAGGCAACCACACATTGATATTTCCCTTTTTTTCTCTCTCCCTTCTCCCCTCTCTAAAAATAAATAAATAAAATCTTTTAAAAATGAATTGAATTGCAGTTTTTATTTTTTGTTAGTTTTTGCAAACATTACAAGCAATTTTCCCATCCCACCCCATCTATAAAGATTCAGCTCAATTTTAATTTCTCTGTTATTTTTAAACTTTCTGAATACAAAATGACTCATTTTTATGTCACAGTTTTTGCTCTAAATTCTACTTTACTTGATACTAATATTGATTGGCACGCTTGTATCTGAGCTTGACCATCAGTTAGTTGCCTGATTCAATTTTCCAGTCAACTTAATTTTAATCTTTCCGTGGCCCTTTGCCAAGTATGATGCCCATGTGCCCACCAGAATCTGTAACAGGCAGGACCCTGGCTCTCAGGAGAGAGAGAGTTCCAGCGGAATTATGTGAGCACTGCAGCTGCTGGTGTGTGGTGGACCATGGATGCAGGCGACTCCTTAAAAAGTTCATCTTTGAAGAGTGCAGGAAGTGAGAATGAGATTGGATGAAGGTTATGGGGGTTTTTAAATTAAAAAAATCCATTATGGGAGATATTAAATGCTGGTAGAAAAAAAACAGCATAGAGTACAGTGTTGAAACTTCAGATGAGAGAGGAGATGACTGATATAGTTAAATCCCTGAAGAAACTGTTGGAAATGGGATCCAGACCCTAAGAGGAGGATTAATTTTATGCAGGAGAAACACACCTCCTGTTATCCTATTGGAAGGTGAACATGACCTTGTGGAATACAGGTAAGTATGCAGATGAGATGGCAGAAAAGTAGAAGGAACTCCCATGTTATTACTTCCGTTTGACCATGAAGTAGGAGGACAGGGGTCTGTTGAAAAGACAAGGGGCATAGTAGTGTTCAGATCTTCGGTGGTGCAGGTGTGAGACAGCAACCCTGAGAAACAGGAGGTAAACTTGATGAAAGAAACAGACATGTTAACACAGAGTGCTGAAGACTCAGGAGGTTTCTTGTGGATTTGAGGTCCTGCTATTTCATGTGATTGTGTGATTTCCTTCGCTGTCACTCAGAAGTCTAAAAGTAGGAACAGAGAAAGTGCAGTTGAGCTGAGCCATGGTGTGACTTTGGCTGGGCTGATGTGATGAAGTAGCAGCACCTGAGGGTTGAGCACCCTACTGAGAACAGCTGAGACTGTAGAGGGATGTAAGAGGAAATGAGTTAAGAGTAAACAAAGGTGGAGAGAAGCCATTAATTTAATTCCTTTTTAAAAATATTTTACTTATTTACTTTACAGAGAGGGTAAGGGAGGGTGAAAGGAAGGGAGAGAAACATCGATGTGAGAGAGAAACATGGATCGGTTGTCTCTTGCACAAAGGCCCAGCCAGGGTCCCAGCCACAACCTGAGCTGCTCCCTGACCAGGAAAATGCAACCAGTGACCCCTCATTTTGCAGTACGATGCCCAGCCAACTAACCCATGCCAGGGCTGATCATTTAATTCTTAATGAGATCAAATAGCAGATGTCTTGAAGTAATGAAGAAAAAACCCCAAAAGATTCTATGCAGAGAAAATTAAGAGGTTGGGTTGAGAGAATGTTTTGGGGGAAGAAAACAGGATGGAGCTGGTATACAGGAAAGGATGGATAAAGCCCCAGCATGGCTTCACTTTTCTGTGGTGATTACAGATAATTAGGGCTGGTAGCACTGTAGTATTAAGGTGTCTGCAAAGCAATTATTCCTGGCTGTCTTACATTTTGTGTTCTATGTGATAAGAGGCCTAATTTTTCAAAGTCCCTGAAATACACAAATATTAAAATTTACCCAAGAAGAGATAGAACACTTAGAAAAACCCATGTAAATTAAAGAAATTTAATATGGAATAAAAAGATCCACAAAGTAAATTTTAATTCCACTTTGATTAATTATATAAACATTTAAAGATAAAATAATACCAATTTGACACAAAATTCTCCAGAAAATAAAGGACAATTTCCCAAGTGATTCTTTGAGGGCTGTAATACCATGACAGAAAAACAGAAGAGGACTACAAGGAACTAAAACTACAGCTAATCTCCTATAAAAACAGATGAAAATATTCTTACCAAGGTTTTAGGAAGTCAAATCCAATTATATATAAAAAAGATGATAAAATATGACCAAGAGGTATTTATTCTGAGAATGCAAGGTTGGTTTAACATTTTAAAATCAATCAATATAATTCAATTTAATATAAATAATGAATAAAAAGAGAGATAAGCCATGTAATTATTTCAATAGATACAGAAAAAACATTTGATAAGATTTAACAGCTGTTTACAATGAAAGCTACCAGTAAATAATTATGAGAAGGAATTTTTTCAAACTGAGAAGCCAGCATCATGCTTAGTGGTGAAAACTCAGTGCTTTCTGTTTAAAATTAAGAACAAGGCAGGAATATTCATTCTCACTACATGCATTCAGAATTGTGCTGGAAGTCTTATTTAGTGCAATGAGGGCAGAAAAATAGAAATAAATAAATAAATAAATAAATAGCATATAAAGTGGAAAGGAAGTAAAATTTTCTGTATTTGCAGATGGCATATTAGTGTACATAGAAAATCTGAGAAATCAATACACAGAATTGATAAACCACAATTAATAAAGGAATTCAACAAAGTTGCACATACAAAGTCAAAATTCAAGAATCAATCCTATTTCTCTATGATAGCAATGAACTATCAGAAAATGAGATAAATTCTACAGGGGAACCCAAGGATAAAATATTTAGAAACAACTTAATGAAACACATTCACAACCTTAAACCTACAAAATATTGTAGTGAAAAATTAAAGATCTAAATAAATGATAAGATGTAGCATATTCATGGACTAAATATGATCCATAGATTTAATACAATCCCAACTAATATCCTAGTAGGCTTCTCTTGTTGTTTTGGGGTAGTATTTTTTAAAATAGATTTTATTTTTCAGAGCAGTTTTTGGTTCACAGCCAATTGGACAGAAAGCACAATTTTGAGCAGAGAACCTTATACTCTCATACTTTCCCATATACTTTCTGTCTCCCCACCCCCATGCACAGCCTACTCTATCAGCATCCCAGGCAAAAGTGGTACATTGTTACAACCAGGGAACCTCCATTGATACATCATTACCACCCAAAATGCCCTAGTTCACACCACTGATACTTTTATTATCTGTATGGTTTGCCTTTTCCAGAATGTCATATAGTTGGGATCCTACAGTATTTAGTCTTTTCAGATTGGCTTCTTTCCTTTAATAATATCTTTTAAGTTTTCTCTATGTCTTTCTATGGCTTGATGGCTTTTTTAAGCACTAAATAAGATTCTATTATTTGGATGTAACCATGGTTATCCATTCACCTACTGAAGGACAACTTAGGTGCTTTCACATTTTGGCAATTATGAATAAAGCTTCCATAAATATTTGTGTGAAGTATTTTTTATGGATATAAGTTTCAACTCATTTGGGTAAACACCAAGGGGTGTGATTTCTGGATTGTTTGGTAATAGTATGTTAATATTGTAAAAAATTTCCAACCATGCAAAGTTGCTGTACCATTTTTTCA